>NW_024070205.1:5801403-6401403 GCF_014754425.2 Oryx dammah | reverse complement strand
TGATCTTCTCCATTTGCTCCTTATTGCTCATAAATTGAAAAAGTTGTCTTGAACTTCAGTTTTACCAAATGCGAGCATTAGTGAAGGAACACAGATTTAAAGGATGAAGACCATTAGAGCTCCTTTGTCTTTTCCGGCTTCATTGTGTGGGTGTTTACATTCTGCAGGCGAGGAGACTCCAGCTCCCTCTGACCCTGACCTTTACATAATATTTATTGGATTAGGAAGAAAACAATTCAGAGTAATAAAGATTTCTGTGCGTGCATTTATTATACACAGAACTGTGCTTCATTTTGGAAAATCTGTCCCAAACCTACTCAGGCAAATCATCCATCCCAAGGTCACTGCAGACTTAGCAGAAAGCCCTGCTGAAATCTTATATTTAGCTGGAACGGCAGTGATGGGATGAAGAGAAAGAGAAGAGAGACGCTTATCCTGAGGGAGGGACCTTCACCAACTCTGTGCAGATAAGATAGAAGTATCCATGGTGGTCTTAGGAAGCCCATTGGCTACAGAGGAGCCATTAGGGTTTGCAGGGGACCCACTTTCGTTCCCAGGGGCTAGGCTCTCCACCTTTCCCCATCTCCTCAATTGCCTTATTTTCTCCTTCTTGAAAAATCTCACAGATCCAAACTTTCTTCTCTGTTCCCAGGTATACCACCCCAGGCCAGGATATCTCAAGTCTCAATCCCTGTGACCATCTCTGAGCATCTCTGTTTGCCACTCCTTGGCCTAACAGATCTGTACCACATGAAGCTTCCAAAAATACTTATCTTACATTCTACTTTCCTTTGGTTACTTGAATAACAAAGCCCAGAGATATGCTCTTACTTATCAGTTCAAATCAACATTTCTCAGCCTACCATCCTCAGCTCTCTATGGATTAGTTCCTCAATATCTATCCAGTTTATTTCTGAGAGATCTGAAGTCTGGTTCCTCCCATTCAGCAAAGTTCATCTCTCTCAGCTCAACAAATATTTCTTAAATAAGACAGTTTTAATTAGATAGGGCTCAATTGCTCATATAAATATAGGACTTATCAGATTTTCTATTTCTTTTTAGGTTACCTTTTAACAAAATATTTTTCTACAATTCTGTTCATTTTTTTTTCTACACATAGATTTATGTTTGTAATATCATATATTTTTAATATGTGTTGGATTGGTAGTGATATTTCTTTTCTCTTTCTTGTTATTAGTAAATTGTGCTTTTAAAATTGTACTCAGTTTTTATCATAAAATATCCAAATATTTTTTGACTCATCAAAGAAGAAATTTTTGACTTTGTTGATTTTCTTCATAGTACATTTGTTTTATAATTTATTAAATTCTACTCTTATCCTTATCATTCCCTTCTTTCTTTAGATTAATTTACTGTTGTTTTGTCCTATTTCCTGAAAAAGTATTAGTTAATTTCTAGCCTTTCTTCTTTTTTATTACTATATGAATTTAACACACTAATTTCCCTTTAAAATTGGTTTTGGCTGCGTCTCACAAATTTTGATATTATTTATTTTTATCATTTAGTTCCAATTTTTTTTCTAATCTCTACTGCAACTTCTTTTCTTCTCTTTTAACAAAAGGGTCATTTATAAGTCTCTTGCCTGATTATCAGATTGGAACACAGGAAGAGGAGGATTTCAGGTATGGCTTCATTGGCTTAAAAGTGTCCAAGAGAATTAATCAGAGGGAAAACTAAGTCTAGAGCTCAAGAGATAGATCTGAGCTAGATACAAATATCAGGAATTCCTTAGCAAAGCGATAGTCATGAAATCAAGTAGATGAATAACCCAGGAAAAGAAAATTGCATGAATAGTTGAAGGCCAAGAGTGAACTCCAGGAGTTGGTGATAGACAGGGAGGCCTGGCGTGCTGCGATTCATGGAGTCGCAAAGAGTCGGACACGACTGAGCAACTGAACTGAACTGAAGAGAAGATAACTGAGGACCATCAACATATAAGGAGTAGGAAAACTAGATGAGCTTTAAAACAGACTAAAAAAAAAGTACCTAGAGAAGTGGTATGCAGCTACTGAGATTGAAAAGTGATTGAAAAGGCATTGTACTTTATTTCTAAATTTGCCTAAAAAGGGGAAAAGAAATATTATGATGACAAATCTGAAAAGTGACTTGGGAAAGAAAGACTTTTTAAAAGAGATTAAAGTCTTGAGTATCTGTTAATGGAACTGGGCAAAAGCCACAGAAAACTAGATACTGAATACAGATTGAAAAACATCTTCAAAGATGGTAAGAGTCAGTAGGATCCTCAATAGAGCAGGAAGTAAGAGCCCTGGTTGGGAAAAGGGACACCTCAGTCTCTGCAGCCAACCAAGAGACAGAGAGAGTGAGTACAGACTCATGTGTAGAGGTTTGGGGAGCAGGAGACTGAAGGGCTTCTCCTGGTGTTTTGTGTGTTAAATCAAAACTGACATAAGTCTTATGAAAATTACAAAGGGAGAAGAAAATATTCACATTTAAGTCCTGGTCCACTTTTCAAAATTAGCAATAATGATAACTGAAATATAGAGAGTTTACAGATTTCTCCTTTTCTTTGATTATTCCTCACATCCCTCTGTGAAAAGACTCCAAAGAGAGGGTGTGGAAGCTTAGCAGCTGGGCTAGGGCTGCGTGACATAGAGTGATACTATCCCAGTGTGGTCCCTGGATCATTAGTATCAGCATCATCTAATGACTCATCAGAAACGCAGAAATGCAAATCTTTAGGTCCCATCCAGAAACTATTGGCTGCAAAACTCTGAATGTGGGGCCTTGTATTATTCTCCTAGGTTTTCTCTAACAAATTACAGCTTAGAAGCTTAAAACAACAAAGATGTACGATTTTATAATTCGGAAGACCAGAAGTCTGAGATCAAGGTGTCGGCAGGGTCATGCTACTCCTGAAAGCTTTAGGGAAGAATCTTGGCTTACCTCTTCTAGCTTCTGATGGCTCCAAACGTACTCGGCTTGTGCGGGATAAATTCAGTATCTGCTTCCGTCTTCATGGGGTCCTGTCCCTTGTGTCTCTTTGTCTCAAATTTTCCTCTGCCTTTTTCTTGTAAAGACACCTGTCATTGGACTAAAAGCCCACCCTAAATCTAGGTTGATTTCATTGCAATAACCTTAACTCAATTTTCTCAAGTTCTTGGAGTTAGAACTTGGACATATCCTTTTAAGAGCTATTGTTTGACCCATGACAAGCCTATTAGTCTGCTTTAAGATGACATAGAGTAGTGAATCTCAACCCTGACTGGGCAGAGCTTATAAAATCCCTGAAAATTAAATCAGAATTTTTGAGGAGGGAACCCAAATTTCACCAGATAATCACAATGTCAGCTGAATTTGAACATCCATGGTATAAAAAGAAGAATATTAATATAGAGTTAGACAAACCTGGGTTCCAATGTTGCCCCTTTATCGTATCAGAAGACTTTAAAATGGAGAATAGCTACTTCATTTAATACAATACTATTATGGAGCTTCAAAAGAATTGTATATGTAAAGCACTTGGATTTTTAGCTGTATACTGTCTGACTTCAGAGCTTCATTCACTCATGAACTTATTTACTGAAGCATTTGAAATGACATTCTGCTCAGAATTTTGGTTCTACTTATGTTCTCCCTCGGAAAAGGCAATGGCACCCCACTCCAGTACTCTTGCCTGGAAAATCCCATGGATGGAGGAGCCTGGTAGGCTGCAGTCCATGGGGTCTCTAAGAGTCGGACACAACTGAGTGACTTCACTTTCACTTTTCATTTTCATGCGCTGGAGAAGGAAATGGCAACCCACTCCAGTGTTCTTGCCTGGAGAATCCCATGGATGGAGGAGCCTGGTGGGCTTCCATCTATGGGGTCGCACAGAGTCGGACACGACTGAAGAGACTTAGCAGCAGCAGCAGCATAGCCCTCCCTCAGCTTACCTCTGAAGGCAGGTAGAAGGATCTCCTTTGTGGCATTCTGCTTGTATCCCTCTCAGCTTTCAGAAAGGAATGTATTTCTGCCTGCCCCAGTTCAAGATCTCTTATGTGACTGAGTTTATATCTAACTGGACACACAGAATATCTGGGTGCTAAGCATTTTGCAGGAAGTATAATCTCGAGCTCATACCTACTTACTACTCATCAAATATTCCGTTGAGCAGAATCCTTTTCCAGAAAGACTGCATAAAAGACTAAAAATAGCCTACGTTCCAAATATTTTATGCTTTTTTTTCTCTTTTTTTTTTAGAAAAAAAGAAAAAGAAATTGCTATCAAGCATCTAAATGTCAAGGGCTGGAGATTCTGTGATGATTTTAGTCATTCTGTATCTGGGTCTAGTCAGGAGACAAAAAAGCAATCCACTCATAGCATGAACAAAGGTAAAACTGCAGCCATGGCAAACGCTGTGAAGGAGGCTTACTCAGTGAGACATTGTAAACCTATAGCATGATCGGACAGAGTCAGCGAGGTCAGGGGAGGCTCTCCTGAGGAGAGAGTCTTAAGCTGAGATATCGAGTATGACTAGGAATTAACCCGGTGAAAAAGGAAAGAAAAACATTCCAGACAGAAGGAATAGCAGGCAAAATGCTGTGTGGCAAGAGTAAAAATTTCCCCTCCTCACCCTTTTCCTTGTTTCCTGTTTTTCCTTCCCCTCCCTTAGCACCTCTTGGTAGCAAGATAGCCACCCAAGCTCCAGATTATTGAGTTCACATGCAAGTCACAAAATAAGGGAAAAGGGGATAACACTAGATTTTATCTTTTCCTTTTGTCAGAAATTAAAAACTTTCCTAGAAGTCCCACAGAAGACTTCTCTTATATTTCATTGAGTAAATGCTCAAACTTAGGTGAATCTCTGACAAAGAGGATCGGGACCAACAAAACTGATCTACATCAAAATAGCTCTTTATTTTATTCCAAGGTCAAATATGATTTTTCTGAGCAGAGAAGCTGTTGCTGCAGGAATTCTGTTGGGGAGGCAATCAACAGTGCCTGCCACAGAGACTGCAGCATGGTCCAAGTAGAAGATGGAAAATAGCAGGCTTTGGGTGATATTTAGGCAGTTACAACAACAGGACTCATTGATTAGTTTGCCATGAGGTTAAGAAAGTGGTATCTTCCAGTAGAACAAGTAGCCATATGAGCAGAGCATTATGTAGGTAAAGAGTCTGGTGCTTCTGAGAGCAGAATATCTCAGTCTCGACACTAATCCCATATTGGGCTAGATAATTTTGTGTGTGTGTGTGTCTGTGAATGATTGTATTAAATTTGCCAGAGAAACAGAACGTACATATGAGAAATTAGCTCACGTGAAGGAGGCTGAGAAGTCCCATTGAGGCTGGAGATAGATGGGCCCCAAATTAGACATTTACAACTAGACCCTTTTTTATGCTTTGAGACAAAGATGATAGCTAAAGCAGGATATTGACTATGCCAAAGCCTTTGACTGTGTGGATCACAATAAACTGTGGAAAATTCTGAAAGAGATGGGAATACCAGACCACCAAACCTGCCTCTTGAGAAATCTGTATGCAGGCCAGGAAGCAACAGTTAGAACTGGACATGGAACAACAGACTGGTTCCAAATAGGAAAAGGAGTACGTCAAGGCTGTATATTGTCACCCTGCTTATTTACCTTCTATGCAGAGTACATCATGAGAAACGCTGGACTGGAAGAAACACAAGCTGGAATCAAGATTGCTGGGAGAAATATCAATAACCTCAGATATGCAGATGACACCACCCTTATGGCAGAAAGTGAAGAGGAACTAAAGAGCCTCCTGATGAAAGTGAAAGAGGAGAGCGAAAAAGTTGGCTTAAAGCTCAACATTCAGAAAACAAAGATCATGGCATGTGGTCCCATCACTTCATGGGAAATAGATGGGGAAACAGTGGAAACAGTGTCAACTTTACTTTTTTGGGCTCCAAAATCACTGCAGATGGTGACTGCAGCCATGAAATTAAAAGACACTTACTCCTTGGAAGAAAAGTTATGACCAACCTAGATAGTATATTCAAAAGCAGAGACATTACTTTGCTGACTAAGGTCTGTCTAGTCAAGGCTATGGTTTTTCCTGTGGTTATGTATGGATGTGAGAGTTGGACTGTGAAGAAGACTGAGCGCTGAAGAATTGATGCTTTTGAACTGTGGTGTTGGAGAAGACTCTAGAGAGTCCCTTGGATGCAAGGAGATCCAACCAGTCCATTCTGAAGGAGATCAATGCTGGGATTTCTTTGGAAGAAATGATGCTAAAGTACCATCAGAGACTAGTGGCTAAGTACTGATACTCCAGTACTTTGGCCACCTCATGCGAAGACTTGACTCATTGGAAAAGACTTTGATGCTGGGAGGGATTGGAGGCAGGAGGAAAAGGGGACGACCGAGGATGAGATGGCTGGATGGCATCACCGACTCGATGGACACGAGTCTGAGTGAACTCCAGGAGTTGGTGATAGACAGGGAGGCCTGGTGTGCTGCAATTCATGGGGTCGAAAAGAGTCGGACACGACTGAGCGACTGAACTGAACTGAAAACAGGATAGGCAGCTGGACTTGGTCTCCTGTGAACACTCCAAGATAATGGGAATGGTAGACGGGGCTAAGACCTGCTTAGGTAAAAGATGAGGTCATATATATCTTTCTTAAGGTCAAGGAGATGCTTCCCCCAAACTATGGGTGTGCAGAAAAGATCGTCAAGGGAGGGGACCCTGAACCATACTATGCTCTTCTAACTTCCCAGAGACCCTCACACATCTTGGCTAAAAGGCACACATACCAGGGAGCACCCTGAAACAGACCAAATGTGGATGGGGAGACCAAGAAAACAAGTTGACTGGCCAGAAGAAAACCACAGACTTGTCCCCATATATGTGATTTTTGTTGCTAAGTCGCTCAGTCACATCCATCTCTTTGCGACCCCATGGACTGCAGCACGCCAGGCTTCCCTGTCCTTCACCAACTCCTAGAGCTTGCTCAAACTCATGTCCACTGAGTCAATGATGCCATTCACCCATCTCATCCTCTGTCGTCCCCTTCTCCTCCCACCTTCAATCTTTCCCAGCATCAAGGTCTTGTCTAATGAGTTGGCTCTTCGCATCAGATGGTCAAAGTATTGGAGCTTCAGTTTCAGCATCAATCCTTCTAGTGAATATTCAGAACTGATTTCCTTTAGGATTGACAGGTTTGTTCTCCTTGCAGAAACCACCCTGAAAGGGTGCAGCACACTCTATTTCCTCTCTCTCTCTGAGACCACTCATGCTTTCTCTGCATGTATCGTCTCTCCTAGTAAACTCTTTCCTTGCCTCACTACTTTCTGTCTCTTGGCTGAATTCTTTCTTTAAATCAGACAAGAGCCAGGGTCCTACTCTTAGCCACTAGTCTCTGATGGTCTAGGGGCTAGGATTCAGAACCTTTACCGGCATGGCCTGGATTCAATTCCTAATTGGGGAACTGAGATCCCACTTCAAGCTGCCACACACTGCAGCCACCACCCCACAGCCACTCAAGAGCACCATAATTTGCTGTCTGCCAGATGGAGATCCAGGAGAGCCAAAGTGAAGTTCCCATCTGAGCCTGAAGGCCTGAGAACTAGGGGAGCAAAAGCTAAGAATTTCAGTCCAAGCATCGGAGAAGATGAGATGAGATGTCCCAGTTCCACCAGTGAAGCAGGAAAATTAAGGGGCAGATTCATCCTTCTCCCTCCTTTTGTTCTGCCCAAGCCCTGGAGAGACTGGATGATGGAGGCCACACTGGAGAGGACAATCTGCTTTACTGAGCCCACAAATTCAAATGTTAATCTCATTCAGAAATATCCTCCCACCCCTAAAGGAATGCTTAATCTGGGCCCTCCTTGGCCTGTCAAGTTGGCACAGAAAATTAACCATCACAGTGGCTGACCTGTCCACTGAAGAATGTTCACCAGCATCCTTGGCCTCTATCCACTCCACGCAACAACGACCTGTCCAGCAGTAACTTAGTCTCCAAGTGAACCCTGGGAAGAAAATTCACCCTCCGTTGAGAGCCATTGCCTCAGAGAATTCTTTCTACTGGATATGGCCTTGGGTGATGTGATCACAGGGGCAGGGCTAAAGGGACAAGGGGAGAAGGGGCGTTGTCTAGGGCACGAAATTTCAAGAGACTCTTGTACAATCTTGAGAATGAGCGCCTCCTTAAATTTACACCCTAAGACACATACCTCTCCTTTCTTCTAATGTATGGTATTAGCATAATTTTAACAAGGATAAACCTGATTCTGCTTATAACTGGTTCTTCTTCAAGGGTGTTGTTGAGGATATTACTCTGTATCCAGTGCAGAGTAGTCTATGAGAAACCTCAAGAAGATTTGTGCTTATTTTTTGGGAATAGAGATGTTTTTCTTAAGCCACTGGATTGCTTTTATCTGATGAACATTATGAATCGTACAATCATTTGATTCCTTTTTCATTGCTTGTTATTAATTCCCCCCCCCTTTTTTTGTATTGACTATTGTCAAACTTGGAAACCAAACCAGCAGTTTCCGTGGCACGAATGTATAATAATATTTCCAGCATTACTCCTGACTATATTTAAATTTTTTTCCCTTTGTTTTTCCTCTTTGTTTTGTCTCAGTTTTGTTTTGGGTCATTGTACATTTTATGCATTCTTATAAAATACCTTGAAGATATTTGGCACTAATATCATAAAGTATCCAGCACAGGCCCTGGCTCCAGGATCCATTTGGTATATAGCTACTTCCTTCCTTCAACAGTGAGATTGGAGAGAAAGAGGCTGTCAGGGGCAGATCTTTGTAAATGGCCATGTGCTCTGGAAGGATACGAGCAATTTTGGGGGGTGAGGGTGGTTTCTGAAGGCAAAGAAACAGAGGCAGCTTGTGTGAGATGATTCTAAAAATAGCATTTACCTCTCCAGGAAAATACATAACTTCCAGTGGTAGACTTTTGACCTGTGGCTTTGTTGATCCAAACTCTTGGGGGTTAGAGAACTTTCATAAACCTGCCACCTACATCCTGCCCTGAAAGCACTTGTTAGTCCGTGTCCAAGTGTCTGAAGTGTTATGCTCCTCCACAATGGGTGCCTGTTACGGCTGTGAGCTGTGTTCCATCTTCCAAAGACAAGATGCAAGCAGAATGACAGAGGGATAACTTGAGAAACACTTGGGAAACTGACGGCTACATTAAGTGAGAGAACAATGAGTCCTGATCAGCAAAGACAGAGTGGAGGGTGGGGGCAGGGGAGGGGGTCTGTTGCTCTAAATAGCCTCGGCCTCTTGCAATGAGATTACTGCATTTTTATCGTAATTATTAAATCTTGGCAAGAGGCTCAGCAGCCTGTTACCCACCTCCCTGATGTCAGGCTGCTCTCCCCACTCTGCAATTTTGAAACCTGGCTGGCAATGGCACCCTGAAGAGCAGTTCTAACAGCGCTGCAGCAAACTTTCCCCCACTTGAAATCTTCAATTATATATGTATAGACTAATGGCAATCTACATCCTACCATTTTCTCCCTCTGTCTTTTTTCTTATCGCCATATCATTAGCTTCAACAAAATTAAGTTAGGGACATTTAGTGCTCAGAGAAGCCAGGGGAATAATAACAGATGGATTAGGGTAAAGGGGATAAGGCAGACAGAGGACAATTTGACTTCCTTTTAGAAAAGTTTGAGCTATACAAAAAGAAAGACATATAAGGTAACATTGAACTTCACAGAGAAAATTTCAACCCATGGTGAGTGAGCTACTAAAAACCCCAAGATATTAAATAATCACCAATCCTTGAGGGGAATGTATGGGGCAAACTGAAGTGATAACAAGTGTTGTACAGCGTAAAACACTGGGAAAAAATAGAGGAGAGGTGATAAAGTACTATTATTTTCCCCAGCCTATTTAAATTATTAGTTAAATAAATAACAAAGGTTCTGGATTAAAATCAACCATCCCTGCATGTCAGAGACACTGGGGAATGGCACTTGAAGGACTCTGTGGAAATACGGCATCTGACCTTCATCAGAACCCAGTAAAAATCAGATCTCTACATGCACCTTTGAAGGGCTTATTTAACCTTATCCATTTGTTATTAGGGCTTCCCTGAGATAGCTCAGCTGGTAAAGAATTCGCCTGCAATGTAGGAGACCTCAGTTCGATTCCTGGGTCAGGAAGATCCACTGGGAAAGGGATAGGATGCCCACTCCAGTATTCTTGGGCTTCCCTTGTGGCTCAGCTGGTAAAGAATCCACCTGCAATGTGGGAGACCTGGGTTCGATCCCTGGGTTGGGAAGACTCCCTGGAGAAGGGAAAGGCTACCCACTCCAGTATAGTCCACTGGTTCACAAAGAGTCGGACATGACTGAGTGACTTTCACTTTCACTTTCATTTGTTATTAACATTAATTAGGCTCAAAGGTCAGGTCTGGCTCTACTGAACTGGCAAAAGTGTCTTGAACATGTTGTTGTTTAGTTGCTAAGTTGTGTCCAACTCTTTTTCCACACCTTGGATTATAGCCTGCCAGGCTCCTTTGTCCATGGGATTTCCCAGGCAAGAGAACTGGAGTGGGTTGCCATTTTCTTCTCGGGGAGATCTTCCTGACCCAGGGACCAAACCCATGTCTCCTGCATTGGCAGGCGGATTCTTCAGCACTGAGCCACCAGCAAAGCCCCTGTTTTAAATATAGTAGGTATTTGATATGTGTTCACTGAATTAAATTAAGGTTAGTGTACATATGTTTCAAAACCAAAATAGGTAAATACGAGAGAATGTCATGTGAAAACAATTCTTTAAAACAAATATATTCTAAGATTTCACAGATCTATATTCCAGTGGGGAATGAAGAAACCAGAGCTTTATAGGATGGATGTAGCTTTTCAGAATTTATTTTAAAAAAAAAAAAGCTCTCTTTTTTGTTTATCTTACATGATTTTTCGCCAGATTCTCATAGGGAAGTTTTCGTTACCCAAATGAAATAGATATTACTAGTGCCCTTCTAACCCATGAAACATCTCCTTGCTCTTAGGTCAGGCCAGGAAATGAGTTCAAACCTATTGGCTGCTAGAGAAAATGACATGGGTTCATTCTTGGGGAGGTGACGAGATGACTTCAGATCATTATCTAGCCTCTCTTCCCAAATTCATTGACCAGTTAGACTATACATTCCACATGATGAAGCTACGGGATGAAGTCGTTATCAGCCTGGACTTTAAAGTTATCACATAAAGGAAAATTTCCCTGAAAGGTCAGCTAGACCCATGTGGATATTTGTGCATAGGAATAAACCTTTATTGTGCTAAATTACTTAGATCTGGCTGGGCTAGTTCCAGAGCATTATAAGACCTATCCTTATTAATATACTAAACTTTATAAATGAGAAAACTGAAGCTCAGAGAATTATTTTAAATTGATCCAGATAACACTGCAGGTAAGGGACAAAGAGAGGTCTAAGAGCCCAGATGTTGCTGAAAAATATATCAAAGAAAGAGAAACATCCAGCCCTTCTGCAGGATGGGGGAAAAGTCATAACTGAACTTTTGTTTGGGTTTTCTTTTCTGGTTATAAAGATTGGCAGTGGTACCTACTCTGGGCTGCAAGGTCAAAGAACAGAAACGTTTCTTCTGTTCTGAAACACAGACCAGCAGGGGAAATAGTTATTTACGTGCTTTCTGCACCGTTTGAAGAGCTTTTCCCACAGTGTACTAATAACTTTTGTTTCTGTGAAAGAAAGGTCCATATCTTAGTGGGTTGACACACAAAAAAAGTTTATTTCTAACTTACACAAAGTCCAGTCAGTGAAGCTTGCGAGCTTAGCTTCACACAGTTATTCAGAAGCTCAGGGTGATAGATTCTACCTCATACAACACATGGTTTCCAAGGTCGCCCTCAGCACTGGCACAAAACCAGCAGACAGAAAACTCCAGCCTAGGGAGCTGAGCTGGTTGTTAAGGACCCAGCTTGGCCGTGGATTACATCACTTCGGTTTCATTCCATTGGCTAGGAGACAGTCATGTGATTCTGCTTGCCTATAAGGAAAACCGGGAAAGCTAGCACTGGGTGCCTAGGAAGAAAAGGAAAATAATTGGCAAACATAGAGCAGTCTATACCACAGCCAATCTTTCTGGTCACCAAACAACCATTCCACTCTTTTTCCCCCAAAATAAACCACACTCACCCACCTCCATTCATCCTCACGAGGCAGCCCCAGGTCTTATGTGGTCGCTTCATCCTGCTCAAAGCCCAGGATCTTTGGTTGATAGTCAGTTCTCTCCATCAGCTGCCATGCTTATTTCCCAAAATCTGAACCAAGAAGAGAAATGAACTGTGCTCACAAATAATGGTGATGTAGGGATAGAACCACTTCAGAAAAAAAAAAAAAAAAGAGCAGAAAACAAATAGCAGTCACTGGTTCCCTTTGGTTACAGAATCCCATGGGACAGGCCCTGTGGAGGTCCCTGGCCTGAAGTCGTACAGATTTCCCTGGCTCGTTTCTAACTGTTCTCTGCATGAGGCGTTACCTTGCACGTAGTCTCGGTGGGCCCTGGGGACACACCCTCCGAGTGGCTCTTCTTTGCCTACTATTCTCTAAATCTAAAGGTCCTTGAGGGCTGTCTAGATTGTACAGTATACATTTTTTTTTTTTTTTTTGGCTAGTGATATTAAGGAATTTAATAGCTCTTTTTAGGAGAAAGAAATGGCAACCCACTCCAGTGTTCTTGCCTGGACAATCCCAGGGACCGGGGAGCCTGGCGGGCTGCCATCTATGGGGTTGCACAGAGTTGGACACGACTGAAGTGATTTAGCAGCAGCAGCAGCAGCAGCATGGTACCTTTGGTTCAATATCCAATACAGTTCTCTTGAAATCTTAGGAGGCTTCTGATTCTATTTGCTTCCAATCAGCTCCTTGTACCAGAAACCCAGCCCAAACTTATTTTCTAGACACAATTCTCAATCTGTTTTATTTCTTTACTTTCTTACCTTAAGTCTCTCTTTCTTAATATTGGTTTACTTTCAGCCTGGAAAAATTCGTGGAAAGGTGACATCTGTAATCTCATCTTTGCCACAGGGAAGAGTCATTTTCTTCAACTGGTGTTTTATAAACCATTTGCTTCTAAGTATATTTTTTCAAATTACATTTTTTTAAAGTTTGAGTTTGTATGTGCAGAGTTTTTCCAACCTTTTGAGAGTCTAAAAACTGCTGGTATTTCTTTATTTCTTTTCATTCTAATTGAAAATCAGTCAATTGTACCTGAGATGGTGTCTTTCTTATAATAGCTTTTCAGTGATGAACCATCATAACTATTTCTTTCTGATTCTTTTAGCCATTTTCCTTAGCATCACTGGCTCAGCAGGCATATAATCTTATTTCCTTGTTTTATCAGATATTTTGATGAAAATTGTGCTTCTAAATAACAAGCTTACTTGTCCAGCCTCCCATATGAGTTTCTTGGTTCTGTCTCTCCCGCTGCCAAGTCAGGATCACATATTTTAGATTTTCATCTGATGGTACCCCAATTCTGATAACAATTTCTTTAGTTGTTGAGATATCAGGCACACCTGAAATCTTAATGATTTAGTGGATGTTTCTCTTCTTTCATCATAAATTCCAAGTCGGGGTGCATGTGGGATTCCAGCCTTCCTTCATTCAGGATCTTTGCCATCTTGCTTCTAATGACGCCATGGTCATGGACATCCAGATGGCGCATACAGGGAGTGTGAGTAAGAAGAGTTTTACTAGATATTCTTAGGTGCCAGGCTTAAAAGAGGTATATCTCACTTCTGACCACATTTCATCTGAGGCTAGGGTTTTACAGAGTGGAGAAGGCAGAAGAACAAGAACCCCTGAGAGCAAAGGTTAAAGTGGTTAGGGTGTTAGAACCTATTCAGGCAGTCAAAGAATTAAAGTCAGGAAGGTGCGTATGAAAGGGAAGAAATGTGAATTTGAAGAACTGGTGGTCTTGGTGAGGTCTAAAAGCATGAGTTTTAGTAATAAAATGAGAACAATGGAAACACAGAAGTGATGATCAGAAAGGAAGATGTTGGAACGAGTGTTTTCACAAGTGGGACAGGTAGGTCGACATGAGAGCAAGATGCAAGTTTTGGTTAGAGAGGTGGATTGCTGAGGCCTGGTTAAGGTATCTTTGTTCTCATATTTCAGTCCTTTGTGAGTCCAGCTCAGAGGCAGTGCCATGGTACAGGGGTTAAGCTAGAATGTTCTAGAATCAGAAAACATTAGTTTGAATCTTGGCTCCGTCACTTACAATCTCTGTGTTCTTGGCATGTTAACTTCCCTCAACTTTACTACTCACCTGTAATAGGACAATGAGAATCACTTCTTCATAAGCAGGGGGTTTATATGTACAAGGTAGTCATATACTCTAGCGCATCCTAAATAGTCATTTAAAATTTGCACTTTATCTGTGCCATTCCTGACGAGTCTTTCTGTTCTCAACCTTCTCCATCTCCACTTCTACCCCTGTTCCTACTTGAATTCAGTGGAACAATACTTTGGCCACGTCATGAGAAGAAGAGTTGACTCATTGGAAAAGACCCTGATGCTGGGAGGGATTGGGGGCAGGAGGAGAAGGGGACGACAGAGGATGAGATGGCTGGATGGCATCACCGACTCGATGGACGTGAGTCTGAGTGAACTCCGGGAGTTGGTGATGAACAGGGAGGCCTGGCGTGCTGCGACTCATGGGGTCGCAAAGAGTCGGACATGACTGAGCGACTGACCTGAACTGAAACAGTATCCAGTGTACACGGCTCCTTTGAATGATGGGTTGTAACTTCAGTCTTCTCCCCAAGTTTATCACACAATTTCTAAATGGGAATTTCTTTTATATCACATTAGGTAACCAATTTCAGAGGTAGTGGTTTAGTCTAAAGTTTTTCCATTTCTCTGAATTTCTCTTGAGAAAATGTAATGAAAAGGTTTTTTTGTTTGTTTGTTTTGTGTTTTGGGGGGAGAGTGGTTGGTTTTTGATAATGGAAAGTTTGTCCAAAGGTATGGCAGGCCATCCAACATTATGCTCCCATCACAACCGTTCCCATCACAGCTGGGAAGTGATCATTTCTAAAGGCACTTCTCATGCCTCTTCCCCTCTCCTGACCAGGAATCTCCCAGAGCCTCCACAGCCTTACTGTGGCCCACAGACAAGCAGCATCAGTGTCACCTGGGTTGTTAAAAATACAGAATTGCAAGCCCCATCCAAACCTACTGCATATAGTTCTGCATTTTAAAAAGATGTGAAGAGATTCTAAGACATGATAGAGATAGAGCTTGCAAAGCGCTGTTCTCTAGCAAGGAGATGACTTTTCATTCCTTTGTCTGAAGGAAGTGTGTTCTGTCAGACATTAGGCAGAGCCCACCAGGGATTCATCTTTCCTATTAAAGACGTGGAACTATTAGACAAGTTCTATCCTCGTCTAATACTCATAGCTTGAGATTCAGAAATGAGGGAGGGGCTGTTAAGCGGTACCCGGTTTTACAAAGAAATCTCTGACTCTGGACAACAAGATTTAAAGAGTAAGATCTTTCTTTTATGTTGCCTGAGGAAATATACCAGTTTCCTTAATGCAATCTTCCCTCTACTTGAGAAGGGGAAAAATAAGCAAAAACACTGAAAGAAAATCTAATAGAAATGGTGTGTGTGTGTGTGAAATCCTTGAGTCTGTTCCATCTGGAGAGAAGTCTAGTAATAGATATCTGTTAGACTGGGGAAGTGGTAGTCTCCTGTAAGTAGAGATTGTTGTGTTCAGTTGCTAAGTCTTGTCTGACTTTTTCCAACCTCATGGACTGCAGCACTCCAGGCTTCCCTGTCCTCCACCATCTCCTGGAGTTTTCTCAAACTCATGTCCATTGAATCAGTGATGCCATCCAACCATCTTATCCTCTGTTGCCTCCTTCTCCTCCTGCCTTCAATCTTTCCCAACATCAGGGTCTTTTCCAATGAGTTGGCTTTTCATATTAGATGTCTAAAGTATTGGAGATTCAGCTTCAGCATCAGTCCTTCCAATGAATATTCAAGACTGAATTACTTTAGGGTTGACTCGTTTGATCTCCTTGCAATCCAAGGGACTCTCAAGAGTTTTCTCCAGCACCACAGTCGATTCTCCAGAAAGCATCGATTCTTCAGGGCTCAGCCTTCTTTATAGTCCAACTCTCACATCCATACATGACTACTGGGAAAACCATAGCTTTGACTATAAGGACCTTTGTCAGCAAAATGATGTCTCTGCTTTTTAGTACACTGTCTAGGTTTATCATAGCTTTTGTTCCAAGGAGCAAGCGTCTTTTAATTGCATGGATGTAGTCACCATCTGTAGCAATTTTAAAGCCCAAGAAAATAGTCTATTACTGTTTCCATTTATCCCCATGAGGTGATGGGACTGGCTGCCATCTTAGTTTTTAGAATGTTGAATTTTCAGCCAGTTTTTTCACTTTCCTCTTTCACCTTCATCAAGAGGCTCTTTAGTTAACCTTTGCTTTCTTCCATGAGAGTGGTATCATCTGCATATCTGAGGTTATTGATGTTTCTCTGGCAATCTTGATTCAAGCTTATGATTCATCCAGCATGGCATTTTGCATGATGTACTCTGCACATAAGTTAAATAAGCAGAGTGACAATATACAGCCTTAATGTACTCCTTTCCCAGTTTTGAACTAGCCCATTGTTCCATGTCTGGTTCTAACTTTTGCTTCTTGACCTGCATCCAGATTTCTCAGGAGACAGGTCAGGTGGTTTGGTATTCCAACCTCTTTAAGAATTTCCCACAGTGTGCTGTGATCCACACAGATGTTTTTCTGAAATTCTCTTGCTTATCTA
Source organism: Oryx dammah (assembly GCF_014754425.2). NCBI lineage: Eukaryota > Metazoa > Chordata > Mammalia > Artiodactyla > Bovidae > Oryx > Oryx dammah. The sequence continues at coordinate 6,384,627 of NW_024070205.1, read as the reverse complement.
TAACCTGATGGATGTTGGCAATTTGCTCTCTGGTTTCTTTGCCTTTCCTAAATCCAGCCTGTACATCTGGAAGTTCTCAGTTCACATACCGTTGAAGCCTAGTTTGTAGGATTTTGAGCATTACCTTGCTAGCATGTGAAATGAGTGCAATTGTATGCAGATATAGTGAGGGGCTAAGAGAAATCTGCTTAGAGAAAAGAGGGCAGGTGCTCCAAGGAATGCATTTGAAGTTGTGTTAGTATAACAAACATACCAGTTTTAATTAGAGTACACACTTATTTGGAAGGGGATGCTAGCAATTGATAGATACTATGGTGGAAGCTAAAGCCCACTCCAAAATTATCAGCTTGGAGGATAAATTGCCTATCTGAGTGGAATCCTATCATTCAATAGCTATTATTCTCCAAAGATTAAATGCAATGATTGCAGGGTGGAAGGTTTCATCTCAACAAACAAACAAACACAAAAACTTTGTTAGTGAATCAATTATACATAAATACATATATTCACTCTTTTTAGATTCTTAAATGAACTTATAAGATTTCTTAAGCTTTCTGACTATTCTAAGTTTTTTCTGTATTTCTCACTAGCTATGTATTCTGGTGACTAGGAAGAAAACACAGTTTAAATCCCTGGCAAACACCGCTTTAACCAAATGATCTGGGTTAGCACTGCCATCAGTCAGAGTTAGCAACATCATCCACCCTCTGACATGATGCGCTGAGAAGCACACAGTGTCACTTCTGTGATGTTCTGGCCAAAAATGTATAACTTCATTCTGTTGTAGCTTTTCATGAGAAAACATTATTAAACAAATCCAGTTGAAGGACATTCTATAAAATACTGATACTCTTCAAAAGTATCAAGGTTATGTGAGATAAGGAAAGCCTGAGTGACTGTCTCAGATTGAAGGAGACAACTCCAAGCAATGTGGGACAAGAGATAAGATCCTGTAACGGAAAAGTTTCACTGGTGAAGAAAATAGCGGAATTCTAGAAACTTTAGTTTGGTTACCATTGTATCATTGTTAAGTTTTTGGTTTTAATTATTGTTCTATGGTTATGTAAGATATTAACATTAGGGAAAGGTGAGTGAAGGGTGTAGAGTCATTTTTCATACATTTTTTTGCAACTTTTATGAGTTGCAAATTGTTATTTCAAAACTAAAAGAAAAAAACTAAACAAAAGCATAAAGGTCTTTTGTGTTTGCTTTTTAAGAAAGCTGCAAAAATGGGTCCCAATCTTATATCAGTCTTAGGAGGAAAGCCTTAAAGAGGATGGGAAAACAGATCAAGATCCTGTGACCATAACAAAAGGAATAATGAAAGCGCCAAGAACTGTTCTAAGTCTGGGGAATGGCGCTGAGCTTTACTTCAGTATAGCTCATGAAAATCTAAACCAAAAGAACATGGTAGATATATATGTGTGTATATATATACATACACTATATATCTATATTACATGATATTAGATCTATATTATATTATAATGTTATATTAATATATCATATAGTCTAATATAATACTATTATAATACTGTATATAACATATATAGTATTTCTATATATAGTATTATATATAATACTATATATGATATATTCCAATAATATAATGCTATAATATTGATCTAAATCATAATAGCATTATAGAATATATTATATGTTCTCAAATATTATATATTATAATATAATACTAAATAATATAGATCTAAATTGTAATAAAAACAACATATACATATATACAAAACAATAATAATAAACATAATAAAATGCTTTAAAAACGTAATAAAAGCAATAACATAATAAAAGCAATAACATATGACATATTCTAAAAAACAATAACATATGACATATATAAAAAGTTATAATATATGACATATATATATATATATAAAATATACCTATAGTCATGCTTATTCTTTGGAAGAACTGATACCGAAGCTCCAATACTTTGGCCACCTGATGCAAAGAGCTGACTCATTGGAAAAGACCCTGACACTGGGAAAGATTGGAAGCAAAAGGAGAAGGATGTGGCAGAGAATGAGATGGTTGGATGGCATCACTGACTCAAGGGACATGAATGTGAGCCAACTCTGGGATATAGTGGAGATCAGAAGAACCAGGCGTGCTACAGTCCACAGGGTTGCAAAGCGTTGGACACGACTTAGTGACTGAAAAACAACGACAAAAATGGTTATTTCTATGGACCTAACTGTGTACCCCTAAATTCATATGTCCAAGCCCTAACCCCCAGGACTTCGGAATGTAACGATATTTGGAGTTAGAGCCTTTAAGCAGGTGATCAAATTAAAATGAGGCTGTTAAGTCTGGGCCTTAAGCTGACTGGTGTCCTTGTAAGAAGAGGAAATTGGATAGACTCCCAGAGGAAAGATCAAGTGAAGACACGACCAGAAGAAGGCCACCTGCAAGGCAAGGACAGAGGCCCCAGGTGAAACCAAACCAGCTCATCCTTTGATCTTGGACTGCTAGCATCCAGAACCAGGAGACCTGGGCCATGAGCTGCTCGGTCTGTGACATTTTGTTATGGCAGCTCTAGCAAATTAAAATAATCATGTATATTTTAAATAAATCTCTATTAAATTAGTCCTTTTTAAGTAGTCTAAACTTTTCATTTTTTCCCCTTGCCTTTATGGGCCTCCCTGGTGACTCAGATGGTTAAGAACCCACCTATAAGGCAGGAGACCCAGGTTTCATCCCTGGGTCAAGATCCCCTGGAGAAGGGAATGGCTACCCACTCCAATGTTCTTGCCTGGAGAATTCCACAGACAGAAGAAAATGACAGGCTACAGTCCATGGGGTCATAGAGTTGGACACAACTGAGTGACTTTCACTTTATGGATAAACACATTACTTTCCCAGATGCAAATCTTTTGACATATGCATTTGAGAGTCTTTAAGGCCCATTTAAATCCTTATATCCTTTACAACCTTAAGACTTTAAACCCTGAAGACTTTCATCTAGTGTATGTTCCACTTAGTTTTAGGATGAATATTACATGTGTATGAGGTTTCTCAGATAACTCTTAGCATGCTTTTTTCAATGTAGGGTATTGCATTTAAAGATTTGGCCAACTATAGGATGTTCATAGGAAGTTAAACTGGCTTAGGAGAGGTCTATAAATCTTATCATTCTAGGAGCAGTGGTAGAATCTGATTTTGCTAAGGGCAACAAAACAACTTAGGAAGGACATGACTGATTCCTTTAAGTTTTTATGGGCTGCCAGTGGGAGAGATTAGGTTTATTTCACTAGTTTTTAGAGGGAAGGCTAGGACTGGCTGGATTTTAGTTCCAGGGACATATTTTGTAACAACTTAAAGAACATACATTTGAGCAATTGACCCCATCTATAATGCAATGGTCTAGCACAAGGGGTGGTAAGTCCTGAGTCACTCAAGGCATTCAATCATTTAGTGACGCCCATCTGCCAAGGAATATGTAGACCAGGTTCTTTCAGAGGGTGAAATACTGGGCAGAGGTTGAAAAATAATGAAATTTTAGAGTCTTCTAAGAGTCTTAGAGAATTCCAAGGGTAACATGGGAGAGTGAAAAGCTTCTGGATTTGGGGGGAAAATACATGGAAAAAGAACTATCAAAGATGTTAGCAAGGGTATGTCCCATGGAGTCGAGGATTATTTAAAAGTCATGCATCTACCTTGCCCCAGAGGGAGTTGACTTAATTGGTCTAGCTTGGGCCTGGCAAAGATGGAGAAGCTCTATACAGTCAACAAAAACAAGACCAGGAGCTGACTGTGGCTCAGATCATGAACTCCTTATTACCAAATTCAGACTTAATTGAAGAAAATAGGGAAAACCATTAGACCACTCAGGTATGACCTAAATTAAATCCCTTATGATTATACAGTGAAAGTGAGGAATAGATTTAAAGGACTAGATCTGGTAGATAGAGTGCCTGATGAACTATGGATGGAGGTTCGTGACATTGTACAGAAGACAGGGATCAAGACCATCCCCATGGAAAAGAAGTGAAAAAAAAACAAAATGGCTGCCTAGAGAGGCCCTACAAATAGCTGTGAAAAGAAGAGAAGCGAAAAGCCAAGGAGAAAAGGAAAGATATAAGCATCTGAATGCAGAGTTCCAAAGAATAGCAAGAAGAGATGAGAAAGCCTTCCTCAACAATCGATGCAAAGAAATAGAGGAAAACAGCAGAATGGGAAAGACTAGAGATCTCTTCAAGAAAATTAGAGATACCAAGGGAACATTTCACGTGAAGATGGGCTTGATAAAGGACAGAAATTATATGGACCTAACAGAAGCAGAAGATATTAAGAAGAGGTGGCAAGAATACACAGAAGAACTGTACAAAAAAGATCTTCACAACCAAGATAATCATGATGATGTGATCACTCATCTAGAGCCAGACATCCTGGAATGTGAAGTCAAGTGGGCCTTAGAAAGCATCACTAGGAACAAAGCTAGTGGAGGTGATGGAATTCCAGTGGAGCTATTTCAAATCCTGAAAGATGATGCTGTGAAAGTGCTGCACTCATTATGCCAGCAAATTCGGAAAACTCAGTAGTGGCCACAGGACTGGAAAAGGTCAGTTTTCATTCCTATCCCAAAGAAAGGCAATGCCCAAGAATGCTCAAACTACCGCACAATTGCACTCATCTCACACACTAGTAATGTTCAAAATTCTCCAAGTCAGGCTTCAGCAATACGTGAACCATGAACATCCAGATGTTCAAGCTGGTTTTAGAAAAGGCAGAGGAACCAGAGATCAAATTGTCAACATCCGCTGGATCATCGAAAAAGCAAGAGAGTTCCAGAAAAACATCTATTTCTGCTTTATTGACTATGCCAAAGCCTTTGACTGTGTGGATTACAATAAGCTGTGGAAAATTCTGAAAGAGATGGGAATACCAGACCACCTGACCTGCCTCTTGAGAAACCTATATGCAGGTCAGGAAGCAACAGTTAGAACTGGACATGGAACAACAGACCGGTTCCAAATAGGAAAAGGAGTACATCAAGGCTGTATATTGTCACCCTGCTTATTTAACTTCTATGCAGAGTACATCATGAGAAACGCTGGACTGGAAGAAACACAAGCTGGAATCAAGATTGCTGGGAGAAATATCAATAATCTCAGATATGCAGATGACACCACCCTTATGGCAGAAAGTGAAGAGGAACTAAAAAGCCTCTTGATGAAAGTGAAAGAGAAGAGTGAAAAAGTTGGCTTAAAGCTCAACATTCAGAAAATGAAGATCATGGCATCTGGTCCCATATCTTCATGGGAAATAGATGGGGAAACAGTAGAAACAGTGTCAGACTTAATTTTGGGGGGCTCCAAAATCACTGCCAATGGTGACTGCATCCATGAAATTAAAAGATGCTTACTTTCTTGGACTTTTGGCTGAGATCACAGATGGTAAAGTGTCTGTCTATGATGTGGGAGACGTGGGTTCGATCCCTGGGTTGGGAAGATTCCTTGGAGAAGGAAATGGCAATCCACTCCAGTACTATTGCCTGGAAAATCCCATGGACAGAGGATCCTGGTAGGCTACAGTCCATGGGGTTGCAAAAAGAGTCAGACACGACTGAGCAACTTCACGTTCACATTCACATTCACTCCTTGGAAGAAAAGTTATGACCAACCTAGATAGCATATTGATAAGCAGAGACATTACTTTACCAATAAAGGTCCATCTAGTCAAGGCTGTGGTTTTTCCAGTGGTCATGTATGGATGCGAGAGTTGGACTGTGAAGAAGGCTGAGCGCTGAAGAATTGATGCTTTTGAACTGTGGTGTGGGAGAAGACTCTTGAGAGTCCCTTGGACTGCAAGGAGATCCAACCAGTCCATTCTGAAGGAGATTAACCCTGGGATTTCCTTGGAAGGAATGATGCTAAAGCTGAAGCTCCAGTACTTTGGCCACCTCATGTGAAGAGTTGACTCACTGGAAGAGACTCTGATGCTGGGAGAGATTGGGGGCAGGAGGAGAAGGGAACCACAAAGGATGAGATGGCTGGATGGCATCACTGACTCGATGGAGGTGAGTCTGAGTGAACTCCGGGAGTTGGTGATGGATAGGGAGGCCTGGCGTGCTGCGATTCACGGGGTCTCAAAGAGTCGGACACGACTGAGTGACTGAACTGAACTGAGCTGAAGTTTAATTAAAATTAAAGAAAATCTATTAATTGGGACACACTATTCAAATACCTTTGTTGTGATTTGTTTCTTATATAGCTAAGACCTGCCTTCCTAAGTTGTCATTATTTTGGTTCTGCTGCTGCTGCTGTTGCTAAGTCACTTCAGTCTTGTCTGACTCTGTGCAACCCCATAGATGGCATCCCACCAGGCTCCCCCATCCCAGGGATTCTCCAAGCAAGAACACTAGAGTGGGTTGCCATTTCCTTCTCCTACATTGCATCAAATATAACTGTTGCTATCTGACAGTTCCTACCTACTGGTTTCCTTTTACGCTTGCTGACATTATCCCTAAAAAAAATAAAGGTAAGAAATTAGCCTTGGGAATGATTTTTGATTAACACATTTATTTGAATGAATAGAGCATCTAATGATACTTGAACATTTTTATACTAACAGCTAGTCCATGTTTTTGCATAGGAAAGTCCAATACGGTCATTCCTTCTCAGATTAACTTATGAAATAAATAAAATTAACTTTATGAAATAAATACAAGTTACTTGTACTTTTGACTAGGTAAAATGGTCTTAACATTTTTCTAGAAGAGCCTATAGAATTGTAGCTAAGATAATTTTGAAGAAGAATATGGTAAGTTTGTACTAGCTGATAGCTAGACTTATTATAAAACTTAATAGGTAAACAGTAAAAAAAAAAATGGCATGAGAATATGTTTTATCCTGACTTCATGTTTTAACATTTTTAGATTTTCGTTTGCCAGAAGATTTAACTCCTTGGAAGTCTGAAAATAGGAGAAGGCTTTGCATCAAATTTGGGTCACCTCAATGTTGTTGATGTTTTATTATTAAAGCCTTTTATTTATCTTATTGTTGGAGCAACTTTATGTTGTTTTTAGTGTCCTAGCAGAATCTCTGATAACGTATATGGGACCATGTAGCTAGATATAATTTAGGATGGGAAATAAAATAGGGAGTTTTCAACATGGAGGCAGGGCTTGAAATTGATTTGATTCATGTACTATTTTGATCCATTTCAGAGCTTTCTGGAAACTAAATCTAAACTCTCTCCAGATAAAATGCACAAAAGAGTAGTGGCCAGTGTTGGAGGTAACAGCCTAAGGAAGGTAGACCCAGAGTTCTCCTAATAGATCTCCCTGGGGAGTCAGCCACACGCTTTACTCCGTATGGTGAAACCCAATGGATGCAGAGCAGTGTGAATGAGGAATGTGTTTTTTTCCACTCCCTGGATCCCTTGTGAAAGGATTTGCTCTAGCATCTACTCTTTACACCAAGGGAAAAGGGAGTAATTGACTTAATCAGTAGAATTCAAAAGGATGAAACAGGCTTGCTAGACTCAACACTCTCCTTTTGTCTCTTGGGCACAGCTACAGCCTCCAGTCTTTAAGTCCTACCTGGGAAGGCAGTCCTTGGAGAGAGGACCAAGCAACTACCTTGAAGTTTGATGCTCAGTTAGCAGGGCCCATTTGGCTCTCCCAACAGAGTTACATCCTCTAATACATTTATTGCCAATAATAAATTGCCAATAATCCTTATTCTCAAGTTATTTAGAACCCAAGGGTACTACACGCATGCTGGACCTCTTCAAACACTAGCATTTGATAAAAGTGGCTCTTGACCTTCCAAGTTATACACTCATTTTGTCTTCTATGGAACATTAATTTCTTTGATGTTAACAGATGCTGTTAGTACAAGGATTGCATAGCTAAATATATAATTCTAGGTAAAGCAAGATAAAATAGGTATTTTATTCTGTAGGACTTTTGGAAACCTTTAAAAAGAAATATGCTATGTGAATCTTAATAAAGAAGATTATTCAGCATATCTCAAATATATAAGTATCTGAACTTTTTTTTTCTATTTCAAAATCATACAGTAATAGTATTCCCTGGAACATATTTAGGGAAATTCTGAATAATTTCTTAAATACCATTGGGCTAATTGGAAGTTTTCAAAGAAAAAAATAAAATAGAACACTACCAGTGCTGCCTACAAAACTAAATTACAGATGAATTTTTAAAAGAAAAAAAAAAAGAAAGTATAAACTATAATGATTGCAGAATCTCAGAATGGGAAACATTTTCCAAACACTAAAGGAAAGAAAGAGCAATCATAGAAAAATGAATTTAATTTAGATAACATTAAAATTTTATGTAAAAAAACAACAACAAAACACACCATCTGTAGGGGTGGGGGGAAGGAAGTAGCAAGCTGGAAGAAAGATACTGTTGAGGATACGTGAAAATGGTTCAATATGTAATAACTCTTACAAGTGAACATTCAAAAGATGAGTACCCCAGGAGTAAACTGAGAGAAGGGTATGATTTAACAGTTGACAAAAAGAAACGCACTCAACATGCAAGAGAAAATATCTGATCTCACTGGTAGTCAGAATTACAAGTAAAAATAACGGTGAGATATCACTTTTTGTACTATAGTTGTTAAAAATTTTACTTATTTTCCCCATACTGTTGGTTCTAGGGATGTGAATTATTGATTCTGGGAATCTTTTCTGAGGAAAAACTTGACAATATGTTCCAATGTCTTTTAAATGCACATAATGTTTGACTCAGCAATTCCACCTCTAGAAATTTATTCAAATGAGATGATCGTAGCTGCTTGAGAAGATTTACATTCAAGCACAGCCATTTTATCATAGCTTATAATAACAAAAATGGAAATATCCATTAAGTCTGATCATAAATATAACAAATTCATGAGCTGGAATACTATGCAGTCATTAAAAATCATGCTGTACAAGAATATTTAATGATGTGGGGAGATAATGATGATATACTAAGTGCAAAAGCATGTTTTAAAGCCATAAGTGCAACATAATTCCACTTTATTAGAAAATATATAGTGTAAAATAGGCTATACACTAAACTGTAAATAGGACTTAACATCTGGGTAGGTGGGGTTACGTAACTTTTTTCATCTTTATTTTTTATTGACCTTTCCAATTTGTATGCAATTAAAATACATTGCTTTTTGAAATCAGAAAAATTATTTTCAAAAGAATTATACTAGTAAAGACTGCATTTTGCAAAGAAGGAATCTGTTTGCATACTTTATTAAAGTATAATTAGTGAAGCTTTAGCCTACTGCATTTTTAAATGATAAGGATCATGTCTTTACTGCCTTGTGTAGAGCGAAAAACAAGATAGATGCTTAAATCAATGTTGTGTGTAGTAAAATTCTTTCAAGAGCCCATGGATTGCATGGTCTGAATGACTGGTCTTTTGGGTGATATATAGACCATGACAGTTACCCATCTTCAGGTTACAAGCATGCAAAACCATAAGTCAAACTATTTTCTGAGGTAAAGAGGTTTTGCAAATTCAGACTTCCCAAGTAATCCATAAAGTCCAAATTTTACACTCAGTTCAACTAGAGCAACTATCAGCTCCCCTCAGCTGCATCTAAACTACCCACATTATCTGACCATCTCCACGAGCATCAGACCTGTTTACTTGCAACATAGGATAAGGAGTTAATGGAAACGAAAAGAAAATTGTCCTACACGGATATCTCATATAACATAAACTGAGAGGGCAAGGCCTTTCATTCTTCAGAGAGCCTGAAAAAGATTGTCTCAGATCCAAAACGGGAACACTCTGTTTATCTGGTATTCTCCTATTATGTTCAGTGAGGCCGTGCCATTTAGGGCTGTCTCTTTTCTACCTCTGTTTCTTTTCAAGCACATCTGCAGAATTAAATTCCAGGCACTGCCAGGGATGCTTTCAAAAGCTCAGAATCAATTCTTCAATCATTCCACTTTTTTAGCTGTGATTAAAAACATGTGTCCCCTAATTAAGCTAATGAGAAATTGTTAATTGGCACAAAGCCCCCCTCTGTGCGCACTTGTTAATGTCACCATCACTTTGACAGGAGGAAAGATCAGAATCAAGGACAGAGTGTTCTTAAGTGACTTCCACATTGGACTTAAGTACAGGAGCTCTGTTTGGGAACTGAGGACTACCTGTTCTAGCACTTACAGGGAAGAATAAGGAATGGCATTTCTCTGCTGCTTTCTTAGGGAAGTAAAAGGCAGAAGTGCAATAAGACAATGGCTGATCTGTTGATTTCTTTTTTCCACTTCATTGAACGATGCTGTTCATTCTCTCATCTGCTTTCCAGGTAACAAGGAATCTATGTGGACAGGCCACAGCTGAGCAGAAATACATCTCTCTGAAGGACTGTCATTAAGGCTGCCTGCCCCAGAATCTTACCGTGCCTCTCCCTCAAGTGGGAACCAATTACTCTTATGCAAGTTTCAGCAGAAAGCCGCAAAGAGAAAAAAAATAAGAACTGGTTAGAACCAACTAGGTCCAAGATAGTGGAAGATTTGACTTCCGGTGTACCTTGAGCCTCATTATACGCTCACTGTAATGCATTGGCATCTAAATTTGGGGGGGCTCCAAAATCACTGACATGGTGACTGTAGCCATGAAATTAAAGGACGCTTCCTCCTTGGAAGGAAAGTTATGACCAATCTAGACAGCATATTAAAAAGCAGAGACATTACTTTGCCAACAAAGGTCCATCTAGTCAAGGCTATGGTTTTTCTAGCAGTCATATATGGATGTGAGAGTTGGACTATAAAGCTGAGCACCGAAAAATTGATGCTTTTGAACTGTGGTGTTGGAGAAGCCTCTGGAGAGGCCCTTGGACAGCAAGGAGATCCAACCAGTCCATCCTAAAGGAAATCAGTCCTAAATATACATTGGAAGGACTGATGCTGAAGCGGAAACTCCAATACTTTGACCACCTGATGCAAAGAGCTGACTCATTTGAAAAGATCCTGATGCTGGAAAAGATTGAAGGCAGGAGGAGAAGGGGACAACAGAGGATAAGATGGTTGGATGGCGTCACCGACTCAATGGACATGAATTTGAGTAAACTCTGGGAGTTGGTGATGGACAGGGAGGCCTGGCGTGCTGCAGTCCATGGGGTCGCAAAGAGTCAGACACGACTGAGAGACTGAACTGAACTGAACTGAACACACCAATCAGTGCCCTGATAGCTGACGATTGCCATGACATCTGAAAAACCCCATGCAATGACTGAAAAGGAGGATCGCATTATTTCTGGGTCCAAACCATGGCCCTGTTCTTGGCTAATTCATGAGTGTTCCTCCCACTCTTTCCAGTTCCCTCCGTTTTCCCTCACACCCTCCTATATATTTGGTGTGTCCACCTGAATTGGGTTGAGAAGTTGATTTGCAAACTAGGTTGCTGCTTCTTCATCCTTTGAATAAAGGTTGCACTGTTCCAGTCTCAGAATTGGTTTTGTTATTGACTGCAGGAACCCAATCAGAAAAAGAACCTCCCTGGCTGAGACAGCAGGTCTCAGCTTGGTCTAGGACACTGGTGGAGGTATAGTCAACCAACTCGGTGGCAGGACCATGAGGAAGGAATCTTCCTTAGTTATCCAGTTCACTGTTGGCCTGTTTGTTTCCTCTTGGACTCGAATAACATCATTATTGCAAATTATCCTGCTGACACCTTGTGGATGGGAGTGCTGTGCTTTGACAGTGGTAAGATTTTTCTACAGGTTCCGTTTGGGGAAGATCAGAACATTTTACTTGCTTAGCCTGTCCTTAGTGTTTCCTGTGCCCTTTGCACACCAAAAATGAGTAATTCTCAAAGTCTTGGACAAGTTTGAAAATGAAATGGGTCATGATTCATGAAAGATTCTCAAGAGAGCCTTAAGCAAGACAGGAGAACTGAAAATACATGGGCTTATCTTTTCGTTCAGAGCAGCTAGTTCCAGGAAGTGGAACTTGCTATTGTAAGCAAATTTGGGTTTAGAATAGCCCTGGATTGATCCTTTCAGAAAGGGGCAAGCCTGGAGGCCAGTTGTTTAGGTTACTGACAAAACTGCAAATGCCTATGAAAAGGAATGGAAGTTCAGGAGAACTGGTGGCTGCATCTGAAAGTCCATGACTTATGAAGCATGGGGGTTAGAGATGGGGGGCTCTGCTTCCTCTATCACCTCTGAAGACAGGTCCTCAGTAGTCTTGCAGATCGTACAAGTGGGGTGGGGTGGGGAGGAGAGGATGAGTGCTTTGCAGTTTGAAGGCCTGTGGGTCACTGTCAGAAGCCTGAGAGGATGTTGCAGCCAACTGGTTCCCCGGTGGGGTTTATGGAGCCAGTCACTCCTCAGACAGCAGTTCCAGTGAGTGATTCAAAGAGAAGGGAGAGGCCTGCATCAGGTAGAAAATAATTTCCCCTTTTAGGGTCATGGCTAAGACCTCCCTGTAATAAAAGACAGATAAACAGAAAAACAAAGAGAAGATAAATGTTGTGTGTTCCTCCTATGTACATGGGAGATCCCCAGGAAAACTGAGTAACTTCCCGAACTGACCCATGTCAGCATAGTGAACAGGATAAGGTTGTTTTGCAGATATAAGTCATTGCCTTCTCCATGGGTAAAAGTCTCTAGAAGGTTAGAAGCATTCTCTGCTTCTGGTACAGACAAGGAGACATCCTTAAAGAATTTCCTTTATGAACATACATGTCTTACAAAAGAGTAATTTTTAACCATTTTTCAGGTGTTTTTCTGTAACTGCAGTTTCTTAAAAATAATCAGTTTGAGATAATTCTACCAAAGAGACATTTTAGGGTAGAAATTCTGCTCCTCCTTACGTGTTAAGGAGAAAGCTGTTTCCAGGGTCAGAGATGAGGGGGTGGGCAAGGTGGTAGTGATAATGGATGTGTTCCTTCCACCCAATGCCTTGGACTGTCTTTGAGTCCAGATAGACAATTGATTGGGCTTCCCAGGTGGCTCAGCTGGTAAAGAATCCACCTGTTAATACAGGAGATACAAGATACACAAGTTCAATCCCTGGAGGAAGAAATGACAACCCACTCCAGTATTCTTGTCTGGAGAATTCTGTGGACAGAGGAGCCTGGGTGGCTACCATCCATGAGGTCACAAAGAGTTGGACAGGACTGAGCGACCGAGCACATGACGAGACTATGGGATATGAGCTCTGATTCTCAGAGAGGAAGGTCAAGAAGCACTCTCAACATTCCCAGCTGAGAAAGGATGATAGTCAACGGAGGAGAGAGGCACTGTCATGACTTCTGAAGTGCTCAGCCTTGCTGGGCAAGGCAGCCTCTGACACCGAGGCTGGCATTTCACAGTGGGCATCCATACCTGGAACAGCAGTGAAGCAGCCTGCAAAGCTGAGGACCTTGACAACGGGGGCTGGGAAAGCAAGAGCAGAAGAGCCCTAGGGCCGCCGTGCGGTGGTTGCAGGGATGAGGAAGTCTGCTCTTGCCAGACAAAGGCATCTGCTCTCCTGCAGTGCTCTGTGTGAGTCTACAAGGCTGGGAGGCCGGTGGAGATCTGAGTTACACTCTCTCCTGCCAGGAGTGTGAGCGGGGAACATTTCAGGATGTCTTGGGGTGGGTTGGGAACAGGAGGAGGGATGCAGGAAGCACATGTAACATCATGTGACTATAGACAAAGCTCCGGAAAAGCCTCTAAGATCCCTTCAAATCATGGCACATGCACCCGAGACTATTATTTCATCCCACTCATGTTTTCTTTCCTTATAGTCTCACCTGGGGAAATTTACACACAAAATTCAGTCAGGGGAGCCTTCATTAGCTTCCTTCTATGAAGAGGAAAGAGAAGCACAACCTGGGATATGCTCCCTAAGTATGAGTTGAGACTTAGGCAGAGTTCGAGTTACAGGGATAAACAGGATGTCCTTGTCACATGCTTCAACCTCCTGCCCCCAGGAATTTGCTGTTTAACAGAAGAATTCTATCCTATGGCCTGAAGTTAGGGCTGAGTGTTTTGCAAATCAGGGGATCTGTTTATTTGCACTAAAAATATTTAACTCAATCCATAAACAGATGGAATGGGGACCAGTAGGTCATGTTTTGTGATTCAGCTGAAATAATTCCTTTCTTTTATCCCATGGGTAACCAGAGGGACAGGGACAAGATGAAATGATGTATATAACCACGTGTTGTAAACACTAAAACTTTCAGAGCACAGAGTGAAATCTGATAAGAGTAGTGGAACAGGCAGTTGCTAGAGTAGGGACGATAGCAAAATGTGGTAGCTTTAAAGTTCTATTAGCTCTGTTTCCCAAATGCACTCATTTCAGTCTTTGTCCACCACATGATTGCTGTCGTGATTTTTTTTTTTTTTTTTTTTTTGCTCAAACTCATGTCCATTGAGTCGGTGACACTATCTAACCCTCTCATCCTCTGCCACTCCCTTCTCTTTTTGCCTTCAATCTTTTCCAGCAACAGGGTCTTTTCCAACGAGTTGGTTCTTCTCATCAGGTGTAGAAAGTATTGGAGCTTCAGCTTCAACATCAGTCCTTCCAATGAATATTCAGGACTGATCTCCTTTAGGATGGACTGGTTGGATTTCCTTGCAGTCCAAGGGACTCTCAAGAGTCTTCTCCAACACCACAGTTCAAAAGCATCAGTTCTTTGGTGCTCAGTCTTCTTTATGGTCCAACTCTCACATCCATACATGATCACTGGAAAAACCATAGCTTTGACTGTACAGACCTTATTTGGCAAAGTGATGTCTCTGCTTTTTAACACGTTGTCTATGTTTGTCATAGCTTTCCTTCCAGGGAGCAATCGTCTTTTAATTTCATGGCTGCAGTCACTGTCCACATTGATTTGGGAATCTAAGAAAATAAAATCCGTCACTGCTTCCACTCTTTCCCCATCTATTTGCCCTGAAGTGATGGGGCCAGATGCCATGATCTTAGCTTTTTGAATGTTGAATTTTAAGCCAGCTTTTTCACTCTCCTCTTCCACCCTCATCAAAAGGCTCTCTAGTTCCTCTTCACTTTCTGCCATTAGAATGGTAGGTTGTTGATATTTCTACATCTCCGAGGTTGTTGATATTTCTCCTGGCAATCTTGATTCCAGCTTGTGCTTCATCTTGCCTGGCATGTTGCATGATGTAATCTGCATATAAGTTAAAAAATCAGGGTGACAATATATAGCCTTGACGTACCCCTTTCCCAATGATGAACCAGTCTGTTATTCCATGTAAGGTTCTAACTGTTGCTTCTTACCCACACACAGGTTTCTCAGAATTTTAATAATGACAACCCTATATCGTTCATTGAATTTGTTCCAAACTTGGCTAAGTGTTGCCTATTCCTGTCTGAGTACACTTAGTTCCTTTAACAGGTCCCTTACCTTCCAAGAGAGAGGATGCAGGAGACCCAGGCTCCAGGTTTCTGTCTTCCTTATCACCCCTCAAGACCTATTGCTTATTTCTGTTTCCTTTCACTGAGTTGTCACCTCTAGACCATTTACATCTAGACCTTCTCTTTGGTTACCATAGCCATCTCTAGATGCTGTCAGTTTGGATAGCTCTTAATTCTAATCATCTCCCTTAAGAGTCAGTACATACCATCCCTGTGTCCTCTGCAGACTCTGGAACTCCAGGTTGAAACAGATGCTGAGATCTTCTATTGGTGTGGGGAGAGTTTGGTCAATTCTACTCTTCAATTTAAATTTTAAAGAGCAGCAAGTGGAGAAACTGTCATAAAAGTCAAAGGCAGGTCCAGGTTCTAGACTTTGAGCTGTGATACTCATCACTGGGTCAATAAGGTAGGGTAAGAGATTAGACATTTTATCCAGGCCGTGTGAGTATTAAGGAAAAGCAGCCAAGACAGGACAATTAATGCAGTCTTTGGCTCCTGAGCTTCCCCAGTAAAGCCTTGGGAATCCATTCTATACAATCTCCTTCTGAATGGCTTCATGTATCTTTCAGCAGCTGACTCTGTCATTGCTCTCTGCAAGACCACCCTGAGGATCCTGTACTGACAAGAACACAGTAGTTAATGAGAGTGGAGAAGCCAGGATGGTGATGCTGTTTCTTGCTGGTTAGCTGCTTTTTGTTCCAGAATGGTGCCATAGAGTTAAACGAAGTTTTCTCCCCAACGATTGAGAGGTATTCTTTCATTAAGCATTAATGATTGGAATACAGTGGGTGTGTTTTTTATTTTCTTCTTTTAAACTTGAAAACCACCTTCCCAAGGTCTGGGTCAGCAGTTGACCCATACTCTTGAGAGATTGGAAAAGCTCTCTGACCCAATCACTGCACACCCATGTCACAGGGAGAGCCAGCTCCTGGAGCCCCAGGACATCTGTGCGCCCCGCACCATCAATGCATGCAGAAGTAACCTTTACTCCCAACTTTTCAGAATTTTAACCAAAGAAGAGACATGACAACCGTTCTCCAAAATACATATTAAACACATATTATGTGCTAGGCACTCTTTTAGACATTGAGAATACAACATGAACAAAACAGATAAAAATCCTGCCTTTATGCAATGTACAGATCAGGGAATGGATTAAATATATTACGTGTTAGGCTGTGATAAATGCTACAGAGAAAATTAAGTAGATACAGTGGGTAGAGAATGCTGGCATGGTCATTGCAGATTTAAGCTGGGTGACCAAGAAAAGTATTGCCGAGGAGGTGAGACTCGGATATACTTGAAGAAAGAGAATGATGAGGATGTCTGGGGAGTGTTCTAGGCTTAGGCATGGATGATGGCAAACGCCCTGAGGTGGGGCAGTCCTGCCACTCCCCCAGAGACCTCTCAAAGAGGCCAAAACAGCTGACTCACGGTGAGTGAGAGAGCATATGTAGAAAATGCAGGAAGCAAAGGAGAGACCTGGGATCCAGTGGTAGCTGTGGGAGACCCCATGAGCAGTCTTGGGCTCTGCTGTGGAGCATAAACAGAAAGGTGGAGTGGGAAGTGGGAGCACAAGTGAAGCAGAAAGATCAGGTTGTGGCTCCCATAGTCAGCTGTCACTCAGGCCAAGCTGGTATGGCTCGCTGCACAATAGGTTGATAAATCAAGAGACAAGTTGTTGGGGCAAGAGATAGTGACTATTTGCAAAGCCAGCTGGCAGAAAAGAGGGTGAACTCATGTCCCAAAGAACTATCTTACCCAAGTCAGAAATCAGACTTTTAGACTAAAAAAGGAAGGAGGTATGGATGGGTTGTTGCAAACTTCTTGGTGTCAGAATCCTTTGTTCTTGCAGCTTGTACACGCCTGTCAGGACATGATGTTCCTGTAAACTTCCAACAAGGCACATTTTATTCTCTGTTCTATGACTTTTTATCTCTATATGAATAGAAAAGCGTTATACCCTTAAAGGTCAGAGCCTTGAGAATGGGCTACCCTATATATTTCAGGCTACAGGCAATATTCTTAACTAGAAGCAAAAGCAATAGAATACAGATGTTAAAAGTAAAAGATATAGGTCCAACATGGGGGGTGGGGGGTTCAGAGTTATTCTTCTCTGTTACAGTATGGATGAAAGATAAGGCTGGTTTGGACCATACCTGGGGCTTCCCTCGTGGCTCAGAAGATAAAGAATCTACCCTTAATGCAGGAGACCCAGGTTCAGTCCCTGGTTTGGGAAGATCCTCTGGAGAAGGGCATGGTAGCCCACTCCAGTGTTCTTGCCTGGAGAATCCCATGGACAGAGGAGCCTGGTGGGTTACAGTCCATGGGGTCACAAAGAGTCTGACACGACTGAGAGGCTAACACACACTGGAGTGATAACAGAAGAGATAATAAAAGGATTTGATTTGGAATATATTTAAAAGTGAGCCAACAGGATTTGCTGATGAACTAGATACTGGGTGTCAGGGAGCAAGAACAACTGCTTCATTAACGCTCTTGAGGGGTCTTAGGGTCTCTGGGTGGCCTGCCAGTTCAGAGTAGAGAGTGGGCTTTCAGACCAGGCTGCCTCTCCCTGTTCAACGTCATTCTGCACACGGAATAAGATGGGACTCTTGTGACCTCAGGCAAAGCCCAGGGATTAGATGATAAATCACTGGATATAAACACATTAAATTAGGAGTCATAAAGGATTATCTTCCTTCCCAGGCCTAAAAAACGTATCCCTTCTTTCACACCATGTCCATAGGCTTTTCAGAAGGGACCCTTGTGCCTGGCTTACACAGGCCTCCAGGTAACAGGATCCCTTAGGTGGTACCATTTACTGTTCACCCCCACCCCCACCCATCCCCACTACTCACTCTCTTCTGGATATCCTCAGAAACTTGTTATTATTTTTCTAAAGCAGGAGTGTTTATGATCTTCCCCGCACAGACTAGAAAATAGTTTTATTAAACTACTCATAAAAGAGGCGAAGTTAATAAAAGAGAGAGTTGAGGGAGACAGGGAGCCACAGGCTCCAAGAGGAGCATGTTTTAAATGTTTTAAACAGCTCCGTCTGCCCGCGCTCCCTTCCCCGATCAGCTATCACTGTGGTATTTTTGCTGGCATCAGCGACTTTCCACCTCATCTTTCTTGCTCACAGGTAGTTTTGAAACCTCATTTCAACCTGTTTGGATGCGATGCCAGCGCTTGACTGGAGCTGGGCCTCCACCAGCAATCTGGCACTCTGTCCTGGCCAGTTCCGCTGTGAGCTGCAGAAAAGGATGAATAACCAGGAGTTCACGTGGGGTGGCTGAAACAGGAGTTTCCTCCAACTGCACGTGCTCCTGTATATGATCTTTGCTGGGGGGATTCAGCTTTGTCAGCCCCACCCCAGGAGAGACAGCAAGATTGCCTTGACATGCCTGGAGAATGTGGAACTCTTCTTGGGGGTAATGCTATGCTTGGAGATTCGCTACCCATCTCTTCTATTGTAAATGTGAAGATGCATTGCTTACTGCCTGGAAGATACTGCTGCTGCTGCTGCTGCTAAGTCGCTTCAGTCGTGTCTGATTCTGTGCTGGAAGCAAAGTCTGTATCAGAAGCTGGCTTTCCAGAGCATTTAATCATGGCAGGCACCACCTCCTTCTCCTTCCTCACCGACCCCCCCCCCTCCCCGCCCAACACACACAGCTCTCTTTCCAATGAACGGGAATATGTAAGGTCCTTGAGAGGATAACCACCTCCACACTCAACTATAATGCATCTCCATAATTGAATCGGGAGAGGCAGGGCAGAGGCAGCGAAGAGATGTGGCCTTTTCTCTGCCAAGGGGAGATTTTACAAAGCACAGAGAAGGGATGGGACAAGAGAAAGAGAGATGGATCAGATTTCTGAAGTGGTAGAGTAGCTGTAAGCTTATGCATATGAATAGAGGCTGACTATGCAAACCCACCAACCCTAGAGCAAAAGACCATTTGACTACATCAAAGGCAAGAAGGAAACTCGGAGGGCGGGGTCGGGGGAGGGGGTGGGAAAAATAATAACGGTTGTATTAAAATGGTAAATAATGGAATTCAGAGGTTATCACCGGAGTTGAAATGGAATATGAGGTTCTCACTCTCCTCCTGTCTTAAGCCTTGTGTGCTGTTGATGTGGTTTATTAAACAGCTGTCACAACCCAGGCCTCCGAGACAGATGCACTCAATAGGGTACGAAGAAGAAATTCCAGGAGAGGCAGCAACTGGTTGTGCCACAGGCTCGCCAACTACAAATCTCTTCCCATTCTCCCCCACCCCCACGCCAGCTAAAGAAAATAGAAAAAGAAAAGTGGGGGGAAAAAACCCTAAAGGAACAGGAAATCCAGTAAAAGAGCAACACAAGTAAATAAAGGAGGATGGATCCTCTTGTAAGAAAGGCAGGTTCTTTTCCTCCCACAATTAGTTACAATGTATCTAATGAGCCAAGCAGGTTACTCGCTGTGATGTTCACAAAGATGGACGATGTAGTACCTACCCTTTGGGCGACTTAGAATCCAAGGTGACACTGAATTGAAGAATGAGTGGGCTTTGCCAGAATAACTCTTAGAAGAAGCTGTTCCCAGGCAGAGAGATTAGAGGCGTGCAAATCTGCCATTGTGTGGCTTGAGCAACAGTAAGGAATGGAATCAGGGGATCCGAAAAAACAGGTTAGGGCAAAATGGAGAAGATTCTTGAACGTCCATCCTCTGGCATTTGGATGTGATCCTGAAGAAAAGGTGAACTTTTTAAGGGATTTTAATCAAGAAGCAAGGGGCTTTCCAGGTGGCCCCATGGTAAAGAATCCGCCTGCCAATGCGGGAGACTCAGAAAACAAGGGTTCGATTCCTGGGTCAGAAAGATGCCCAGAAGGAGGAAATGGCAACCCATTCCAGTATTCTTGCCTGGAAAATTCCATGGGCAGAGGAGCTTGGTGGGCTGCAACCCATGGGGTCGCAAAGAGCTGGACACAGCTGAGCATGCATGCAGGCAATCTAGAAGCAATCAGGTTTGCATGTTAGAAGGAGCGGTTTAGTTGCTGTGGGAAGGACCTGCAGAAAGGAGACTTGAGTGGAGATAAGGAGACCATTCAAGGGGCTAGTTCAACAGTCCAGGTGAGGGATAGCTCCAGATTATAGGAATAAAGTAGGGTAATTAAACAGTTAGTTTAAAAATCCTATTAGGGACAGAGAGGGGATTTAAAAGGGAGTTTGAGCCACTGATGTAAGCTAATGACCACTCAAGAGAAGAATCCAATAATGAACTCCAAGCTACTAAAAGTAGCTTGAAGGAAGACCAGGTGCGTTCAAGTGCTAGGCACACTCAAGCCACAAATCCTGAGAGTTAAAACATAAAACAACAGATGTGGGATCTGAATCTTATCCAAAGTCAGGGAATTAATGGTCCTTGAAGAGTAGCGTTTCTGCATGTGGCCAAGATAGGAATATAGGTGAAAGGGAAAAAACAAAACAAAACCCTAGGTGAAAAGGGACATTATACTGAAACCTTGAAACAGATTGCCATATTGCAGTGTATATATCACACCGCTTTTGCTAATATAACAATGATTTAAATAGCATCATGACTATTCCTGTTAGACCATATAGTGTCAAAGCGGGAAAATGACATAAACTTTGACCTCTGTCCAAAAATGAGGGAAAAGGGTGGTCTTCTCCCAAACCCACTTTTTCTCTGATTATAAAAATGTAGCTCTCTTTGTTCACGGGGCTGCACTCCCTTGCTGCTTGTGTCTCCACAAGCATCCTATGCTAATCAGCTCACTCTTTGCTTGTCCCTTTGCCTCACAGTGGATTCTTTCTGCAACAAGATGAAAGGACCTGAGCTTCAGTAAGTCCTGACAGCAGTGAGTGGTTTCAGTGAAAAAGCAGTGGGTTCGAGTCCCCTCCTAAGTCAGGGATCAGAGTTTTGGCTGGGTCTGAGTCCCTCCTGGGGAAGCGTGTGGTTTCACAGACAATTCTGCAGAAGGGATGGACCCCAGTCCTCTTCCGCCCAGTACCTGTGATCTCTGGCCCATAGTGAGACTGGTCACTCTGCAGTTCTTCAGACCGCATGGCCTGCAGACGGCGGCCTAGAGGAGCCACCGGGAGCAGCATCGCAGGTCCCTGAGAGGAGAAGCGAAGTCCTGGATACTGGAAGAAGAGTTTCCAAGACGTAACTGGCTCCATGCACAGCATTGTCAGTCCCAGAGTCAGAGTAACAGTTTTAAGCCTCAGAAGAGCCCCCTAAGATTAGTATGCACTTTGGAAGAATTCTATTCCTATTTTTAGGCTAGATAGTAATTAACTCCCGTTCCCAAATTCCTTAAAATAGTGTGGCTTTTGCTTCTATTCACAAGTAGATTCAACAATTTCTTGTGATGTAGCACTAACCAATTATTAATTATACCATTATTTTATTATCCAGAGATGAGGAACACTTGCTATGCTTTAACATTTTTGAATTCCAGAGAGAAAAGAAATTGGATTGCTAGTTTTTTGTTGTTGTTGTTGTTGAGAGGAAGAAAATAAAAATCCTAAATCAGTCTATTCTTTGCCTTATAGTCTTTTCTCAACAAGTGCTACATGATAAAGTAATTGTGTAATTAGGAATAAATGGCTTGTAAGAGCGACATCTTATTTTGTTCTAAAAAGGTGTAAACGTTCTGTGTTCCTTTTTAAAACTGCTCAATTTGTGCTAGAAAAGAAGTCAGGAATATAACTTTGGAATAATTGCACTTAATAAGTTTGGTAACCAAGATTTTCCCATTGGTGTGATTCCCACATTTTCTCCAAACAATATCAATGTGTTTCAGGAACTCTTTAGAAATAGGATGAACCATCTCCCTCAAATCTGGCTTTGATCATCTTGGGCCAAGATAATCAACAGCCTTGGGTTGTCATCTGTACTTCTCTACGTCTGAGCAGATTATGGAAGACATGGAGAAAACACTAGATGACTGTAAGTATATTAATTTTTATCTTTACGATTGCTTCAGCTCGGAGGTAAAGAATCCACCTACAACACAAACAACAACTCAAGAGACATGGGTTGAATACCTGGGCCAGGAAGATCCCCTGGAGTAGAGAATGGCAACCCAGTCCAGTATTCTTGCCTGGAAAAATCCCGTGGACAGAGGAGCCTGGCTGGCTACAGTCCTTAGGATCGCAAAAAGCCGGACACGACTGAAGTGACTTAGCATGTACACACAGCTAATAAAAGTGAGATTTTTGTTCTTCTTCTCATTTTAATGGTGGTTTGACAGCTAGAATACACTGATACTTTTCACATCAGCTTAATAAGCTAACATCCTGATTTTGGTGGAAACATAAAGTTTACATGCCAAGGAGAGAAGAGAGATGCACATAGAGCTTGGGGAAAAGCAATTGTAATTTGCCAGACAAGAGCCCCAGAATTCAATTTTTTATTCTAAACCAAGAGCTGGTTGAGAAGAGTATCCCATTGCGTGTGTAAGCCTCTACCCTTTTCTAGGACCCCGCCTTACATATTTGATCCTAAGAAGGTCCTATGACTGAGGAAGACAAACCATGTCTACTTGCCAGGAAGGATCATTAGAAACACTCCATAATGCTCTTGCCAGGTTTTCTATATCTGAATAAAAGGAGCTTTACCCCAAACCAATATGTCTCTCCCAAGGGTATCAGAATGAGAAAATGACATAACAGATGTGGATGCACTTAGAAAGAAAATTCAATATATAAATGCAAGAGATTCTTGGTTTTTATTACAGAGATCCGTCTAGTCCTGCCACATTATGACAGAAAAAGCCCTATTAGCTACATATGTTATAAAAATCTATTATTGGTAGAACCAGCCTTGGGTGGTAGCAGCTGGCCTTGACTGTTACTGTAGAAATTTGTCAGAGATATGATAGATGAAGAGGTGAGGCTGGTTAGTGTGTGTTACCGGTGGAACACTGTCTTGCTTCAGTCCCAGCCCTGTGAATTTCTACAGAAGAACCTGTGTCTAAATGAGGCTCTCAGAGCCAGGTTGGAGAGACTATTAGGCTGAGGACTGAAGTCCTAGTTTCTAAACCCAGCTGTTCCACTTACTAATTGGGCAAAATCTTTCTGAAATGATTCTTTTAAGTAGGCCTAGTAATGTCATAAGTGAGTTGTTGAGTTATGAAGTGGGTACTGGGCTCCTAAATGCCAACTGTTCAAAATTGTTTCATTTTTGAGGGGCAAAAAGACTGAAACTTAGGATCCAAATGAGATACAGATACTTTTTTCTCATTCATTCATTCATCAAATGTAAAGCGTGTGTTAATTGCTCAGTCATGTCCAACTCTGACTGTAGCCCACCAGGCTCCTCTGTCCATGGAATTCTCCAGGTAAGAATACTGAAGTGGGTGGCCATTTCCTTCTCCAGGGTGTCCTCCCAACCCAAGGATTGAATCCGGGTCTCCCGCACTGTGAACCGATTCTTCACCATCTGAGCCACCAGGGAAGCCCACTGTCCAAGGTAAATGCTGAGTGATTAGTATGTACCAGGCCCCAGTTTTGGGCACAGAGGATGGGATAGAGAACAAAGAGAAAAAAGTCCTTTTCCTCCTGAGGATTACAATCCAGTGAAGAAGACAATATTGTTTCCTATAGTTGCTATTAATAAAATAAATGATTGCAACCAGTGATTTAAAAACAATACAAATTTATTCTCTCATAGTTCTGGAAGCTAGAAGTCCAAAGTTAAGGTGCCGGAGGGTCATACACCGTTCATTCACAGGTCCTATGAGAGAACCCCTTCCCCACCTCTTCCAGGTTCTACTGGTTGCTGGCATTCCTTGGCTTGCAGCCATATCATTCTAATCTTCAAGGCCACCACCTTCAAATCTCTTTTTGCAGTGTTTTCAGCAGCTCTATGTGTGTCAAATTCTCCTTCTTCCTCCATTTTATTCATGTGATTTTATTTAGGGTTCATTCAGATATTTCAGGATAATCTTCCCAACTTGACAATCCTAATTTAACCACATCTACAAAGATTTTTTTTTTCCATGTAAGATATATGTGAAGATTCCAGGGGTTAGGCTGTGAAGATTCCAGGGGTTAGGCTGTGAATATCTTGGAGGAAGACGTCTTTCCAGCTACTGCAGAGCAATAGTTAACTGATAGACCAGTACAGGTATAATATGTCAGATGGTATTGAGGGCAACAAAAAGGGAGGGGTGGGGTGGGATTACTGTTTTAGATTCAGTGTCAGGAAAGATCTTGCTGAAATGCTGATCAAGTCAGGGATCGGAAAGAAGGGAAGGAACAAGTTCTGCAGGGAAGGTTTTTTTGGGCAGAGCTAACACAATGGCACCCTACTCCAGCACTCTTGCCTGGAAAATCCCATGGACGGAGGAGCCTGCTAGGCTGCAGTCCATGGGCTTGCTAAGAGTCAGACATGACTGAGCGACTTCACTTTCACTTTTCACTTTCATGCATTGGAGAAGGAAATGGCAACCCACTCCAGTGTTCTTGCCTGGAGAATCCCAGGGACGGGGGAGCCTGGTGGGCTGCCGTCTATGGGGTCGCACAGAGTCAGACACGACTGAAGCGACTTAGCAGCAGCAGCAGCAACACACCATGAGTTTGAGCTGGTGATGGACAGGGAGGCCTGGCGTGCTGCGATTCATGGGGTCACAAAGAGTCAGACATGACTGAGCGACTGAACTGAACTGAACTGAACTGAACACACCACAAGAGGAATGCTGTTCCCATCACGTGTAGCCCCATTTCCTGTACGTACAGCCTCCTGGTCATCCCGGCCCAACATAGTCTCAGCTGTTGTTGGACTTCTGGCCTTGATTTTGTAATCAAGACAACATTACTCAATCTGGATGAATCTGGAGCATCCTGAGTTACAGATCTGATGTCCTAGAGAACCTCATGAAAATGACCAAGGAATCCTTGGCCTTCTGGTGCAGGGAAGCTTACAATTAGAGAGGAATAGGTCAATCGCTTCCTTTCTACAGGAACTATTGTTTTCTTTTAGGGTTTCCAGTTATTTTTCTTTCTTCTCTTTCTTTCCCCAATTTTCTGCTGTCAGAAAATCAGAAACATTCAGATTTCTGTACTGGATTTTAAAGAAATCTTCTGAAAAATATTTCTACTTTATATTGAGATAGTGAAATTGTTCCCTTCTGTTCCACTGATCTACCTTAGGAACTTGAATTCATTTCAATACTCCTGAAGGCAACTGCTTCACTCTTCCAGAACTTGAAAGCTAGGGACAGAGAGGCAGTGTCTCACTCTCTCCTGCATGACCTATGTGTGGGCTACACATGGACTTTGCATTTC
This sequence comes from Oryx dammah, assembly GCF_014754425.2. Lineage (NCBI taxonomy): Eukaryota > Metazoa > Chordata > Mammalia > Artiodactyla > Bovidae > Oryx > Oryx dammah. The sequence goes on along the minus strand of NW_024070205.1, from coordinate 6,358,964 downwards.
ACATCTATCGAGCATCATTCACAGAAAAGTTAGTGGTGCCCCTTGAAGCTGAGGTCTGCGGTGACACTATAGCCTCATTTAGAGGGTACAGGAAAGTCTTCCACATGCAAGCAAATGTCTCCACTCCTGCCATGCCCAGTAAGTCCTTGAGATCCTCTCCATCAGAATTCTGAGTCTTCTGAAGCAGAAATATCCCTGGAAGGGATGCGTATGGGTTTTTTAACACCAGTATCAGCCATTGGCATCTTAAAGAATATCGGTTTATTCTTACTATATTTAGTAAGAGCACATTTTTAAAAGAAAAAGAAGGAAATTCAAGGTCGAGCTAATGAATTGTGTGGAAAACTATCTTCCACCTCCCAGCAATTGTGTAAAGGCAAAGAATGGATGTGAAAGGTGAACATATGAAAAAGGGAAGTGGCAGGCATTGAATGCTCTAGTTCTTCACAGCAGTGTTGATCTGGCAAGTCATTTCAGCTTTCTGGACCTGCTGCTACTAATTCTTCTACAGAGATTCATAATAAATGAACATGTCCCTTTTAGTTCCTCAGCTTATGATCTAATTGAATAACTGCCATCTACTTAGTGTTTATGCCAGACACTTATTAAATCCTTTACATGCTTTATTTTACTTAATCCTTCTAACAACCTCCATGAGATAGTTACCATCATTATCTCTCTTTTAGAGATGAGGAAACTGAGGCTTGGGGGATTTAGTAAATTGCTTACATTCTCATTGCTTACATTCTCTTATAAGTGACTAAGCCAAGATTAACTCCATGTCAATTTAATGCTAAAGTTCTTCCCCTTATCTACCACATACTATGGTCAGAGGACAGACTGTACCATATCATAAAAAGTGCATACTGGAGACCTGTTCCCAGTTCTTCCCAGCCTGAATCCAACAAAGACCTTTCTAAATTTTCCTGACCCCTGAAGGATAAAGTCAAGTAAATGAGGAAAAGCCCCAAAACCCTATGTTTTATGTTTGTGCTTGTCATCACAGATGGTCTTAAAATTGGAGCTTTCTGGCAACGTTTCCAAAATTCTCAGAGAACATGTGTGATGATGGTGATGTCACTTAATGATACGTGGCTGGCCTGTTGATGTAACATACAAGCATTTTGCTAATTTAGGCAATACAGAGCTTGCATTTAGCTCCTCCAAACCAGTTCTTTTGGTTAATATGGTTAGACGTTTACTGCAGACAAGTTTAGTAGGGCTAGGTGACATCTATGGATAAGTTAGTCATCAAATGGCTCCCATGACTAAAAGAAGTAAATAAATAAAAATCAGTCTTGGTCCTGAGCTCATGGATTTAACCCGGGGTTCTCCCACCTGTGAAGCTGCCTCCAAGGAGTTACCGTAGCTAAGAGGCAGAGAAGACTTGATAAGGCATCATCAGGACATCTGTCCAGGAAACGTGCTGCCATCTCCTAGGCTGGAACAAATGCATCTCTTAAGCATGGCTCATCATTTTGATTTTTTTCTGTGACAATTTCTAAATGTGCATAGAGACAACCTGGCCCCCTTTGTATTCATGTATTCCGGCACACAACGTCTGATTTTCTGCATGGCAGGAGCCAACCAAGCACCCACTCTCCATTCCCCAGTTCACCGTTTTAATGCATTTCATGATTTTGTTGCTTTGGTGTGCATTTCAAAATGACACATTTGATCAGTTCTTTAGGTAATATTGATGTTTTGCCCTTTCAAATGTGTCATTTGATTTTCTGATGTTATTCTCCATCTGCTTTGGTAACACTTTCATTTAGTCCCAGCTTTTTATTGGGTCCCCAGAGGTTTATATAAAGGAATCTGACTGTAGGGTATTTTATTTTATTTTAAAAATGTTTTTGTCCATTCTTGGCTCTTGTGTACCCCAACCCCACCTTTCCAACCCACTTCTCCCCTCCCCCTCCCTTCCCCCTCCTCTACCATCTCACCTCTTTCTCCACCTTTTAAAACACTGTGAATAAATTCTGCTCTACAACAGCCTCAAACGCTAGACCTTCCTCAATTGTATTTAAGTATTTCATTGTGTAAGGCCTATTGCCTTGGCTCTGCTGTTCCCTGTGGATTCAATCAAAGAGCAATTTTTAAAAGCAGCTTTGGGGAGAGGGCTGGTGTTTTACATTTCTGACAAGTTTTCATTGCCCTTGTTGAAGACATTGGCAAACTGCAATTCCAAAATTTTCAAGGCAGAAACAAAGCCTTAGTAAGGTCTGTTCTTTTCTCGTTGTTTGACTTTGTTTTGTCTTCTTATTCCGGCGCTGATTGTATTCACCTTACATTCTTGGCAGGTTAATTTCCACATTTCTGATCTCTTAACCTCTTCTTCGAGTACAGTAAATGCAGATGTTAGAGACACGCGATGAGGTTGAGAGACTGATTGAAAATAAACACATGCCAGTTTCTTCCTTGTAAAATATCTGAAGAGACCCAAAGAATAAAGTAAATAATAAAAAATACCTTTGTTTCATGCCTGCAATTGTCATCACCGATTGTCTCAAAACTTAGATTCTGTACAGAAGGCCTGTGCAATCCGTGAGTTCATCTTGTAAGTCCCCGACATAAATGCATTAGCTCAAGAATTTTCCTTTTAAGAAAAGACATTGTATTATAAACAAGTACCATCAAGTAAGCTGATAGCAACTATTTCATTTATTTCACTGAGATGAGTTAAGGATTTATTCATTAGAGGGAATGAATAAAGTTACAGGGTTACGAAAATCATTGTATCTTCTACCGTGGCAAAGTGGAAGGGAGGCAGACAAATTCACAGAAGCCTAGCCTTTGGCATAAATGTAAATCAACCAAGTTTGTCTTTAGGATTCTTCCGCTTCTCTGTCTTCTTTTAAGCATAATCGGTGTATCTGATGCCCCTCTTAAGTTCCTGGTAAAATTGTATAGTGTGATGAGGAAAGCACTCATTTTGACTTAAAAGTAACTAGTATTTTGATACAGAGCTAGAATTTTGATATGGACTCTGGCACCATCCAATTGCATACCTAAACTTCATTTCCACATCTAAGAGAAATTAGATGACTATTGCCTATTTCCCAGGAGGAGGCTGATGTCATTCCTGGTATGATGGAATCTGCCAAAAATGGAATCCAAGGACACGCTGCATTAGTATGGGAGTTAGCCTGGGATCAGCAGTTCTGTCCGTGAGGAACAGCATTGTGGGGGAGACACGTTATAAGCTGAGCCGGAGCAGCTGTGTGCACAGATACCACTGGGGAAAGAAGCAGTTCGCAGGTCCAAATGGATGAGGTTGTCTATAACTTAAGGATGATGATCAGATATAAAGACACCAGAAGGAGAGACAGGAGTGTGATGGCTCACACGTTTCTTCAGGAGATTACTGGCTGGCTGCTCTTGTCTTTCTATTTGACCACTTCCTTTAAGTATAAATTTGTTTTGATCCCTCTAGACTTCCAAGCTTTCCTTTTTTTTTTTAACCCTAAAGAAAGACTGACAGGAGGATATTTTGGTTCTTCATAGCACATGACCCCAACAATGAGCCTCCTCTCTCTCAGTGATACTGGGAGAACTGTATCCACATCTGTCTCTTTACTAGAACAGAAACTCCATAAATACAGTGATGTCTGGTCTCCTTTTTCATTGCCGCGTCCCCAGCACTGAGAACAGAGGTCGATTCACACTTCCCACTTAGTAAATATGTGTTGAATGAATAGATGACTTGTTGTTGTTGTTCTGTTGCTCAGTAGCGTCCGACTCTTTGCGACCCCATGGACTGCAGCACACCAGGCCTCCCTGTCCATCACCAACTCCCGGAGTTACTCAAACTCATGTGAATTGAGTCGGTGGTGCCATCCAACCATCTCATCCTCTGTTGTCCTATTCTCCTCCTGCCTTCAATCTTTCCCAGCATCGGGGTCTTTTCACATGAGTCAGTGCTTCGCATCAGGTGGCCAAAGTATTGGAGTTTCAACTTCGGCATCAGTCCTTCCAATGAATATTCAGGACTGATTTCCCTTAGGATAGACTGGTTGGATCTCCTTGCAGTCCAAGTGACTCTCAAGAGTCTTCTCCAACGCCAGTTCAAAAGCATCAATTCTTTGGTGCTCAGCTTTCTTTATAGTCCAACTCTCACATCCATACATGACTACTGGAAAAACCATAGCCTTGACTAGACGGACCTTTGTTGGCACAGTAATATCTCTGCTTTTTAATATGCTGTCTAGATTGGTTGTAACTTTTCTTCCAAGGAGTATGCATCTTTTAATTTCATGGCTGCAATCACCACCTGCAGTGATTTTGGAACCCCCCAAAAATAAAGTCTGTCACTGTTTCCATTGTTTCCCCATCTATTTGCAATGAAATGAAGGTACCAGATGTCATGATCTTAGTTTTTTGAATGTTGACTTTTAAGCAAGCTCTTTTACTCTCCTCTTTCACTTTCATCAAGAAGCTCTTTAGTTTTTCTTCGCTTTCTGCATAAAAGAATTTTTAAATTATATAGTGACCTGGGGACATAAAGGACCAATAACCACTGCATCTCTATGGTGCATGTTGCTGTTCCAAGTCGCTCAGTCATGTCCGATTCTTTGTGACTCTGTGGACTGTAGTCCGCCACGCTTCTCTGTCCATGGAGATTCTGCAGGCAAGAATACCGGAGTGGGTTGCCATGCCTTCCTCCATGGGATCTTCCCAACCCAGGGATCGAACCCAGGTCTCCTGCATTGCAGGCAGGTTCTTTACTGTCTGAGCCACCACGGAAACCCACAGTGCACATTGGTGACTGGCAAATAGTTGAATGAATGACATTCTTTTTCTATTAACAGTTGTGAGATATTTTTTTCCTGTTTTACAGTTCCTTGAGAGTAAAGTGAAACATTTTTAAATGTTATTAGTATTTTTCCCTGTTCAATTATTTGTCATTCTCTTGAAGGCAGGTTATTTATGTCTTGTCCACTAATGTCTGTTCTCCTTGATGTGAACATTTTCCGTGATGAAAGACAAGGGAAATGCCAGCTAGATGTTTCATAATTGGGCCATTTGACTACTTTGCTATTTTAAGCACCAAAGATTTTGCTTTGAGCTAAGGCTGTGTGTAGCTCCACAAATACCTTTTCACAATCTTATGAATTAAAGGGGCATATGTTACGAGTATCTCCATTTCTTAATGAAGAGATTGAATCACCAGCTGAGTGTTTTTGTCTAGAGTGACAGAGCTATGGGGTTTAGAGTCCGTCACAGCCCCCTTTGGAGCATTAACCCAAGGAAATTTTGTTTTAAAAGAAAACACAAGGATGACAGAAAATAAATGTGGAGTCATATTTCCAAACATGGACAAACTCTTCTTTAGTTAAAGATCAGGTGCCTTTTTGCTGCAGGTGCACTGGCATTATTCTTTGATTAATCCACGCTGGACGGGCATCCTGGCTAATCTCATTAACTAATAGTGCTTCTGGGTAATTAGCTTGATGTGTGCAATTATGCTCAGATTTTAGGGCTTTTTTTCCCTCACTTTGGTAGCTTTAGTATGTATTTAATGCTTCAGAGTGCCCTGGCCCTTTGAGAGATTCAGCAAAATGCCCAAATCTTTTCCTATCAAGAAAGCATGACAGTCTAGCTGGCAATGGAATTATCTGATGTTCATTTACTAAGAAATGTCTTACTGTCAGAAATTTCTCAGTTATGCTCACACAGACACACATACGCATATACACACAGAACATACACACAGTTCAAATGAGGAAATCTGGAAGCACTTCCAGAACTATCCCTTTTGGCTGAAGTCATGAATCTCCCAGTTTCATGATAAAATTTCTTACTAGAATTTAGCTACATACCCTGAACTAGAAAGATAATTCTGCATAGTAGACAACTATGACTGCCATGTGGAAACAATATAAAATCTTTGGTCCTTTAAAGATCTGTTCTCTTTCTGCAAAGAACCAAGAGATCTGAGCTGTTGTCTCCACTCTGCCACTATCTAGCCTTGTGACTTTGGGCAAGGCATTTAACCTCTGTGGCACTGAATTTAACTATCTACAAAATGAGAAAGCCCCTTCAATCAGTCAATATGTTTTAAGCTCCTACAGTAAACTGGGCCTGTGCTAAACAAGAGACATCATGAGTGTGTAAGAAAGACTCAGTCCACCGAGACTGTCATCTCACCAGGTTGAATTAATTTTCTAAGATTCTTTCAAACTCGGCAACGTTATGATTCTGCTATGAACCACTCTTTCCCTTTTTTCTTTTTCCCTTCCCAAGTCCCTCAGGAAGTAAGGAGAAAAAGTGAGCATATTAGGAAGCTGAGTACACCAAAATGTTTGAATCCAGTTGAAGTTAGTGGTTATTCAGACCAGTAGGCACGTCATAGGCTTTCATTTTGCCTTATTTTTCAACCTTCCCCGTTATCATCTTTAATCTCACCCATTGTGATTCTGGAAAAGGGACTAAAAAAGGTTGAGATTGTGCATTTTAAACCTTCAGTCTTTCCATGCGTCTACGAGCCAGATTATTCATTCTTCCAGTGACAGCAGGGTACCCACCTGAATTTAAACCCAGAATGTATATCTCTGGCTACAGAGTGATGATCCTCAGCTGCTGTAACGAAACCATTTCATTTCAGGGCATTTTAGCAACCTTGCCTAAACCAGTGTTGTCAACTAAATAACCCCTATGGACACTAATGGAACCTTTGAAATGAATTGTACTATTACAGAAACTTATCATTTCTTGTTATTGCTTTTATAACCTGGAGTTTTGTTTTTCCTGGATCTGTTTGCAAAAATAACAGAGAGCACCTTAGTTATGTGCTAACACTTGCCTTGATCGGATCCTATATAGCCCTTTCAGGGAGAGAAACATCAACCATGACTCAGAAGAAATTTACAGCTGAAATGCATTATTGTGGAGCCACTGATGGCCTATCACCCAGGTGCTGAAGGTCTGGAAAAGTTGTGTTTACTGTCTCCTCTGAGCCAAAGCTGGTTTATATTAATGACCAATGCACAGCAAATATATTGGATTTTATTCTCCCCTTTAACCTGCCTCAGTAATAATCTTAATGAGGAAAGAAGCTCTCATGATCTCTCTCAGAGGCCTTGAGTTCCTGCCTCTTTCAGACATCTTTTTTCCCCCACACTTAGAGCTTGTGGGAGACAGAAACAGAAAACTCCATGATTTTCTCTTCTATATTAAAAAGAAAGGGAGTGTTTGAGTGCCTACCAAAGACAGGAATTGACAATAAGTCAACTTGTGTTTTTTCATTACTCAGGTTTAGTCTAGAGAGAGGTTTCTTTTTTCTCTAAACTTAGTAAATGAGATACGTTGGATGGTTCTCTAAATAGCTAAGCATTGGAGCATTTATATTGCTATTATTATTTTTATGCATGCTATTTTCCCTTAGCAATAGAAAAGAAAATAAATAGTCTTTTCATTGCCAGTTCTATTTTTGTTAAGGGCTTAACTAGAAGATATATCTAATCATAATGAGCAGAGCATAAAGAATATTAAGATTAAAAGTACTTATATTTTCCTTTATCCTCTCAACAATCTCCAGATGGATTTCCTAGGGGTTGCCTTCTAAATCTTCTTACACAGTAAGCTGTAAATCCCAGATCCAGCAAGCTTCTGGTTTGGCTGAACATAGCCTTTCATGTACAATATGTACTGCCTGAATAATGGCAAAAAATTATTCAGAGGATAATTATAGCAATTGATCCTGAGATGTTTTGTAGCATCCTTCATAGATCATTCTTCAAAGCCTCTTGGAGAAACGGTGTCTGTGGAGTCCTCTAGAAGTAGAGAGCTTCTAGAGTCTAGTGTAAAATAGGTAGTCTGCAAGAGTCAGTCACCTACAAGGATGGGAGATAGCCCTGGAACTCATGCCGGGAGTCAAAGACAGCTCAGAGAACCAGGTGACTCTGCAAGTCTGAAGGTGACGATTCCCTTGATCCCCTTCTCAGACCACGGCCTTCATCTCAGATGTTCTAATACACCTAAGCCTTTAATTGTACATTGCTCTGTAATTTCTGAGGAGCTCTCAAAGGAGTTCCCCTGCATGACTCTGAGCCTCTCCCTATAAAGTGAGAGTTGGTGAGCCACTAACTTTGACAGATGAGGAAAATAATGATGAGTGGTCAGATAACTTGCCAGGGTCTCAGCTTTGGCAAGTGGTGGCACCTGGGGAGAGCAGGGTCTTCTGACCAGAAGGCCAGTGGACTTTGCTCCCTGACAACCCCTAAAACAGGAAGCAAAGCTCACACTTGGAGTTTTGGGGAAATGCCACAAGCCATACTTCATATTAGCATCTTTCCTACCAAAGAGGAATTATTGGAATCCTTTTTCCTCCCTTTAATATCACTTCTATACACATACACTTCCATGTACACCCCTCCACACACACAGACATGCACACACACACATGCACACACCCATCTCCTCTTGATTTTTCTCAGTGGTCCTTCCTGAGGCAGAAAACCAATGGGCAGCTGAGCAAGTATACCTGTATTGGATGCAGAAATCAATAGAGACAGTTCTTTCATCAACGGCTCCACTAGGCACTGCAATTCATGGTTTAGAGACAGTGGGAGGTTGGAGGAGGAGGAGTTTTGGAGGAGGCAAGTGTATCCTTTCTCAATGACAGATTGTTCTCCAGAATACCTGAAGCCTTCACGATAGGCTGTAGTTAAACAGTACCAGGTCAGATGCTCAGATGGTGACATTTCAATTTGTATATTCTTGAAAAGTTATTATGATGTCTGGCATCAGGACATTTTATATATAGTTATATATACATTATAGCATGTTATGAGTACCATATACTTTATAATGTGTATTTATATTATTTCAGAAACATTTTATATTATTCAGTTCAGTTCAGTTCAGTCGCTCAGTCGTGTCTGGCTCTTTGAGACCCCATGAATCACAGCACGCCAGGCCTCCCTGTCCATCACCATCTCCAGGAGTTCACTCAGACTCACGTCCATTGAGTCCGTGACGCCATCCAGCCATCTCATCCTCTGTTGTCCTCTTCTCCTCCTGCCCCCAATCCCTCTCAGCATCAGAGTCTTTTCCAGTGAGTCAACTCTTCGCATGAGGTGGCCAAAGTACTGGAGCTTCAGCTTTAGCATCATTCCTTCCAAGGAAATCCCAGGGTTAATTTCCTTCAGAATGGGCTGGTTGGATCTCCTTGCAGTCCAAGGGACTCTCAAGAGTCTTCTCCAACACCACAGTTCAAAAGCATCAATTCTTCGGTGCTCAGCCTTCTTCACAGTGCAACTCTCACATCCATACATGACCACAGGAAAAACCATAGCCTTGACTAGACGGACCTTAGTCGGCAAAGTAATGTCTCTGCTTTTGAATATACTATCTAGGTTGGTCATAACTTTTCTTCCAAGGAGTAAGCATCTTTTAATTTCATGGCTGCAGTCACCATTGCAGTGATTTTGGAGCCCAAAAAATAAAGTCTGACACTATTTCTACTGTTTACCCATCTATTTCCCATGAAGTGATGGGATCAGATGCCATGATCTTCGTTTTCTGAATGTTGAGCTTTAAGCCAACTTTTTTACTCTCCTCTTTCACTTTCATCAAGAGGCTTTTTAGCTCCTCTTCACTTTCTGCCTTAAAGGTGGTGTCATCTGCGTATCTGAGGTTATTGATATTTCTCCTGGCAATCTTGATTCCAGCTTGTGTTTCTTCCAGTCCAGTGTTTCTCATGATGTACTCTGCAAAGAAGTTAAATAATCAGGGTGACAATATACAGCCTTGACGTACTCCTTTTCCTATTGTTCCATGTCCAGTTCTAACTGTTGCTTCCTGACCTGCATATAGGTTTCTCAAGAGGCAGGTCAGGTGGTCTGGTATTCCCATCTCTTTTAGAATTTTCCACAGTTTATTGTGATCCACACAGTCAAAGGCTTTAGCATAGTCAATAAAGCAGAAATAGATGTTTTTCTGGAACTCTCTTGTTTTTTCAATGATCCAGCAGATGTTGGCAATTTGATCTCTGGTTCCTCTGCCTTTTCTAAAACCAGCTTGAACATCAGAAAGTTCACAGTTCATGTATTGCTGAAGCCTGGCTTGGAGAATTTTGAGCATTACTTTACTAGCATGTGAGATGAGTGCAATTGTGCGATAGTTTGAGCATTTTTTGGCATTGCCTTTCTTTGGGACTGGAATGAAAACTGACCTTTTCCAGTCCTGTGGCCACTGCTGAGTTTTCCAAATTTGCTGGCATATTGAGTGCAGCACTCTCACAGCATCATCTTTCAGGATTTGAAATAGCTCAACTGGAATTCCATCACTTCCACTAGCTTTGTTCGTAGTGATGCTTTCTAAGGCCCACTTGACTTCACATTCCAAGATTTTATATTATTACATAATATTTATTTTTTTAAAAAAACTATACGGCTTTTAATTAAGCTGTGAGTGTGATTTCAGACTGAACTGAATGAGACCTTGGTAACTAGTAATTATGGCCTGAGAGAAAAGACTGTGATGGAAACAAGGAAAGTTAAAATCAAATGACTGACTTAATCTGGTCAATTAATGTAAAACAGAGAGGGCCAGATTTGTGCCACCAAAGAAGTTAACCTTATTTGCCTCCACTTTTTACCAAGGTGTTTATTTTCCTATAGAATCCCCATGAAAAATAACGCAGCCATCTATTTGTTTTATGATTTGTGTATCACCAGCCTTTTATTCCTGTTTAGTCGCTCAGTCATGTCCGACTGCAGAACGCCAGGCCTCACTGTCCTTCACCATCTCCCACAGTTTGCCGAAGTTCATATCTATTGAACCTTAAATTCACCAACCTTAAATTATCACAATTAATCAATAATTTCTCAATGACTTTGCAGTTAGGACAGAGATTTTTTAAAATGAGATTGGATAAAATATATATTTGTATATGTATGTGTTTAAATTGAAAGAAGTTATTTCTCAGAGTGAGAATCAAACGTTTTACTTTCATACAACTGCATCTAAAACTTAATACCTAAAGTTACTGTTGTTTTTTTCTCTATCAAAGTGAAGACAATGCTTCTTACTGGGAAGAGAAGAAGGAGTGTGTGTGTGTGTGTGTGTGTTACAAATACCAGGATACAGAAAAAAGGAATTGCCATATTCCAATGAATCCTTAACCAATTATCACAGCATTCCACTATCCATCTGTATCCTTAGGGACGTTTACAGTGTTGGCATCCATGATTCCAGCCCTAAAGCAAAGGCATTCATTTCTTTTGCTCACAGCTTGATATGGTTTTATCAGTGACAAATGTGTTTAAGTTTTTCTTCAACCTCTTTCTAACTTGGAACCATACATAATACCTTATGAACTTATGTATTCTAATTGGCATGATCCATTTCATTGTAGTTACTCTGAAAAGTATGACCAACCTAAACAGCATAGTAAAAAGCAGAGACATTACTTTGTCAACAAAGGTCCGTCTAGTCAAGGCTATGGTTTTTCCAGTAGTCATGTATGGATGTGAGAGTTGGACCATAAAGAAAGTTGAGTGCCGAAGAGTTGATGCTTTTGAACTGCAGTGTTGGAGGAGATTCCTGTGAGTCCCTTGGACTGCAAGGAGATCCAACCACACAATCCTAAAGGAAATCAACCCCGAATATTCATTGGAAGGACTGTTGTTGAAGCTCCATTACTTTGGCCACCTGATGTGAACAACTGATTCATTGGAAAAGACCCTGATACTGGGAAGGATTGAAGGTAGGAGGAGAAGGGGACGACATACGATGAGATGGTTGGATGGCATCACCGATGCAATGGACATGAGTTTGACTAGGCTCCAGGAGTTGGTGATGGACAGGGAAGCCTGGTGTGCTGCAGTCCATGGGGTTGCCAAGAGTCAGACACAACTGACTGACGGAACTAAACTGACTTTGAAAAGCTATCCATCTTTTGGTTATGCTACTAACTCATGGTGTAGCTAGAAGAATGCTGGATTAAAAGCTAGGTAATCAGGCTCCTAGTCGTGAGTCAACTACTGACTACAAAGTGTGTCCCTTTTCAAATCACTTCCTCATCCTACTCTCTGTTTTCTCATTTATAATGAAGGAGGCTTGGTCCTCTCTCAAATTCCTGCTAGCTCCAAAATTACAATTCTACGGCTTCTATGCCCCAAATCTTGGAGGACTTTTAGAAATTATGTTCTGTCCATTATGATATGTTCTTCTGAATTTCCTCAATAGTTGAAACATTTTTTCCATTGAAAGCAAATTTGATTTGAAACAGCTAAAGATCATTAAGAGCTGAGCTGAGGGATTCATGTGCTTGATCAAGCTGCTTATGTGCCTTTTAGATCAAAAATGAGCTGTGACTGTAAACTAATAAGATTGGTTTTCTCAGTGTGTCACGCAAATCAACTATGAGAAGTCTAGCCCAAAGATGAGTTCCAAAAAGAACTCAAGTCCTGACAACTTAAGAGGCCTGCTTTGAAGGGGAAAATATCCTTCCTTTGGCCAAACATGTCATATATTGGGCCAAATTCAAAATAGTATGGTAACTATCGAGGACTTTCTAAGTTGCTGTTTGTATAAAGCCAAAACTAAAGTTAAAGATCAGTTGCTGTATAAGGTAGTATCAGACTCTTTACTATAATAGGTATAATAGATTTTTAAGAGGATGTTCATCCCCATGTTCAATCTAGATTAAGTACATTAGATAAGCATCTCACATATTTTCCCAACTCTAGAAGATAAGAAGTCATTAAAGAAACTGAGTCTCATACTGATTAAATAGCCAATCACAAAGCTGGTAATTAGCTCAGCTCTCTCTGAAGAAAAGTCCCTCTGACAAAAAGTGTTCCATGGTATACTGTTGTTATAATTTGAGAAATTCAAGAAGTGGTGAGAAATATTGGTTTCTTCTTACTCACACTCTGACCTTTTCTTAGTCTGAACTGTTCCAAAATAGAGAGTCAGAGATGAAAACTTGGGTGCCAGCTGTTTATTTGGGGATATATCATAGGAAATGGATGTGAGGGGATGGGGAGAGTGAGGCAGGGAAGGAGGATCGTCTAGGTTGCTGCTGTTAGCAGTGAGGCTCTGCCCTGCGGGTCACTCCAGAAGCACACAGAGTGCCTCGCGCAGATATCCATCCGGAAGAGGGAGGTGTGACCACTTACCCACATAGTTCTGTTGGATCAGGGTTGCCCTTGGTGGTGGCAGCTTTCTGAACCGCTGATATCCACTTGGGCACAGGCTTAGCAGGGTGATCATGCGAGAAAATCCGGAAGCTGAATGCAGAAGATATGAGCAAAAACTCATCACCAAAGTGGGAAGGACAGAGAAAGAGAAGCTTGCTCTTGTGGAACCGTCCAAGCTGTCTGCTTCCAGGACATCTGCTCCAATATCCACAAAGTTCATGCGATTGGAATTCCCTTTCTCTCACCCTTGGATGCCCTCCTTCTCTATTGAAATTCCACTCACCCTTTAGGGCACTAACCAAGAATCATGTTCTCTGTGAAGCTTGCTTCCCTGGCCCCGACTCTTCCCTCTGACTTCCCACTATAGTTTGGTCATAGGCCATTAGATATTCCAGTGATATCTTGGAAATACTTGCTTGCAGACTTGTTTCCCTCTCTAACTTGGAATTCCTTGAGGGCAAGATTTGCACTTGTTTATTTCTATAACCCTAGCACAGAGCCAAGATTTGTGTAGATACTCTATACATTTTTAAATTATTTACTTTAATGGAAGCAAAGTTGATTTATGATGTTATGTTAGTTTCTGTTGTACAACAATGTGAATCAGCTATAAGTAAACATATATCTCCTGCCTCTTGAGCCTGCATCCCATCCCCAACCCCATCCTTCCCCTCTAGGCCATCACAGAGTACCAGGCTGAGCTCCTTGTACTGTATTGCGGCAGCTTCCCACTACCTATTTGACACGTGGAAGAGTACGCGTAGCAATGCCATTCTTCCAATTTGTCCCACCCTTTCCTTCCCCGCTGTGGACACAAGTCCATTCTTTATGTCTGCATCTCTATTCCTGCCCTGCAAATAGACTCATTAGTACTATTTTTCTCTCTGCTCTACACATTTTTATTGAATATGCCTGCCAATGCAACAGATGCAAGAGACTCAAGTTCGATTCTGGGTTGAGAAGATCTCCTGGGGTAGGAAATGGCAATCCACTCCAGTATTCTTGCCTGGAAAATTTTATGGACAAAAAGAGCCTGGTGGGCTACCGTTCATGGGGCTGCAAAGAACTGGACATGACTGAGCTACAGAGCAGACAATACAACAACACGTTTTATTAATGATATAAAAGAGCATTGAATATAAATAGTCACTTTTCATACTTTGGTAGATTTTAATCCTGACCTCTTTCTGCTTTCACCTCCCCAGACTAAGACAGCAGAGTCCTAACACTTTCTATCTTTTTTGATACCTTTCCCTGGACTCTCTCCAGACCTCTTTGATCTTGAGATTCAGCATCCAGAACTCCTGAGAGTTTCCCAGGTGACACTACACCACAGTTCTCCACATCAATGTGGTCCTGGCATCTGTTTCTCTGCCTTTCAACCCAGCAGCAGCAACTTTCAGTTCATTGCTGGCAATCGCTTTGATGCCCTCTGTTACAGTGATTCATGGACAGGCCTCTGTTTCCTAATGGACTGCAGACTCCCGAGGGGAAAGCAATTGCCATCTTCATTTTCCTATTCCCCCAAGGCAGAGAGGATGACATAGCAAACAGTCAAAGACAGCCACTTTCTCATATAATGGTAACAGGAAGAAGGATACCTAACAGTGATAAATGGTCCTGTATCCATGTCTCTCTGAGTCCTCTACATATCTCATATCACCTTCTCACTGCAACCTGGGAGATGATCTTAGTATTCTTCCCTTTTCACGGATGAGGAAACTGAGGTTCAGCTAAATTAAGGGGCTTATCTGTGATTACGCATCTAGCAAGTCATGGGTGACCTTAACCAAAGTCTGTGCAGTCATATGCATGATCTATGGAGAGTTCTTGCAAAAGATGAAAGTGAGCCCGGGGATCATAAAGGATAACCAGAGAAGATGTTTCTGTTTTGTTCGTTTGTTTATATCAGGTTTTCAACCAAGTGTGAGTTTGCCCTCAGGAAATATTTGACGATGTTTAGATGTTTTTGGTTGTCATAGCTGGAGATGGGGAGGTATGCTCCTGGCCTCCAGGATGCAGAGGACAGAAAAATTGCTAAACACTCTGCGTTGCACAACGAAGAATCATTTGGTCCAAATTGTCAGTAGTGCGAGGTTGAGAAGTCCTAGTTGAAATGAAGGAAAAAGAGACTGAAGTAAAAGGAGAAACTAGGTCTAACAACACAGATGCAAGGCTGGGATGAGAAATTGGGCCTTCTACCTCTTTATCCCAGGCCCTCTACCAGGCCTGTGAATCACGCTGGCTCATGCTGATCTGTGGAGAAACTATGTGTGAAAATGCTTTGTAAACTAGCAAGTTCCTACAAAGGTTTTATCTTATTGTTTTATCTTACTCCCCGCTAAATTCCTTAGTTTTTTCCTTTTTTTTAAACACAGAGTGGCCTTTTGGGATGGTGTGGTCCTCCAGGTTAATGCCTTTGGAGACGTTCTTTCCTTGTACTTGGTTTCAGTTCAGTTTAGTTCATTTCAGTCACTCAGTCATGTCCGACTCTTTGCGACCCCATGAATCGCAGCATGCTAGGCCTCCCTGTCCATCACCAACTCCCAGAGTTCACTCAGACTCACGTCCATCCAGTCAGTGATACCATCCAGCCATCTCATCCTCAGTCGTCCCCTTCTCCTCCTGCCCCCACTCCCTCCCAGCATCAAAGTCTTAGCTCATTAAAAATGCAGGATTTGTCTACATGGGTCTTATTAATTATCTAAAGCATTTATGAACATCTTCGCTTGATGTCTTTAAGTGATCCTGATGTCTGACAAGACCTCTCATCTCTGGAACTCACCCAGGTCCTCCTGGATACACCAGCCCAGACCTGGAGCTTCAGGATGGCACCTCCCAGAGTTCTGATCCCTGCTGACCTTTGCATCTTGACCTCAAGTCTCACTGCAAACACTGCTGGTTTCAGTGGCTTATATGGTCAATGATACTCTGGATGGGACTCTATTCTCCTTGAGACCCTATTCCCTTCCCACGCTCCCTGCCCAACAAGAGAAGCAGAATGGATATATCTTTCACAGCAAGGTTGTGGAAGGTCCACTTTTCAATCAGCTTTAGAGGACCTCACTCAAATATCCTGCATCATCTTGGTAACTTATATGCTTCATCCATGAACTTCTCTGTAGGCTTTTGAATTTCTAACTATGTTCAGCCTGTAATGGATTACAATCAAGCAAGAAAGCAAGTAATCAATAATATAAACAAGTAAACAAATAATAATTCTGCGATTTACTACCCACTATAGGATACAGCCCTGGAAAAGGCAATGGCAACCCACTCCAGTACTCTTGCCTGGAAAATCCCATGGGCAGAAGAGCCTGGTAGGCTGCAGTCCATGGGGTCGCTAAGAGTCGGACATGACTGAACGACTTCCCTTTCACTTTTCACTTTCATGCACTGGAGAAGGAAATGGCAACCCACTCCAGTGTTCTTGCCTGGAGAATCCCAGGGACGGGGGAGCCTGGTAGGCTGCCGTCTGTGGGGTCGCACAGAGTCGGACATGACTGAAGTGAGTTAGCAGCAGCAGAGGATACAGCCATGCCAAAGTAAATGATCCAAAGTTCAGCAAATGGGAACATCTCCAGCTATGGCTTTGCTCTCATCTACACAGATATAGAGGGAGTAAAAGATCTGTGTATTACTGGGTATGTATATGTGGGAGACGTGTTGTATGTAATGGGGAGACAGAGGGCAGAATGCACACATTTTATTCCATTGCTTTTGCCCCCATCTCTCCCAATGGAACACACTGAAATACACAGGATAGAGTGATCTGTCCTCCAAATAGTGGCGTGCCTTGGGGAAGCCAAAGCTTGTAGCCTGCTGTGCTCTATCTGATAGCATCACGCAAGCCATAGCAAAACCTGCTGCTTCAAAATCCCAGGCAGACTGCAAAGCACACAAGTTCATTTGTCTGGTTCTTCCACCTCTCTGAATTCCCATCCCATATTTTTTTTTGTGTCCAGGATCACAGATGCTAACAAATATTGAGCACTAGTGATGACCTGACTTCAGCAGCTGGCCACCATGATCATCAGAAAGGACCCAAGTCCTCCTCAGCTACAAAGACCCCGGGTTCCTCTCTCTAAGGCATCCAGGAAGGATCTTTCTGTAGCAGCTTGGCAAATGTTCACTAGAGTTCAGTTTGGAAATAGGACCAAAGATAAGCCAGAGTCAATAGAAGGCTAACTTTACATTGAAGCTATTGTAGATATTCCAAGCTTTGGTGCCAATCAAATTCACCATCTTTCATATCCTAATTGGTAAATACTACCACCAAATTCCAGCCTCACTGGTCAGCTACTTTTCCATTCTAGTCTTTTCATTATGAAATTTTGTGTATTTTTCCTTCTTACCAATTTGCCCTACTTCAGGTGCCCTTTCTTCCAAATGCCATCTTGAACCCCAGTTTCAAAGTAAATAAACTCCTCTATATCTGTAATTCCTCCACAGCCCAGTTCCTCTCCCCCTAACTTTGAGTGGATCCTGGCAATCACTCAGGAACACTGGGGTCTAGGGCTCTTTAGAAGTAAAGAGCTCTGGCTCTGGGTTCAAATCCCAGCCCTGCTACTCATGAAGTATATCACCTTGGGCAAGATACCAAAAGTTTTTTAGCTTCAGATTTTATATCAGTAAATAGAAGAAAAAACTCCATTAGGACTATTATGAGGATAAAATTAGTATATTATGAAACACTTAGAACAGTGTCTAGCATATTGGAAGACTTTCAAAACAAACATAGTGTTTAGCAAGTCCAGGTAAGACTGCCTATATTCCATGCACTTCAGAACTTATTTTGTTGGAGATTTTCAACATCCTTTCAATGATGCCTTCTCTTCTCCAAGCCATTAATCCTTCACTGTGCTCTAAGAAGTACCTTTTGCATGAGACTCACCCTTGCAAGATGCATCACCCCTTATTCTTCTCATCCATGCCATAACCTCACGTTCATCAAGGACTTCTGCACCGTCTCACAGTACTTCAGTTTCAAGTACCATCTTCAAACTGTGTAATGTCCATGATGGTATGACTTGCTCATCCTCCTGAAAAACCACATCTGTCTGTTGGTTCATCTCAGCCCCAGCACCTCAGCTAGGACACTGCTGGAGGTCAGGACAGAATTCGCTGCTACTCGTTTGTGGTGAATCAGTATTAAATCCTCCATTTTGAAAGAGGTTCAGATTTTTGCTCAAGAGCACATAGATAGTAAATAATTATACCCAGGTCTCCTGACTTTGCTCCAGATCCATGACTCCTGACTTTGTATTGCATAGTTGCCTTGAAAGATTTTCCAAAGCTGATGCATATTTGTTTGGCATTTTAGCATGCAAAAGAATCATGTAACATCATCTGAAAGCTTGAAACATATAATGTCAGCTTTCTCTTCTATAAATTATTTTTTGTATAAATAGTTGTCTTTCCTTGTCAAATATGTAGTTTTTCCATGAGAAATCTATAATTCTTTATCCCCAGCCTTTGGGGGAATATACTTATATTCCCACTTCTCTGAGCAAAGAGATGCACTTTATCATGGCTGCAGTAAAGGGGGAAAGGAAAATCTAAGCCCTCAGCCCAGTAAGGTTCCTACTCTCTAGGGTTTAACAGCAGGCTGATTATCATTCATGACACATCAATTTGTTAAGGGAAATACTGAGACAGGTAATGAAATTCCCACTGGGAATGAGGTTGGGTGTGAGAGTTTGTCATTGGTTTGATCTAGTTTTTATTTTCTTTTTGAGTATGATAGGTATGGCAGATGATTGTCCAGGAGCCTAGCTGGACAAGAAATGACCAGCAGTGTATTTCAAGGAGAAATTGATGATATCTCCTCAGGCACGGGAAGTGGAGAGGTGGTTTAGTGTTTGGCCCCAACCACAACTTTCTGAATAACCATTTGTTAAAAGTGATGGTGAGCATATGCCTACCTAACATCCTCACTTATAGAAAATCAAACCAGAGGACAAAAGTATTTATTTTGAGAAGACATGAACCTTTGGAAGTGAGGCTCCAAGGCAACTTTTCTATCTCAAATAAAGTGATTTAATTATTATTAATTACTTACTGAAGACCTCCTGTTGTGTCCATGTACCAAGAAACACTGAATTTAACAACAACAACAACAAAAACAAACCAGCTTCTTCCCTTAAGGAATTTACAATTTACTTTCAGTCAGAGAGGAAACCAAACAATTATGTTTGGTTTTATAATTATTCATATAGATCACATAGGAGAACTCAGTAAGTGCCTGGGACATTTAGGATGTTTCCTAAATCTGGGAGTTCATATTCAGATCAGTAGAGATAAATGGCGAAGAAGCAGATTTATTCAATAGTAAAAGGAAGATTTTAGTGTGTCCCCAATTGGAGTTTGCTGCCTTTGGAGATCGTGAATGGTTCAACCCTAAAAATAATTCAAGGAGGAGTTGGAAAAATACCTTCAGGGATGCTGAGAATGAAGGCCCTCTTTGGGGACAGGAGTGTTGATTATTTCCTGTAAGCTTCTTTCTACATCTTATTGGCTGTTATTACAGCAAAGAGTCCCTAAAGAGCAATTTTTACTTAGAGTCTCAGAAGTTGATGTCCACCCCTTTCCTCCTCTCCAGTCACAGTTTTCAAAGTCTGTGAGAGGTTTCCATCAGAAGCAGATGCAGATGAGAGAAGAAAGAAATATTGCTTTGCAGCAGCAGGTGCTCCATCAAAACAGGGGCCTTGTGAAATGACGGCAGACATCAGTAATGGCCAAAGCGCCGGCCTTATTTATAGGTTTGAGTGAAAGATAAATACTGTACATGCACATTCTAATTAAGGCCGAGACTTCCCAGCATGCATAGCTCTGCACCTCATTCCCCTTGTCACTGCTGCCACGGCTCCCATATTTTCTGTGGTGTTCTTCTAGTTATGAGTGACGCCGTGCTGACTGAAATGGATGGAGTCCCAAGCTGGCTGTAGGGCACAGGGGTTTGATCTGCCACATGGCTGGAGCCTGGACTCAAAAAGTAGCACAGCTGTGTTTGCCCTTGTCTTTAGTGGCTGACTAGAGCGTTTAGACCAAAGATGGTGATGTGGGATTTAGGATTACCTGTGAAGGGGCTCCAGCCCCACTGTGGTACAACAGTGGATAGTAAGGAGTGAAACACTCCATAAAAACGCTCCCTTCTCAATTCCATCCATGTCTATTAAGCATCTGTTGGGTTAGGAGGAGAGATATGGTCTGTTTCCATCAGACACATTTTTAAGATAGATTTCTGAGTGGCATAAAGCTAATGCTTTTTTAATAGTCTCCTCTACCTATTACATAATGAAAAAAATTGAGCACGAGCCATGAGCATATGACTAATGGCCCTTAGAGAAAGTCCAGTCCTAGTTTTGATCTTTGAGAGATGAGGACATCAAAATCTAATGCAGCTAATCATGTCAAAGGCACAATCAATAAGCATACCCTGATCTCACAGTGTAATTAAGTCTCCATAGGTTCATTTTTAGACCAAATCAATCAAAAGTAGTCAACCTGATTAGGAATTAATTCAGCACTATCATTAATTTGGGAAAAAAAACACAAGATTTATTTTTCAAAATATTAATATCTTGCTATTTAAAAATGATCTATTCTTAGTTCCTTAAAATATCTTTATATCAATATACTCTAATAAAATTTGAGGTCTTTTTCTGGCAAGAATATGACTTTTTATCACTGCAAAAAAAATAATAAAACTAATTTTTCTTCTGTATATCTTTTTGGATGTCCCATAATTTTACTCTGAAGCTATCTTTAGGTCCTCCTCAGGACATGTAGATGTAGTGGGTAAAGACTAGGCATAGGTCTGGATTTCAGTTTATGGTGTCCTTTGGCCAAGGTCAAGAGTAAAGAAAGAAAATAGAAACAGAGATAGGAAAACACAGGGCTAAACTATGCATGAAGTATGGGTTTTGCCTCAGGATTTTTTACTTGAGTCCTAGTTAAAACTTACTTGAATTATCAGCTGACTTTTCTTCTAAATTTTTTTCCCAATATATCAACCAAAACTGATGTTTGCCTGTTTTTATGTGTGTGTGTACATGTGTGTGTGTGTGTGTGTGTATTTGCACATGCACACAGGCCATTCTCATAACTAAGACAACTATTAACTGAGGATTTGTTTCTCAATGGCTATAGCTAATCCAGGCTTCCCTGGTGGCTCAGATGGTAAAGAGTGCCTGAAATGTGGGAGACCCGGGTTGATCCCTGGGTTGGGAAGGTCTTCTGGAGAAGGAAATGGAGACCCACTCCAGTATTCTGGCTTGGAAAATCCCATGGACAGAGGAGCCTGGTGGGCTACAGTTCATGGGGTCAAAAAGAGTTGGACACGACTGAGCAACTAATGCTGGATGGCTAATCCAACAATGCAAGTCTCAGACAGTGTGCTAGAATTCGTTGTGCAGCATCTTTCAGTCTGAGTTCCATCTGGATAATGGCAGAAACTTAACGCCACGTCTTGGGTGGCATCAGCATGGAGTGAGCAGAGGGATGAAATTAATTTTCATATTACTACTATGTAACTGACTATTAACTGACAAAGACTAAGACCATTCCCATATTTGGTATCATTTTCTCACAATGTGAACAATACCTATCTCTCAGCATAGCAATTTATATTCATACTTCTTCGAGAAGGTAACTGAACCTCATGAAACTAAGTAATTTCTTTAATATTTCAGGGTTATTAAGTGGTAATCAGGGATTTGTTTGAACCTCTGGAAACCAGGAATGGGAGTCTGACATTATCAGAGAGAACAGGGGTCATTCGTAGGTGGTCAAAAATATTATTGAGTGAGTGACTTGGAAATTCAGAGCAATCAACTTAGCTATAACAGAATGAGGGAACAATGTGGTATCCGAGCTAGACCTAGGAGAAGTGCTTAGGCGTTCAAACTGGATGGGGAGCAGGAGTCAGGTAGCAAGGACTTGACTGTGCAGGCCATGTTAACAGCGTAAGAAATCAGTCAATTAACAAAATAAGCAAATAATTGAACTATAAATATATAAGATTCAATTCAGAATCCACTGATATTTATTGTGCAATCACTATGTGCTAGGTTCTAATTTTTCTGCACATTTTTAGCTTTCTTATTTTACCTTTATAATAATCATTTTTCATAGTTGGGGAAATGGAGCTTCCTGAAGGTATGGCTTTCCCAAGGTCACAAACTAATAAATAGTGAAGTCAGGGTTTGAATCCAGGCCTCCAGGCTCACTTCAGTGTCATTAACATAACCAGCGCAGTCCATTTTCAGCAGGCATCTTACTTGACCAGTCAGCAGCATCTAGCATCGCTTGACTTCCAAGACAGTATCCCCTCTTGTTTCCCTTTGACTTACATCAACAAACCTCCTCAGTTGCCTCTGTCAGTTCCTGCTCATTCAAATGATTTCCAAACATCAGAGTGTTCACAGTTCAGTCTTTGTAAATTTTCTCTTTCTTGTTCACTTTCTTGATGTGTTTATCTAGTACCATGGCTTTCAGTACCATTAGGACAACTCCAAATTTTAAATCTCTAGCAGAACTCTTGCCTCAGCTCTCTACAGCTGAGCTCCTCAAATTGCAACTTTTCAATACTGCTCTCCTGATATTTTCCAAACTTGGTTGCACTTGTTGTATCTCCTATCTTAGTTAATAACAACTCGACCCTTCCAGTTGCTCAGGGCTCAAACCACAGAAGTATCTTTAATACTCTTTCACTTTGTCTGTGACCAATCTGTCAGCCAATCCTGTAGGTTATGTCTTCAGAAAATGATTGACTATGTCTTGCTACTCCCAAAGCTATCTTAACCCAATTCACTGCCAACAATTTTGGATTATTGCAAGAACTTTTCCTAGTCTGATTTTTCCCACCTTTAGCCTATTCTTCTTTAGCCTCTTGATGAAAGTAAAGAGGAGAGTGAAAAAGTTGGCTTAAAGCCCAACATTCAGAAAACTAAGATCGTGGCATCCAGTCCCATCACTTCATAGCAAATAGAAGAAGAAACAGTGGAAACAGTGTCAGACTTTATTTTGGGGGGCTCCAAAATCACTGCAGATGGTGATTGTAGCCATGAAATTAAAAGACGCTTACTGCTTGGAAGGAAAGTTATGGCCAACCTAGACAGCATATTAAAAAGCAGAGATGTTACTTTGCCAACAAAGGTCCATCTAGTCAAGGCTATGGTTTTTCCACTGGTCATGTATAGATGTGAGAGTTGGGCTATAAAGAAAGCTGAGTGCCAAGAACTGATGCTTTTGAAATTGTGGTGTTGGAGAAAACTCTTGAGAGTCCCTTGGACTGCAAGATCCAACCAGTCCATCCTAAAGGAAATTAGTCCTGAATATTCATTGGGAGGACTGATGTTGAAGCTGAAACCAATACTTTGGCCACCTGATGTGAAGAAAGAAAGAAAGTGAAGTCGTTCAGTTGTGTCCGACTGTGCGATCCCATGGACTGTAGCCTAGCAGGCTGCTCAGTCCATGGAATTTTCTAGGCAAGAGTACTGTAGTGGGTTGCCATTTCCTTCTCCAGCGGACCTTCCTGACCCAGGGACTGAACCCAGGTCTTCCGCATTGCAGGCAGACACTTTACCGTCTGAGTCACCAGGGAAGATGTGAAGAGCTGACTCATTTGAAAAGACCCTGATGCTGGGAAAGATTGAAGGTGGGAGGAGAAGGGGACGACAGAGGATGAGATGGTTGGATGGCCTCACCGACTCAATGGGCATGGGTCTGGGTGGACTCCAGGAGTTGGTGATGGA
This sequence comes from Oryx dammah, assembly GCF_014754425.2. Taxonomy (NCBI): domain Eukaryota; kingdom Metazoa; phylum Chordata; class Mammalia; order Artiodactyla; family Bovidae; genus Oryx; species Oryx dammah. The sequence continues at coordinate 6,335,056 of NW_024070205.1, read as the reverse complement.
CAGGGAGGCCTGGCGTGCCATGGTCCATGGGGTCGCAGTCGGACACGACTGAGTGACTCAACTGAACTGAACTGAGTTGAGCCTGTTCTTCATATAACAGCCAAAGTAACCTCATAAATAGTAAATCATGTGATTCTTCTGACCACCACTTATTTACTCAGAATAAAAGGTGGAGTCCTTTTAATGGTATTCAAGACTCTACATGATCTGGCCTCATTAAACCTAAAACTTTCACCTTGAAGACTTTACTTGTATTATTACCTCTGCCTGGAACATACTTCCCCAAACATCTGACCATTTGCTCCTTCATCTTTTTTAGGTTATCCTTAGCTAGCAAAGGATTTCCTTGGTGGCTCAGATGGTAAAGAATCCTCCTGAAATATGGGAGATATGGGTTTGATCCCTGGGAAGATCCCCTGGAGAAGGGAATGACTATCCACTCCAGTATTCTTGCCTGGAGAATTCCAGGGACAGAAGAGCCTGGCAGGCTACAGCCCGTGGGGTCGCAAAGAGTCGAACACAACTGAGTGACTAAGAACAGCGCAGAATGACTAACAATTTCACTTTCACACTTTAGCTAGCTAAACTGTACACTGTCTTCACACATGCAATTCCTTATACCCCTCCTCTATTTTTCTCCACAACACCTATCACTGTCTGGCATGGTCTTTATTTCACTTATATGCCTTTTCAACTGGCCCTTCTCCCCTTATTAAATGTTAAGACCAAAAATGGAAAAGACAAGGAGTTTTTACCATTTTGTTTTCCATTGCATCCCTAGGCTCCTTTCTCCATGAGATTCTCCAGGCAAGAATACTGGAGTGGGTTACCATGCCCTCTTCCAGGGGATCTTCCTGATCCAGGGATCCAACCTACGTCTCCTGCAGCTGCTGCAATGCAGGTGAATTCTTTACTGCTGAGCCACTTGGGAAGCCCACAAGTTATATGTAAATTATAGATAATATATAATGATATACCATATGTTTGATTGGCACTTAATATTGTATATATTCTATATATCATATCAAATATGTATATTTTATTGGCACTTGATGCATGCCACGTAAAATTTGATTGGCATTAAGTGCTGTGAGATAATGGAAAATATATATATTGGTCTCTGTCCCTAGTTCATGGCACTGAACTTCTAAAACCTTTATAATTCCCTAAGTGATCATTTATAGCACTAGAAATGTCTTTTGTTCTAATATTTGGCCTTTGACCCCAGTTCCTGATATAGAGTTTCAAACTCCCTTGGACTTTTCTGTTCTTTTGTTCTAATAGTAGTGTCTTTTGTTCTAATGAGGGTAGGCTCTTTCATGGAGGCTGGTCACCAGAAAAAAGATGCCATGAATAGACACTTGGAATTTTCAGCATCCCTTCACATCCTTCAGAGAGAGTATGAGGGGACAAAAAGGCATTTATAATCAGTGATGCTTACATGATGATCTCTGTGTGATCCCCGAAGGAGGGGAATTGGAGAGCTTCCGGGCCAGTGGACACAAGGAGCTCCTTGGCTAGTGGTGCCCCCGATGAAGCGTAGAAACAACACCTCTTCCCACACATGCCCCTGTGCCTCTCTTCCGTCTGGATGCTCACCTGGATCTTTAACCATATCCTTTTATAATAGACTGGTAAGTGTAAGTAAATTCCTTTCCGACATTCGGTGAACTTTTCTAGCACATTAATTGGACCTGAGGAGGAAGGGGCACGGGGACCTCTGATTAACAGCTGGTAGGTCAGTAAGAAGCACAGGGCTTTCCTTGTGTGGTAAAGAATCTGCCTGCCATGCAGGAGCCACAGGAGACACAGGTTTGATCCCTGGGTCAGAATGATCCCCTGGAGGAGGAAATGGCACCCCACTCCAGTATTTTGGCCAGGATAATCCCATGGACAGAGGAGCCTGGCGGGCCACCGTCCATGGGGTCACAAAGAGTCGGACCCGACAGAATGACTAAGCACGCATGAAGGTCAGAGGCACAGATGACAATCTGGATTTGTGTGGCATCTGAAATGGGGGGAGGCAGCTTTGTGAGCCTCTGATCTGGTGGAATCTGATGCTATCTCCAGGTACAATTGAATTAAATTGTACACCTTGCTGGTGTTGCAGAGAGTGGCATGGTGCGGGAAAAAACCCCATACAACTGGTATTAGAGGTGTTGTGTGTGTGGAAACTGTTAGAGTAAAGAGGAAACGGGAAGAGCTGAGTGTAGGTGTCTACAATAGTGCCAATTATATATATATATATATGATTATATTGTGTGTAATATATATCATTTAATGTATGTAATGTAAATACATATATTGTATAAGGCATATTACATACATACATACGTATGTTTGATTGGCATTTAGTGCATTCTCCTTAAAAGATTCAAGTTCTCTGTTTAAGAAGAACAGGTATTTACAGAAAAGCAGAGACTGATAGCCTAATGTAACATTAGACTCATCTCTTCCCATAGGTATTTAACTAACAGGGATCTATGTCCTGAGAAAACACAGATATACCAATCGGAACTATTTTAAAGTCTGTTGGGAGGTCTACCACATTCGTTTAACATATGTATTGTAGATAATTTCTAACTGTCATCCAGTTTCTCTTTTTCTTTGTACAGACAGTTTCAATGGCCGCTAAAACAAGTGGGAATCCAGAACCCCACCAGGCTTACTGACCTTGACAAGTGGTTCTGGTACATGTACTGGGATGTTATTCTCAAGGTGGTTGTCCCATCAACCCTTCCCTGTGCACAGAGGTCCTTTCTGCAGGAAATCTCCCAGAAGTGGTTCTCTTTAGCTGCTCCTGACTCCAGCATTATGGCTGCCTCTGGAATGCCAGCTGAGACCTCAGAACATCTCAGTAAGAATGAAGACAAGTGTGACCAACATAATCTCAAGGAATTTATCTCAACTTGTGATGTTCATAGGTACCATCCGGGTAAGCAATGTGACTTGAAGTCCAACTCAAAGGAACGAAATTTGAAATTTGTATATAAAAGATAGGGCTTCCCAGGTTGCCTAGTGGTAAAGAACCCACCTGGCAATGCAGGAAACATAAGAGATACGGGTTCAATCCCTGGGTAGGGAAGTTCCCCTGGAGAAGGAAATGGCAACTCACTCCAGTGTTCTTGCCTGGAGAATTCCATGGATAGAGGAGCCTGGTGGGCTACAGTCCATGGGGTCACAAAGAGTTGGACACAAAAGAAACCTAGCACACACATATAAAAAATAATGACTTTTTCATATCCCATCTTCTTTTTAAATTTCTACTCAATTTATATCTCCGGATACCAGGAGAGACAACATCTCTTGGCAAGCAGTGGATAACAGTTGTGTTCTTAGTTCACATACATTATCTGCTCGATTTTTTCCCCCAGTTCAGACTCTGTCCATTGTTCTAACAAGAACAAAAAAAGTGATGTGGGCTTATTAAGAAAGGAGGCACAGTGACCCTCTGCGGGGAAGACCTTCACCCAATTTAAATGGGTGTGCACTCTGACAGATATTTGGTGTTTGGGCTGTCTGATGAGCCTGGACTTTCCAAATTTGTCTGCACGTTGGAATCACCTGAGAAGTTTTTGATGCCTATGTTCTGTTCACCAGAGGCTGATGTGATTGGTCTGGAAATGGTCTAGACTTTGGACTCTGAAACATCATCAGATGATTCTAATGTGCAGACAAGTCTGTGAATCACTTCCATGGGCCCATGATATGAGTCTATCTGAATAAAAGTATATTTCTAGATATTTAGAGCCAGAGATACTGCTCAAGCCAGTGTCCTTGCCAAATTATCTATAATGTCTGGTGTCATTAAGGCCAAATAGCCAGTTTTGAAAGGGGAAGGATTATATCTCCATCTAACAGTACTTCAATAGCAAATGTATCTGAATTATAAAAGAAGAAAGAATGTTTTAATTTGAAAGGAAAAAGGGAAATATAAATTATATGCAGGCTATGTGTGAATACCAACTTTATCATTACAAGAGTTCTATCTGAAGGGAAATAGAAGGAAATATTAACAGAAAATAGGCTTTGGTTGATGGTAGAGATCTGCTCCTAAAACTGAGTAATTACAGAATCTTTGTTTAAATACATCTTTTATTAAGCTTATCCCAACAATCAGGAGTGGGAAATTAGAAAAATCTAGAATTAGATATGAAAAAAAGTAATAATTCTTTCTAGTTTGGGGATATCCTACTGAGAATTTGAGGGCTTCTTAGGTGGCGCTAATAGTAAAGAACCCACCTGCCAATGCAGGAGACATAAGAGACGTGGGTTCGATCCCTGGGTCGGGAAGATCCCCTGGAGGAGGGCATGGCAACCCACTCCAGTATTCTTGCCTGGAGAATGCCATGGGCAGAGGAGCCTAGTGGGCTACAGTCCACAGGGTCACAAAGAGTCAGACACAACTGAAGTGACTTAGCACATACGCACTGAGAATTTGAAGGACGGATCAAAGGGGATACATTTCAAACCACCCCCCAGTGCTCTGAACTTTAACAGGAAGATGATAACGCTGCATAGCACTAGGTTATAGGGCAGGGCTTTATTCTTTGGGCTTTTAAACACATGGGAACAAACAGCTGATAGGAAGAAAGCTTGACCAGAATCAAGTTGAATTTTCATGGAAGAGTTTGAACGTCTAGGTACTCATATTGCTTTAATCGTGAGCCTATACTCAAGATGGAAAGATGCACAGCAGCACCCAGTAGAAATATAATGTTGTCCATATACGTACTTTAAAATTTTCTAGTAGCAACGTTCAGAAAGGAAATAGGAGAAAAGGATATTAATGTGTCTGAGCCAATATATATTATCATTTCAACATGAAATCAGTATAAAAATTTGAAGTCAATGTAATAAAATATTTTAAATTCTTTTTTTGTTTCTACAAGGTCTTGAAATCTGGTTTGTTTTCTACACGCTACAACACATCTCAATTTGGAATGGCCTCTTTCAAATGCTGAATAGCCACATGTGGCTACTGTCTGCTATTTTGGACACTGCAAGTGCAGATGGAAGATCACAAGGTCTGAATAAACTTTTCTTCTTATTGATCTTAAACGATGGGTTGCATCAGATGGTCTCGCCCTCGTGTTCTCTGAGTGAATGGCAAGTCAAGGATGAGGGTGCATCGAAAAAACAGGATGAGAATGGCCAAGCCTTTGAAGCTGGGACAGTCCCTGAGGCAAGTCTGCTATTTCCGTCTCAATTTAGGGAGACTAAAAAAGCATCTTCAGCTCTCACCAAAACGGCAGGTTCTGAGCAGAGAGTATAGTTTTTGCTGCACAGAGCAAAGGGATTCTCCAGGATATGGTTCTAGGGAAAAAAACTCCCTGAGGGACGGCTTAACTTGAACTTAACTTTGCTATTGATCCCAGTGGTCAGGTGATGAGCAATGTGGTGTAAATCAAATCTTTGACCCACAAACCAAAAGCATAGCTCTTATGATTACTTTTTGCACAGCTTTATTAGAAGAACACTGCACACTTCCATGGTATGTTTCATTCCCAAGACCCGCCTAAGTCGTGAGTCCCCACCCCCCTTGACATTGGCTTTTAGAGCAGCAATATACTCCAGCACAGCAGAGCTTTGTCTTGCCTTGTAGCCTGGGGTGGCCCCAGAGCTATTAAAAGTCTCTATTCATTGCCCCACTTTCAGATGAAATTGTTCAAACGGTGGTCTGTTTAGACCTCAGTCGCGAAACTGCTTTTTACTGGTGCGAGATGGAAGTGGTAGTGGTGAAATACTTAAGCTAAAATGAGAGAACTGAGAGCTCAGCCCATCTGTTCTCCAGAACACCACGTGACCTTAGCCAGAAGACTCCCCATGTCTAGACTTTAGTGCGTTCTCCTGTAAAACAGCTAAAGCCCCTTCCACTTTGATGGTGAGGATCACATTCGTGGAATCCTGGCACATTTCACAGGAAGATTTAAAATAAATGCAAGATACCATGATGAATCATTTCAGCAGACCCTAGGGGAGAAGCAGGATGGTAAATAACTGTCAAATCTTGGTAAACTGTTCAGACAGACAGCAGGGGCAGGGACACCTTCTGGGCAGGTCAAGGACAAATGAGAGGAAGAGGAGAGAGGGGGAGGAAGGAGGTGGAGGGGACTGGGGAAAGTTCACAGCAGGGCCACCCAAGGCTGAGGATGGCCAAGTTTGAAAGCCTTGTCTTTATGCTGGAAGGACCTGACGAGCAAAACTGATTAGCTGTAGAATATCATTTAAATCTTCTCTTAAAGCAAATCCAAGTCTTTAATCATTATCTCCCAAACCACCAAACAGTGCCAGACACGCACCAGCCTCACTGAGAGACTTGTCAAGACTGAAACAGTAATTCACAAATTCACTAAAATTCCCTGCTCCAGCGAGCAGTATGACAGCTCCAGCAACCGCGGTAACATTTCTATTCAAACTGGCTTTGGAGCCGAAGCTATAAATATCCTTGCAATATTTCCTGCTTCAGAACATAAAGACAGCTTTACAGCACTGATAAAATAGAAATTACTTTCTCTCTGAGGTCTTGCTGGAATTTTAATGTCTGTTTTGCAATAAAGCAGCTCCTACACAATTTGATTTGAGGGAAAGAAAACAAACGGTCTAATTTAGTTACAATAATGACTCTTGTATTGTTTGCCCTGCTTGCTTCTCTGGCTGCTGGGCTGTTAAAGTTTGTAGCGTTGAGCAGAGGGGATGATTTTATGAGAATATTAAAATGGTTTCTTTATTATTTAAAGATACACTGTCTTCATACTTCCTCAACACAGTGCAACCCAAAACAATGTTTTAAGGAGAAATAGAGAGAAGAAAATAAAGTTTACGGCCCTTAATAGAGCCTTGTGAAAATTGCTTGTTAGAACTGTAAAGCTGTTGACCAAAGATGACACGAATTTAAAAGGCTTTTGAAACGCAAAAGATCATAGCAGCTTTAATTATTCCATACATGTTACCCTGTTCTTGTTAGTGCCTTCAAAGTTGAGCAAATCTCTTTTTTAAAATCCACATACACCCGTCTCCTTTGTAGATTACATGATGTGGAAACAAAAAAGAAAGACAGAAATTTGTGTTTGTACATGCACTGTGTGCTGAGGGCATAGGAAAGCAGGATTGAGAACAGAAGCTAAGGATAGAGCCAGGCTATCTGTGCACAAGAATTAAATGACTGAAGGGAGGCAGGGTTTGATCAGGTGCTGAATAGAAGTGTGATTAATCCAACCTCAGACTTATCAACTAAAGGTTAAAGTTCAAATTAGCCCCGGTTAGGTTTGGGATTTCCCCCTATGTGGAAAGCACCATGACCCCATGACATCCTCTTCTTGACTTACCAAGGGTATCTTCCCAGATCACGTGGCCCCAGGCAAAACCATGAAGCAGATGTCCTCTTCCACCCTTCTTGCTTCAGGCATCTTGAAATTTACAACTGAGATTGGGACTTGAACTCAGCCGAAACTCAGATTGACACTTGGACCCACCGTCCTTCAACCGTCCTCAGTACTTGCCGAAGTTCAGGTTCTTTACGTCTTGTCATAGAAAGAATTCAGTGAGAGACAAAGGGATAAGTAAGAAGTGGATTTATTTTGAGAGATATACATTGCATAGACAAAATGCAGTCAGTCTCAGACGCCGAGAGCAGCCTCAGGGTCTGGGGTGATCTGGAAAGTGAGAGTAGCCGTGAGGGAAACACTCCACAGACAGAGTGTGGGCTGTCTCAGAAGGTGAGGGGCCCCAAAATATGGGGTGGTTAGTTTTCACGGGCTGGGTAATTCCATAGGCTAATGAGTAGGAGGCTTATTTTTGAACTATTTTGGAACTGAGGCAGAGATTTCCAGGGATTAGCCCACTGTCCACTTTTTTGCTATTTGTCATTAGCCTTGGAATTGTGGTGCCTGCCATTTAGATGATAAAACATTACAATAAGCGCATAATAAGGTTCAAGGTCTACTGAAGTCAAGTGTTCCACCTTCTTGGACCTAGCTGGTTCTAGCTAGTTTCTGTCTACCCAGACAGCTAGGTTATTCCTTCAGGGTTGTGCCCTGCCCACTTCCCTCCTGTTTCAGCCTTTTCCCCCTCCCTTGTTTATTTTTGCTCCGTTCTGCTTACAATTAGTTGCATCGCGTTTTCTCTTTTAGCTTCTCAGATTTTCCCATTTCCTTCCATCCAAACAGATTCTACCTCCCAATATCCTGATATACCAAAAACTCTACACTTATTCTAAAACTTTCAGTGCTTTTGCAGAGTGTACTTGACATCACAGACCCATGATATCTTGTCCATGAGGAAATTGGGCTTGTGTCTCGCCTTTGGTTTTTTAAACTGTGTTCTTAGGACTCTTCAGACTTCACAAACGTCTCTCAACAACTGTGATAGAGAGGGGCTGGGTGCTACACGCTTTTGCCAATCAAAGCAGCTATACTTCTGTCAATTTAGTATAAGGAGGACTCATTTTTTAAGGTGTTCTGCCATTTGAAAGCCATTGTTCTTGTTCAAGTTTTTATTTTGCAAAAGAGAAAACTGAGGTTCAGGGAGGAAAAATGGCCAGTCATTTTCTTGTAGCTGAAGAATGGCAAGGTGGGAAGGAGAACCCACGGGGACTTCCTACTACAAGTGGTAGAGTATTGATGTCTTATGAACTAATTCACGCTAGAATGAAAGCACTGTTATGATTGATCCCATGTTAGGGATAGTTATTATAATTAAAAGAAGAATGTTAGTAAGTGATTGTAATGCATTTGCCAAGAAGACATTTTAAGAATAGATAGTGTACTTAAGCAGCTCTTAAAGTATGGTCTGAGGAGTCGCTGGAGAAAGGACAGTCTTTTTAACAAATAGTACTGGAAATACTGGATATCCACACACAAAAAATGAAATTAAATCTGTATATCTTATATAAAAAATAACTCAAATGAAAGACCTAAATGTTTAAACTGTAAATATCTTAAAAGAAAGCATAGGACAAAAGCTTCGTGACATTTGGCAATGATTTCTTGGGTATGACACCAAAGGTACAGGCAGAAACAACAAAAATAGGCAATTTGGACTTTACAAAAAAATTATGCATCAAAAACAATATAAATAGAATAACAAAACAAACCACAAAATGGGAGGGGATATTTACAAATCACATATATGATAAAGGGTTAATATTTAGACTATTTGGAGACATCCTAAAACTCAATAAGAGATAACAACCTGATCTAAAAATGAAAAGTCTTGAACAGACTTTTTTCAGAAGAAAAATAAATAGTTACCAAGCACGTGAAAAGATGCTCTACATGACTCATCATTAAGGAAGTGAAGATCAAAACTACAATGAGATACCACCTCACACCCATTAGGATGGCTGCGACCAACAAATGAGAAAATAGTGAATGTTGACACTATTGAGAGGAATGGAAAATGGTACGTCTGCTGTGGAAAACAGTACAAAACTTCCTCCAAAAATTGAAAATAGAATTACCATATGACCCAGAGCAGAGAAAGCAATGGCACTCCACTCCAGTCCTCTTGCCTGGAAAATCCCATGGATGGAGGAGCCTGGAAGGCTGCAGTCCATGGGCTTGCTAAGAGTCAGACATGACTGAGCGACTTCACTTTCACTTTTCACTTTCATGCATTGGAGAAGGGAATGGCAACCCACTCCAGTGTTCTTGCCTGAAGAATCCCAGGGGCGGCGCAGCCTGGTGGGCTGCCATCTCTGGGGTCGCACAGAGTTGGGCACTACTGAAGTGACTTAGCAGTGTGACCCAGAGGGTATACACCCAAAAGAATTAAAAGCAGGATTTTAAAAAGAATTTGCATCTATGTTTATAGTAGCATTATTCACAATAGCTGGGGCTTCCCAGGTGGCACTAGTAGTTAAAGAACCTGCCTGCCAAAGCAGGAGACGTGAGAGACAAGGTTCAATCCCCAGATAGGGAAGATCCCCCGGAGGAGGGCGTGGCAACACTCCAGTGTCCTTACCTGGAGAATCCCATGGACAGAGGGGCCTGGTGAGCTACAGTCCATAGGGTCACAAAGAGACACGACTGAAGTGACTTTGCAGCAGCATTAGGAAAGTGAAGTCACTCAGTTGTGTCTGACTCTTTGCGACCCCATGGACTGTAGCCTACCAGGCTCCTCTGTCCATGGGATTTTCCAGGCAATAGTACTGGAGTGGATCGCCCTTTCCTTCTCCAGGGGATCTTCCTGACCCAGGGATCGAACCCAGGTCTCCCGCATTGTAGAGAGATGCTTTACTGTCTAAGCCACCAGGGAAGTCCCTGCATTCATAGCAGCTAAAATGTGGAAGCAACCCAAGTGTTGATCAGTGGATGAATGGGTTTGATGTGAAACAGGACTCTATGAGGTTCCTGTGAAAGCCTTCCTGTGTCCCCCATGTCTTTGATTACAGGATACAGGGTTCAAGCAGCCTCCATGACCTTCCCTAAGGTTCGACTGCTTATTTAACTTCTATGCAGAGGACATCATGAGAAATGCTGGGATGCATGAAGAACAAGCTGGAATCAAGATTGCTGGGAGAAATATCAATAACCTCAGATATGCAGATGACACCACCCTTATGGCAGAAAGCAAAGAAGAACTAAAGAGCCTCTTGATGAAAGGTAAAGAGGAGAGTGAAAAAGTTGGCTTAAAACTCAACATTCAGAAAACTAAGATCATGGCATCTTGTCCCATCACTTCAAGCAAATACTTGGGGAAACAATGGAAACAATGAGAGACTTTATTTTGGGGGGCTCTAAAATCACTGCAGATGGTGACTGCAGCCATGAAATTAAAAGACGCTTGCTCCTTGGAAGAAAAGTCATGACCAACCTAGAAAGCATATTAAAAATCAGAGACATTACTTTGCCAACAAAGGTCCATCTAGTCAAAGCTATGGTTTTTCCAGTAGTCATGTATGGATGTGAGAGTTGGACTCTAAAGAAAGCTGAGCACCGAAGAACTGATGCTTTTGAACTGTGGCGTCAGAGAAGACTCTTGAGAGTCCCTTGGACTGCAAGGAGATCCAACCAGTCAATCTTAAAGGAAATCAGTCCTGAATATTCATTGGAAGGACTGATGCTGAAGCTGAAACTCCAATACTTTGGCCACCTGATGTGCAGAACTGACTCATTGGAAAAGACCCTGATGCTGGGAAAGATTGAAGGCAGGAGGAGAAGGGGATGACAGAGGATGAGATGGTTGGATGGCATCACTGATGTGACTGACATGAGTTTGAGTAAACTCCAGGAGTTAGAGATGGACAGGGAGGCCTGGCATGTTGTAGTCCATGGGGTTACAAAGAGTTAGACATGACTGAGTGACTGAACTGAACTGAAAGTCCAAATCAAGCAATTGTTAATTAGGGAAGGGAGGGGATATGATACAAGGGAGAAACAAATAGAGTAACTATAGTGCAGCCCCGAGGCAAGGTCCTGGTTCCCCATCCTGGGATACACTTGACAATATCTTTCAGTTGTTTTGCAGATACTGAAACCCCCACCAGATGGGAAAAGTTAGCAGTTAATGATGTATACTGCCTATAAGTGCATAGGCTCCAGACCGGTTGGAACCAGAAGGTTGATGATTCTGACTCCCACTTAACCTCACCAGCAACCAATCAGAAGAATGTCCATGATGTGATCACACCCTCTTTGTACCACTACTATAAAATTTCTCACTACCCTCTCCAAGCTGGGTCATACAGTTTTGAGATCATTAGCCCACTGTGGCCCCTTTGGCCTGACAAAGCAATAACGCCATTCTTTGTGGTTGTTATCATTCAGTCGCTAAGTCTTGTCTGACTTTCTGTGACCCCATGGACTGCAGTTAACCAGGCTCTTCTGACCTCACTGTCTCCTGGAGCTTGCTCAGATTCACATCCATTGAGTCAGTGATGCCATCCCATCCTCTGTCATCCTGCTGCTTCTTCTGCCCCCAATCTTTCTCAGCATCAGGGTCTTTTCCAGTGAGTTGGCTCTTTGCATCATATGCCAAAAGTATTAGAGCTTCAGCTTCAGCATCAGTTCTTCCAACGAATGTTGAGGACTGATTTCCTTTAGGATGGACTGGTTGGATCTCTTGGCAGTCTAAAGGACTCTCAAGAGTATCCTCCAGCACCACTGTTTGAAAGCATCAGTTCTTCAGTGCTCAGCCTTCTTTATGGTCCAACACTCACATCCATGACTACTAGAAAAACCATAGCTTTGACTATAAGGTCATTTGTCTGGATTCTTTGTTACATCACATAAAATTGTTTCAGATTTAATTCAGTGTCAAGGTACAGAGGCTGAATCCGACTTCAGATTGAATAAGTAAAATATGGTATATACATATAATGGAATTTTATTGTGCCTTAAAAAGGAAGAAACTTCTAATACATGCTACAACATGGATAAATCCTATTTTATTTGCCCACAATTTTTTTTTTTTTTTACATAATGAAAAAAAAAAAAGTGGTCTGAGGAAACCTCTAGGGTCTCTGGACTCTTTTAGAGACTCTGCAAGGTTGAAACTATTTTCATAATAACAATAAAGCATTATTTACTTACTGTCTTTACATTTCCAGTGATGGTACACAAGAAATGCTGGGCCAGCTATTGGTGCCTTAGTATAAATCGAGGCAATGCCACCAAACTGGACTAGTAGCCATTATTCTTCCCTACCTAACACTTACAAAAGAAAGAGAGAAAGGCATGGAGGGATGGTAGGGAAGAAGAAGAAAGGAGGGAGATAAAGGAAGAAGAAAACAAGAGGAAGAAGGAGGAGGGGGGAAAAAGGGGGAAACCAGTTTAAGAATATTCTTGATGAAGCATTAAAAATTCTACTTCTATAAATTACTAAAAATACTAAATCTCCACCCTGGAGTATATGCTTTTATATAGTAAGTGTGGCAAATGGAAAGTTCATGAAAAACATTTAAATGTATACCAAAACACAACAGTTGTCTGAAGGTGAAGCGATTTGAGTTGCAAACTGAATTCGTCACTCCTTTCATGAAACATCATTTATACTAGAAGGAACTGCTGACCAACAAGTAATGATCATTGAAACTTGGATATCTAGCAAACATTTCTTTGAAAATGAAAGAAGTAAGCCTGTCACTTCTTAGAAAACAACTGACAGTGTTTTCTGCCAATAATATTTGTGCTTTCAAACAAAAATAATAGAATTCTGGAAAACTTGTATCTGTTACAGTATCCTTGACAGCTTTCCAATATTTAATGACTTTCTTGATGAAATTGGTAGTGATATTAATGAATGAATCATTTTTAATATTGGATAATGAAATATGTCAACATTTGAAAGATCTGCATTGTTCAAGGAACCAATATTTTCTTGAATGACTAATGCATGTTGCTTCACAGTCATGTGTGGGGTAAAAAATTCACTCAAAGTGCAAAAGAGACCAATGTATTTTGATGCAACAGAATGTGAAAAGTTTACTGATATGGTTTCAGATTCCACACTGCAACAAATCTATAAGGATCTACTTGCTGAGTTTCTAAGTAATAGCAAAGACAAATATCCTCAATTGTATGAAAAGGTTTTTAAAATACTCCTCTTTTTTCTAACTACATATCTAAATCAGTCCAGTTATTTTTTCCCATATCCTTCAACCAGAATAATGCATTACAGATAAGACTGATTGCAGAAGTGTATTTGAAACTATAGCTGTCTTAAGTCAGAGATTAAAGATATTTCAGACATAAAGTAGTGCGACTCTTTTAACTCATTTTTTTGTTTTTGTTGTTTGGGATTAACGAAGAGGTCCTGGGGGCAAGAGGCTTGACAGTCACTGCTGTAGGTGATTCAGGAGACTCAAAAATGCCTCCCAAGCTTCACTGACAAAATATCCCACATTTTCCAATAATTTTCCTGAGGACTCCTCTAAGTGTCCTGTTATTTAATCTTTCATTTAAGTCCCTTCACACACCGAAGCTGAGCCATGGGGGAAAATTAATAGGCAGAGGCTTCTTAACTCTCAGTTCAGTTCAGTTCAGTCGCTCAGTCGTGTCTGACTCTTTGCGACCCCGTGAATCGCAGCACGCCAGGCCTCCCTGTCCATCACCACCTCCCGGAGTTCACTCAGACTTGTGTGGTTTCTGAATCCCAGAGCACACACATCCTTTCTTTTCCTGCTTTGGTCGGGAGGCTCCACTTGTTACCCTAATAAAGTTTCTAGGTGTTCTGGATGCATCTGCAAATCCTCTACAGGCCCACTCACCGTTCTTAGTACTAATGTGTTCTTAGTACTAATAGATGCAGCCCTGAGTGGACATTTTAAAGAATGTGGAGGGACAGTCTTTCTCAGAAACTTTGTTTCTAGAAGAAATAACACACAACCCAAAGGACTCAGCATGAGAAAGCAAATGCTTTGAATTTAAGAAAAAGAGTGGGGGGAATTTCCGTTGCAGTCCAGTGATTAAGACTCTGGGCTTCCACCGCCGGGGCACGGGTGTGATCCCTGGTGGGGGAACTAAGCTCCCACCTGCAGCAGGACCAACAAAAAAAAGGGTTTTCATTGATCATTTCTAAACGCTTCCTATGTAGGGCTGGTAAGAGAGAGTAGAAACAAGGGGCAGAATCCATGAGGTGAACCCTCCACCATAAACCAAAGCTTCTTGGTGTAATCATTTCAGGAAGTATATATTGTGTTATTGTGAATTAAGCACAAGTCTGGATATTAAAAGATGTTGGTTTGAGTCCTTGTTTTATCAAGAACCAAGAAACTTGAGGCTATTAAGTATGTCATTCACAGAAGATGGTAGATTTATTTTGTATGCATCGAGCAGTAAATAACAAAGACCACAGGACCGGGAACACTAAGGACTGCGCATCGAGTGTCTGGCAGTGTTCCTGACACATGGGAACTGTTGCCCTGGCAGGGTATTAGTGTTTACTTTCGCATTAATATTAGTATGAGATATGTGTTGCTAGGAAAATTGTTCATTTCTCTGAGGCTTTGCTTCATTTTTAAAATGGGACTTGCTGTGCTTCCTAATTGATCTCCTCAAGTTGTGAGGTGCCCTGAAAGTAGGACAGGAATGAAGAGTCAGGATGCCTGTGTCTTTGTCCCGGCGAAAGTCACGCTTAACCAAGTGACCTTGAGGAAGCAATTTCCGTGGTCAGTCCCTTGGTTGCCTCATCTGTATGCCAAAGTGTGTGTGTGTGCTACTCGCTCAGTCGTGTCGGCTCTCTGCAACCCCGTGGACTGTAGCCCACTAGGCTCCTCTGTGCATGAAATTCTTCAGATGTTGGGCCAAATAATTTCTCAGTTTCTATCCAGCATTGATATTCTTTATGTAGAATCTCCTGTGATCCCTCAAGGGTTAAAATTCTGTTCTAGATTGCTTATATTTAGGGCAGAGTTGGGTCTAGAACCTAGAACTTTCTAGTTTCTGAGTATGTAGAAGGATTATTATGTTTAATGAGGTACTCCAAGATAATCTGAATACCTGAAAAACTTCATTGCAATGATTCATTTTTAAATACTAAGTGCTGAAAACATGATGTCTCTGTATAGATTTTTTAAAAATGTCATTTTTATTAAATGAGGAAGGGAGTTACCGTCTCCTGAGGACTAGCTGTCTGGCAAGATTTCAAATACTTCCTAGTTCCAATGGATTGGAAATGCCACAGCAACATTCGTCCTGGTGTCATTTTCTTAGTTCCAGTCCCAGCAGCAATCAAGAAGAGCAGGGGAGTGTGGCAACAAAGAAAACAAGGAATTAATCAATTTCTCTCCAACTTTACTGAGTGGGGGGAACAGTGAGACCAAAGCTACGGCAAGAGTATATTGAAAAGCAGAGATAGAATATCAGTTCTATGTTTTACATCCATTTTATTAAAACAGTAATGGAAATTGAATTATCCAAAGAAATAAAAACATACATTTCCTTGGAGCTTAGAGAGCTTTTAGTTTCCATCCAAATCACTTGAAACAAAACCCCTGCCTGCATTCATCTTCTATATGTACAATGAATCAATCATTTTTTATTGAATGTTCCCCTCCCCTTTGCCATGGTAATGGCCAGTTTCTGCACAGTTGATCAGATCAACCAGGCTATAGATTTGATTTGGTCATTGAAATGGTCCCTGAATTAGGTAATTTCATTTTTTTCATCTTATAAATGAAAATCATACTCACCTAGTGCTTCTAAAACTGTGGGCTATATTTTTTCTACATGAACATCATCAGTAGTGCTTATTATAAAGGCAGATCCTAAGCTCCCCCAACCCCAGTCTTATAAATCAGAATCCCTGAGGTTGGGAGGAGGGTGTTCAAGAACGTCCCTGGTATTAATATGTTCCCCAGGTGAATTAATGAGTGAATAAATTGAATAGATAAATGTCACACTTCTAATTTGGGGGGTTCATAAGCATTAACTTTGCTATTGAAATAAACTCCAGCACCGCAGTTCGAAAGCATCAATTCTTCGGTGCTCAGCCTTCTTTATGATCCAACTCTCACATCCGTACATGACTACTGGAAAACCCATAACTTTGACTATACGGACCTTTGACGGCAAAGTGATGTCTGCTTTTTTAATATGCTGTCTAGGTTTGTCATAGCTTTTCTTCCAAGCGCCATGCATCTTTTAATTTCATGGCTGCAGTCACTGTCCACTGCCATTTTAGACCCTGAGAAAATAAAGTCTGTCACTGTTTCCATTTTTTTCCCCATCTATTTGCCGTGAAGTGATCATGTAATCAACTTTAATCTTATGATTATAAACATGAAATGCCCCCTATATGTATTCATGCAATGGGAATTCAAGGACCTGCTACTTGTTTTCCCAGTCTATCAACTCACACACACAATGTCTTATACAATAGCCAACCATGCCATTCTTCCTCCCATGAAGTTTACACTTTTTTGCATCTACACATTGGCTTATGCAAATCCCTCAGGCATAAATGATTTCTCCAGGTCCATTCTTGACAGGAAAACAATCCTACTCATCTTTCAAATTATACTTCAGTTATTTAGTAAGCTCCTTCTAAGTGGAGGCCACTGAATTTGATACTGCAAACAGAAACAAAAACTTATTTGCTCTTCGTGGCCCCTGAGTTTAGGGATTGCTTTCTTAAGTAGAATGGGCTTCCCTGGTGGCTCAGATGCTAAAGAATCTGCCTGCACTGCAGGAGATCTGGGTTCAGTCTCTAGATCGGAAGAGGAAATGGCAACCCACTCCAGTATTCTTGCCTGGAGAATCCCATGACAGAGGACCCTGGCAGCTTGCATTCCATGGAGTCGCAAAGAGTCAGGTATGACTAAGCAAATAATACATTTTATTCAAGGCTTTCATCTCAGTATGTTGCTCCTCTGTGGTAAATACAGATCCCAATCTGTATTTAAACAAAAACAAAGAACAATTACAACAAATCTTATTCCTATGACTAGACTGTAAGTTTTTAATGGTGCAGATTTAGGGCCCTATAGCTTTCAGGCTCTCAGACTGTTCATAGTAGTTTCTCAATAAATACTTGTTTCATGAGATTGGATTTAATCTTTCTTAATCCGTTTATGAAGACTAGAGATGAATAGAGTGAAGTCCAGAAAGAGTAAAGAAACTATTCAAGGTCAAATAGCTAGTTGTTAGCAGAGCCAAGCTAAAACTTTTATTTCCTTTTAAAAAATTATTTTTTGAATAATTTAATAATTAATTAATAATAAAATAATAAAAATTTTTGTTGAAATATAAATGATTTAAAATACTGTGTTAGTTTCAGATGCATAGCAAAGTGAGTCTGTTATACATATATAAAAATATGTATGTTCTTTTTAAATATTGTCTTCTATTATAGGTTGTTACAAGATTTTGAGTATAGCTCCTGTGCTATACAGTAGGTCTTTGTTGGTTACCTATTTTAAATGTAACTGTATATTTTAATCTCAAGCTGCTAAATTATCCCTCCTCCCCTTCTCCTTTGGTAATCGTGTTTGTGTTTGTCTTTTATGTTCTTGAGTCTGTCTTTGTTTTGTAAATAAGTTCATTTGTTTCATCTTTTAAAATTTGTTTCCACATATACTTGCCTTTCTATAACTTACTTCGCTTAGTATGATCATTTCTAGGTCCATCCATGCTGATGCAAATGGCATTATTTCATTCTTTTTCATGACCACATAATCTTTCATTGTTTATACACCACATTGTTTCACTCATTCATCTATCAACAGACACTGTCTCTTCCATATCTTGGTTACTAGAAATAGTGCTGTTATGACCATTGGAGTGCATGGATCTTTTTGAATTATGGTTTTCTTCAATACCTTCATTTCCTTGACAAGCTCTCATTCAAGTCCCCAGCTTAGTATGAGAGAGGAGACCTACCTTTGAATTTCAATGTTTGTCTTTGTCTCATTGCAGATGTTACATTATCATCACCTTCATATTCATAGACAAACTGTTGTTTTAGTTTATCCTCATGCCAATTCCTTTTCTGTCCCATGATTGTTTTCAGGTTTTCCTCTGGACTTCCTTCAGCTCTTTTGTACATATATCTCTTGCTGAATGCACTAAGGTTATAAACAGTATTCCAGCTGCAGCCAGATCTTGATTTTGTACACAAAATAATAATATTGTCTGTGCATTCCCAGCATCTTTTCAGATCATGCCCAGAAAATTGCTGATCTTTTGGCAGCAACAGCAGCACGTGGAATAGATATTTCAGGCAGTAGATGCAACAGTTCCAACATTCCTATTCTGGATTGTAATAGGTAGTGAACCCATAATAGTACAAAAATCATGTTTTTATTTTTTTCTCTAAATGCATTTCTCACACAAGGTCACACTGAAACTTACAAGTTAGATATCTGCTTGGTCTCACAGCCTATAATTTACTCACCTTGGCTTGGCATATTACTACACGGAAAGGTTTAGTTCCACCTGCAAACTTTGCACCATTTTCAAAATAATTCTTCTGAAAATAATATAAGATACATTCCAGTATCAATATCCTAGAGATTTTTTCTTGTTGTTGCTGCCATAACATATATGAAAAGTGCCTCTTTTACGTAAGCTTTGTTTCTTGCATTTTACCAATATGTTAAAAAAAGTTTCATGAAGTCTTTTCCTGTATTTTTTCCATGCTTACGGAGCTTTCCTTTAGAAATTGACAAAAGACATCAGGAGTTTTTATAAAGTATATATCCAGTGGCTTTCCACATTCACAATGTTTACCAAGCTCATCAAACAGCTCCAGCAGATATGTGAGATATGATTTCCTTTTTCAGAACTACGATAGGTAGTGTTTACTTTTTTATTCAAAGAGACTAAGGTGAGCATTACATGGGCTGCTCTGGAGTGCCCTAAAAACTGTTTGGTACAGTGCCTGGCACACGGTGGTGCCAAGAGACGTTGGGTGTCTTTTCCTCAAACTCAGTCTATGGGTGGGTGACTCCAGTGCCATGATGGATGGGAAAGCCAAGGACTCGGGACCTCGTTCTGGTTCTCCACTTGCACTAAAAGGTCATTACTTCTTTCTTCTCCATTTGCTCATTTGTAAAATCAGGTGTTTGGGATCAACTGCCCCAAAGGCTTCTTTTAAAATAGTTTTTCAAGGATTCTAAAACTTTTTAGCTCGTGTTTCTGTTTCCTTCAGAGCCATGCCCAAGGGTGAAACTGCTGGGTCAGCTGCGGTTCTGTCTCTGTTTCTTGGAGAAACGCCCAGTACTGTTTTCCACAGTAGCTGCATCAATTGAGACTCCTACCGACACTCTAGAAGGGTTCTCTTTTATCCACATTCTGGCTGACATTTGTTATTTGTGTTCTTTTTGATGATAACAATTCTGACAAGTGTGGGGTGATATCTCATTGTGGTTTTGATTTGTATTTCCTTAATGATTAACGATGCTGAGCATTTTGCCTCCCTTGGAAAAATGTCTATTCAGATCTTCTGCCGAATTTTTTAATCTGGTTATTTGTTTGTTTGTTTTGTATGTTGAGTTTTTATGAGCTTTTCCCACTCCTGCATATATATATACCAGGAAAACAAAAATGCTAATTGGAAAAGATACATGCACTGTGTTCATTGCAGCTTTATTTACTACTGTTAAGATATGGAAGCAACTTAAGTGTCCATCAGCAGATGAATGGATAAAAGAAGATGTGGCATACACACATACACAGATACATACAACAGAACACTACTCAGCCTTTAAAAAGAATGAAATTTTGCCAATGGCAATGACATGGATGAGCTTGGAGGGCGTTATGCCAAGTGAAATAAGTCAGACAGAGAAAGATAAAGACTGTGTGTGGAATCTAAAAAATACAACAAATTAGTGAACAGAACATAAACAAAACTGAATCACAGTTACAGAGAACAAGCTAGTGGTCACCACTGGGGAGAGGGGAGGGGAGCAGGGCAACACAGAGGTAGGGCGTAAGAGGTGCGAACTATTGTATAAAATGAGTTACCAGAATATATTGTCCAACACAGGGAATATAGCCAATGTTTTTATAATAACTGTAAATAGAGTATAATATTTAAAATTTGTGAATCACTGCATTGTACACTGTAACATAAAATATTGTACATCAACAATACTTCAGTAAAAACAGCTATGAAATTTTTAAAAATAATAAAATCGACATTGGCTTACAGTTTCACATCCGCTATTCATCTTTCAAAACATTTGCTAGTCTGAGATCTTTATCTTATCTGCAATATCCAGAACATTTATTACAATTTCATTGTATGCCTCTATTTCTCTACAGAAAAAGATAAGTTGGAATGGCTAATTTTTTGAGCAAAAGCCAGGGTGAAAGAATGTCTCTTCTCACAATTCTTCTATACATTGTTTATACCCTTTTTTCTTTTTGTTTTCTTCCTCTCTCTTCCCCTCTCTCTCTTTCTCTTAATACAACCCTGAATGGTGTCAAACTGCCTTTTCATGGCTTCCTGCTTTTTTTAGATCTGTACTCACAGATTTTCTGAATTCAAAGGCATTTTAGAGATGTATGTTATAAAAGAAAGAACAATAAATCTTTTTAATCCTACATCTCAGATTGCAAGACTTTAGAAATAATCCTACCTTCTCTGATTCTCCATCTATAAGAGGAAGTTTATAATAAAAAGTACTAAACATTTTTCTGAAGACTCCACAAGCAGTAGTAAAAAGCACACTGCAAATATGCCTACCCAAATGATGGTTATTATTCTTATAATCCAACCCTCTGGTCTTCTCATTGGCTTGGCAGTCCCTTGGAAATTGGTGCTTGAATCCATTTCTGAATTCTAGTTTGCACCAGACGCTGCCTTATAAAAGAATGGCCTGAACAAGCTTTCATGTTGCCATTCGGGCTGTTTCCCTTTTGAAGCACGATGCCTGTGCTCTGACAAAGGCCTCTTTCCTATGATAGCCATTTGCTTGGGGTTTTGTCTGAGTGTCTGTTCAAGCAGAACCCGTGATTTACTGTTGGTTGTGAAGGTGAAAGAGATTTTGACAAGTGGAGAAATGGAGAAAGTCTGAGCTTTGTTCATTAACATGCAGCCCTCTTTGTATGTATGTAAGGGGGCGGGAGACCAAGTAGGGAGGGTTAGACATATGAGTTCTAAACTTGAAGCCTAATTTGGTTATGGAAACAGATCTGCGTCTGGCAGAGACACATGGCACCCCAGCCCTCGGCCATCAGTGTTCGGGAAGCCTGCTTCGTTTAATTGGTAAATCATCTGTCTTTCATTGTCTTCCACCAGCACTATCTGTGAGGCAGCTGCCCACCTTGGCTAATTTAAATATGATTTAGCGGGATAGCCTCCTGTCCCTCCTGCCAAGGCATTCAGAGTGCCACATGGATGTTGACTGGCATTCCCTACCCAGCGTTGCATAATTCAAAGACAAGATTCTGTTACTGATGTTACACCAGGAGGAGTCAGATGAGGATATCTTTATTGCCTCCTTTCACTGGAGCCGATTTGCCCCATTAACCGTGTGCTAATTTTCTTTATTTGTCTGCGAGATCTATTGTGTGACCAGACGTCCTGTGTGCAGGTGGGCACTCCTCAAAGCCTTCTGGGCAAATTCCCACGATTCTGGGTCACTCTCCTGGTTCATCGTTCTCCTTTGGAAAAAGGGCAACCAACCCTCCGAGTGACTGAGAAAATTATCGTTTCTTTTTCCCTTTGTGAAATCTGATGGGAAGGTCATTGATTTGATTCAGTCCACGTGCTTTTTGGGGTCACTTTTTCTGGTCAGGCATTGTGCGGGGTACCAGGGGTGATATAATGTGGAGACACACTGTGCCCTTAGGAACCAGAAGTCTAGACCCACTGGTAATCAACTACGCTTGAAAATAAGCAAGAGCTGGAGCAAGACTTCAGTGACTTTTGTCCTTGACCCCTCATCTACTTTTGTTATTTAGATACTGAACCTTAGTCCATTTTTTGTTTCTTTCCTCTCTTTTTCTGAAGTTCTATCTGGAGGTTATTTTAGTTTTTCTTCCCTCACTAGCTTTTTAAGTTATTGTTTTTGAAAACTTAATACTTCCCTAGTAGCTCAGTTGGTAAAGGATCTGCTTCCCTGGTAGCTCAGATGGTAAAGCGTCTGCCTACAATATGGGACACCCAGGTTTGATCCCTGGGTCGGGAAGATCCCCTAGAGAAGGAAATGGCAACCCATTCCAGAATTCTTGCCTGGAAAATTCCATGGACAGAGGAGTCTGGTGGGCGGCTACAGTCTATGTGGTCGCAGAGAGTCAGACAGGACTGAGCTACTTCACTTTCTTTCTTTCTTTTTAAAACTTAAATATAGAAAACTGCAGATGATACTGTCCTGATCATGTGCTTACCACTTAGAGAAATTTTTCTTTCCCACTTGATTGAGAAATTCATTAAACATTACTAACAAAGTTCCCTCAGGGACTTCCCTTGTGGTCCAGTGGTTGAGACTTTGCCTTCCAATTCAGAGGGTGCAGGTTTGATCTCTGGTCAGGAAGCTAAGGTCCTACATTCTGCATAGCCAAAAAACTAAAACATAAGAAACAATACTATAACAAATTCAACAAAGACTTTAAAATGGTCCACATTAAAAAAAAAAATCTTTTAAAAAAAGTTCCCAGTTTTCCTTCATGTCCCCAGATCTTCCCTTCCTCTACAGATGTTCACAGTATCATGAATATAGTATGTAGGTATTAAATCCATATTTGCAACCATAACCATATGTGCATTTATCAATACAAATGTATCATATCATACGTTTTTATTTCACAACAATTGCGTCCTATTGTAAATGTCCTTCTGCAGCTCGCTTTTGCTGTCAGCGTTATGACTACCAGATCTGTATTGTTACACCGGTCCCATTTTCCCTCCCTTAGTTACTGTGTAATATGTCACAGAGAGCTTTATTTATCCTTTCTTCACCTAATGGATTTGATCCCCCTACAGTTTTTGTTATCTGTAGCCAACAATAATGCTTCTCTGAATATCTTGGAAGATATTTGCATATGAAGGAGAATTTCTCTAGGGCCTATTTTTGGAAGTGGAATTGCCAGGTCATAGGTCATATATATATACAATTTTACTAGATATTACCAAATTGCTCTTCAAAATAGTTGCGCCAATTTATTTACTCACCAGCAGTGTGAAAGCATTCTTATGTCATCTCTTCCCTGCCAAAGGTTGACACTGTCTGACTTCAGGGTCTATGACGGGGTTAAAGAGTATCTTGTTGTTATTTGCATTTTCCTGATTAAATTGAGGTAGAGTATTTTTTCATATTTGTTGTCACCATGGGTTTCATCTTCTGTGAATTTTCTTTTTGCATCTTTCATTTGTTTTTCTATTTGTCTTTTCTAAATTGATTTTTAAGAATTCTTTTGTAGTTTGCATATTAATATTGTGCCTGTTATATTTGCTGTAAATCTCTTCTCCCAGTATGTGGCATATCTTAATTTTGTTTATGGTGCCTTCTGTTCTACAGAAATTTTACATATTAAAGATTTCATGTTTTTTAATAGTTTACAAAAATATGCTTTCCTACTTCAAGACTTAATTATTTTTTTCTATATTGTATTATAATAATTTTGGAAGGATTGTTTTTCATATTTAGGTCTTTTAGCCATTTGGAGTGTTTTTGACTTTGTTTGGTGTGGAAGTATAATTTTGTTTTCTTTTCCATATGAAACTATAACTGTTTCAACATTATTTTGATTCTAACTAATTTTGGATACATCTCCAATCATGTGATAAGGTCACAGATAGATTTAGATCTCTTTCTGGGGTCCTAATTCTATTGCATTGACTGATGCTTTCCATCACTATGCCTATACCATATAATCTTAATTTGTATTAATATTTATAAATCAATTTTTTACACTCTTTTAGTATAAGTCTAAAATTATAATTTTGGCTTTATGGATGCTCTGTTTATTCTTTTCACTTTAACTTAAAACAATGACTTTTTTTTCTGTTGTATTATCTCTGCTTTGGAATACTTGTCATCAAACCTTTATTTTTTGTCTTTATTTCATTCTTGCTCATTTTCTTTTTATCAGTCAATATATCCTATAACTTTAAATTTTTTGCCAGAACCTGAATCTCAGTGTCTTGGATTTTGAGCCTCATATCCAAAGATCTCAGTGTCATTTCTCCCAAGACCTCAGAAGGCCGCTTTGGGATTCCAACTCCCTGTGGTTATGCCCTGAATTTCCATGACAAACATGTTCCTTCAGCTCCCAGCAGGTGACTTGTTGCAATTATATTATAGCAAGTATTTTGATTTAATAGAAAGTCAAAATACAAATCAAGCAAGCAAAGGATAAGTGTCCAAAGAGAAGATGATGTCAATTTGAATGTTAGAAGTAAAGATCTCTGAAGATTCACAGAGGGGTGAAACTTTTGGGTGGAGCAAAGAAAACTCTGCAAGTATGATGATATTTTGATGATGTTTTAAGTTGAAAATATGCAAGATTTTCACATGAAGGAATGGAAAATGGCTTTTCTGATCTAAGGAACCCATGAGTAAGTCTATGGTGAAAGTGAAGCGAAGTCTCTCAGTCGTGTCCGACTCTGCAACCCCATGGACTGCACCCTAACAGGCTCTTCCATCCAGGCAAGAATACTGGAGTGGGTAGCCATTTCCTTCTCCAGATCTTCCCAACCCAGGGATTGAACCCAGGTCTCCCATGTTGTAGGCAGACGCTTTACCATCTGAGCCACCAGGGAAGTCTATGGTAACAGGATATAAAAATGGAACTCTATGAAGTTTGTCTCAAGACAGAAGAGAGGTTCCAAACCACCTCTATAGGATTTGCATAGAAGCTAGCCAAAAGTCTGTTTCATAGAAAAAACAAAAAAACCCCACATATTTTCAAGTAATAAATGTTATTACCCATATCTTCAGCTTATAAAAGAGATTGAGCGCATCAGCTGAAGGGCTCGCTCCACTCTGCACCCCTTTCACAATAGAGTAGGTATGGGGAAGTACCTATTCCCAGCCTCCGAGCAAATGAGAACTTCAAAGAAGATCTATTTATTATGTCTTCTTATTTTATTATTTTGATTCTTTGACATGTTGGCTTCTTGCTGACACTAAAGGGACTGGCCTCTCGGAGTTAGCTAATTCCCAATGATAATAAACGACTCACCCAGCAATGTGCCTTTCGTATATAAACCAAATAATCTAGAGCTCGTAAGCTCAATTGCCTCCTTCCTTGATCTGGCTCTCACATTTTGGGCTACCATTCCTCTGCCCTAATCACCGCAGGGCAGGTGGCAGATAGCTAGGGGGAATCCCTTCTACCCCAGAACCCACTTACTCTCAAACTAGCTGATCAGAAGCCTGCTTGCTTGGCCTGGATCACTCATTCCAGCAGAAGTCACAAGAAAGGACTCTAGTGCCATTCTTCCTGCCACACTCCTCCCACCTCCTGAGTGACCTTGGTGCTTTCCCACGTGGCACTGCCTGACATGCTGTGTCTCCAGTCTAGCAATCTATGAATATAGCCGACTTCTTCTTTCATGACAGTCATTTTCATGTTTCCATGTCTTTCCATCTCTGATTGAAACCAATCTCAGTTATGGTTAAGACAGAAGACCATTCGGAAGCTTACTGTGGCTTGCGTTCCCATGATGGACTGCACGCACACCTGTGAACTCTAAAAGGGAAGAGGCTGGAAGAGGGGGCCTCCAGCAGCAGCTACCAGTAACTCTGCCCCTCTGGTGCTTGAAAAGCCAGGTGCATGGTGGGATCAAACGTGTAAGACCACTACTGGGGGAACTCCTGTGAAGAGGAAGGGAAAAGGGACTGAGAGAAGGCAGAGAAGAACCTTCCACCGCGATGTAGGGAGGTCTCACACCTGTGAAATGAGAGAGAAGAAAGGGTTAAGCAGGAAGAGCCTCAGGCCGCTGCCTGCTTCTGAGGAAGTCTCGGGTAGACTGAAGGAGAGTCCTCGAGCTAAAGGCGCCCATTGGAAGAGCCCTGCGTCAGGCAGTGCTGTTTCCTAGGGCCCCCTCCCACGCTCAGTTACCGGGGAGAGGCAGCGCAGACAGTGTGACCGAGGATGACGTGTTCACGGATCCAGAGTTGCGTCGGTTCAGCTGTGCTCTGCACAGGGGGGTTTCTAAAGAGAGATTTAAGAGGAACACTTTCATGGCCATCATAGTCCGCCCAAATGGTGCATTGTTTACAAACTAGACATGGCCCCCTAAGCGGTATGCAATACTGCCCAGGAGATGCCCAAAGGTGTAATGAGATCCCTACAGTCCAAGGCTGAAAGAGTGCTTCTGGATGCTGAGAGGGAAATCCTAATTAACAAAAGAAGAGAGGCATTTGACGAGGATATTGAGTGAGAGAACCTAAGTGTTGTTGGGAGCAGGGGGAGATATATGAAAGACTTCCAGGGTACTCCATAGAAGAAACCAGTCAGTAAATAGATATATTTGCCAAGCCTAGAAAGGCCAGATGCCATCTTTCCGTAGTACCCGTCTGGTAAGGCTTTTCCTGTTCCCCTGTCTTTCTTTCTACTACCAACCCTGCCCCTGGAGAGGTCATAAACTTTAGTGTTTAAGAGAGGAGAGACAGAAATACAAGGCGGAAAAAAAGGAAATGTCTATATAAAGGTGGATCACATCCTTTTCATTCTGAAGACTTTTCACTTACAGTAAGTTTAAAACACATACAGAATTCTTTCTGAGAAGATTCAAAATTTAAAAATGTCCCCATCTAGTTTGTTTCCAGCAATATTTTCTTCACCAACAATATGTTACTCTTCGTGTTAGAATGATGCCTTGTGTATCTTTGCTGACCTTTGGCTGGCCCTCCTTTTGGTCCTATGATGTGTGATCTTAGGCCTTGCGTCTTCAGACCTCACTGTTTCCTCCTCCCCCTTTTGTACTCTCTTAGTTTCTTACCCAGTTTGGGTGCCACTGTTGATTCTTCATCCACTGTTTTGACAGACCACTTCAGCTGCCCGCCAGCAACGTATCACACCCATGCGTCGGAGTCTTATGGGGAAAACCATGCAGCCATGCGCATGGCACCACTATAAATTTACACCCTTCATCACCAATGGGCCCATCCTTGCTGAACAACAGACATCCTGTTTCCCTAGTCAGGATTTTTCTCTACAATTCTCAAGTCTTTGAATGGTACCTCTCCTTTTATCTCGTTCTCAGCTACTCTCTCCTCAACTCAGAAATAAAAGCCATCAGCTTTTATGCCACAGAATTTACCACTTGCATCTGAGCTGCTGCAATAACCTCCTGACTACTTCCAGATTGAACACATTCCAAACTATCTCCCACACGGCAGCTAAACTGATTATTTCATTTCCTTGTGTGAAATCCTTCCAACTCCTAGGAGGAAGCATAAACACCAAATAGGATGGGCGCTCCCTTCCTTGCAAGAGCAACTCCTACTGATATCAGCCTCTTTTCTTCCCACCCTCAGGTTCAAAATTGACCTTCCAACCACACTGAACTTTAGTTCCTAAGCTACCCTCTGCATAGTCCTCTCTGGCTGCCAGACTTTTTTTCACATTTTTGTGTCTACCTAGAATAGTTTTCTCTCTCCTTCTTACCAGGCCAAGTGTCACTTATTCTTTATGACTCAGCTTATATGTAGATTCCCTTCAAAACCTTTTCTGATCCCCTAAACCTGTGTCTGAGGTCCTTTCTAATGCTCCTTAAA
The DNA here is from genome assembly GCF_014754425.2 of Oryx dammah. Classification (NCBI taxonomy): domain Eukaryota; kingdom Metazoa; phylum Chordata; class Mammalia; order Artiodactyla; family Bovidae; genus Oryx; species Oryx dammah. Next base: position 6,306,939 of record NW_024070205.1, on the reverse strand, counting down.
GTTCTGCCTGTCCAGATCTTAAGTAACACAGTATGTAACAAGTAACTTGTCTGTCTTTCCTGCCCTACAAGAACAAAAATTGGGTCTCTCTTATTTGTAAATTTATCCCTAGATTTAAGCACAGTCCCTAACACAGGCTTCCCTAACACGGGTGCATCTAAGCACAGCCTAACACGGACTTCCCTTGTGGCTCAGCTGCTAAAGAATCTGCCTGCAATGCAGGAGGACTGGGTTCGACCCCTGGGTTGGGAAGATCCCCTGGAGAAGGGAAAGGCTATCCCACTCCTGTATTCTGGCCTGGAGAATTCCATGGACTGTATACTCCATGGGGTCACAAAGAGTTGGACATACTGAGTGACTTTCACTTTCCTAACACAGAGGAGTCCCTTGGTAAATGATGACTGAGTGAATAAATGTGAATTGACACTCAAAAATTCTTTTGTTACTTTGGAGGAAAACCAAAGCAAAACAACAAACTTCATAAAATAGGTTACAATTAGAGAAACTTGGTTATGGCTCCCTCAAAGAAAATAAGTTACTTAGAAAACACCAGCATAATCTGAACATGCTATCAGTATTTATTCAAGAGATGAAAGTTGTGAATTCAGACCCAAACTGCTGCACTTATAGGCATCCAGCAAATCAGCAGGTAATTTTGTACCTTACACCATAAAGAAGCTTGCTACTGCTGTTGGCTGGTGTTCATAATTAATATCTTGTAATAACCCAAATGTCTTTATTTCTATCTGAATCTCTATGATGAAATTGCTAATAAACCTCTTTTTCAACATGAATAACAATTACATCTCCTCTGGTAAAAGACATGTGAGTGTATTTTCCTTCATAAATGAGAGTTAGAGTCAGTGAAAGCAACAGCTCTTTTTATCTCCACGACTCTGTTGCAGTAAAATGGTCATATAGAATTCTAGCAGAATGCCACACATTATTTTCTTCTTAAAAATTAGCATCTTTAGTGCCACAATGAACACTAATTTATGGACTTCTTAAATATCTTCTTATAACATTTTTTTTTAACATAAGATAGCTAACCTCTCTGAGTTAAAACATATTAGAGTAACATTACCCAAAGCAGCTACTACAGAACTGTAGCTTCCTGGCTGAAAGATGTCTTTTCCTGCTGGGCTGAAAGTGAAAATAGCATTAGGAAATCCCTTGCTTTTGACTTTTATTAGGTGATAACTACAACCAAACAGGGCTAATTGAGTGGGAGAACTGTAATATAAATCATTTTAATCCAGAATATCTTTAGGTACTGTGAAAACAGCTAGTAGGTTGGTTGAAGGATTTTATCCTTTAAATCAGTTCCATATTTGGTTTGTTTGTGCTATTAGGTTTAATAGTCAGAGAGGAAGATTGTTTACACAAAAGTGGGTTAGGCTTCAGGAAGCTGGGGATGGGACTCCTATGGGCTCTGCGGTTTTCCTGGGGACACAGCACTCGTGTAGCATTAGTGTGTGATCTGTGGTTGCGGGTTGCGCCAAGGAAACAGGAGGAAGGAGGGCTTCTTAGATACCGTGCTCTTGTGTCCTCTGGAATCCTGGTATCAGAGGAGAGAAAGAAAAAAAAAAAACAAAAAACCTGGATCCACGCTACAACTCTGAGCAGCGTTATCCACTAATGAGACACCAGGTTTCTGTTTAAAAAAAAAACAATGCCAACAAAAGCACATTTAAGACCCTCTATTTTGCTTGGAAAATCCCATGGACAGAGGAGCCTGGCAGGCTGCGGCCCATAGGGTCTCGAAGAGTCAGACACGATTGAGCGACTTCACTTTCACTTTTCACTTTCATGCATTGGAGAAAGAAATGGCAACCCACTCCAGTGTTCTTGCCTGGAGAATCCCAGGGACAGGGGAGCCTGGTGGGCTGCCGTCTAAGGGGTTGCACATAGTCGGACACGACTAAAGTGACTTAGCAGCAGCAGCAGCATTTAAACAACACTTGACTGTTTTCCAACCACTGTCTTGGACGTTATTTAATCAAGTCTCTGCAAGAACGTTTCCCCTCATCCCATATTTTTAGAAGAAAATAAGAAGAGCTATGACTTTTCCTATTTTTCAGATAGGAAACTGAGACTTGCCTAATGGTTTGCCCAAAATCACATAATTAATTAATGGTGAAGTTAAGGTGGAATTCAAATATTTGACTTCTGGTTCAATTCTGATTGTAAATACTGCATTAACTGTAATATATCCCATTGTGAATATATTACAGCCTCACAATTTTGATTGTACATTTTTCCTATTTCCAAAATATAATTTTTCTTTTAATCTAAGTAGGTTGAAGGCTGTATCACTCTTATCCTATTCTCAGTGGGAAAAAAATGAGAAATGATACATATATCACATAAGAAATCTTAGCTTATTTCTCGCTAGAATAAATGGTTGTGTTTAACAAATGTTTCCTGATAAAAGACAGGCTAAAATGATAGTAAACAGCAGTATAAGATAAATACTGGGGAAATGGAAAGAGAATGGAACATTCTGAATCAAAATCTGAAAGTGCAGAAAAATATATAGATGAGCTTTGGCGAACACCGGGTCTGTTTTCAGGAGAGAAAGGAACAGTATGAAGCTAGGTAAATGTATTTACCCTGACAAGTGCTTACATACACAAGGGCCCCTCAGGGAAGGAAATTTTTTCCCAGTAAGGGCTGAATATCTTCCTAGCTGGAATGTGGTACAAGCTCTCTTAATCGTAATCTTCCTTGAATGTGGCTTTAGAGGGGAATAGGGTTTTCGTTTGGTAGTGCGCTGACGGTAGAGAGCTGGTGCAAGGAACACTGATATACAAAGCTGGTCTCCCTCTGTTGCACAATGGTTACACTTCTGAAGTCCACTGGATACTAAGACATGGCTTTAAGCCTGAAAATAGAATTGAAGTCTAACATTGATGCAAAGAGCTGACTCATTTGAAAAGACCCCGACGCTGGGAAAGATTGAGGGCAGGAGGAGAAGGGGATGACAGAGGATGAGATGGCTGGATGGCATCACCGACTCAAGGGGCATGGGTTTGGGTGGACTCCGGGAGTTGGTGATGGCCAGGGAGGCCTGGCATGCGGCGGTTCATGGGATTGCAAAGAGTCGGACACAACTGAGTGACTGAACTGAACTGAACTGATGAGGGGTAGAAGGTGAGAATAAAAATGATAGAGTATAGAGACACAGCATAGACATTGACACCACCAACAATGGCAGTATGGGCAAGATGAAAAGGAAAAATAGGACTGATTACTGAAAACCTCAAGGAATATGGAATGACAGTATCAAGGAAGAGTGGCAGGTAGTGAGGTCTGATGGCCTGAAATTCAAAGGAGGAAGAAATTTTTTGAAATACTGGAGAACAAGAACACACTTGTCCCATTTTTGTTTTGTTTTGTTTTGATGAAGTTTGCAAGATGAAGAACCAAAGAGGTAAGGGATATAGAAAAGGCAATCAGTAAAGGCATAGGTTTCACAAAGGACATCGGAAACCTTGGGAGAGCAGAGAGAGAGATAGGAGATTGATCACGCTGTCAGAAGGATAGTGTAGTATGGCTTGTGGTTTGGGGGGATGACAGATAATCCCCCCAGGGAGGGGGATTGGAGGCTTTGGTGATGTGTAATTTTTATGATATTTCACAGGAATAGTAGACAATAGTGGGTGCACAAATGAATCCCAGGTAGAGCTTTTACAAAACACCAATGACTGGGGTCTATTCTGACCACTCAGTTTTAAATATGGATATTGGATTCAGCATCAGTATTTCTTAAAAACCCTTCTAGGTAGCATCCAGGAATGCTGAGAATGAATGTTTTAGAAGATGGCTGAGCAACTGAAAGCACAGACTTGTCAGGATGCTATGTACATTTAGGTCTGGTCTGTTGCAGTGGCCTGGCATGAGTTTGTAAAGCCATTTAAAAATCACTGACTGCTGTTTCTCCAGCGGTCCATGGGAAAGTGGGAAGGAAAGGAGATGGATACTGAGACTGACCTGATGTGGAAGAGCATGCGGTTATCAGGGTGAGAAGGGAAATATGCCACCTCACTGCTTTGCCATACAGAAAAGAATAGCAGAGGGCACCATTTATGTATTCGTAGTTTATGTTTTAACTTCTAATTTTAAAATTCTAACTTCTAAATTTGAAGTTTTAAAAAATTCCAGAGGATTTTAGTCCACGCTTTACCCAGATTCCCTCACTGTAAACCTTATTACAATATCACTTTATCATTTTATGGGTGTGCGTGTGTGCGTGTGTTTCCTCTGTATGTATGTGTATTTTTGTATACACATAAATATTTACTAACTCTTTCTGCTAAGAAGGCCTACAAGCAATGACATGTAGTGCCAATGAACGCATCCATCACGGAAATCTTGATCAAAATACTATTCTACAGTAAAATGAAAGAGGGCTGCTTGGAAAAATGGCTAATAACAGGGAAGAGGCAGGGAAGCAGAAACCCAGAACTTCTTCTTGTTTCAAAACGTGCTAGAGTAGTCAATGAATACGTGATGGCCAACTCCATCAGTCAGCTTAGCCAGGCCACAATACACAGGTGTTTGGTCATACGTTATTCTAGATATTTTTGTGAAGACAATTTTTAAATGAAATTAACACTTAAATCGGCTTCTTTTGTAGCTCAGTCGGTAAAGGATCTGCCTGCAGTGCAGGAGACCTGGGTTTGATCCCTGGGTTGGGAAGATCCCCTGGAGAAAGAAATGGCAACCCACTCCAGTATCCTTGCCTGGAAAATCTCATGGACAGAGGAGCCTGGTGGGCTGCGGTCCATGGGGTCACAAAGAGTCGGACACAACTGAGCGACTAACACACACACCAACACTTAAATCAGTAACCTTTGAGTACAGCAAATTACCCCCCCATAATGTGGACAGGTCTCATCCAGCCAGATGAAGGTCTCAGCAGAAACAGACTGGTCTCTCTAGAAGAAGAGATTCTGCAGTGGACAATGTTTGAACTTGAACTGCAGTGTCAACTTTCCTCTGAGGCCCCAGTCAGCTGACCTACCATGCAGACTCTGGACAGAATCCGTAAAGGTGTAAGCCAATTCCTTAAAATAAATCTAGCTGACACTAATGTGCTCATTTACACACTTGCTCTGTGTTTGTCTACACACACACACATACAAAAATACACACACGCAGATATAGATCTATATATACTCTCACACGCTCATGCATATACATACGAGCACACACATGTTATTGGTCTGTTTCTCTGGAGAACTCTGACTAATACAGAATGATGACAGGCACACGCCAAAAAGAAGCAGCCTAGCTGGTCTCTAATTGGTCAAATCTGGTGAATTTAGCAATTAAGTTAAAATGATGAAAATGGGTTATATCTCACAGAATAAAACATGAATCCATGAGTTCATACTAAAATAAACAAGAAAAGGAAGGAAAGAAAGGAGAAATGAAAGAAGAGAGGGAGGAAGAAAGGCAGGCAGGAAGGAAGTTAATCTCTTCCTTGCAGGAAATTCGAGCTAATAAATACAGGATAAATTACAAAATACCAGAAATTACCATTTGGCAGCTGCCACAAAAAAATCTTTTAGGCAAGAATCAGTAATAATTGATATTACTGATAATGATGTATTTCTTTACACTGAGATATAATTCACATGTAATAAATTTCACTAGCTTCATTTTCAGTTTCTAGTAATCTTCATTTCTTTGTATAGATTGCTGATATTTTATTCATTCTATCTGAAAGAATTCATCTAGCATTTCTTATAATATGCAACTACTGGTAATTCATTTTCTTATTTTTTGTTTGCCTGAAAAAAAATTTTCCCCTTTCAATTTCAAAAGATATTTTTACTGGCTATAGAATCCTGTGTTGACAGTCCCTTGCTACATGTAGCATTTTAAAGATGCTGCTCAACTATGTAATCTAATGAGATGTCTGCTGTGATTCTTATCCATGTTCTTCTATATGTAAAATGTTCTTTCCCCCACTCTGCACTAAAGGTGCTATGGTTTGATGTGTGTCATTACTTTTGGAAAATTGTCAGCCATTATATTTTGAAATATTTCTTCTATCTTCTGTTACTTCTCTCCCTCTCTTTTCCTTCTAGAAACCAAACTGCACGTATGTCAGACTGTACTGTTCCACAGCTTTTCATGCTTTCCGTGTGCGTGTGTTTTTATGTTTCAGTTTGGGTAATTTTTATTGGTCTGTCTTTAGGTTGACATTTTTCCAGCTGTGCCAGGAGTACTAATAAGCCTGTAGAAGTTATTCCTTATTTATCATGTGTTTTCCTATAATTATTTTCAGCATTTTCAATTGACTCTGTTAGTTTTCATATCTCTACTAGCATTCTCTGATCTTTTTATATTACACATGTTGTCCCATTTCCACTAGATGCATTAACTTATTATTTAGAATTAACTTTAAGTCCTTTGTCTGATATATCCTTCATATGGGTCATATCTGTATGTGATTTTCTTGATTGTTCTGATTCTTGACAGTATTGTGTGTGTTTCTTTTTGTGTTTCTTGTAATTTGAGGTTAAAAGTCAAACATGGAATACAAGACAGTTGAGATTCGAGTAAAGAATATATCTGGAAATGGACATAATTTTCTGTTAGACTTTTAGTATGGGGTGTTGAGTCAAGGTGGTCAAGTGCTGAGCTAGTTAGGATTTGGGTTTTGTTGTGAAAGTTACCCTCAATAAAACACTGAGTTCAAGTTCATCTGCCACTTACCTTTTGCACAGGGTGGGGTCTTTGTTGATGGTGGATTTTTTTAAATGATTCTTTATCATATTCAACTATGTTTTTCCTGTGAACTTGTACCTCAGAGAAGTTTCTTCATACTTTTGATCCCAAGCAGCAAACTGCTGTTACTTGTAACTATATGATGCTTACCAGTCTGACTGTAGGGGCCAGAGGGAATGTCTTTGTGGTTCTGATTCAGCTTCAGTTCAGTTCAGTTCAGTCGCTCAGTCGTGTCCGACTCTTTGCCACCCCATGAATCGCAGCACACCAGGCCTCCCTGTCCATCACTAACTCCCGGAGTTCACTGAGACTCACGTCCATCAAGTCAGTGATACCATCCAGCCATCTCATCCTCTGTCGTCCCCTTCTCCTCCTACCCCTAATCTCTCCCAGCATCAGTCTTTTCCAATGAGTATACGTGAACCGTGAACTTCCTGATGTTCAAGCTGGTTTTAGAAAAGGCAGAGGAACCAGAGATCAAATTGCCAACATCCACTGGATCCTCGAAAAAGGAAGAGAGTTCCAGAAAAACATCTATTTCTGCTTTACTGACTATGCTAAAGCCTTTGACTGTGTGGATCACAATAAACTGTGGAAAATTCTAAAAGAGATGGGAATACCAGACCACCTGACCTGCCTCTTGAGAAATCTGTATGCAGGTCAGGAAGCAACAGTTAGAACTGGACATGGAACAACAGACTGGTTCCAAATAGGAAAAGGAGTACGTCAAGGCTGTATATTGTCACCCTGCTTATTTAACTTCTATGCAGAGTACATCATGAGAAACACTGGGCTGGAAGAAACACAAGCTGGAATCAAGATTGCTGGGAGAAATATCAATAACCTCAGATATGCAGATTCAGCTTCAGTCTTGGGCAAACCCAGAGTTCCTGGGTCCCATGGATGGACTTCCTAGGTGACATTTCTATGCTGCAGGGTTAGATCTGTGATGATATGGAACTAGAATGTTTTCCTGCCTTTCCCATAGAGGTAGAAGGCTTTTTCTATTTTCTTCTCCTTGATAAAATGAGTATTCACCTGTGCTTTGAAGAAGCTGCAATTTGCCACCCTCTCTTAGTATTAAGTATTATTTGCCACCTTCTCTAAGTATTAAGTATTGAACAGGGCTTCATGCCCACCTTAGCAATGGTTATTCCCCTCCCATAAGGCTGCAACCTAAGCATTCTTTCTGATAATCTGACTCCCAAAATTTCTAAAATAAAGCTGATGAAGAAGAGGCTTGAAACGGTGTCAAGCTTCCTGTGTGACTGTGGCTCTATACTGTCACTCCTTTTACCAATTTGTTGAACATTTTAGCTGAAATCTCTTTGCCTGGTAGCGCCAGCTCACTCCCCTGCTCTGGTCTGGGTTAGCCAGTGCTTATATCTGCTGAGAAATGTCTTCTCTTTCCTTGTATTCCAGATTAGTTGGTTATTCTTCAACCTGAACTCTTATTTGGGTTCAAGAAAGCTTGTGATTTTTGTAAATTATTCATCTTTTTCTTGTGTTAAGTTGGGAGCAACACTCTTTCCTGCTTTCTGCTACCTAAGTGGAATCTTGATATTCAGATACAGTCCATGCCCCAAACTCTAAAACCACTGATGGTAGGAATCAAAATGCGTGTTAAAATGGGATGATATACATACACTGAGTTTAAATATACCATCAGTAGGTATGATTTTATTTCAGTAGTTTGGCTATGGGGACTGAAAAGAGGAAAAAAAAATGCTAGAAGAACTTTTGTTAATAGTCCCTTGTAATTTATTAGCATTCTTTTTAAAGTAGCATATGGGCAACTTTGGTAATGCTCCATGGATATTTGGAAATATGTATCAATTTTAAGGTCTGGTTTACAGTCATTAAAGTTCCTAATTTTAAAAAGCTAATTATATTATTTAAAATCTGTATCTCTTCTCATATTTTTGAATTGCCAAATTTTGTCACTTTATCATTATAATCTTCCAAAATTATAATTCATCTTAATGTGTTATTGACCAAAAAATGAATTTATCTTAATGTAAAATAAATTCAATATAACTTTATTTCCTTCAACTCAACATTACACAACCTTTATAACATAACATAAAGTTACAAAACTAGATATTATTTTTGTTATACCTTACTCTCTCTAGATAGCTTTTACTTTGACACTTATGTTTGTTTAAAAAAAATTACATTAATATTTCAGCGAACTTCATGGTACTTGCAATTCTTTTATCCTCTAACCCCTTTCATGGGTTCCCACATCTGATTACATATATGAGAATATATTTTGGCTGCCACAGTTCATAAACTCCTCTTCTATCTTCAGCCATTTTGCGTTGCTGAACGTTGGAGACTTCCAGATAGTTTCAGAAGCAAAATAAGTACTGATGAGAGAAAGGGTTTCAATGGAGGCAGTATCATTATGAGTCTCAGAAGTCACTTCTCCTCTGTCCATGGAATTCTCCAGGCAAGAATAATGGAGTGGGTAGCCATTCCCTCCTCCAGGGGATCTCCCAACTCCTGGATCTAACTCAGGTCTCCGGCACTGCAGGCAGATTCTTTACTGCCTGAGCCACCAGGGAAGCTCTATGGTGGAAGAAAGACCACCAAGTTGTTTGACTGTGGCTCAGACTCCATATCTTGAATGTAAAGGTAAAATGCACGAATAGCTGTAAATCTATTCTCATTTGCTTTTGATGGGTCATTTCATTTTATGTGTCTGAATAGACTTTTTGTCTTGCCCAGATACACCAGAGTTAGGAATATTTCCTCCAAGAAATTCACATTAGTTTGAATGGCATCATTGAATAATTTAATTGGTTTCTGGTGTTCTGACTGTTTTCTGCCTCTTAAAAAGATGTTTCAATAGAAGACTGGAAAGTACAAAATCAGGTATGGACATCTAATCTCTTTTAAGCTTTGATGCTATTCTTCATTAAGTAAACATTTATGGAGTAAATCATTAAAATCTACATTGTATTTTGAAAAGTTTATCTCACCATACTCGAATATTTTCACCAATAAATTTTTACCAGTAAATGGTTACCTAGTTTAAGAGACAATGTACTAAAGTGGATTCTTACACGAGAAATGTCTAGGGTAAAGGGTTTGGTCACTTGAAGGTCTCAATATGTAGTGCCAAATTATTTTCTTTAAAGAAAATCCCATGACCAGGTAGTTATGAGTCAAGGTCTCACTTCCTGCTAGGGTACTGGACATTATCCCACTCACCATGGACCAGCCTACCAGGAGGGAGCTGACATCACAGAACCGAGGAGTAAAGTAGCCCCCTGTCCTGTGGACGACCAGACAGAACTGGACTGAGGATGGAACACAGCCCCTGGTCAGAAGCATCAGACAGAAGTGCGGAGAGAGTCCATCAGGGACGAAAGCAGAACGCTGTGGAGCAGCAAAGAAAGCAGAAAACTGCTGGGAAGCAAGAGCAAGATGGGCTAAAGAGGGGAAGGGAAATGGGGAGGCTAAATCAGACACAGAAGTCATAGACAAAGTATCCATAATGCCAGTCCCATTTTCAAAGATGAACAAAAGTAGGAAAACAGGTGGGTATAGCCAGAGACACAGATGTCTGAGTTCAAGACGTCTTGCTGGGGACTTTTGAGAAATTCATTATCCTACTCTGAAAATCTCATAGTTTTTTTGTAACAAAAGTCACTGCACCTTCTTGGGTGTTCTCACTAAATCAGCACACTGCTGGGAGGAGACTAAGTACTCGGTAAACACTTCTGAAATGCTCATTGAGTCCAGTTTCTGTCTTTGATCATTAAGTTGTTCCCATGCTCGGTGCATTTGGGGAGACTTATTAAAACCCAAGCTAGCCAAACCCACCACTTTTCACCTGCTGGGATACAAGGACCAAAGCAGAAGGAGGAAAGTTCAAAATCGGCCATGGACAGAGGCCAAACGGCTCCAGGCTAGGTGTCCAAGCCCTTGAAGAAAGAAAGGCCCAGGGTTCTGGGGCTGAGTTAGAAGCTTCGCTTTTATTTTAAAATGTGATTAGAAGCCAAAGAGGCTGATGATCTTTAAAACATTCTTGATTCCAACATCTGCAGCATCTCTCCATTATTTGGTGGCTTAATTTGCAGCAGGCAAGTTGAGAAGTGAGCATTTTTAGGCAGCAGTGGTTGAACTAACATTTTCCAAATTTTGTCTCATTTTTTCAAGTCCACAGAACAGTAACTGAATGGCTCATTATTTCCTCTGAAAAGGCTAGACTCTGTGGGTTGTCCCTACCTTTGCTGTTCCCTCTGTGGTGCCGCTTCCTACCGCTCAGTCCTAAGAGCTTGGTTGCTTTGGAAGCCAAAAATCTGACTTTGAATCTCTCCATCTGTACCTAAAAAAAAAAAAAAAGAAGAAGAAGAAGAAGAAGCTATTCCAAACTACTGCAAGAGTTTCCAGGAAGTCTGATAATCCCACACTAACAGTACTTTACAAACATGTTTTACAGTATTTATTTGCAAAGAATATCACATGTAAGATTTATTTAATAAAATTGATACCTCACTTTGTGAGGAAGACAGTCCCATTTTACAGATGAACTTGTTAGATGCACAATGGTGAGTGACATGCTCAAGATAACTAAATGGCTTGGACCAAAACTGGGCTTAGGAAAGAACGGACCTATTATTTCCTCTATGATTTCACATATTTTATTCACTGAGGATAGGAAGGAACTTAATGAAAAGGATACACAAGCACTGGAGGGGAGGCAAAATCTCCAAATCCTTACACCAAATGTGGTGCTTTTCCAAAACATCACTCTCTCTTCCAGGGCAGGCATACCCCAGTTCCCAAACCATTCAGCCAGCAACTTCTTTAGCAAGCACTCTCCATGAGGCATATTGCTATGAAAAACCAAGCTGTCCTGTTTTTGCTTAGGGGTGCCTGTGAATTACTTACAAGCAACCCACTCCAGTGTTCTTGCCTGGAGAATCCCGAGGACAGAGGGGCCTGGTGGGCTACAGTCCACGGGGTTGCAAAGATTCGGACACAACTGAGACAGCTTGGCACACATGCGCGATGCTAACATTAGCCTGCTTGCAGAAAGGTTTGTAAGAAGTCTGTTTCTGGTGGTAAGATCAGAATCCCTAAAGGATCCTAAAGAAACTGTTTAGCACAAGATGCAAATCCTTGGACTGTCTCGCTTTAGCTAGTGAGCCTGGGTAACAGCTAGCACGCATTCTCTATGAGTAAGGACATATGGGAGAAATACATTATGTGGGAGAAGGGAATATCAGAGCTGGAGAGTAATTCAAAGAGTATAAGAAACAACTTCCCCATTTGACACAGGCACAAATGAAGTCTTGAGTTAGTGGTGGAGTCATGAGTAGATACCAAGTTTCCTAACTCCCAGTTTAATCTTCTCCCTTCCCATCCAGCCACCCACATCATTCTGTTAATCCAAATAGGATGAGACACTATAGGATCTGGTCCCATGGTCTAGCCCTGAGCCTTTCTTTCCTCAAGGGCTTGGACACCCAGCCTGAAGCCATTTGGCCTCTGTCCATGCTGATTCTGAACTTTCCTCCTTTGCCTTTGTTACCTGTGTAACTGACATCTGGAGACTTCTTTAGCTTTCTGTGGAGTGATGACTTTTATGCTTACTGCTTCTCCACTCTGGCTGGTGCCAGCTTTGGTGCTCAAGAATCATGATGCCACAGGACTGGTGCCAAGGGATGCCTTTCACTTTCAGCGGGGATGGTAGCATTAATGCTGATGTCGTCGTTATGAAAAGAGAAACAACAAGACATAGGAATTTATTGACCTGGTCTGCTGAATGGGAAGTTGGCTATTTTAGGGAGTTTCTAAGGAAGGAAACATTAGTCTCTCTCTTTTATTCTATCATCCTGGTTTCTAAGTTTGCATTACATTTCAAAGCACGGTGAGTCCATTTCTTCATCCCTTGACAGAGGCCAGAATAGCATCAACCAGAATGATTTCTCCTATCTTCTCTCTGTGTGACCATTAGACATGTGTTCCTCTGGAGGCAGCCCAGAGCGGCCTTGATTAATGCCCACCAATTACTGCGAACTGCTTTCCTTCCCACTGGCACTTGGTTCTTGAGACACTGATCTTGGGCAGACAGTATAATGCGGATGCATGCTGATGAATCCCGATGCTGGGGATTAAGTCGAACTGAAGAAATAGAGCCATAGCTCTGTCCTTTGTCTACAGAGACATGCATGGCTCATTCTTAGCTCCCTGAGAGCAAGAAAATTTGTTCAAAGGCCTGCATCTATAGTTTTAAAAAAAAACCCAAACCATAAGGCACTGAACAGTGTTATTCAGTACCCCAAACCCCGAAAATTTCTGATTGATTTAGTGAATTACTTCTGTCCAATTTATTGCTTCTGTATGAGAGACCTATAGAAATGGCACAAAAAACAGAAATGAGAGGCAAGTTGGGGATAATTGAAAAGAAATTTAACATAAAGCAACTCAGCCCAGCCCAGGTTCTAATAAGTGACCTGAGTATTAAAAGGAGGAAAAAAAATATTGTTAAATACATATGATAAATACACATTTTACCTTACCCATGAATTCATATGTAGCTCTACTGTTTTCAAATATAATTGTGATACAACATTTCCATAAAGAAGACAAGTTGATTCCTGTGGGTGATTGTAATTATCAAAAATGTTCACAGCAATATTTCCATCCAATATGCTCTTGCAGACCTTGCCACCCTTCATCACAAGGTAAAGACTCTCTCCCTTCCCTTTACTCAGGGCTCACTTGGATGGAATGTAGTAGAAATAACATTGTGTGACTTCTTCTACCTTAGAACAGGTGCCAGGGCTCCTTGCCTTGCTTTCTCTCTTTCTCTCCCCACCCCCTTCATGTGCTTGCCCTTGGGGCCAAGCCATCAGGCTGTGAGGAAGCCCAAGCCACATGGAGAGGGGCCTGGATGTGTTCTGGTTAACATGCTCAGCTAAGATTCCAGCTGAGCATCAACATCAACTTCAAATATATGAGTGAACAAGCCTTCAGATGACTCCAGTTCTCACTGCTCAAGTGGTTCAGCTGCTGTGAGGTGGAGGCAAGTTATCCTGCTGAGCAGAATCTCCAATTGCAGATTCTAAATTGCAGATGAATAAAACAAACTCTGTCATTGTTTAAGCTCCTAAGATTCAGAGCAGCTTGTGGTGCAATCATAGTACCTAGAACAGATATGGTATCGGAAGAGGAGACCTGTTGTAACAAAGAGCTAAAGAGGCTTTGGGACCAAAGAGAGGGAAGAATCTGAACCATCTTTGACGAATCTGTTAGTTGAGACTGGATGGTCCTAAGGAGGCTGTCTCTGAGGGTTTTAAAATATTGAGGAAAATGCTATCTGAAGCTTAAGGAAAGGTCACCTTTATTATGAAGTGACAGAAAACGGTAACATTATTACTGATGACAACATAGGGAACATATATTTCACCCAATGAATTGCATGATTTAGCCAAGGAGGTTCCCAGGCAGGGTGTTAAAGGTTTCACTCAGATTCTTCTAGCTGCTTATATACAATAGGAAAGCAATAAGCTGAAGAGCTGTTAAATATAAAAGAACCAGGATTTACTAGGTTTGAAAACTAAAGCCATTTCTCATTACTCATCTCCCCAAATGGAAAATGATGCTAAAATTAAGAAATGGTTTCCAGGCAAAGGTCAAATCTTAGAGTTGCCTCAGAAAGGTCAAATACAGAGCTTCCTACGAAGAGGAAACCAATATTGTGACTAGAAAGATTTATGTTCAAACTTCAGAAATAGTTAAGGTGTTATCTCAAACCCCCAAAATACATTGCTCCAATAATCTTAAGGTCATGGCTCACAGATAATTTCTATCAAAATAGAAAGCTTCTAGGAATCTTAAGGGTATTGTCTCACAACAGCCTTACCAGAAACCCAAGAAAATGTATTATCTCAAAAAATGTTATGGCTATGACTTTTGTTGATGGAATAAACCGTAATAACATTAAACTAAAAAAAAAAAAACATGGAGATAGCATAAAATGAAAGGAGCTCAATAAGCTAGGAATGGTTTATCAACCTGATAAAAGGCATCTACAAAAAAATCCATAACTATAACATCACACTTAAGTGTAAAATATTGAATGCTTTCCTCCCTAAAATCAGGAACAAGTCGAAGATGACCACTCTTGCCACTTCTATTCAATGTAATACTGGTGTCTCTACCTAAACAATGAGAAACGTAGAGAAAGAAAGAAAGAAAAGAAGAAAATCAGGAAGGTAGGAAAGAAGGAAGAGAAGGATGGAGGGAAGAAGGAAGGAAGACATTCAGATTGAAAAGAGTTAAATTCTATCTCTATTGGCAGATGACATTATATTGTATACAGAAATTATTAAGGAATCCACAAAAAACTCTTAGAACTTAATAATCAAGCTCAGAATATAGGTCAATCTATAAAAATTAATTTCATTTCCACACACTAGGAAGGAATAATCTGAAAATGAAATTAGAATAAAATGTCACTACAATAGTTGTTGTTATTCAGTGGCTAAATTGTGTCAGACTCTTTGCGAAGCCTTGAACTGCAGCACATAAGGCTTACCTGTCCTTCACTGTCTCCCAGAGTTTGCTCAAACTCATGCCCATTGAGTCAGTGATGCCATCCAATCATCTCATCCTCTGTCACCACCTTTTCCTCTTGCCTTCAATCTTTCCCAGCATCATGGTCTTTTCCAGTAAGTCGGCTCTTTGCATCAGGTGGCCAACATATTGAAGACTCAGTACTAGTCCTTCCAATGAATATTCAGGATTGGTTTCCTTTAGGATTGACTGGGTTCATCTCCTGGCTGTCCAGGGGACTCTCAAGAGTCTTCTCTAGCACCACAGTTCAAAAGCATCAATTCTTCAGCGTCTCCAGCATTGGTACATGTTTCCTTACCACTGGTGCCACCTAGGAAGCCCATATATAAACTACTATATGTAAAATAGATGAACACCAAGGACCTACTATGTAGCTCAGAGAACTATATTCAATATCAAAAATCTATTATGACAAAGAATATATATATTCATGTATATATATAAACTGAATGGCTTTGCTGTACAAATGAAACTAACATAACATTGTAAATTAACTATATTCAATTAAAATGCTTAAAGGTAAATAAATATTAAATGAAAAATAAATAAATATATAAATGCCCAATGTATATTTTTCTATCTAAAATAATCCGTAAGCTCCTTGAGGGTAAGCAATATGATTAATTTTTAAAAATTAGCTACAATGCCTAGCAGCTAATCAGGACATATTTAAAATGAATACCTCACATTATCTAATTTTGTCAACTCATTGGTGGCCAAGGAACTCAGAACTGAAAGTTGAGGTTATTTACAAAGATCTATTCTAGTAGATCTAAGGCAGATTTCTTGACTCAAATTTTTTTTTCTACTCTATTGCTTTTGAGTTGTAATCCTAATTATATTAATGTGATATTTACCTCCAAAATGCTAGTTTATCACTATCACTATCACTATTATCTGCATCTCTTAAACATCAAGCTTTTTGTCTAGGTCAACATCTTTGTTCTCCCAAAGAATTTTTCATGCCATCTTTGATATCTTTAATGGAATTCTTGCCCACATGACCAATTATTAGAAATATCACAGATGGCACTAAAAACTCATTAGCGGAACAAAATATGCAAACACAGACCTAGACATAAGCTTAGCAATAGATGATACAGATATAGGATATATATATATAAACATCAACTTGCATCAGATAAACAATTTAAATGACTTTAATCTGCATAATTTAAATCCCTGCTCTTATTTGTATAGGCATTTCATTTTTAATGTTTTCTAATTTCCCTTCTTGTAATTTTGCTTTTCTTTTCTGATACTACTATCCCATCTCAAACAGGAGGGCTATTACTGAACATGCAAGGAGTTCTTTAATTGAAACACTTATGGAGTATGCTTGAAAACTATAAAGACTTACAAGAAACAGCAAAGCTTTAATAGGTTCTTGTGTGCTCATGCTGTAACCTAGTTCAGGGCTCTTTCAGCAGTGCCGGAGGATGTCACTAATTTATGGCTGTGATAAGCAATAAAGCAATAATAGTAATCGAAAGGTGCAATATTCCTTGTTTAGGGGGCATTTATGGTTATGTATTAAAACTATAAATACTTCAAGAAGCTGCAAAACTGATCTATAGAAAATGAAAGATAAGATCTCACTGCCTTCTAAAAGTGCTTTTCTAGCAGAAATCTGAGCTTGACTTTATGGTTTATAAATATAAACAAACCAGAAGTGAAATGTTCAACGTGATTACCTATCCAAAGGGACCACTTAAAATAACCACCAGCACTCAAACCTAATAAGGGTTGGAAAGTTCCTTTCCTTCTTTCATTTTCAACTTTCCATTTCCTTCCCCTGTTCCTTTGTAAAGATTGCTTTTCCTCTCTGTTTCATATCCTTTGTACACATCTTCTTCTTCCTTGGTTTCTCTTATTCTGTCTCATCTTCCCTCACATTAATTCTTACATCCACAGAGAATGAAAGTAGCAAGCTGTGTAGAATAGGCATTAATGTTAGGGCTTGCTTAGAAGGTAATCCAATTTGCCTTGATTGATGGACCTAACATTCCAGGTTCCTATGCAATATTGCTCTTTACAGCATCGGACCTTGCTTCTATCACCAGTCACATCCACAACTGGGTATTGTTTTTGCTTTGGCTCCATCCCTTCATTCTTCTGGAGTTATTTCCCCACTGATCTCCAGTAGTATATTGGGCACCTACCAACCTAGGGAGTTCCTCTTTGAGTATCCTATCATTTTGCCTTTTCATACTGTTCATGGGGTTCTCAAGGCAAGAATACTGAAGTGGTTTGCCATTCCCTTCTCCAGTGGACCACATTCTGTCAGACCTCTCCACCATGACCCGCTTGTTTTGGGTGGCCCCACATGTCATGGCTTAGTTTCATTGAGCTAGACAAGGCTGTGGTCCATGTGATCAGATTGATTAGTTTTCTGTGATTATGGTTTCAGTGTGTCTACCCTCTGATGCCCTCTCACAACACCTACGTCTTATTTGGGTTTCTCTTACCTTAGACATGTGGTATCTCTTCAGACTAAAGCCTCTTGATGAAAGTAAAAGAAGAGAGTGAAAAGTTGGCTTAAAGCTCAACATTCAGAAAACTAAGATCATGGCATCTGGTTCCATCACTTCATGCCAAATAGATGGGGAAGAGTGGAAACAATGTCAGACTTTATCTTTGGGGCTCCAAAATCATTGCAGATGTTGACTGCAGCCATGAAATTAAAAGATGCTTCCTACTTGGAAGGAAAGTTATGACCAACCTAGATAGCATATTCAAAAGCAGAGACATTACTTTGCCAACAAAGGTCCGTCTAGTCAAGGCTATGGTTTTTCCAGTGGTCATATATGGATGTGAGACTTGGACTGTGAAGAAAGTTGAGCCCTGAAGAATTGATGCTTTTGAACTGTGGTGTTGTAGAAGACTCTTGAGAGTCCCTTGGACTACAAGGAGATACAACCAGTCCATTCTGAAGGAGATCAGCCCTGGGATTTCTTTGGAAGGAATGATGCTGAAGCTGAAACTCCAGTACTTTGGCCACCTCATGTGAAGAGTTGACTCACTGGAAAAGACTCTGATGCTGGGAGGGATTGGGGACAGGAGGAGAAGGGGATGACAGAGGATGAGATGGCTGGATGGCATCACGGACTCAATGGACGTGAGTCTGGGTGAACTCCAGGAGTTGGTGATGGACAGGGAGGCCTGGCGTGCTGCGATTCATGGGGTCGCAAAGAGTCGGACATGACTGAGAGACTGAACTGAACTGAGAAGGTCATCTGGAAGTAGGGTTGGTCCATTAAGGGGAATAGGAAGACTTAGCTGGGGCCTGTTCTGCATAGCTATCCTACAGCCCTGCTTTTTTTCCTTCCTTCCACCACTCAATCTTGTACTTATGGAATTCCTTTGATCTCATCCTGTCTTTAATATCTGCTTCTGGCATATTCATTTAGTGGTCCGTAAAGTAGCTTTATATATAAAAAAAATCTAACTGAATTTCTATTAAAATATATATATATATATATATATATATATATATATATATATGTGCTTTTGGTTTTCTAACACTTCCGGCTGCTAGTACACTAGTCCCTGAGTGCCCTCAATCCCACTGAGGAGTTAGGGAAATACAGCTCATTGATTTTTAACCAAATTAAATTCTATTTAATCTATCAAATTCTATTCATCCATTCTATTCTATTCATTCTTAAAAGTTTGGGTCAAGTAGTTGCTCTGGTTAGGGACTTCATTCTCAGTATTCCCCCAGTTTCCTACATATTCCTCTGTCATTGCACCTTTTGGACTGTATCTGATCACATGTCTGTATCCCGTACTACACTATTTTAGTTCTAACGCAGGGCCTACCCATGGTAGTAAGTCCATAAGTATGAATTAAATGATGAATACAACGATCACCTTCATTTGTTCAACAGATATTTGAGCACCTATTTGGTACCAGGTACTGTTTCCAGGTACTAAGAATTTAATAGTAAATATGACAAGTGAAGCCCCTTGCCATCATTAGACATATTTTAATGAGGCATCCTTTCAATAGATAAACAAGTAAGTAAAAAGTGGAATGTGATGTGATGATAAGTGCTATAAAAAAGAAGAAATCAAGATAATGGGATAAGAATGACAGATAGATGATCAGACTCTTAGATAAGCAAACTCTAAGCATGAAGAAACTTAATGGAACTATACCAGTTTGTCTCTGAGAAAATAAACAAGTCATAGCCCGCTTACTTGGGGTTTTTAACCTCATTGCCTATATCCCTGCATTTTCCATAGATACAGAAATATTAAAAAGCTAAAACAGACATATTCTCCATCTGACTTCCTCCAGTCATATCTCTCTTTTCCATAAAGATACTCCTCTGGAATTAGCATCAGATGGACTTCTCAGGGCTGAAAATAAAGGACAAGAAGTCCCAGTAGTTACCATGAGTTTTCAGCATCTCGGTCCCATGCATACATTTTGACAGAGGCTCCCAGAAGTATCTGCCTTGGGAAGGTCACATTCTGCTCCCCATTGTAGTTGAGACTCAAGGAATGACAGAAAAAAGTAAAGATCATTCAAATATTCATGAGAGAGAGTTTCATGCATATGCTCCAAGAGGATAAAGTGGAAAGAGCTTTTAGAACACAGTCTGACAGACTAAACAAAAATACCGCTCTATTTCCCTGTTTGCCTTCCTTTTATTCTTCTACAGGAGCCCACACAAAGAAAACTGAAAGGAAAGAGTACATTTATATCTGTGTTTAGGTCTACTGAAGGGCTCAGGGATTTTTCTAGAAACCCAATGCTTCTTGGCTGTATTATAGTGAGAAAAACTGCAGGCAGAGGGAAAAATATGTGCTAAAAAAGCTTTCTTAATAGTTTTCCTCCACCCCAGGGCTGGCAAAATGAGGGCCTTCCCTTAGGAAGATGAACGTAAGCATCTTTAATGCTAGCGTCAAATTGATAAAAATCACTAATGCCCCCTTATTGCAAAGGAATCGTTCTGAAATACTCTGGTCCTTTCCAGACCACCCAAACCATGACCGCGTCACCCTCCCTGTCCAGCACTGCCTCTTGGGCTCCTCTACACACATTCTCTGCACATTTGGGTGAGCTGCCTCACCGTCGCATAAGGTAGCATGTTCATTTTTGCCCCTGGGTAGGAAGTAGGGTTCAGTGAGAAGTACATGATCTCTGGTGTCAAAGAGATTTGGTTTCCCTTCTGATAATTATTTGCTGTATGACTGTGGATCAATGCCTTAACCTATGTCTTTAAAACAAGGAAAATGATACATCTTCTTAGGCTGTGAGTACTAGATGAGGCATCGTATACATTTAAATCACATAGTGCCATGTCTAACACATCCTTGTCTCACTGGTACCCTGCGTGCCCTCCTCTGCCCTTGTCGTCCTTCAAGAGTGAGCTGTAGATTCAATTCCTATCACCTTGCTGACTGATCTGCTGGGTTCTGGTTTCCTCCTCCTTGGAAGAGCTGCAGCAAGTGGACCTTGTTTAAACAAACTGCCTACTTGATGACACCGACTGCGTAATGACCTCCTAGCTTGGCTCCGGGACTTCCCAGGTGGCTCGGCGAGAAAGAATCCGCCTGCCAACGCTGGAGGAGCTGCAGGAGATGGGCGTTTAGTCTCTGGGTTGGGAAGACTCCTTAGAGAAAGAAATGGCAACCCACTCCAGTCTTCTCGCCTGGAAAATTCCATGGACAGAGGAGCCTTGTGGGCTACAGTTCATGGGGTTGCAAAGAAGTCATACACAACTGAGTGACTACACACACACACAGTCTTGGCTCTTAACAAATTATTTCTTTGAGACCAAGAGCATCTATTCCTCTACATAGTAGTTGTGCTGAGCACAGATCTTGAGCCCAAGCTTATTGATGAAAATGAGACACAAACCAGGTGAGCTTTCTCTAGTGATGCCTGCATTTATTTGGATTCAGACTAAGTAAAGTATTGTTTTGAAATTATACAGGTAACCCAAAGCCTGAATTCCAGACACTGGCTACCTCAGAGAGTTAATGCAGGAAGGGAATCTATGTTTGTTACAACATTTCACCTATGTTGTGTCATTTAAACAGCAGGACATTTCCCTGTTTTAACTGCATGAACTGTGTCTATTTTATGATTAGGACATTGAGCAGAAGTAAGCAGGCCATAATTACACAACCATAGCAAGTGGAGAGAGGTCATGCCGTGGAAGACAGGTTGAAGCTAGTAATTCTGATTCCACCAAGCTATGCCTCTTCCTATACACAATCTCACTAAATTTCTTAATTTCTGTAGGTATGTATTGCCATTGTTTTCTCTCTATATCCAAACCTTTACACTCCAAGCACCGAATTGTCATCACTGAGAATAAAGAATAGCTGCTTCTGCACACTGTGTCAGAGTTTTTACAAGTTCTTTTTTTTGGCTTTTTCTTGAAAAACAAGTACCAAGGGACTTCCCTGGTGGTCCAGCAGTTGGAACTCCGCCTCGCAGTGCAGGGGACGTGGGTTTGATTCCTGGTCGGGGCGCTGGCGTCCTGCACGCAGGGGAGGAGCTGAGACCGCATGACTCAGCTACTGAAGTGCACGTGTGCGGGCTCTGGAGCTTGCGCACCAGGGCAACTGAGCCCACAGGTCACAACTAGGGAGTCCACACCCCGCAACAAAAGATCCCGCACGGGGTAATAAATCCCGTGTGCCGCAACGGGGTCCCAGTGCAGCCAAATGTAGCTATTTCAAGTACCAAAACGGCAGAATAACCCCCGTTTTGATCAGCGAGAGCCCTCCTGCATGGTGCTTCAATTTCCTCAGAATTCTTCAGATAGTGGTTTGTCACTCTCCGTCTAGCAAAAGAAAAGGAAGTGACAGAATGATCATACTTCCCCATTTTGAAAGCTGACAGTTTTCCATTTGTTTTCTCACTCTTTTAGACACATCTCTAGCGCTGATGGGAGAAGGACAGTCAGTGATTGAGAGAGACCGATCCGGAGAAACTCAGAGACAGAAAGAGACATGGAGAGGAGGTGAGGGGTGTACAAAGCAGTGGCTTGAAAGAATGGTGTGAGCTTAGGACTATTTCAAAAGTGGCTGTTTAGCCACTAAACTGTGTCTGACTCTTGCAGCCCCAGGGACTGTCGCCCACCAGGCTCCTCTGTCCATGGGATTCTCCAGGTGAGAAGACTGGAGTGGGTTGCCACATCCTTCTTCAGGGGAGCTTCCCAGCTCAGGGACCGAACCTGCGTCTCCCGCATTAGCAGGTGAATTCTTTGCCACTGAGCCACCAGGGAAGCCCTATTTTAGAAAGAGACAACCACAAAGAAAGTGTCAGCGTGTGTGGAGACGACAGAGGGGACAGGGCCAGAGTATTTTTCTTTGCTGGGTCTTCTTACTCTTCAGACGTGATGTTCTGCTACTGGAAAGAAACATTTTCCACAGGATGGGATACAAACTGAGGCTGCATCAGTCATGATGGGATACAAACTGAGGGTGCATCAGTTAGATATTGCTGAGTCACACACACACACTTGAACAACTCAGTAGCTTAGACAGTTAAGCATTCATTGCTTCTCATGGGTTTGCAGGTCAGCTGAATGGTTTTTCTAATTTGTTGCAGGCTTGCTTATCTCAGCTGGGCTTACACACATCTCTTTGGTCACCCGACACGTGGACTGTGGGCTAGCTAGCCTAGGATGACCTCTAACACATCCAGCTGTCAGATGAGGCACTGGGAATGGCTGAACCACAGGTCTTTCATTATCAAGCATTCCAGTGAGGCTCATTTGTGTGGTCTAAGCAGGAAAGCCAAAAGAAAGTGGAATTAGGCAAGGCCTCTTGAGGTCTAGGCCGATTCAACATCTCGTTTGTGTATACAATTGACCAAAGCAAATAAAAAAACCAGTCCAGACCGAAACTGTAGAGAAATTGATTCCACTTGCAGACTGAAAGAACTTTGAAGCTCACATTGCTGAGGACATAGGGATAAAGAATCGCAGCTAGTTTTGCAATCTACCATTCACAGTCTGTCTTTTAATTAAATCTTTAGTCTTTTATTTATATCCTCCCCACAATCTGAATGCAGTTTCCTATAGTCCAGAGCCCTCAGAATTAAAACAACAGCAACAACAATGAAGTTAAAACAAACAAACAAAATAAACAAATTATTTCTCCAAAAACCAAAGATACAATTGTGAAAAAGAATAGGGTGGCTATAACAAATAGCTCCATTTGAAAAGGGAAATGACAGGGCAAACAGCCAGGCACTGGTCACAGCAGTTCTGAAATCCTGCAGATCAAGTGTTTTTGGTCCCCTCAGTCTGGAGGTGGGGAGAGTTCCCTGATGCTGTCCCAGTTCCGCTGCTTGGAAGTGTCTTCCCCAGTCTGTTGTTCTTACTGACCTTTGCATTTGTTCTCAGGCCTTACCTGACTTACCGTGATTCCTATACCCTTCCTTATCAACTTGACCAACTTCCTCATCCTGCCTGTTGGTTACCAGAGAAAAATTATGATAAGCTGATTACAAAAATGGACCAAGTGCTCCACCCCTCCCTGTGTATCTGCCATTAATAACTGAAGTCAAGTTTTCTTTGTCTTGGGCTCGGCCTTATTATTTGCTCTGGACGAAACAATGCGGCAAAAGTGATGGGTGTGCCAATATGCACCTAAGCTTCAGGAGGCCTTCTCTTGGGCACCTGTGAACACCTCCGAATAAGCCCAGGCTAGCCTGCTGGAGGATGAGAGACCACAGAGAAGATAACTGTCCCACATGAGGCCATCCAAGGCTAGCCCTTCCCCAGTTGACCAGCCAGTGGACTGCAGACACCTGATTAAGTCAAGCTAAAATTAAGCTAACCAGACCAGAAGAACCCTCATCGGATTCCTAGCTCATTGAGCTAAAATAAATGTTTGTCACTGTACACTTGGGAGTTTGGTGGTTGTTGTTCTTGTGCAACATTAGTGTAACAATAAAAACAGGGGAGTTTCCTTGAATCACAGCTATTAACCTTCAAGTTCAAATTGTTTCTTAGGCTGTGCAGTTGATGTCTGCCCGGGCTGAAGCTTATAAATCATCTTCCCTATTCTACCTTTTCCAGTTTCCTGTGTTTAAGATGTTCATTGCACTTCAGCCCACCCTGTAGGGTATACACCTCAGGCATCCATTTCATTGACACACAAAGTCTTGCTCAGAGAGGTTAAGTGACTTACCAAGGTCACAGAGTTAGAAGTCAAATATCGCATGCATTCTTCTACATTAGCGATCTTTAAATGTTATAAACTATATCATCTCACCTTGACTCTCATGCCCTACTCCTCATCTTTCATACTAAATCAAAAAGGAAAATGTGGTTTGGACTTACTTTCCAACTGGGAATTTGAACAGCTAAATCCTGACTATCTTGGTCCTTTTATCAGTTGCTTCTTAGGCAAAGTGTGCCATAAAAATCAGTAGCCAACCCAAACTACTATTGAATGATACTGTCAGTTTGAGTGGTGAACAGAAAGAAGAGCTTGTCTTTGTCTGATCTGGGGGGCAAAAGTAAGGTCATGGTGTGTGTGGGGTGTGTGTGTGTGTGTGTGTGTGTACGCGTGCACGCGCGCTCCGTCACGTCTGACTCTTTGTGACCTCCTGGAATGTAGCCCGCCAGGCTCCTCTGTCCATGGGATTCTCCAGGCAAGAATGCTGGAGTGGGTTGCCATTTCCTTCTCCAGAGGATCTTCCTGACCCAAGGATTGAACCTGCATCTTTTGCAATCCTGCATTGGCAGGCGGATTCTTTACCAGTGTGCCACCTGGGAAGCCCAGGGCCATGGATATGTTACAAAGAGAAAGATTTCAGGTTAGGATAGAGCTTTGTCATGGATCATTGTGAAAGTTTCAACATTTGGTGGGAGAGTAAACTGGATGACCTCTGAGGACTTTGTCGGCTCTGAGAATTGATGACTCTTACCTAATATGTTAATTTTTTAATAAAGGAAAAAGATATGCATCTTCCATCATATTAAGACAGCCCAGCTACTGTCTAAAAGATTTGTCAGTCACCACTGAAACACTTCCTGGGTTTTCACTCCTTTGTTGAAATGTTATCGCCTTTCTCCTTTGAAATGCCACTCTGGTTTTCCTGGCAGTTTTTGACCACATCTACATGTCCTCTCTTTGTGATTTTATCTCCTCTATACTACATTCTCTAAATGCAGGTACTTTCCCAGGACTCGTATGTGGCCCCCTTCTTTTCAAACTGAATGTAGTTTTCCCCTGTGTTATCCACTGCCACGGCTTTACTGCCGTCTACGTGTGAATCATCCTCACACCTTCACGGTTGGCCCTGTAATGACCATTACTGCTCTTGCCAACTATTTCCAGCTCTCCCTCCCTTCAAAGGAATACACTCCTGGCTTCCAGTATGTGGGTGCAGCCATTGACTACTTCTTTGGAAAAGTGTCACATGTCACTTCCCAGGCAAGCATTTAAGTGCCAGAGCAAGACCTTTAAGATGTCTCTGTTCTCGCAAGCTTAATAGCTAACATCTTTTGAAAGGGTAGCTTCCTGGCCCACGAGTGGCTACAATGACCCAAGGACTGGCCACAGACCTACAATAGACGTTCCAGTGAGGAAGAATGAAGCCTTTGTTGGGAGTTCCCCAGTGGCCCATTGGTTAGGAATTAGTGCTCTCATTCTTAGGGTCCGGGTTCCATCCCTGGTTGGGGAACTAAGATCCCACAAGCCATGGCACAGTGAAAAAAGAAAGATTTTTAACACTTCATAATCTAGTTCATCCTGACTGAGAAAAGTCCTTACCTCTGTCTCTTGAGCTCCAAATCTGTATACCACACCCTACTATGCCCATGAGGAGGTCAGTTGTGTACCTCTAACATGGAAGCCCAGGCCAGCATTACCAGGCCAAAGCCAATCAGTAACCTTTCTCCAAGCTCTGCCTCTCCCCTCACTCTCTGTGATGCTGTGCCATTACACCCATTTTACATGACCCACCAAAGGACGCACAGGAAAAGGAAAAACCTTCTGAGCCAGTCAGGGACTATCTTTGCCTTCATCCCCTTAACATGTTTCACGCCCAGGCTCTTCTCTCCCTGACAACGATTTCTGCTGTGGTTCAAGTGCTCAGGACGTCTGGGCCGGTCACTTCATCTGTCTCCTAAGGGCTCTTTCAACAAAATAGCAACGTAAACTTCCTGAAAAGCACATGTGATCATGTAACTGTTCTGCTTAAAATCCCCTAACGTTTCCCAGGGCCTTCAAGGTAAGGTTCAAACTGGTCAATGCACTCTAAAAAGTCCTCCAGGATATTAGGAGCACTCATGGGAGAAGGAAGGCAAATCCAGGCTGAAGGAATACCATGTGCCAAGACCAGAAACAGGAGCCAGTGACGCAGAAGGACATGGCTTCAGCAGGGGTCCAGGGGAGGGGGAAAAGAGACTAGAGAGGGCCTCCTTGCTGCATTCTCTAACTAAATCCTACTTACTTTCTTTCTCCAGTCCTTACGTCCTCATAGGAAATACTGATTTTCCAAATATTTGTCTTGTCACCACTGCTATGAAATCTTTCTCACAATAACACTTCATCAAGCTTATTTCTTCAGTGTTTTTACTCCCTTACTTAGCTGAGAACTTCCTGAGGGTAGAGACAATGAATTTCCCCTTGTCTTCATATCTTGGCAGCCATCACAATAGCTGCCACAGATCAGGTACTCAGTCAATGGCTGTTGAATGAATGGATGGATAAATGAATGAATGGACGGATACTCTTCTTTGGCATTTCTTAGAAGTTCCATTCACTATGCAGAATGAACTGCTTCAAGTCCCAGCTTTATGCATGGATAAGGGAGAGGGGGCAGTTTCTGCTTTCTACTCCCTCCCATACTAGGGACCCCTTCTCCGCTAATGCCAATCTCAACCCATAATCCTGTCAGCAGCCAGCTGCTTGGTGCCAACACTGCCAACTCAGCAGCTTTCCCCACACATCCCTGGGGGAAACCATTCACCTTATCACCAAAGAGAGAAAAACTCCCATCTGTTACAGCTCAGAGCCAGAAGCCTCATAATTGTATCAGCACACAGGCTGCATATCAGATTTTCTTGTTTTTAGGGAGCACTTAGGGAGATACTCTCCTTTTATTGTTGTTTTTCTCCCCAGCAAGCGACCATATTTCATCTCCACTGAGACACAGTGAAAGAAATTTTCAAGCAAATTTGTTGCCTAATGATTCTATGGAAGGTGCTTAGAACCATAAATGTCTTCTTGAAAATCTGTAGAGGAGCCCAACTCTGTAAACTTTTAAAAATTAGCACACAGTAAATGCACGAGTCTTGCACTGGGTCAACACTGCAGATGAAGGTAGTTATGGCATCAGAGGGGCTCCCAGAATAAGCATCAGCTCAGCACAAAGAGTAGTAGCCTTTGAAATTTTACTGGATGGTTTCCAAAGACATGAGCAAGGGCAAGGTTGAAATTACACGGTCATTCCTCAAACATGAACTCGTGGGACTTCTAAGTGTCTCTGGAAATTACTAAGCTGAGAAAGCATTCTTGGACTCATAATCAAACACCTCCTGATGAGTTGCATGATCATAGCTGGGATTGTTTCTCCATTTGTAATAATATAGAGAAAAACAATCCTACTGCCTCAGACTACTTTTACTCTTCCAAAAAGGAAGGACAATTGAATTTCATAAAGTTCTTTGAACACTAAGAAATAAACGATGTGTTCATTCAGTTGGCATGCAAATCTTGAGCACCCACTGTACATCAGGAGAATGTAATAAAGGAAACAAATATGACTGATCCCTTCCCTCGTGGACCTAAGTCTGGTAGGCAGATAGCTCTTAAGCATATCTTCACATAAATCTATATTTAATTATTAATTACTTAGCCGCTCTGAAAGAAGAGTATAGATTTCCTATGAGAAATATGGGAAATGATCTAATTTGGATTAGGAGCTCAGGGGAGCAGAATGGGGAAGAGAACTCAGAAGAGAAGGGTGTGCAAAGGCCCTGAGGTGGCATGTTAAAAAGCAACAGAAACAAAGCCAGTGAACTCAAGCGAGCAAGATAAAAGATAACACTCAATGGGGAGGTCACTCCTGAACTGTGGGTCTTGAACGCCATCCCAAGAAATTTAGTTTCTGATCCAAGTACAGTAAGAATGCACTGGAGTATTTTAAGCAAGGAAGCAGCATACTTATTTAGAATGAATTGGAAAAGGCTCAGAGGGAAGAAACAAGCACAGTATCTGAAAGAGATGAAAGTTGACGGTGGTTTACTCCAGGGGGTGGCAGATTATGAACTCTGGGCCAAATCTAGCCCGTCACTGACTTATTGAAAATAAAGCTGCATTGAGGCACAGTCACATTCATTTGTTTACACGTTGTCCGTGACTCTTTTTGTTCTATGTGGCAGAGCTAAATGCTGCTGTATAGACTGTAATGCCTTCAGAGCCTACAGTATTGACTATCTGGCCCTTTCCAGAGAGAACTTGCTGACCTCCAGTTTAGAGGGTAGAGTTATTGAAATCTCTGTTGAGAAATTAACTGATTCAAGATATGCCTTAAAGACTGACAATAAGAGTTGTCAGCCTAAACTTCCACCTTATTCAGGAGAATCGGGAGGGGAAGTCTAGAGATTTAAATGAGTTTCAGAGACTGTCATCTCAATGGTAGTGAGATAAATTTGTATGGATTCATTCACTTATACATCTATACTTTGGTCTTACTGAACTGATTTCACATTATCTTCGAATCAGGGAAGAATAGCATTAACTGTTACTGCATTTCGTTTAGTCATAAGCACTTACTGTTTGGCTTAGAAATTGTTCAGATACAGACAGTGTCTGCAGTTTTATCTCTCTCTTTTTTTTAAGATGCTGATTAGAATTCCACAAATATCTGGCAGGTTGGTAACAGGCCCTAAGGCGAGGTGTGAAAGACTATTGTCAGCCAGCTTATTTCCATGGCAGTTCTATCTAGATGTGTAAGGGGAGCTCAGGAGCTTTGGGACAAGCTGGCCTTTCTTAAGTCCTCATTTTTGTTAATGGGGAAATGGAGGCGCAGAATCTTCTGGGTCATCGTACTTGGTTATCTACTTGGTTGAGAGTCCATTGCAGAGCTTTGTGGTTAAGTGCTCACATTTAGAAGCCAGACTTCTTCAGTCTGAATCCAGGCTTCAGCACTGAGTATACAATCTAGGGGTCACAATGTTAAAACTTTTAAGTCATTTAGCATGGCCCATGGCACATAGAAACATTCCAAAAACCTGACTTATTTTGCATTCTCATGCTTTGTAAGAAAACCATCTATAATTGAACAATTGCAATGTGTTCAAAACTTTATAGTATCACTTAATCCTTTCAAGGAGACTGGGAGGTAGGCAATATTCTATTTTACAGATGATAGCACTGAGACATTTTTAAGTTCCTCATACTATTTCCTGTGGCTCACAAGGGTCAAGCCAGGTATCAGACACACATTTGCTTGGTTCCAAAGCTCAGATTCACAACAGCTATGGGGACAGCTTCCTGTACACACCCTTGGCTTGGGGAGTTTGCCCAGGGCTTCTGGAGAGGGACCAATATGTGGGGACTGAAAGGGGATGTGAAGTGATATCAGGACCCTGACATCTTATTTTTTCCCTTAACTCTCATTGGGATGCTGAGGTTGCTCTCTTGTTGATCTTTGAACTTCATGGACAAAGCCAGTTTCCTTGATCGAATGTCACAACCTTGCATTCTGAGCAAGAAAAGGGGTCTGGGAGACCCATGAATTCATGATACCAACCACTACTGGAGCTAATCAGATCTTAACTGGATTAAAATTTTAAATTTACATGGAAATGACTTCAGCCCATTTTAGACAACATGCAAGGGGACTTAATAAGTTTGTTACCTATTTAGAGATTTCTAATCTAGTCAAGCTAGGACCACAATGCTAGAAAAACAGTTCTAAGCCACCTAATTTCCTGTCCTTTAAAAATACAATCTCCCTAATGCCAATGTATGTTCCAGAAGCCCTCATTATTTTAGATTTCCTTGTGGGGAGAAAGGCTATAATTGGACAAACATTCCAGGATAAACTGTGGCAAGGACATCAAATATTTTAGATATTTTCTGCTAACACTGGCCAAGAAAATTAAATCCTACTCCCTGTTTACACCCACCAAAAATAAGCACTTTAAAGGCAAATGGCTAATATCCATACATTTTGTGATTAATCGAATCTTAGTTTCTTAGTGTAATCACGTTCATTTGATATTCCATCTATAAATAATGTCCAACGTACCACGTGACAATAATATGAAATTAGAGGTGAAAACTTGTGACTCCTAAGGGGAAGAACAAAGGAGGTTGCAACTCTATTTAAATATATTTTAAAAAATAGTCATTATTTGGGTAAATTTGCAGCAGTCAATAAAACATTTCTGTAGGGCTCTTTCATCCCCAGGTGGCCTTTAATTTCATTTGCATATTGGAAATTCAGCATTTTCTCTTGCTGTAATCAAACTTGTCAAAAAAAAAAAAAAGGCTCAAAAAAACAAAACAAGCCTGCTTTCTGTAAAAAGGTTGTTTTAGACACCAGTAAAGTATTGCAAAATATAGAAGAATATTGTAGGTACGTCCTTATGCGTGTCTGTCTCCCTTGCTTCTTGGTGATCTCCCCAAGGCCCAGTGCCTCAGCCCAGAAGGCTGTGAACTCAGAGGCAGACGTGGTAAGAAGAAGCATGATAGGCCAGGAAGTGAGAACATCTGGGCTGTGCATCCACCTTGCTACTCACTAGGCACCGATCTCGGACATTTTGTGAATATTTTCTCATGTCGCACTTTTGACATCTTTAAAATGAGGTTGTTGATTTCTAGCCTCCCACATGCCACTCTCTTTGATGTCTTTCTTTTCTCATGCTCTTTCCTCTGAAAGCCTACCTTTCTACCCATCTTCAAGGCACAGGCTCTTTCTCTTGGTAGGGTCCAGATCAGAAATCACCTAGATGGCGCTTGTGGAATTCTGCATTCTACTTATACTGACTCTTCCTTATGTGCATTTCTATCTGGTTTTAGGACCATTTGTGAAAATCTCCAAGAGCGAGAAGGATTAAATTTTTCTTTCAGCCTTAAGTGAAGGTTGTTTTCCTTCTTATGGGAAGCAAATGGTTTGAAGCAAATTGTTGATTGGCTATTTTGAGAGCACTTCTAAAAAGGTCAGGATTCTGTATTTAAGAATAATGAATGCTTGACAAATTCCTGTTTAAAGGGTCATGGTGTGAAATTCTTTGTTCTTTTCCATTAGTTTCTATACACAACCTGGGAACTCTTTGTCCTGTATTTCCCTAATAAAACAAAAATTATTTGTGATTTGACACTACAATGGACTCTCACTGTGTCCCAGGAGTCAGCATACCCTCCCCTACTCCACCACGGCAATAGTCATCCAGTTGTCCTTACAGAAACTAGGCTGTGGGCTTTAGGAAAAAACACAGACCCAGGGATGCATCATTGCCCACACCACTGGGGACTGTTGGCTACACAGAAAATAGCTGTGTATTTTTTGTCATTGTATTTAATGAGCAGGACAATGAGAATGAAGCCCCTTGAATGATTTTTTTTTTTTTTTTTGGTGTCTTTGGGATCAAAAGATTAAGAATACACTGTATTCTAAAAAGAAAAAAAGTCCCTAGATTTTGTACCAACTGAAACAAAGAAACATTGAATCAAAATTGTTTCGCTTTTATACCACCCTTAAAGTTCTCCAAAGCAGGAATTTGTCTTCTTTTCCTGTGTGTCCCAACCCTTAATCATATGTGGCACACAATATGTGTACCATAAATGCTGGTGGGATTGGTAGCTTGGGAGGAACACTTGATCAGTGATCTCAGGTAACATTTCCTCACTGGCGTTTTATTATCTGGGCATAAACGTGGAGATTGGAATAGATGATTTTTCAGATCCTTTAGAGTTCTAAAGTTCTCGTTTTCTTTCTTTCTTTCTTTCTTTTAATTTCACAGAGGCTGGAAGACTGAGCAATTCCTAAAAATAGAAGAAGTGAAAAATGTAAGTCGTTCAGTCCTATCTGACTCTTTGTGACCCCATGGAATGTAGCCCGCCAGGCTTCTCTGTCAATGGGATTCTCCAGGCAAGAACACTGGAGTGGGTTGTCATTTCCCTCTCCAGGGAATCTTCCCAACCCAGGAAGCCAACCTGGTTTTCCTGCGTGGCAGGCAGATTCTTACTGTCTGAATCACTAAACTGATGGCTAAAAACACCTGCTGGCTTGCCTTTAGTGGAGGTTTCTGCCAGACTCTGACTTCATGGTTGCCCTGAGGAAGGTTTTTTCTAGGATGTTTCTTTATTCCAGCCTTATTGGACCATCTTTGCCTCATACTTGCTGAGGGAGAAGAGAAAAAGATTCTTGCAGGGTCAGAAGCAAAGGAATGGAAATTGAAATTCAACTTAGTGCATCTCTTCTAAAAGCTTGGTTTCAGGAGATGCAAAGATCCAGATAACATAATCAGACTGTATAATTCAGGTTATCATCTTACACAGTCTTCCTGCCTCTCACCTCTCCAAAGGCACCCAATCATCAGGTTACTCTGCTGGTTTCTGGGATGCAGTCACCTCACTAGGATAAATGTTTAGTTCACTGGTCCAGGCTGCAGGGATGTTTCTCTTTGGCTCAGGAAATTTTCCTCTGGGTGCTACTACAAAGGAAACCTCTAAACCATTACATCACACGCTCCACTGCAGCCTGGACCATTGGGCTGAGCTTCCTGGAGAAAGGTAAGGTACAGATCATTGATTAGGAACGTGGGTCCCTCCAGGGACATATGGAGCCCTTCATCCTCTGATGTGCTCTTGGATAGATGGTACAGGATCGTCCCCAGAAAAGTGAGACACTAATTAGATGCTGAGCCTTTGGGCACCACTCGATACTGTTTGCTCCTCTTGGATTCTATACAAGGTGCAATATTTGGTCCAGAAGGTAGAAGCCTCAAATTAATGAATCACTGCCTTCCCCAGAAGGTGTGGATGGGTTAAATAACCTCTCAAGCTTGCTTCCAATTTTTACTGCAGACCAGCTCTAACTTTGCTAACCTACAGATTGTGTGTATTATAACACTTTTTAAGAAGTAAGAATATCCAGATAATATGATTTGACATATGTAGTCAAATGTTTGCAGATGTCCCATTTTCAAATGACTTCAGAGGTCACGGAGATAAAGTGTGTGTGTAAAGCATCCAGGCAAAGATAACAGAGTGTAAGGAAAGACTAGGGCAAACTGCAGAGTGTACACCTGCCTAACAAACACTATCCTGGCCAAATAACACATGTGCAGGTGGTGTTTTCACCAATGTTCAATCCTGGGTTTGAGGCTATAGTTGACTACTACTTATAGCCCACATTTGTTAACTCAGTACCTGTATATTGAAGGACTGTATGCTGAGTGTTGGTGTAGACATCAAATAAAGAGTAATAAAGGATATAGATCTGCCCCAAGGAGAGGCAATGAGGTTTCAAGAAACCACAAACACCAACCAATTACTTCCTGACAGTTTGGTAGCAGATCCGCCTTTGAGTTAGGGACACATACACATCTTTGTCTATCATTTGGCTGGGGAGAAATTGAAGATGAAGAATTCACATATAAAGCCGGAGTAACAAGGCAAATTCTGGCTAGCATGGAACATGGCCCTGACTTCTCCCAACATAAACTGTCAAGATACAGCTGGTTTGGGGAAAAAAATCTCTTTCAATAATGAATAATCCAAAAAGAATTGCTAGAGGATTTGGAAGTTACAGTAAAATATTTTGCCCAAGTAATAAAAAATGAACAGATAAGCTTAAAGCAATTGTCTCTGAAACAAACAAAAAATTAGTATAAGACCTCAGGATAATAGGAAGAGTTGAAACGCTGTCTAGATAAACACAATAAAAAATGATGGGAAAACACTCAGAGCAAGGAAATTGAAACTTGGAAATAAGTTTAAAAATTCAATAAAATAAAATATTTAAGCTGTTGACTAATTTAAACAAGAAAACAAGGGGGAAGTTATAAATACACAAAACAAGAAATAATAAAAAGTAGCAATAAACACAAAGAAGAAATGAAAAATAATTACTCCTAATTCATAGTTTTGGATTAATATATACATACTATTATGTATAAAATAGGTAAAGAACAAATACATACTGTATAGCACAAGGAACTCTACTTAGTATTTTATAATAACCTATAATGGAAAAGAATCTGAGAAAGAATAGACATGTATATATACCTGAATCACTATGCTATATATACTTGAAACTAACACAATATATACTTCAATAGCTAAAAACCACTAGAAAAAAAAAAGAAATGGAAAGAAATTACTCAGGTCAATTTTATACAAGGAAACTTGAGAACATAAGTGATGTGGAAAGTGTACTAGAATGCTAGAATGGAAAGTATACTAGAAATATCAAACAGACCGGTTATCATTTTTCCTCTCCTATATGCCAAAGGCATAAAATCTAGCTTCAGAAATTCTAATAAAAGTTTAAAGAACAGAGTTTAACTTGTTTAAACCATTCCAGAGTGCAGGTAGGTTTGAGGGGATGGCAAGGAAAAAGGCTTCCAAACACTGAGGATAATCTTTTTATGATACTTTACATCAAAACCTGATGAAGATTGCTCAGAAAAATAAAACTATAGATGAATCCCATGTACAAATATAGATGCAAAAGTCCTAAGTAAGTTAAGAATATAAACCACACCAACAGAATGAAGTTTATTTTAGGAAGAGAAAAATGGTTCTTGGAAAATATATCTCACTATTTTTATGAAATAAAGGAGAATGGGCTTCTCCATAGACACTGCAAAAAAAAAAAAAAAGCCACTTTACATTCTAGATTTACTTTTTGAAAAGAAAAGAAAGTAAAAGAAAGAGTTCATAAAATAAAAATAAGTGGAATTTCTTTAATGTGATGAAATATATCTCAGCTACAAAGATAATGCTTAATAAGGAAACACTGGGAACATTAACAGACAGCATCAGAGTCACAAATAAGAATGTCTGCATCACCACTGCTTTTCAACATTATCCAGAAGTATTAGCAAAAACCACCATATAAGAGGCATCCAACTTAGAAAGGAATTTGTAAAGTTACTGTTAATTGCATACGATGTAACTAAGACCTATTACAAACAAGAGAATTCAGTGAGATGAACAGGAACAAAGTCAACAGTTTCCTTTATGTAAAAACAATTTCTAAAACCCCAATAGACTCATTTATCATCACGACGGCTTCTTTGGTGGCTCAAACAGTAAACGATCTGCCTTTCAATTCAGGGTCCCAGGTTCAACCCCTGGGCCAGGAAGATCCCCTGGAGAGAGGGACGGCTACCCGCTCCAGTATTCTTGTCTGGATAATTCCATGGACAGAGGAGCCTGGAGGGCTACAGTCCATGGGCTCTCAAAGGATTGGGCATGACTGAGTGACTAACATTTTCATGTTTAGACTCATTTAGAGTTGATTTAAAAAAATACAAAATGCCTGGTAATAAAGTTAATAAAAATTAGGGGAATGTTAGTATGTGAATGTCTATAAGATATCCTACTGAGGATATATGGCAACTTACACAAAGTGATAGACACACCAATGTGTTTGGACAGAAGGCCTCAACAATGTAAGACTGTCAACTATTCTTCAGCCCAATTTATATATTTCACATAGCTTCATTTGTTAAAACATTAAAAGTTTTGTTTTTGGAAGTAGACAAGCCGATTTCAAATGGAAAAATGAAGAAAGGAAGAAAATTGGCAAAAAAATTTACAAAATGGAAAAAGACTAGCATTACCAGATATTAAAATATATTTCCAAGCTGCAATAATTAAATTTTTAGTTCAGCTACATGAATAAATGGCCAGTCAAAGGACAAAATTGGAAATCTAGAAGTAGACCAAAAGATTTATATGACTTTAGTATATGATAAATTTCCATTTCAAATCAGTGGGGAAA
Source organism: Oryx dammah (assembly GCF_014754425.2). Lineage (NCBI taxonomy): Eukaryota > Metazoa > Chordata > Mammalia > Artiodactyla > Bovidae > Oryx > Oryx dammah. The sequence continues at coordinate 6,270,650 of NW_024070205.1, read as the reverse complement.
AGATGGATTATTCAATAAATTTTGTTGGAAAGCTGGGTCACTATCTGGAAAAAAATTAAAGTTGTATTTGGGCTTCCCTGATAGCTCAGTTGGTAAAGAATCCACCTGCAATACAGGAGACCTCAGTTCAATTTCTGGATCAGGAAGATCTGCTGGAGAAGGGATAGGCTACCCATTCTAGTATTATTGGGCTTCCCTTGTGGCTCAGCTGGTAAAGAATCCACCTGCAACGTGGGAGGCCAGGGTTCGACCCCTGTGTTGGAAAGATCTCTAGAGAAGGGAAAGGCTACCCACTCCAGTACTGTGGCTTTGAGAATTCCATGGACTGTGTAGTCCATAGGGTCACAAAGAGTCGGACATGACTGAGCGACTTTCACATACGTTAAGTATTTTACCAGGACAAATTGAAAATAGATATGAGACTTAAGGATAAAATACAAAACCATGGAAGTTCTAAAAGAAACCAAAGAAAAAGTTATTTTATAATCTCAGAGTGCAAAAGGCCTTTATAACCGTGTCACAAATCTCAGGACTAAAAGGAAAGACTGATGTTTTGTTACAGTAAATTAGGAAAAAGTTTATTTATGACAAAAACATCACATGCAATCAAAAGCTTTATGATTAAACTTTGAAAAACTACTTTCAAATCTTATCAGAGTCAGAAGGCCAATCTCTTAATATATGAATTATTAATATAAATCAATAACAAATATACCCAACATTTCAAAAAATAATGGATGCTTTGGGGCAAAGTGCAAGTTGGAGCTCCCTCTATGAAGGGCATTTGAACAGTAATTGAGCAGACTTTTATGCTAGGGAATGACATTCCTGAAAACTTAATCTAAATATATACTTGTGCATGAGAAAAATAGTGAACTACACGATAATCCATTGATGATTGTTTTGAATAGTGAATAAGTGGTAACATCTTATAAGTCTATCAGTAGGAAACTGGTTAAACAAATTATGGGGTGTCCATACAATGGAATACCACATAACCATCTCTTCTTATAGGCCGATGTGGAGAAATCTCTAAAATTGGTTAAGTGAGAAAAGTGAAGTGAAAGAGGATAGTATATAACTTTTGCTAACATGTATGTCATAAGGCTAACACACATAAAGGCACGCAAGGGAATGTTTGTGTGTGTGAAATCTCCAGAAATGTTTACAAGAAACTGCTAATAATTGCTTATGGGAATGCAAACTAAATAGCTGAGGGACAAAAGTGCTGAGAATTTTGCCTATGTGCTCTTTTTTTTTTTATCTTTTAAATGTTAAACCATGTTAAATGTAGTGTTTTATAAAAATAAAATTCAAAATATTAATTAAAACAACGTTAAACATCAAAAAAAGGAATTTTCAACAAAGCCAAATTTATTCAATGTCCAGATTATTGCAAAGGGTCTTACTTTTATAATATGGCAGTGATAGGTGATAGATATGTTTTTTGTTTAAAATCTTTAATTTTTAAACTAAACAGATGACAAAGAGATGTTATGTATTGATATCTGTGTCTGGAGCAGCTATGTATAATCTTGATATCTTAAAAGAATAAAATAAATTAAAAAGATTGAATAATATATACAAAATATAGGAAAATGTTAATAAGGAACAACAGTGACTTCTTACATCTTCATAAATAGTATCAAAAAGTATCAACATATTCTTAGATGATGGAGATGGGGACATCCAATTATTGAAAAAAAAAGCATAAAATAGGAGGAAAACGCAAATATCTCAGAACTAAGAAAACAGCTGTTGCTGAATAGTCAAGAAATGTAAAATACTGCAAGTTAATTATGTGCTTTTTATGGCAATTTGAAATGGACCCAGTGATCTGATTCCACAGTTTCAAAAACATTGACATATTTTATACCAGCTCTGCAGAGATGGGCTTTTAGAATTTGACTGGTACTGCAGTGAAACCTGGAGAAGGAAATGGCAACCCACTCCAGTGTTCTTGCCTGGAGTATCCCAGGGACGGGGGAGCCTGGTGGGCTGCTGTCTATGGGGTTGCACAGAGTCAGACACAACTGAAGCAACTTAGCAGCAGCAGCAGCAGCAGCAGTGAAATCAGCTTGAAACTCACTCACATATTCCAATTTATAGTTTATGAGCCACTTCTATTGGCATGATTTTGATGTTTCTTTCTCATCGTAGAGGTAATTCAAGGCAAATATTTGTTTCATTTTTACGGACCAGGAGCTGAAATTTGCTTAACTTAAGTGACTTGCTGAAGGGCTGGGAACAGTAGAATTAGAACCCAAAAACATCCTGGTTCCTCGATGAGTCTTCATTGTTCTGAATCAGGCGGTCTCATTTACACATTTTGTTTCATGGAGACTGCAGGGAAGTCTGCCCTGCAGAAGCAGGCCGCCAGCCTTTGAGGAACACATCCAATCATTCTAATATTAAACCCCAAGAGATTTCTCAAACACAATCTTCCTCTAATTGTGTCTTCTATGTGAGCAGTCATTTCTTTCGTGTGCAAGTGTGAGTGTGTATGTGTAATGATGTTATCTGTATGCCATCAGGGCACCTGCACATTTGCATATTGGGAAAGAACTGAATAAAACATGAGTTCTTTTATTCTAAGGGGATGCAAGAGTCTCAAAGGATATTTACAAATGTACTCAAGTCCCTCAGAATCAATCAATCCCTCAATCAACAAATGTTTTCTGATGCCCCGGTATGGGCTTAGCACTAGGATAAAAGCTGTCAGGGGAACAATGAGGCATGCAAAGGAGAGTTCCCACATCCCCCAGCAACCTTGGAAAGCTCCAGTTTGGATAAGAGACAATCATTAAGATTTACAGTGGTCTCCAACCAGTATCTGCAGAAAACACATTCCCTGGGTTCCCTTCAAAGGGCTTCAGTTGGAAAGAAAAGAGGAGTAAGAAAAGCTGCTGAAGTTCAGTTATCTACACCCTAGGGACCATTCGTTGGAAGGTTATTTGAGGAGGAGAGTTAGACTTTGTATATGATGAAATACAGAACATTGCCGGCCTTGAGAGCTAGTCACGTAGGTGGGCTTTGCCGTGAACAATCCTTAGTACAGTCATCCTGCTTCGGCTCCTGCCTTTGTATAGTTGATTCGCTACTCAGTTAACAGAGTATTTTTAAAAAGTGAGTCAGACTGTGCTGCTCTTTGTTTATAATCTTAAAATGACTCCTTCTTCGAATACAGTTCCAACTCTTCACTGTGGCCAGCAAGACTTTGGTTGGGCCCCTGACTCCCTCTCCTATCCACCATCACCTTTCTTATCACTCACAATGCCCCAGACACATTTCTGACATTCTTCCTAGCCCAAACTCTTCCCCAGCTATGGGCTTATGGACTTGCTGCGCCTTCTCCCTAGAGTGTTTGACTCCAGACCTTTGCACCCGTGACTCCTTGTCATCATTCAGATTTCAACTCAAACATTAACACCTAGAGATATCCTCTCTACCCAACCAATCCAAAGGAGCTGCCCTGCCTCTTGCCCTTCTCCCTGCATTTCAACAATGTGTTCTTTTCTTATGGAAATTATCATTGTATACACTTTTTTCCTTGTTCATTGTCTCCTCCAACTAGAAAGCAAATTTTTATGCAAGCAGTGACCCTATCTGCCTTGTTTATTGCCGTTTGTGCAGTTCTTAGGACAGTATATAGTAAGTGTTTAACAAATGTTTATTGAATCAATGAATGAAATGCTTCAGAAACTGCGTGCTTATGGCTTTCCCTATCATCTGCCTCCCTTTATAGTCTAGGACTATTCTGAGATATTACTTAGTCTCCCCACCTCCTGTACACCCCTCACCTCCAAAAGCACTCTGGGGCTCTCCGTTTATCACACCAGCGGCATTGTTTGCCCCAGGGAAGATTAAGATTATTGGAGCGGTAATACAGAGAGAAAAAAGGAACAATAAGTTTTGGACTTTTTGAGTTTCTAAATGGATTTTTTAAATTATACGCAGGCCCTTTTGAGTATCAGAGCTAAAGCCCTGAAGGAATTATGGCATAAAGTGTGTGGAAAAAGAATAGAAGAAGAATCATTTTGTCCCATCATGGGGACAAAATAAAGATGAAAGTTGTTGGCCAGGGGGGATGAGAGTAGGGCAGGGTGAGAAGGAAAAGGCAGGGAGGAGGGGCGGATGGAGGCAGGGAGGAGGGGCGGATGGAGGCAGGGAGGAAGGAGGACAAGATGCTAGATGATAGCTGACAACTGCTCATTGTTCATGCAGCTCCTCACTGGGCCGTGCGCTGAAAGACCAGGGGGTCTCTGACTAGAGGAGAGCGAAGCTTCTTCAGGCTGGTGAAAGCCACGAAGCTGGGAGAGAACCGCCTCCTGCCAGCTCAGAGCCGCAGTCCTAAAGCAGAAAGGGGGTGTGGCGTGTCTGTCAAAGCTGGATCTGAAATAGCCCTCGAAGTTTCGTTAGAAGTAGCAAAATGAAACTTACAGAATTTTCTGAATTCCCAGGAAGAGTGGAAATGCTTGAAGGATACCCGGTGTTCTTAAAGGGGCCTGGTAGTCAGGATTCAGATGGAGAAGGGACCGTGAGTTCCGTAATGAGAGGTCGCCGCCGGACCGTGGACCGCAGCAGGACCACGGGCAACACCCGCAGATGCACGATGCGCTGGGAAGCAAAGCTAAAGTCCAGAGAGCAGGTGGCGTCAGGCGCCAGCAGAGAGCGGAAGGTGGTGAGGGGCAAACCTGATGCCTCCCCTCGTTCTTACTTCTTCAGCCCTTTGATGGCATAAGCGTGCCCCCAAGCCCTGCTTTTTTTTTTTTTTAACCAAATATTAGAAGGTATCTGAGTAGAATGGGAGATAGGAGAATGAATTCTTAATGTGTCTGAGTTTGTATCCAAAATGTTTTGTTCTAATTTTGTGAGAGCATACCAGAATGTCCAGACTGTGTTTCTTTCTTTCTTTTTTTTTTTTAATCAGGTGGAAATGAGACTTGATGTATAAATTAGGATCAGCTCAAAGAAAGAACATTTTATTTTTTCACACCTGAGTTTGTGACATGAAACTTTTACCCATTACAGATACTTGAAGAGATGTTCAGATGCCTCAAAGGTAATGTGTGGGCAGAAGTTAGTTACACGTGGTTGACTGGTTACCTGAGATAGATCACTGTCTAGCACCTAACCTGGGCTCAGATTTCTGAAGCAGGCTACAATACTACCTGAAACCCATGCTTCAGATCCAAAGTCAGACCTCAAATCTCTGCATCTAATCTTTACAACATGGTAATTTGAGGCAAGACATTTAAACTTTGGGAGCATCAGTTATCTCATCTATGAAAAGGATACTGTCTTTTAAAAAATTATTCAGGAATTAAATAATACAACACATATAATTGTTTAGAACATTTTCTCATTCTGAATAAGAGCTCAAAATGGGAATTACTATTGTCTTCATAAGCAGGAATGATTGTGTTTTTTTTTTTTTTTTTTTCATTTTGGTCAAACTTGATGAATTCTTTTAAACATAAGCACTTTATAGTTTATAAATTTCTACTTGTAGAAAGCAATATTTCTTTTAAGTATAGCAATTCACTGAGGAAGAATTAACAGCCAACCAGGAAGATACATTCATTCAGATTGTGAGTTAGTGAAATACACATTAATTTTCATGTTATAAATTGTAGCATTTGTATTTTCACATTTAATTCAACCTGCTCTTAGAGGAAGAACAAAAGACAACAATGAACAAAAAGATTCTCTGTTTCCATTCTTGTTATTAAATAACAACATCACTTATGCAAGGAATTCACATCATTGGTTGTAGACACGAAGTTCTAGAATTTGAAAAAAGCTTTAAGAGCCTTCAGAAGTCATCTGGCTGAACTTTCACATTTCACACAGCAGAAAACTGAGGCCTAGGGCAGAAGTGACTTAGTTAGGATAAGCTGGCTGTTGGTGAGACTGGGATGGGGCTTCCCTTGTGGCTCAGCTGATACAGAATCCACCTGCAATGCGGGAGACCTGGGTTCAGTCCCTGGGTTGGGAAGATCCCCTGGAGAGGGGAAAGATTGGGATAAGCTCTGTTGGTCAGTTTCTGCTGTGTAACATCCACTCCAAAACTCAGCTGCTTAAAAAATGTGGGGTTTTTTGCTTACAAGCCTGCAGGGCAGTTGTGACCAGGCTGATTCAGGCTGGGTTCTGCTGGGCTTGGCTCCAAGCTTCTGGTTGGGTCCAGGTCTATTCCACATGGCTCTCATCCTGGCATCAGAAACTGTTAGAGGGATGTTATTCTTAAAATGGAGCCCATGTATGTGGAGCAGCATGGGGCAGGCGGGGGCAATCACATAAAGTTACACTTCTTGAGACTTCATCCCAGAACTGGAACACTTAATTTCTGCCCCAATTCCATCAGCTGAATCTGGTTACATGGGTTAAGCTCCAAAATCAATGGCTATGAAAAATAGTCTCCATTCATTCTAGTGGAAATTCTTTCCAAGTCACATGACCCACGTTGTGGTTATGAAATTCTCATAAAGAGAGGGCATGAGTGATTTCAGAGCTTCAGTTTATCATCGGATTCCAGTCTTCAGATTTTCACATAGGTTTTCTTCCCTTCCATCATGTTCTAAGCAATTCTTCAGCCTAGTAAGAAAAATACCCAGTTGAAGAAGCTGTTTGATGTCGAATCACATAGGGCCAAACTTGGCAGTAAGTTATCAATATCACCTTTAGAGAAAACAACCATAAAGCCTAAGAAAAGTTATACAGAGAAAAATGAATAAGAAAATAATTGCTCATCAGCCAAGAATGCTTTCTACATGTCATCTACAACATTGAGACTCTCAGTAAGCTTTTCCTTCAACAAAAAGGAATTTATAGCTTCAGTGCTATCAATTGTTTCTTAATTAAAAATGTATTGAGGTCCTCACGACTGGAGCACATAAACCAGACATGCCAATGCTTGGCACAGGCAGCCCGGTGTGGGGGTATAAATTATATCCAGGGTGACTCGGGTCTGGCCAGGAGACACTGCAGCAACTCAGGGTTATACTTTCTCTAAGTTAGAACTACTGAAACTCACATGCTTAGAATATTTAAAACATCTATCACAGGTCTGCAAATGGATGGCTTTTCCATCCCACTAAGGCTTCTTCTTTCAGCAGTTTCAGATGTCGACCTTCCCTGGAACAAAGCGAGTTTGCACCCAGCAGGCTCTGCACTGGTCCTAGAATAGATAACCTGGAAGTTCCACAGGGTCCTGCACTAAAATCCAGATTAGCAGCAAAAGCCTGACTGCAGCACCTTCAGTGACTTTGGTGACACTGAGGAGCGAAAGGATCCAACCTGATACAGGGCTTCCGGGATACACACGTGGAACATAAGAATCCTCCATCCATCCATTCATTCACTGACAACAGTATCTGTTGAGATTTTGTTATAAACAGCCAGTCACTGAGCTAGGAGCTGAAACTTGAGCCCAGGAAAGGAGCTGAGCTCCTGGCAAGAAGGGAGAGTAGGGAACACAGACAGATACCCAAGAGTTAACTGTAAGGAATGTGCAGGTATGCAGGTCTGATTTCCGCACAAGGAGACATTACGTCAGGTTCTCTTTGTTCTTATTTGCAAAACATGATGAGGAAGTGATAAATATTTGCCTTTTGCCTGTGGCTAAGTGTAGAATTGATTTTGTTGAATCCAGGTATGCAAATTTTATAGACTATTATTTAAATGCTAAGGATTGTCAGTAGGTAAAGAAGGGTTACCTATTCGTCTTCTACAGAAGATGCTAGAGGCTGTTGATTTCAGTAAGGAACAGAGTAAAGAGCCTTCTTGAATTTGAGGAGGAAGATACTCAGGATACCAGGTCAGGAAATGAGTTCATACATAGCAGAAATCTCCCTATACCTAGAGTCATAGCTTTGATAACTTGGACAACTTTCTTTCCCTTCCTGGGCATATATTTCCGAGTCTGCAAAATGAAAGGGTTGAGTCAGATGAGCTACGAGTTATTTTCCAAATTCTTCTCGACTTCCTACCTATACAAAGTGGTCCCTACCTAATAGTCTCCCCACAGTGTGATAAAAAAGAGTGCAAAATTTAGAGACAGTCCCTTCAAATTTGAATCTCAGCTTATACATGATCTGGGGAAACCAGAATATCTCTGAATCCCACTTGGACTAAGATAACTTAGATTTAAAAGAAGGAAACTAAAGATAATTTCTATTGGGTTGCCTCATGGGTACTCAAGAACTGATGAAGCAAGAACTAGCCAGCTCAAAATTGGTGACACGCTTGAGTTCTTGGTGATCTGTGAGGATGGCGGGGTTAACCACTTAGGAAGCAGGAAATAGCCCCAGTGCCTTTTGGACATATCCCGTGATCCCTCCTTCACACAAGAGCTTTGGGCAATGAAAGACAGAAACAAGGAGCTGTATCTGGCAGAACATAGGATTTGTCATCAGGCCCACTTCACCCCCACCACTACTTTGGATGTACATTGGGACAGTCCATTCATTCACTCACCATTCATTTACTGAGGGACTGCTATGTTCCAGACACTGCTAAGTGGGTCCTAAAGCTCCAGTGGTGTGTGATAATACTGTTTTTGCCTTCTGGGAAATCACCGTTGAAATAAGGGGCAAGTAGGCTTATACTTCTATTATTATGTGATCAGTGCCAAGACTGAAGTTAGCCCAAAGTACTCTGGGATTATAGAGTGGTTTTTTTCTTCATTTAACAACAACAACAACAAAACAAGAATTCCTTTATTACAACGTAATATTGTAAAGTAACTCAGAATAACATTTACTGGATGTTTATTATTCCTAGTAAGTTACATACACTCATTAATATTCATGAGTCGTTGTGGTTTTCTTTCTTCTTTTTTTTTCCTCTTTCAGTTGCTGCTCCATTTCATGCATGCAGTAACTGAGGTATGGAACCTTTACATAGTTTTCTCCGGGTTACTCAGCCAGTAGTGGGAGAACTGGGATTGAAGCCAGTTCTGTGTGGCTGATCATACATTAGCACCGTGTCTTCTCTTTGATAACAGACTTAATCTTGTTTCCGAGTACCATGACACAGATGTCACTAACAGGCATTTTTTTTCCCCTTAGTATCATAGGACAAGACCGTGTGAAAGGCCAATTTAGGTTTAATTTCATTGCCCTGAGAGTTTTCTCAGATTAGGAGTGAGGGGGAAATCTGGGGAAAGAGGATAAGGGGATTCGACTTCAATTTAGTGAACGTTTTGATGGCTGTGCTTTCACTCCAGGAGGCCCCAGGGTACATTTACCAGTCATCTCCACTTTGAAAGACATGCTTCTCCAAGTCACCAGGTCTGTTGCACACACAGTGCTAGAGCAGCTGCATTTTATCCCTTCCCTTCTGTACAAACTCCAAAAAAAAAAAAAAAAAGAAAGAGTATGCAGAGAAAGCCAAGTGCAAAACATAATTCAGAGATGGTAATGTAACGGGGCCCTCCACGGCTGCTGACTCGTTGCATTCGTAATGATTTTCTCCAAATAATGCAAACAATATTTTTCCTCAGAAATGAAATATGGGAGTGCCACTTCCCACGGATGATGGGGGAGAACTCATAAAAGATTTTCATCTTTCCTTGTCAGGCTTCAGAAATGCAAACAGCCTCGTTCTCATTTTCTTTATGCCCTGGACTTCTAATTGAGGAAGCTGGCATCAATTATGCATGTGGGTACCACTGGGGAAGGAACAAGAATAAATATTTGGGGGTATCGTTAGCTAGAACATCACTTCATCTTTGTGTCACCATGATTTCCCATATCGTAGTGCTTTAGATTAGAACATATGGCAATAAGGTAGGTAATGAGAACAACAATTTTCTGAAACAACATTATAACTTTTCCCTCTTTATGGTCACATTTAGTTACAGTACATGCTGCCATTTAGGTGTAGAGCTTTATAAAAGCAAACCGCAGAGAGAAGAGAATTCAGGGGCAAGGGCCTAGCAAGTTTGAATGGCTGGGACCAAAGCCAACCCTGCAGATGGGAATTTGGGGGTGTGAACTAGTTAGCATTTGCTGCAGCAAAAATCCCAGCTTTGAAGAGGCTGATAGCAGCGAGATTTCTTCCATTTTCATGTTCCATGCAGGCTGTGCATGGCTATGAGTTGGCTGGGCTCAGCTTCACCTGTCTGCTCATTCAGAAGCCAAGCTGAAGGAGAGACCACTCCGTGTCATGGCGAAAGGCCCTGAGACCAATGACTCAGGAGCATTTGCCACTTCTGCTTAGGAGTGCGTGTCTCATATCCACTCTCTATCCACTATCCCAAACAAGTCATAGTCTGAGTCTATCAACAAAATAGGGAGTCATAGTAAAGATGGAGATGTGTAATATACACTCATGGGGAGAGGGCAGAAAGTATGAACATTGCAGTCAACCACAGGCTGATACCTAACTCTACTTCGTCACTGCTGGGGAAACTCTTCTGAGGCAATGTAGTAACTCAGCAAGTGAGCAAAGAAAGTCACCATTAATGGGTGTGAAGGTTGATTTAGAGTTCACATAAATACAAATTCAGCAAGCATCTCTCTAATACTAGTCCAAATGCTAGGTCCTGTGCAATGCATTTTGGGGAATAATGATGAATAAGATGATCTCTGCCAGTCAGGAGCCCTCAGTTTTGAGGAGATGCTAGCCAGGCCAAGAGTTAATCAAACTAATGGCTAGCATGGAAAAGTATGGTAGAGGGACAGAAAGCGGGGGGGGGGGGGGAGTAAAGTTTAGTTACAGTGTTAGCTTCATGATATATAGTGTCTCAATCTGCACAACACTGTGAAGTAGGAATAATACAAATAATACAAATCAGCAAACTTGAGTATCAGGCAGATTTAATGACCTGCCCACCTAAAAGGGGAAGCTGGAGTTAAATAAAACAAAACTCGTGGGAATGGATTGGTAGAGCCATGCACTCTACCGAAGAGATTAGCCAAGGAACTGCACCACAGAAATGGTATTTCAGACAGGCCCTGACATTTGAAAAGTGTTTCAGCCGAAAGGAGAGGAAAGACAAGCAGAAGATGCAGGCTGAGGACAGCATGGGCAAAGCCTGGGTTTCCTGAGAAATGGACGGGCAGGCCTCCTGTGTGGCTTCAGCAGAGGGTAGTATCAAGAAGCAGGTCATTCAGGGTGTGCAGTTGTGTGTCATATTGAATATTTAAAACTTTTTCTGCACATAGTGGAACCATTAAAGATTTCTGAGGAATGATTGATAAAATTTCAACTGTATCTTTTTGAAAGATTATCTGGTACAAAGTCTGCAGAGGACAGCTCAGGGTTAGGCTGCCCAATCCTCTAAGATATGACACATTTCCCTATATCTATGTATCTCTCTATGAAGTATTACAGGAAGAAGGAGGGAACTCTGTGTGTGTGTGTGTGTGTGTGTGTGTATTTCTGAATTCAAGGCTGTATTTGATATGATTTTAATATGTTTGCTTGTTAAGTATAAGGTGGAGTTGCTCACATGGATGGGTATAAAGTAAACCAGGTTCCCAAATTCTCTAAAGTTGCCTTGCCTGGATCTTCATCCTTGTTCCATCAATGATCCAGATTAACTTCCGTAACCTCAGATTAACTTCTAAAGAATAGAGTCTATTGTGAAAATAAAACAAACACTTCCACAAGTTGACCATGCAAAATAATACACACACATACACACACACACACACACACACAAGCACATTCATCATGAAAACACAATTTGAAAAGAGAAACACTAGTGAGAAGAGGCTCTGTGTTAAAAGAAGCAGAATCTTAAGGGGTTTTCTTTCTTATTCAGCCAAACACCCTCCAGCAAGGACCTCAGGAACCTTAACCTTATCATCAACACCTAGCCCAAAGGTAGGCAACTATTTTCCCCTTGAATCTCTTTAGGGGAAAGATAAAGCTAGCATTTAAAAGATAATTTAAAGGAAAACAATTGGGCAATGAATCATAATAATTTTTTCTGAGTCTAAGAATCTTAATTTTCTAATTTTTATTAGGCCCCTTCCTCTCTGAATTTCCTGGCTTGTAATCTGGGAGTCACTAATCCTTCACTCCACAGTTACCTTCTACTTCAGTCTCTGCTTTATCAGGATAAATGTCAAGAACCGTAGCTTACCCACTCACCAGAGGGCTGGCACCAGCCCCACACTCCATGGTCTGTGCAGCCAGCTGTGCTGGACACAGCCTTGGCCAACTGTGGTCTGGTAGCCTCCAACCAGGCTGGGTGCCAGGCTTATCTATCAACACACCCATCATAGGGGGCCACTGCATTGCAACAGAAGGGTCCATGCAGCCAATATAGGGGGCACCTAGCATGTAGCTCTGGTGACCAGACAGGAGTGTGCTGTTGGACCCCATAGGATGTCCCCAACATAAGATGACTTTTCCAGATCAGGAACATAACCAACCTACCTAATACATAAAAACTAAGTACAGGCATTAGGAAAATGTGGGAGCAGAATAATATGTTCCATATGAAACAACAAGATAAAATCCTAGAAGAACTAAACAAAACGGAGATCAGCAACCTATTTGATAAAGTTCAAGGTAATGATGGTTAAGATAGTCAATAAACTCAGAAGAATGTGTGAACAGAGTGAGAAGTTTAACATTTAAAGTGAATGGTGATAGGTACAAACTTATTGGGATTCCTAGGTGGCTCACGGTAAAGAATCCACCTGCCAATGTAGGAGACACAGGTTGAGTCCCTGGGTCAAGAAGATCCCCTGGAGGAGGAAATGTATCTCACTCCATTATTCTTGCCTGTGGATGTCTGTGTTGATTCTGTAACCTGGCTATTATAAATAGAGCTGCAGTGAACTTTGGAATTAGGTGTATCTTTTTGAATCATGGTTTTCTCAGGGTATATGCACAGAAGTAGAATTTCTGGGTCATATAAAGAATCTGTCTGCAAATGCAGGAGACTCAGGTTTGATCCGTGGGTTGGAAATATCCCCTAGAGGAGAGCATGGCAACCCACTCCAGTATTCTTGCCTGGAGAATCCCCATGGACAGAGGAGCCTGGTGGCCTATAGTCCATGAGGTTGCAAAGAATCAGACATGTCTGAGTGACTAAACACACACAACGATCGTCTGGGGTAATACAGTCGTTTTGACAATATTGATTCTTCCAATCTAAGAACGTGGTATTTTTTCCATGTGTTTGTGTTATCTTCAGTTTCTTTCATCAGCATCTTTAAATTTTCAGAGTATAGGTGTTTTGTTTCCTTCAGTTCAGTTAAGTCATTCAGTTGTGTCTGACTATTTGCAACCCAATTGACTGCACCACGCCAGGCTTCCCTGTCTGTTACCAACTCCCAGAGCTTGCTCAACTCATGTCCATGGAGTCAGTGATGTCATCCAACCATCTCATCCTTTGTCATCCCCTTCTCCTCCTACCTTCAATCTTTCCCAGCATCAGGGTCTTTTCAAATGAGCCAGTTCTTTCTTCCCAGCAAATGGCTAAAGTATTGGAGTTTCAGCTTCAGCATCAGTCCTTCCAGTGAATATTCAGGACTGATTTCCTTTAGGATTGACAGGTTGGATCCCCTTGCTGTCCAAGGGACTCTCAAGAGTCTTCTCCAACAACACAATTCAAAAGCAATTCTTTGGTGCTCAGCTTTCTTTATAGTCCAACTCTCACATCCATACATGACTACTGGACAAACCATAGCTTTGACTAGATGGACCATTGTTGCAAAGTAATATCTCTGCTTTTTAATATGCTGTCTAAGTTTGTCATAACTTTTCTTCCAAGGAGCAAGCATCTTTCTTTTTTTAAAATTTTAATTGGAGGCTAATTAGCTTACAATATTGTGATGGTTTTTGCCATACATTGACATGAATCAGCCAAGGGTGTGCATGTGTCCCCCATCCTGAACCGCCCTCCCAGCTCCCTCCCCATCCCATCCTCTGGGCTGTCCCAGTGTACTGGTTTTGAGTGCCCTGTTTCATGCATCAAACGTGGACTGGCGATCTATTTCACATATGATAATATACATGTTTCAATGCTCTTCTCTCAAATCATCCCACCTTTGCCTTCTCCCACAGAGTCCCAAAGTCTGTTCTTTATATCTGTGTCTCTTTTGCTGTCTTGCTTATAAGGTCGTCATTACCATCTTTCTAAATTCCATATATATGCGTTCAATTCAGTTCAGTTCAGTCACTCAGTCGTCCGACTCTTTGCAACCCCATGAATCACAGCACACCAGGCCTCCCTGTCCATCACCAACTCCTGGAGTTCACTCAGACTCACGTCCATCGAGTCAGTGATGCCATCCAGCCATCTCATCCTCTGTCGTCCCCTTCTCCTCCTGCCCCCAATCCCTCCCAGCATCAGAGTCTTTTCCAGTGAATCAACTCTTCTCATGAGGTGGCCAAAGTACTGGAGTTTCAGCTTTAGCATCATTCCTTCCAAAGAAATCCCAGGGCTGATCTCCTTCAGAAAGGACTGGTTGGATCTCCTTGCTGTCCAAGGGACTCTCAAGAGTCTTCTCCAACACCACAGTTCAAAAGCATCAATTCTTTGGCACTCTGCCTTCAGTATACTCTATTGGTATTTTTTTTTCCTGACTTACTTCACTCTATAATAGGCTCCAGTTTCATCCACCTCATTAGAACTAATTCAAATGTGTTCTTTTTAATAGCTGAGTAATATTCCACTGTGTATATGTACCACAGCTTTCCTATCCATTGGTCTGCCCATGGACATCTAGGTTGCTTCCATGCCCTGGCTATTGTAAACAGTGCTGCAATTAGCATTGGGGTACACATGTTTTTTTCAATTCTGGTTTCCTCAGTGTGTATGCCCAGCAGTGGGATTGCTGGGTCATATGGAAGTTCTATTTCCAGTTCTTTAAGGAATCTCCACACTGTTCTCCATAGTAGCTGTACTAGTTTGCATTCCCACCAACAGTGTAAAAGGGTTCCCTTTTCTGCACACCCTCTCCAGCATTTATTGTTTGTAGACTTTTTGATGGCAGCCATTCTGACCAGTGTGAGATAATACCTCATTGTGGTTTTGATTTGAATTTCTGTGATAATGAGTGATGTTGAGCATTTTTTCATGTGTTTATTAGCCATCTGTATGTCTTCTTTGGAGAAATGTCTGTTTAGTTATTTGACTCATTTTTTGATTGGGCCATTTATTTTTCTGGTATTTAGCTGCATAAGCTGTTTGTATATTTTTGAGGTTAATTCTTTGTCCCTTGCTTCATTTTGATGTTATTTTCTCCATTCTGAAGGTTGTCTTTTCACCTTGCTTATAGTTTCCTTTGTTGTGCAAAAGCTTTCAAGTTTAATTAGGTCCCATTTGTTTATTTTTGCCTTTATTTCCATTACTCTGGGAGGTGTGTCATAAAGGATCTTGCTGTGTTTTATGTCAGAGAATGTTTTGCCTGTGTTATTCTCTAGGAGTTATATAGTTTCTGGTCTTACATTTAGATCTTTAATACATTTTGAGTTTATTTTTCTGTATGGTGTTAGAAAGTGTTCTAGTTTCATTCTTTTACATGTGGTTGACCAGTTTTTCCAGCACCACTTGTTAAAGAGATTGTCTTTCTCCTTTGTATATTCTTGCCTCCTTTGTCAAAAATAAGGTGTCCATAGGTGTGTGGATTTATCTCTGGGCTTTTTATTTTGTTCCATTTGTCTATATTCCTGTCTTTGTGCCAGTACCATACTGTCTTGATGACTGTAGCTTTGTAGTATAGTCTGAAGTCAGACAGGTTGATTCCTCCAGTTCCATTCTTCTTTCTCAAGATTGCTTTTGCTATTTTAGATTTTTTATGTTTCCATACAAATTGTGAAATTTTTTGTTCTAGTTCTGTGAAAAATACCATTGGTAACTTAATATGGATTGCTTTGAATCTATAGATTGCTTCGGGTAGTATACTCATTTTCACTATATTGATTCTTCCAATCCATGAACATGGTATATTTCTCCATATATTTGTGTCACCTTTGATTTATTTCATCAGTGTTTTATAGTTTTCTATATATAGGTCTTTTGTTTCTTTGGGTAGATTTTTTCCTAAGTGTTTTATTCTTTTCATCACCATAGTGAATGGAATTGTTTCCTTAATTTCTCTTTCTGTTTTCTCATTGTTAATGTATAGGAATGTTAATGTATAGGGTTTCTGTGCATTAATTTTATATCTTGCAACTTTACTATATTCATTGATTAGCTCTAGTAATTTTCTCTTAGTGTCTGTAGGGTTTCTATGTAGAGGATCATATCACCTGCAAACAGTGAGAGTTTTACTTCTTCTTTTCCAATCTGGATTCCTTTTATTTCTTTTTCTTCTCTGATTTCTGTAGCTAAAACTTCCAAAATTATGTTGAATAGTAGTGGTGAGAGTGGGTACCCTTGTCTTGTTCCTGACTTTAGGGGAAATGCCTTCAATTTTTTGCCATTGAGGATAATGTTTGCTGTGGTTTTATCATATATGGCTTTTACTATATTTAGTTATGTTCTTTATATGCCTGCTTTATGGAGAGTTTTTATCATAAATGGGTATGAATTTTGTCAAAGGCTTTCTGTACATCTATTGAGATAATCATATGTTTTTTATCTTTCAGTTTGTTAATGTGGTGTATCACATTGATTGATTTGCGAATATTGAAGAATCCTTGCATCTGTAGAATAAAGCTCACCTGGTCATGATGTATGATCTTTTTAATATGTTGTTGAATTCTGTGTGATAGAATTTTGTTGAGGATTTTTGCTTCTATGTTCATTAGGTATATTGGCCTGTAGTTTTCTTTTTTTTTTTTGTGGCATCTTTTTCTGGTTTTGGAATTAGGGTGATAATGACCTCTTAGAATGAGTTTGGGAGTTTACCTTCCTCTGCAAGTTTCTGGAAGAGTTTGAGTAGGATAGGTGTTAGCTCTTCTCTAAATTTTTGGTAGAATTCACCTGTGAAGCCATCTGGTCCTGGGCTTTTGTTTGTTGGAAGAGTTTTTATTACAGTTTTGATTTCTGTACTTGTGATGGGTATGTTAAGATTTTCTATTTCTTCCTGGTTCAGTTTTGGAAGGTTATACTTTTCTAAGAATTCATCCATTTCTTCCAAGTTGCCCATTTTATTGGCATATAGTTGCTGATAGTAGTCTCTTATGATCCTTTGTATTTCTGTGTTATCTGTTGTGTTTTCTCCATTTTCATTTCTAATTTTGTTGATTTCATTCTTCTCTCTTTTTTTCTTGATGAGTCTGGCTAATGGTTTTTCTATTTTATTTATCTTCTCAAAGATCCCGCTTTTAGTTTTGTTGATTTTTGCTACAGTCTCCTTTCTTTTTCATTTATTTCTGCCTTCAGTTCAGTTCAGTCACTCAGTCGTGTCCGACTCTTTGAGACCCCATGAATCGCAGCACGCCAGGCCTCCCTGTTCATCACCATCTCCCGGAGTTCACTCACACTCATGTCCATCAAGTCCGTGATGCCATCCAGCCATCTCATCCTCTGTCGTCCCCTTCTCCTCCTGCCCCCAATCCCTCCCAGCATCAGAGTCTTTTCCAAGGAGTCAACTCTTCTCATGAGGTGTCCAAAGCATTGGAGTTTCAGCTTCAGCATCATTCCTTCCAAAGAAATCCCAGGGTTGATCTCCTTCAGAATGGACTGGTTGGATCTCCTTGCAGTCCAAGGGACTCTCAAGAGTCTTCTGCAACACCACAGTTCAAAAGCATCAATTCTTCGGCACTCAGCCTTCTTCACAGTCCAACTCTCACATCCATACATGACCACTGGAAAAACCATAGCCTTGACTAGAAGGACCTTTGTGAGCAAAGTAATGTCTCTGCTTTTCCATATGCTATCTAGGTTGGTCATAACTTTTCTTCCAAGGAGTAAGCGTCTTTTAATTTCATGGCTGTAGTCACCATCTGCAGTGATTTTGGAGCCCCCCCAAGTAAAGTCTGACACTGTTTCCACTGTTTCCCCGTCTATTTCCCATGAAGTGAAGGGACCAGATGCCATGATCTTAGTTTTCTGAATGTTGAGCTTTAAGCCAACTTTTTTGCTCTCCTCTTTCACTTTCATCAAGAGGCTTTTTAGCTCCTCTTCACTTTCTGTCATAAGGGTGGTGTCATCTGCATATCTGAGGTTATTGATATTTCTCCTGGCAATCTTGATTCCAGCTTGTGTTTCTTCCAGTCCAGCGTTTCTCATGATGTACTCTGCATAGAAGTTAAATAAGCAGGGTGACAATATACAGCCTTGACGTACTTCTTTTCCTATTTGGAACCAGTCTGTTGTTCCATGTCCAGTTCTAACTGTTGCTTCCTGACCTGCATACAGATTTCTCAAGAGGCAGGTTAGGTGGTCTGGTATTCCCATCTCTTTCAGAATTTTCCACCATTTATTGTGATCCACACAGTCAAAGGCTTTGGCATAGTCAATAAAGCAGAAATAGATGTTTTTCTGGAACTCTCTTGCTTTTTCCATGATCCAGCGGATGTTGGCAATTTGATCTCTGGTTCCTCTGCCTTTTCTAAAACCAGCTTGGACATCTGGAAGTGCACGGTTCACGTATTGCTGAAGCCTGGCTTGGAGAATTTTGAGCATTACTTTACTAGCGTGTGAGATGAGTGCAACTGTGTGGTAGTTTGAGCATTCTTTGGCATTGCTTTTCTTTGGGATCGGAAGGAAAACTGACCTTTTCCAGTCCTGTGGCCACTGCTGAGTTTTCCAAATTTGCTGGCATATTGAGTGCAGCACTTTCATAGCATCATCTTTCAGGATTTGAAACAGCTCAACTGGAATTCCATCACCTCCACTAGCTTTATTCGTAGTGATGCTTTCTAAGGCCCACTTGACTTCACATTCCAAGATGTCTGGCTCTAGATTAGTGATCACATCATCATGATTATCTGGGTCGTGAAGATCTTTTTTGTACAGTTCTTCCACGTATTCTTGCCACCTCTTCTTAATATCTTCTGCTTCTGTTAGGTCCAGACCATTTCTGTCCTTTATCGAGCCCATCTTTGCATGAAATGTTCCCTTGGTATCTCTAATTTTCTTGAAGAGATCTCTAGTCTTTCCCATTCTGTTGTTTTCCTTGATTTCTTTGCATTGATCGCTGAAGAAGGCTTTCTTATCTCTTCTTGCTATCATGATTTCTTTCCTTTCACTAACCCTGGGGTTCTTCATTTCTTCTTTTTCTAGTTGCTTCAGGCATGAAGTTAGGTTATTTATTTGATTTTCCTCTTGTTTCTTGAGGTAAGCTTGTAATGCTATGAACCTTACACTTAGCACTACTTTTACTGAATCCCATAGGTTTTGGGTTGTAGTGTTTTCATTGTCATTTGCTTCTATGCATATTTTGATTTCCTTTTTTATTTCTTCTGTGATTTTTTGGTTATTCA
Source organism: Oryx dammah (assembly GCF_014754425.2). Lineage (NCBI taxonomy): Eukaryota > Metazoa > Chordata > Mammalia > Artiodactyla > Bovidae > Oryx > Oryx dammah. The sequence goes on along the minus strand of NW_024070205.1, from coordinate 6,251,309 downwards.
GACGTATGCTATTTAGCCTCCATATGTTTGTATTTTTAATAGTTTTTCTCCTGTACTTGACATCTAATCTTACTGCACTGTGAACAGATAAGATGGCAAGTGTCTTTTAATTTCGTAGCTCCAATCACCATCTGCAATAATTGTGGAGCCCAAGAAAATAAAGTCTGTCACTGTTTCCATGGTACATCCATATATTTGCCCTGAAGTGATGGAACCTGATGCCATGATCTTAGTTTTCTGAATGTCGAATTTTAAGCCAGTTTTTTTACTCTCCTCTTTCACTTTCATCAAGAGGCTCTTCAGTTCCTCTTCACTTTCTGCCGTAAGGGTGGTGTCGTCTGCATATCTGAGGTTATTGATATTTCTCCTGGCAATCTTGATTCCAGCTTGTGCTTCATCCAGCCTAGCATATTGCATGATGTGCTCTGCACATAAGTCAAATAAGCAGGATGACAATATACAACTTTGACGTACTCCTTTGCCAGTTTGGAACCAGTCTGTTCTTCTACGTCTGGTTCTAACTCTTGCTTCTTGACCTGCATACACACTTCTCAGTAGGCAGGTAAGGTTGTCTGGTATTCCCATTTCTTTAAGAATTTTCCATAGGTTTTTTTTTTTTTTTTTTTTTTGTTGTTGTTGTTTTTGTGATCTACACAATCAAAGGCTTTGGCATAGTCAATAAAGCAGAAGTAGATGTTTATCTGGAACTCTATCACTTTTTCTATGATCCAATGGATGTTGGCCATTTGATCTCTGGTTCCTCTGCTTTTTCTAAATCCAGCTTAAACATCTGGAAGTTCTGGGTTCATGTACTCTTGAAGCCTCACTTGGAGAATTTTGAGCATTACTTTGCTAGTGTGTGAGATGAGTTCAACTGTGCTGTAGTTAGACAGCATATTAAAAAGCAGAGACATTACTTTGTCAACAAAGGTCTGTCTAGTCAAGGCTATGGTTTTTCCAGTAGTCATGTATGGATGTGAGAGTTGGACCGTAAAGAAAGCTCAGTGCTGAAGAATTGATGGCTTTGAAATGTGGTGTTGGAGAAGACTCTTGAGAGTTCCTTGGACTGCAACGAGATCCAACCAGTCCATCTTAAAGGAAATCAGTCCTGGGTGTTCATTGGAAGGACTGATGTTGAAGCTGAAACTCCAATACTTTGGCCACCTAATGGGAAGAGCTGATTCATTTGAAAAGACCCTGATGCTGAGAAAGATTGAGGGCAGGATGAGAAGGGGACAACAGAACATGAGATGGTTGGATGGCATCATTGACTCAATGGACATGATTTTGGGTAAACTCCAGGAGTTGGTGATGGACAGGGAGGCCTAGCATGCTGCAGTTCATGGAGTTGCAAAGAGTCAGACATGACTGAATGACTGAACTAAACTGAACTGTGCCATAGTTTGAACATTCTTTGGCATTGCTTTTCTTTGGGATTGGAATGAAAACTCATCTTTTTCAGTCCTGTGACCTTTGCTGAGCTTTCCAGATTTGCTGACAAATTGAGGGCAGCATTTTCACAGCATCATCTTTTAAGATTTGAAATAGCTCAACTGGAATTCCATTACCTGCACTAGCTTTGTTCATAGTGTTTCTTCCTAAGGCCCACCTGACTTCACATTCCAGGATGTCTGGCTCTAGGTGAGTGATCACACCATCGTGGTTATCTGAGTCATTAAGATCTTTTTTGTATAGTTCTTCTGTGTATTCTTGCCACCTCTTTTTATTATCTTTTGCTTCTGATAGGTCCATACTGTTTCTGTCCTTATTCTGCCCATCTTTGCAGAATATCTCTAATTTTCTTGAAGAGCTCTCTAGTCTTTCCCATTCTATGGTTTTGCTCTCTTTCTTTGCACTGATTACTGAGGAAGGCTTTCTTACATCTCCTTGCTATTTGGAAGTCTGCACACAGATGGATATAGATTTCCTTTTCTCCTTTGCCTTTCTCTTCTCTTATTTTCTCAGCTATTTGTAGGTCTTCCTCAGACAACCATTTTTCCTTTTTGCATTTCTTCTTCTTGGAGATGGTTTTGATTACAGCCTGTTGCACATGTTGCCAACCTCCGTCCATAGTTCTTCAGGCACTCTAACTATCAGATCTAATCCCTTGAATCTATTTGTCTCCTTAGGTAAGTTTATTCCTCGGTATTTTATTCATTTTGAAATAATCCATACACATACAGCCAATTGAATTATGACAAAGGAGGCACGAGTATACAACGGATGAATGATAGTCTCTTCAATAAATGGTGCTGGGAAAACTGGACAGCTACATGTAAAAGAATGAAATTAGAACATTCTTTAACACCATACACAAAAATAAACTTGAATTAGATTAAAGACCTAAATGTGAGACCAAACATTATGAAACTTTTAGAGGACAACATAGGCAGAACACTCTCTGACATAAATTGCAGCAATATCTTTTTCAATCTGTCTCCTAGAGTAAAGGAAAGAAAAAATAAATAAACAAATGGGACCTAATTAAACTCAAAAGTTTTTGCATAGCAAAGGAAATCATAAACAAAATGAAAAGACGACCCACGAAATGGAAGGAAATATTTGCAAATGATGCAGATCCCAACAAGGAATTAGTCTTCAAAATTTACAAACAACTCATGTGGCTTAATATCATCAAAACAAACAACGTAATCAAAAGTGGGCAGAAGATCTAAATAGACATTTGTCTAAAGATATATAGATGGCCAAGATGCACATGAAAAGATATTCTATATTATTAGATAAATTCAATTCAAAACAACAGTGAGATATCACGTCACACCAGTCAGAACAAATATCATCAAAAAATCCACAAACAACAAATGCTGGAAAGGGTTCATAGAGAAGGGAACCCACCTACACTATTCATGTGAATTTAATTAGGACAGCCACTGTGGAGAAAAGCAAGGAAGGTTCCTTAAAAAAACTAAAAATTGAGCTACCGTATGATCCTGCAATTCTACTTCTGGACATATATATGGAGAAAAACACAGTATGAAAGGATACATGTACCGAAAGTTCATTTCAGCACTAGTTACAATAGCCAAGACATGGAAGCAACCTAAACGTTCATCAACAGGAGAATGGAAAAAAGATGACATGGTACATATATACAATGGAATACTATTCAGCCATTAAAAATAATGAAATAATGCCATTTGCAACAAAATGGATGGATCTAGAGATTGTCAAGCTGAGTGAAGTAAGTCAGACAGAGAAAGAGAGATATGATATGGTATCACTTATATACAGACTCTAAAAATATTAAACAAATGAAAACATTTACAAAACATAAACAGACTCAGACTTGGAGAGCAAATTTATGGTTACCAGGGAGGGATGGTAGGTGGGAGGGACAGTTAGGGAGTTTGGGATTCACACACTGCTATATTTAAACTGACATGTACACATGGCTATATTTATAACTGAATCACTTTGCTGTACACCTGAAATGATAAAAACTTTGATAATTAACTATATGCCAATATAACATTAAAAGTAAATTAATTAGTTAATTAATTAAACCTTAGCCTACTTGGAGGACTTGATAAAAAATTGGATTGCTAGGCTCCACTCCCTGGAGTTTCTGCTTCAGGTAGTCTGGGATGGGTCTCAAGAATACGCATTTATAGCAAGTCCAGGTGAAGGTAATGGACTACTCTCCCATGTGTTGAAAGTCATAGGTCACCACCTCCACCCTCTCTTGGTGTCTTCTATAAATCAATGCAGAATGTAGGGGAGGGTAAGTGCTCTGAGGTGGGAGAGCCTCGTTGCCTTTTAGGCCTGGTCTGGATTCTTCCTCTTTCCCTAGTTATCCAAGTAATCTTGGACAAAGTGCTTGACCTCCTTGGGATTCAGTTTTCAAACTTTAAAAATAGCAACCAAAATATCTCTCAAGTGTTTTTGCTAAGAAATAAAGAATATAGCTTGTATAAAGTCCTTAACACAGTAGCTACACGTTACACAATTCAGTAGCCCTCCTTCCCTTTCTCCTGCTACGTCCCTGAGGACCTGGTTCAGGTGAGAATCTTCCTAACCTCTTATATGCAAGAGTAACCTATGCCGGCTCTTCCCTCAAGATGGACAATGGAGCATCAGAGTGACAACAACATGTAAATAACAATGGTTTGTGCTTTATGTTCACGTTATATTTGAATACAGCTTCTACTAGTCTCCATTCTCTTCTTTAGCCCAAAGGAATGGTATTTCCACATGGAAGTTACAAGATATAAAGTCATCAACTATGCTAATGAAAGTCAAAACTCTGCTTTAACGACAGCTATATCTGCTCCATTAATTACAGAATGCCAAGGAAGGATGGCTGTTTTAGAGAGCAGGGGCTGTGGTTATTTCCTAAGTCATACATGAGTTGCACGCAGTGAGGAGTTGTGTGCGGCTGGAGCTCAGCACTGAGGAGGATCAACAATGCCTCCAGCACCAAAGGGAAAAAGCTGGGAGAAGCAGGACAGAGCCATGAAATTTAAAGATCTGTGACTTTTGGAAATTAAAGTGTCTTGGAAGCTGAAGTTTATTAGGCTCCTCTTTGGAGATAGAAAAGAATTAAGGAAATATATTGGCATTAAAATTCAAGCAGATACAAAAAAAATGTATGAAATTTCCAAGTGACTGTGAGTGGGAAGAAAAGAAGTCTGAACTACCTCTCATGAGATTTCTGGACCAAAGTACTTAAAGAAAGGAGATAATGCATAATTCATTGTGTTTTGTCAAGGCTAATGAGAAGATTCATTAAAGATACTCGCCAAAATTCCTTATGTATGGTAATCCCTCAATAAATGGTAACCATCAGTAGTTGTTATTATTTTGAAAAGCATATCTGATTACAGTTAATTATATAACTTCATGCCCCTCCCCAACAGTTAGATTGCAAGCTTCTCAAAGGCAGGGACCAGATCTATCCTTTCAGTCTTTGTGTGTGTGTGTGTGTTTGTGTGTGTGTGCCTTGGGTTATTATAATGCCTGGTGCATCACAGAGACATGACAGGAATCTGTTGACAGTAAAAATGATGGAAGAAAAATTCAAGAGGAGATAGATGACTTAGATATGAGTTCTACCATGTAGATCACAAAGAGAAAAGTCAGATGATATGGGGAATTACATACAGGAAATGGACTGCTGCCCGCTAGGCTCCTCTGTCCATGGGATTTCCCAGGCAAGAATCCTGGAGTGGGTTGCCGTTTCCTTCTCCAGGGGGTGGATCTTCTGGACTGAGGGATTGAACCTCTGTCTCCTGCTACCCCTGAACTGGTAGGTGGCTTCTTTACCACTGAGCCACCAGGGAAGCTCTTTATTTCTTTACAGCTAAGTCACTATTATTGCTTGTCTTCAGCGTTCCCCTCAATCCATCCTGCAATGGCGATCGGGAGCTTTGATCCCTCTAATCACTGTCACTGTGTTCACTCTGGGACTTCCAATTGTCTGAATCACCTGAAGTTCCATCAGGGCCATCATTAGCCTGTATGATATCTTTGTACACATTTGTAAAAGGTGCCTCTTACACATGGATATAGCCACAGGTTAGGGGCTCTATCTGGCGAGTGGAGTGTGAACTGGGTTTTAGCCTTCTCCCACCTCTTCCTCCTACTGCCCCCTCCACCAGGTATGACATATAATCTAATGCTGTTATACTTGGTGGACTAAGGCTCCCCCGAACTTCAGTTACAGCAGCATACACTTATCAACAGTGTAATTACAGTGTGTAAGTACTGGAGCTATGGTGGTGGGTAAAACATGGTCCCTGCCCTCATGGAATTAATTCTACCCCTAAGGAAGAGGCAACAGGCAAAATGGTTGAGCAAAGAGAGAATAAAAAGGAAATAATTGTGTGTTTGTAAGTCACTCAGTCCAGGGCATTTTGTTACAGTGGTCTGAATGAGTGGGATACAGCCTTTGAACACAGCACCGGTCAATCACCAGCTATGCGGCTTTGAGCCAGTGATCGCGCCTTTCTAAGCCTCCATTCTCTCATCTGGATAATCTGGATTATGCCATTACCTCCCACAGAGATTTGCTGTGAATGTTACATGGAATGCAGAAATATGCTATAGCCTAAATATTTGCATCCCTCTCCCATTTTATATGTTGAAATCCAATGCTTGATGTGATTAGTATTGGAAGATAAGGCATTTGAAATGTGTTTAGATCATAAAGGTGTAATCTTCATGAATGAACTGGACTAGTGCACTTATCGGAGAAGACAATGGCACCCCACTCCAGTACTCTTGCCTGGAAAATCCCGTGGATGGAGGAGCCTGGCGGGCTGCAGCCCATGGGGTCACGAAGAGTCGGACACAACTGGGAGACATCACTTTCATGTTTCACTTTCATGCACTGGAGAAGGAAATGGCAACCCACTCCAGTGTTCTTGCCTGGAGAATCCTAGGGATGGGGGAGCCTGGTGGGCTGCTGTCTGTAGGGTCACACAGAGTCAGACACGACTGAAGTGTTTTAGCAGCAGCAGCCGCAATGCACTTATAAAGAGATCCCACAGGGTTCTCTAACTCCTTCCACCAAGTGAGGACACAAGGAAGTCAGCATCTGTGGCCTTGCAGGAGGCCTTGCCCAGACACAGAGGAGGAGGTACTTGAGAGGATGTGACCACCTGCAACCTGGATCCTGGCAACCAGAAGCTGCTCACACCCTCCCCTGCCCTTGGAATATATGTTCTGTCCACTGTTCCCACAATGGGAGCTGTCCCAAAGACAAAGCCTTGAGGGAGTAGAGTGTTGTTTGGACCCTTTGGTTGGTGTTAAGTGATTGAGTCTAGTTAAGGCTTCTATATAAACCATAAGATTCTGATGGGCAGGCGTAGAGATCTACTTGTTTTGCAGATGCCCAAGATAAGCCTGCGGAGAAGGCAATGGCACCCTACTCCAGTACTCTTGCCTGGCAAATCCCATGGATGGAGGAGCCTGGTAGGCTGCAGCCCATAGGGTCACGCAGAGTCGGACATAACTGAGCGACTTCACTTTCACGTTTCACTTTCATGCATTGGAGAAGGAAATGGCAACCCACTCCAGTGTTCTTGCCTGGAGAATCCCAGGGGCTGTGGAGCCTGGTGGGCTGCTGTCTATGGGGTCGCACAGAGTCAGACACGACTGAGATGACTTTGCAGTAGCAGCAGCAAGATAAGCCTTGTGTGTAAGTTTCCCTGCTTGTTAAAACTGCCACCTACCAATCTGGAGTGGTCTGCCTCTTCCTTTGGTCTCGCCTTGCCCTCTATGTAGAGAGGCCAGCTCAGGAACCAAAAGGCACCAAATCTGCTGGTGCCGTGATCTTGGACTTCCCAGCATCCAGAACTATGAGAAATACATGTCTGTTGTTGATAAGCCACTCAGTCTGCGGCATTTTTCTCTGGCAGCCTGAATGAGCTATGCATTTCATATATTTTGGGCATTATTATTATCATTCTCCAGCTAATCAGTGATATAACCATAAGGAGAACGGAGACATACTTTTGGACTAGGCATTCAGGAATGGCATCACCAAAGCAGTGTAACTTAAGCAAGCACGGTAACATGAAATGCCTCCAGGGAAGAGGCAGGAGCAAAAGTTCCTAAAATAGACCAGATCTGAAGCAATAAGGGGAGGTGCAGAATGTGACATACTACAGAAGACATCTAAAAGCGTTCAACTTCAAGTGTTTGAAAACAAATGCTATAGTCTGCAGGATACATTCTGCATCTGCAGGATGGGTAAAAATATGCAAAAATTGGCTTTAAAAAATCCCCATTTCTCTCAGAAGGCTTCTTTTTCTAATCAACTGTTGTCACTCTTTCCTTCCCTTCCTCTTGGGGTGTTTGTGAGAGATCTTGAGCCCTCAAAATTTCTGACAACAGCCTCCTTTGATAATGGCACAGGTCCAAAGCTACAAAAAGCAGAGCCACTCTGTTCAGACGCTAACAGTGCTCCGTGCCAAACTCTCAGAAATTCTAGGCCTTTCCTCTCCCCTCACCACCGACCCCCACCAAATCTGAAAGGAATTGACTGCAGAGACTTCTTGCTCAGAGTGCATTGTTTGAAAATTTGTGTCATAAACATATCGATCCTGCCCAGTGCTCCCAAACAGAATCTTGATATTGAAGCACTCCTTTAATCAAAAGTAAATTATGTACGGGCCACGCAGGTCAGCTCAGCCAGCCTCACAAAAAAGGCAATCCATCATTTATTCGTAAATGTCAGTGAAATCTGGGGATCAATATGTGTGCCAATGTGGATTTTGTTTATTATTTTTCTGTAAATATCAATGCCAAGAAATATTTCAAGGGAGCACATGGGCGCCATGGGAAATCAGAACCTAACCTAAGGTAAGCGGTGGAATATTGCCAAGTGGATTGGTCTGCCTTTTTGGAACGGCTTTGCAGGTGAGAGCTGGGCCCCTGGGAAATAGAAAGGAGACACTTATAGGTGTTTGAGAAAGTTCTAGAATTATCTCCTTTACAATGAGGTGGAAATGGCTTCTCTTGATACACTCTGAGGAGTGAGTTTGGGTACAGAAAATAAAAGTGACTCCTAAAGATCTGTTTCATCCACAGACTCCCTGGAGCCAGAAGACAAGGGAAAACCTACCCTTCTGTCCTATCCCTTTTTTGGCTCATCCTGATCAGAGCACTGTATATCTGATGTTCGAGTCCTGGCTGCTGCTACTGCTAAGTCGCTTCAGTCGTGTCTGACTCTGTGCAACCCCATAGACGGCAGCCCACCAGGCTCCCCCGTCCCTGGGATTCTCCAGGCAAGAACACTGGAGTGGGTTGCCATTTCCTTCTCCAGTGCGTGAAAGTGAAACGTGAAAGTGAAGTCGTTCAGTCATGTCCGACTCGTAGTGACCCCATGGATGGCAGCCCACCAGGCTCCTCCGTCCATGGGAGTTTCCACGCAAGAGTACTAGAATGGGGTGCCATTGCCTTCTCCGTGAGTCCTGGCAGTAGAAGCAATAAGCCATTATTTGAGAGAAAGGACCTTATTTAATACTTCCTATTGTTTCCTTTCACTAATTCTAGAGGCAATAGAGAGATTTTGAGTCAGTAAAAAACATATTCACAGTAATACTAAGGAAAGACAAAACAATAAACTTTTTAGTAAAGAATATTGGAAGACATAAAGGACTGAAGGCAGAAAGGTCCCTTGTGAAGCCCAGGCCAGATGGGTAGACATCACTTTGCAGCAGAAAGATCACAAGATATCAAGTCAGACACCAGGGATTGAAGTTGATTTATTGTTCAGTTGCTAAGTCATGTCTGACTCTTTGTGACCCCATGGACTGCAGCATACCAGGCTTCCCTGTCCATCACCATTTCCTACAGTTTGCTCAACCTCATGTCCATTGAGTTGATGATGTCATCCAAGCATCTCATCCTCTGTCACCCCCTTCTCCTCCTGCCCTCAATCTTTCCCAGCATCAGTGTCTTTTCCAACCAAGTGGCCAAAGCATTGGAGCTTCAGCTTCAGCATCAGTTTTTCCAATGAATATTCAGGGTTGGACAGCAAGATTAAACTCCTTGCTCTATTAATTATCATATGTAAAAACTTGTGCAAATTATAGTACCTTTCTGAGCTCAGTGTCCTGCTGTATAAAATGAGGTTAATAAAAGCAGATGAATCAGTCAGCACAGGCTACGTAATGCTGCTATAATAAACAATCCCTTGAATCTCTTAGAAAGTCTATTTTCTTCTTCTGCTTCATGCCTATCCTGGAATGTCCTGAGACTCTGTGCTTGTTCTTCCTCTCAAATTGGGCATGTTTCACTTCAAGGGGTTCAGGAAAGTACAATCTTACACTGTGTTCAGACGGAGAAGAATTGGATACAGTAGGAGAATAATTGGAAACACTTTGCAAAAATGTAAACTCCATCATCTCTAAAGTCTTTAGCACCATTAGCTACTACAGTGACCTCACAGGACTCCGGGGCAAATTAGAAGTATTTGTGTAATATGAAGTAGAGTGTCTGGTGCCTGACAGAAAGTGAATAAATGATGGCTTCTCACACTGAGCCAATACTTTTTAAAAGAAATCATTGATCAATTGATTTATTTTTGGCTGTGCTGGCTCTTTGTTGGTGCTCTGGCTTTCTCCAGTTGCAGAGACCAGGGGCTATATACTGTACCAGAATCCTCTAGTTCTGGCGTGAGGGCTTCTCATTGCCGTGGCTTCTCTTTTTGTGGAACACCAGCTCCAGGACATGAAGGCTTCAGTGTGACTCCCAGGCTCTAGAGCACAGGCTCAATAGCTGTGGGTTGCTGTTAGTTGCTCCAAGGCATGTGGGATCTTCCCTGATCAGGGGGCGAACCCATGCCTCCTGCAATGGCAGACAGATTCTTTACCACTGAGCCACCAGGGAAACCCTGAGCCAGTCCTTTGATGTCAGAATCTAAAGACTGGGTTTAATCTGAGACACAGAATAATGACTTTATCGGTATAAAGAGGGGAATGGCTAGATGGTGGGCTTTGGGGATTAATTTATTCCAAGTATGGCAAAGCTGGAGGCTTTAAGACCCTCCTGGAGATGATGCTAAAGGCCCAGGCAGATCATGAAGACAGAAAGTACCTACCGATATATCTGGGGCCTGGCAGTGCTGCAGGGTGTGAAGCAGAGATCTCTGGAAAGGGAGTCCATGAACCTGCTGACAATTTTCATGGCAAGATCGGTTCAAGCTGTAGAAATCATACAGTTAGCACCCAGTGTCCTTGAGAACATTTACCCTGATTTCTTCCCGTAAAGTTTCTTCTTGGTCTTTGTGTCTCCACCGGGAGTCTTGCAATTGTGTCATCGTGGATTAGGTAATAGGAGACCAAAGATCTGGGCTATTACTCAAACTGTCTCTGTGACCTTGATTAAGTACTCCTCTTTCTTCTCTAGGCTTCAGGAGACTCATTTGTAAAATAGCAAAGTTAAAAATCCATCATCTCTAAGGTCTGTTTCAACATCAGGTTTACAGTTTTTGGACGAGCATTCGCAGTGAGCACAAGATGACTCTCCTTTTGTGCAAGTGAACTCTAATAAAACAGCCTAAGCACATGTGACTTGGTTTGGGCACGTGTGCTTCACTGGGCCTGTTTTCTCTATCCTCTGAAAGATGAGAAAAGGAAAAAGGTAGAAGAAAATCAGAGTGCATATAATTTCCGGGAATCATTTTAAAGTACTGGAAATAAAAGGTGCAGAACCCAATTCATGCTTTTTTCATTTTCAGGTTTGGGAAGATCCCAGTAAACCCTTAAGTAGGCTGCCTTCAACCTTTGTCAGCAGGGCTGAGAGAAATAGGTGCATTTTCTCAGATCCATGGTGCCCCGGTAGCACCAAAATTCCATAATAAGGTCAGGATATTGTCTTGTTCACTGCTGTATCATCAGCTCTGAGAATAGTGGATAACGCAAAGTAGATGTTCTACAAAAGTTCCTGGAAGCAAATATACAAATTGTGGAGAGAAAACTAATCATCTGAGGGTCCTCCCATACACAGTCTCATTCCAGTCCCGTTCTCTTAGGTCAAAATTCTTTCTCTTATGTGTCTCCAGTAGTCCCTTCACCACCCTTCAATCCACACCTCCTAAGCATTTAATCCATGCTTAATCCTCGTACACACCCTTAATGAAATATATGCTAACCTGTTTTTCGCCACCTAGTGTACACACTTGCAAACTGACTTGTACGGAGTCTTCCTTTTCTGAGAAATAGGTTTGACCTCTTCACTAAGCGTATCCGATGGACCTGGAGGAGCATTCTTCCCTGTTCTTTTCTCTTTATAGAAAATTTTAAAAATCTACTAATGGATGATAAACAACAGTACATATTCTTGCCTCAGATGAGTAATCAAATGAAATAATGAAGTGTTTTCAGTAACTATTTAGCTTTACGCTTAAGGGAGAATTTTGGAACCAGACTAGCTAGCATGAAGTTCAGCATTGCCCATGCTAGATGTGAAAACTTGGCAAGTTATTTATGTTTTCTTAGCTTCCACTCTCTCAAGCCTAACATGGATGAAAATAATAGTAACACTTTAGACAGTCTGTAAACCAGAGCCCAGGGTGAGTATTCTTTCATTCATTTATAAAACAAATATTTATTGAGTGCCTTCTATGTCCCAAACATTAATTTTAGGCTCTGGGATATAACATTTGGCAAGCAGACAAAAATCTCTGTCCTTATCTTATTTACCTCCTAATGCTTAATAGAGCTTAGCTGCTCTTTTTATTTATTGCTTTTAATGTTATGCTAAATATGAGTATACCAGAACTTTTATCTAGACAAAGTCTTTTTTTTCCTAATTGCTGTCTGTCAGTAAGCTGTATTTACTATTAACTAACCACAGAGCACAGGCCATGTGTAGGTGTCTGTATGGACTCAAAGAAAGAAGGAAGAGCAGATTGAAGTTGTTTTGTTTGCCTTCAAGGAGTTTGTATGTGAGTGAAAAGACTAACATGCATGGAGGTCACCTGGAATTATTTCTTTAGTTTTAGCTGTGCCACGTGGCCTGTGGGATTTTACTTCCCCAACCAGGGTTTGAACTTGTGCCTCCTATATTGGAAGTGTGGCATCTTAACCACTGGACGGTCAGGGAAGTGGAGGTCCCCTAGATTTTAGAAACATGCCTAAATAAACACACCACCACTTTCTGCTTGTTCCTAATTACCTTGCAGTAATACTACGAAGCTGAGTGGATTTTCAGCACTGTCCATTGTCATTTGTCCAGAAAAGCCACTGAACCATTCTCAGAGGTCCCAGAGGAGAACATTGGTAGCTGTGTGTGAACATCTTGGGAAGAACATATTTACGAAATAAATGGACACACGCCTCTTAAATTATTGACAGAAGTCCTTGTCAAATCTCTGACAAGGGAACAAGCAGACTCATGTCAATGATAGGTATCGGATACATAACCTTCCTATGTAACTACATGACTTCAGACAGTTTGGACCTCTGATGGGAATATCAGCGATCTCCTTAATTCAATCTTTATTTGATAGGTAAGGAAACGATGTAGCGAGGGCAGGTGGTTTTAGCCAAGATCACGTAGCTGGTGTACAGACGGCCTGCACTACAGCCTCAGCAACCCCCCTGTCCACCCAGTGCTTCTGCAGCCTCCCGAAGTTCTCCTTTTGTCCGAGGGAAAATGTCCACAGCTCAGTTGGTCTTTTTAGGAACTCATTTGTTTTGGGCTCAGGCTAGCAGCACAATGTGAGGAAATCTGAGAAGGAGCTTTCCAATACAGAGGTTGCTGACCATGAGATTAGACACATTTTCAGCTGTAGGTGAAAAAAAGGAGGCTTTGCTCGCTTTCCTAAGGAGTTTAGAAAACAGCTGCTGGCTTTCTCTCGCAGACCCTCTCAGAAAGGTTCTACCGGGTTTTCTGGACAGATCGCAATGGACAGGGATGAAAAGGCACGCCTGTTCTTGCAGCGGAGAGGAAACTGGGAACAAGCAAGAAAGAGCGGTGCGCATTTAAGTGATGCATTCTCTTAATTCAAGTGTCCTTTCAGTCCTCACAAAGGGCTTTGTCACCACGGAGGAGGCAGTACTCCAGACTCCCCCGGTGTTGACTAAAGCCCGTTCTCACGACTTGTCCTTCTGAAAGGATCCAGATTCATCTGGGAAAGTGGAGAGATTTTAAAAGGAGGTGCCACCTAGTGGCCTCTGGGAGGATCAGCAGCGGCAGAAAAAGAGACTGGTCGCTAAGGACCACAGCTGCAGCCATTTGTCTCAGCTCCTGACTCAACTACCGGAAGAATCAGTATGTTTATGTTGGGAGCAACCTCCAGAGATTTCCTGTCGTGACATCTGCCTCTTGTCAGCACGGATAATACGTCTTACGCGTATAATGTTGTATAAGACACGTTTACAAATATTATCACGTTTAATTCTCACATCAGCCCTGTGAATTTTGATATAATCATTATCTCTATTTTAAAGATGAGATGATCAGTATCAATTTAAGTTTCTTAAGAGCATTCAAGGAGTGAGAAATTAATGAGGAATTTGATCCCAGGCTTTTTGCACAGAACTTTCCACTTGGAATCACCTGTTTACCAACCGCCAGGAAAACCTATGGGGACTTGACTTAAAAGAGACATGTTCATCCCCAGTCTTACACTCCAGCCCTTGCACAAGTGTTGATTGTATCAGTATTTGGAACCAATCTTCCATTAAAATACTTGAGTTAAAAGAGTTTCTACCACCTGCAAATTCATCTCCAAATTTTCCCTCAAGAAATAAACAAATCAAACAGTCTTGGCCAACAGGAACGAGGCAGAATTGACATGAACCAGTGGTGGCAGAGAAGGGGCCGTGGTGTCCATGTGGCAGTGACGGATGGAGCCGTCCTAGAATGCAGAAGAGGCTGCTGGCTGTGTCAGAAGAGTCTTGTAAGAGGAAATTAAGCCGGATATAACCTCACTATGGAATCTCTGGGTACATCTCAGGTCCCGGGTTTAAATATTCAATAGGGAGGAAATGAATTAATGAATAGGGTCATCTGACAGGAGGATGAAAAAAACAGTGTTTGAAAAGTAAAAGAAAAAAAAAGCACTCTATCCCATCTGCTTTCTCAGCCCTTCACAGGTAGGGGAATATGTCTAGGCTTACCTACCACCCCCATCTCCTGTCAACCTAGCCCCATGACATTTTTATCCCACCCTGTTATGTCTCCTGATACCTGGACATTCAAGGACAGCAGCTCTTAGCAGCCTGTGACGTCACAGGCCATTCTCTGAAAGACAAGCAATCTTGTGCGGCTTGGTTGTTTGAGAAAGGAGGCACTGTTAATGGAGGTCTTGACTTGTGGGCTGCGATAGCCAACTAGGGATGTGTTTGCTTTTCCTGGCCGTTACTTGTTAGAGAAAAATATACTTAGGAGGGAAAAAATCATCTCCTGTTCCTAAGGGATCGAGGCAGACATGAAGGTTGCTGAGATTCAAGCCAGAGAAGATTGCAAACCTCGAGGCATCAGCAAGGCTCCTCTTCTGAACACCTTGCAGTGGGCACCCATGGGCTTCCCACCTGAAGCCTGGGAAGGGACCTTCCCTTCCCTCAAGGAAGAGGCTGCTGCTAGTATCAGAGACATCCCTAAGAGGAAATTAAACTGAATATAACCTCTGAGGAGTCTGCCTGCCTTTCTGTGTCATCCTGTAGCAAAAGCAAAGAAATCCAAGCTGGGGGTAGAACAAGCTCGGTATGCAGTGCTTGTCAGTGTTGGGGTTATGAAGAACCTGGCGGTAACATGCAGCTCGCCCTCGACCCCATTTTTCTACCTCTCAGCTGCTTCTGACCCCATCAGGGCAGGCAGAGAGCCTCCTCTGGAGCATACTCACTAACCCGGAGCCTGTGTGTCGAAACTCACATATATGTTTAGCCTTTTCCTCATGAGGGAATTTCAGTCAATTCCTTGCCTGTATCACAGTCACTTCCCCGCTTCTCAGAATTCAGGAAGTCTGGTATAGATCTCCATGGCCTAGGCAAACAGAATGAAACAGGAGCTCTTAGGGGTTAATAAAGATGCAAAGATTTCTTCATCTCTTTGTTGTACGTGTCTTGCCTCCTCCTTAGTCTTAGATTCCCCAGAGTGACTTTAGAGCCCTTTCCTCTGCTAAATAATCTTTCCATTGCTCTTCGGGGAGGAGTGTTCAGGATCATCTCACAGACAACAGTGTTGGTGGATAGATAGACTCTCAGATTTGAGACACTCCCTTGCCTCAGCTCATGTGTCCAGCGCTTTGCTAATCACAAGAGCAGCTAGGGTACCCTGAAGACTATTAACAATTAATGCCACACACTCAATCAACCCAAGATGTTTTAAAAAGTTTAAAGAATTTACTATGTGTCTGGCATCTTTCTGAATACTCAGAATTTATTTATCAGGCAACAAAACAGTAAACATCCCTGTCCTCATGAAGCTTTCATTATAGTTCATGAAGGCTTTTGCCCATTTGCCTACTGAAATTTTGCAAGAGTCTGACATCTGAACTTCTTGTTTCTACTGATGAAGGGCTTATTTGTTCTGTTCCTCTTATCACTGGCAGTTCTCCTCATGCCCAGGTCAAATTTCTGGCCAGTCTAGTTCAAAATGTCTTTCTTGGTTGTCTCTGTCAATGTTTATGCCAACACATTGATCTTATTTACACTGTAGGCAACTTGATGTTGTTGGAAGAACAAAAGATCCAGAAGAAACCTAAGCTCAAGTCCACTCTCCACCACTCACTAGTTGGGTAGCCTTAGTCAAGTCTCTATTCCACCTGACTCATAAGTAAAATTGATTATGGCAGTGAAAAGCTAGAAGAAGGACCTCGGTCTTGTCTTTGAAGAAAGAATTCAGTAAAAATATCAGGATCATGAAAAAGTTACAAGCTTTTATTAGAAGCAAAGCACATGTGGAAAAAAACAGAATATGCGTGGAAGAGCACATAGGCGAGCCCAAAGTGAACTGCCCACAATAGGGGCAGGTTCAGTTCAGTCACTCAGTCATGTCCGAGTCTTTGTGACCCCATGGACTGCAGCATGCCAGGCCTCCCTGTCCATCACCAACTCCTGGAGTTCACTCAAACTCATGTCCATTAAGTCAGTGATGCCATCCAACCATCTATCTTCTGTTGTCCCCGTCTCCTCCCATCTTCAATCTTTCCCAGCATCAAGGTCTTATCCAATGAGTCAGTTCTTTGCATCAGGTGGCCAAAGTATTGGACTTTCAGCTTCAGCATCAGTCCTTCCAATGAATATTCAGAACTGATTCCCTTTAGGATGGACTGGTTGGATCACCTTGCAGTCCAAAGGGACTCTCAAGAGTCTTCTCCAACACCACAGTTCAAAAGCATCAGTTCTTTGGCACTCAGCTTTCTTCATAGTCCAACTCTCACATCCATACATGACTACTGGAAAAACCATAGCTTTGACTAGATGCACATTTGTTGGCAAACTAATGTCTCTGCTTTTTAATGTGCTGTCTAGGTTGGTCATAACTTTCCTCCAAGGAGGGCCAGGTTAGTTAGGGGCCGTTTTCCGGGTCATCTCTGGCCAATCATCTTCATATTTGGTCCTGGTGTGGGCACACCTCTCAGCCAAGATGGATTGCAGCTGGCACCTTCTCTTTCCTTTTGCCCTTCTTCTGGACTGAGGGTCTTCTCTGCATGTGTGTCTGGCCAGGAAATTCTCAAGAATGTGCCCAGTGTCAGTGCTCCCGCTGGTATCCCATCGGCAAGTGTCAGCAGGAGACCAGCCGCAGCTGCTCAGCCTGGGGCTTGTATAGCTCCTACCTCAAAAGGGTACAGTAAGAATAAGACGTCTACGATACCACGCTTAGGGAAGTGCCAAGTTGATGGTGCTGTGTTTCCTGCAATTGTGGCATAGAGAGCTTAGCAGCAAAGGGGATCCAGGAGAATGAATTTATGGGAGTAAGACATTCTAAGCTCAGCTATTGAGATAAATATATTGTTGTTGTTCAGTCACTAAGTCACGTCTGACCTTTGCGACCCCATGGACTGTAGCCCACCAGCCTCCTCTGTCCATAGGGTTTTGCCAGGTAAGAATACTGGAGTGGGTTACCATTTGCTTCTCTAGGGTATCTTCCTTGGACCAGGGATCAAACCTGCATTCTCCTGCATTGGCAGGTGGATTATTTACCACTGAGCCACCTGGGAAGCCCCACTGAGATAAATATATATATGTTAAATATATTTATATATTTGCTCTGAATGGAAACAAGATAAGAATGGAAGCCAAGTCTCTAGGAGGTAATTGAAAGGGCCATCTCAAAAGTAGGGACATGAACATCAGTTTAGTTTTAGTAGAGAAAGAGAAGCGTCAGGTGATAGCAGAAATCCCTTAGCCACTTCAAGAAATTCAGGTCTGGAAGAGGACTTGAGTGGCTATCTAATTCATTCCTCTGCCCCAGGTCAGGATGGCCACGTGGGCATTGGGTAGCTCCTGGGTAGCTGCCAGTGACAACTGGCATCACTGTTGAACTGTTCTGAGAAAAAGGCAAAGAAGATGCTAGAAACTAGGGTTTGATCTCTTTCTTTCTTCAGTCAATGCCCTAGAACAGATGAAGAGCAGGTACAACAAGTAGCAGGCAACCTGCTTCTGGGAGGCTTTACCTATCCAGACCCTGGGATTCCCTCTTTGCAATAGCAGCCTACGTCTGGGATCCCCTCTCAAGGAAGCCTGTTACAGAGAATCAGCCTCTGCCTTCTTACAAAGCTGCCCCTGTCAGGATGGGAGGCTGGAGTGTAGACATTTCTTCCATAGAGGAGAGAAAAATGATATGAGAGCAGCTTGGATGGGAATAATATTTCAGGCATGGCTAGCTGTTAAAAATGAGCTAATTCAGAAGAGGCACATTTAAATAAATATAATGCAAAGGCATAATGGCACAAGATAATAGTTTTGAATGGGGAATTCTAATGACTTCAAGTGCATTTCACAGGGCAATTAATACACACGGCAATGCTGCGGTGTTCAGCAAAAGGGGAGGGGAAAACAGGGTCGGGAGCAAAGGAAGGGGAGATGGCGGCAGCTGATAAAATAGGATCTGATTTTCTTTGCAGAAGGAGTGATGCTTACAAATATAATAAAAGGGGAAAATACATGTGTCAGGTTTTATAATTCAGCTTGTAAAATTTAGAATCATTAGTTTTTGAAGAGGGCAATTAGCCCTCTTTTGCATATTCATGGAGATTTAATGCAATGGGGTTGGGCTTTCTCCATTCGCTTCTGGTTACCCTTTTCTGTACCCTTCCCCCACTGCAAACTAAAAATATGTCTGATTCCCATCCAGCTAAAGCCTGGTCCCCTTCAGTTCATGGAGGGGTTCTCTCTGCCAACTGGTGCATATAAACGCCCAGGATTCTCAATAAGAAACTGCACATCTTTATTGCCTCTGCTGCAAACTGGCAGAGGAGGTGGGGATTCTCCAGAGGCTGAGGACAACTTTTGATGGCAGCAAAGAGTGAGATAACTAAGGCAAGAGCCTGGCCCCTGAGACAGAGAGAGGACATCTTATCTGCCTGTTTCTTCTTTTTCGTTTTGGCTAGGGTGTGTGTGTGTGTGTGTGTGTGTGTGTGTGTGTGTGTTTAGGGACAGAGAGAATGAGAGATAGAAAGTTGGAAGAGAGGGAGGGACTGATGGGGAGAGAGAAAGGCGAGTCTAAGGAAAGGCACAGCCCTTCCTGTCGGTTTGGTGGAGGCCTACAGGATAATCTGAAGGCAGACAGCAAGCAGAGGGACTTTTTCCCCCGCCTTTTTTGTTTATATCCTTTTGAAGTGTTGCCTAGAGCAAACAAAACTAGAAACCAATGAACCAACAAACTCTCAAACCCACACACAGTCAAAAACCACCTCAGCACAAAAGGGAGAGGTCCCGACGGCCCATCTGGTTTGCTGCCATCTCTCAGCACACTGATTTCTGGTGTGCTGTGTTTTTGTATACGTGCATGCTTTTTTTCCTTCTCTTGTTTCAAAACTTAGTCATTTGCCTAAAGTTTCTGTGCTGAGAACCTCTGGTAGCTTCCAAATCTCTTGCTGCAGCGTCTGCCTCACGCCCTGATCCTGTTATGGGTTTTGGTTCCTCCTGACGTGGCCTCCACCCTCTAAGACGGTCTTCCCTCCCTTCAGATGCCTTGCTTTTACCCCTTGCCCGCCCCTATCACTACCATATGCACACAAACTCATCTTGAATGGGGATAAAGTGGCCATCCTCGTTCCTGCCATACATGGAAATATTCAAAGATTTTGTCTGCATAAGATTTTGCTCAGGGCTGCCAAGGCTGAAAGAAGTCAATTATTCAAGGTCACAGTGCTAGTAAGAAGCAGAAGTCTGCATTCAGGTCTGTCTGCGTCCAAAGTCCAGTCTCCTCCCAATGAACCCATGTCTTCCCAGATTCTAGATCTTGAGTACGTTTAAAGGAGAAGTTCCTGATCTTTCTGTAAGAAGAAACTGCTTTTGATTTCTCCTGAAAGGGAAGCTAGAGAAAAGAAGTTGACTACAAGGAGACAATATCTGCTCTCCCTTCCAATGTTCCTCTCCACTTGGAGTGATATCCATTAGCATATAGCTCCTTGACTTCCTTCTCCATCTAGCTCTTCAGGATCTACCTGCCTGTAAATTGTTCATTACAGAGCCCACCCCTGTAGGGAAGATAAATCTCTCTTAAGAATAGTCTATGTCTAAGAAAATAAGTGATTTAATTCTGGGGTTCCATATTAAGAGGCTAATTGTCACATTTTCTAACAATTCTATAGTAAATAATAAAGCTGACATTTTGGTCTCCATTTACCTGTCTTTAATCACTGCAGATGGTGACTGCAACCATGAAATTAAAAGATGCTTACTTCTTGGAAGAAAAGTTATAACCAACCCAGATAGCATATTCAAAAGCAGAGACATTACTTTGCCAACAAAGGTCCATCTAGTCAAGGCTATGGTTTTTCCAGTGGTCATGTATGGATGTGAGAGTTGGACTGTGAAGAAAGCTGAGCACCGAAGAATTGATGCTTTTGAGCTGTGGTGTTGAAGAAGACTCTTGAAAGTCCCTTGGACTGCAAGGAGATCCAATCAGTCCATTCTGAAGGAGATCAGCCCTGGGATTTCTTTGGAGGGAATGATGCTGAAGCTGAAGCTCCAGTACTTTGGCCACCTCATGTGAAGAGTTGACTCCTTGGAAAAGACTCTGATGCTGGGAGGGATTGGGGGCAGGAGGAGAAGGGGATGACCGAGGATGAGATGGCTGGATGGCATCACTGACTCAATGGACGCAAGTCTGAGTGAATTCCGGGAGTTGGTGATGGACAGGCATGCTGCGATTCATGGGGTTGCAAAGAGTCAGACACAACTGAGCGACTGAACTGAACTGAACTGAATTGACTGAATCTGCCCTTCACTTGGTTAAAAAATCAGGTGAAGAAAAAAGCGTTATCCATATGTAGCCCCTCAGCCATCAATGAGTTGAGAGCCTCCTCTGACCCAGTCATGGTGCTAGACTCACATCTGCTGGCTCCATCTTGGGATATGGCACATAGTGTTTATGGAAAAAGATGCTGATATTATCGTTCAGTTAAAACACTCATTAGGATGACTCAGGAGTCTGAACCTGGAATTTTCAAAAGCTGGAACTGGGATAAAGGCAAAGGCATATGAGTAATTAAATTTTGTGTGAATATGCATATATATACATATATATTTTTCTAGGAAAGATCTATAGCTCTAGTCAGATACTCAGAGGGTGTCTGATCATCTAACATTAGCCCCTGGATTGGAAAGTCAGTGACTGATACTAACTTGGAAATAAAAACTTCAAGATCTGATGATAGATTCCTGCCCTAAGTCACTATTACTGCCTCCCCATAATTTCAGTGTCTTCAAATTCTATTCTGATAATCACAAAAAACTGGAAAGTCTACTTAAATTCAAGAAGAACACATTCCTATGGTCTGTAAATTATCGTCAAGTGTTCTGTTTAGTATATTAAATTGCAGAGTATAGGGACGGTCAATGCCCAGACCTTGAACCTGTTCCATCCTCTCCTGGCTGGATTTCCCTTTCCATTGCCTGTGATTGCTTTTTTCTCCACTTGACACGAGTTCATAGCTACTCCGAAGTGGAGAGTCGTTTCCCACTTTTACTTCTCTCTTGTCCTTTTGGAGATCCATTAAGCAACCCGCCCCCTGCAGGGAATTTGCATTCACCAAAGATGGCCACCAAACCGTCCTTGAGAGAAAGCTAGACTTCATAGTGCATGACAGTTTAATTCATAAATAAATATTACATGTGCCACCAGATGGTTCATTAGCCAGTTGTTATGGCAATCAGCATTTCAGCCAATTAAAAACCCTTTCCAAAATTTTAAAATTTGTTGATTGTGAAAACATGAAGTGCCTGAAGACCTTACAGATAGACTTGAATGCACGAGGAGTCTCTGCTTTGGGACTAGAGGGAGCTGGCAGGAACAGAGAATGAGGAAAAGGAAAGGGCACATCAGTGTGGGGCAGACACCAGGATGAAGATAAAGAATGTTGGGAGAGGAAGACATTTGATTAATCTCTACCCTGTATGTAAAGCTCTCCTCCAGTGTAGTCAGAAATTCAAGGAACTATTCATCATATATATATATATTTTTTGTAGATTCCTTCCAAAGGCTGTGGCTGTATCTTGATGACTTTCATATTTTTACTGCTTAGAACACTGCTTGGCACACAGTAGGTGGCAATGTATAGTAATGAAAAATAGTTTAGCTATCATCTTCATAATGTTTGTTGCTCAGTCGCCGATTCGTGCCTGATTCTTTGCAACCCCGCAGACTGCAGCAATAGGAAAAAGTATGAAATAATCTTGTTCTATTATGGAAGTCAGAGACAAACTATGTTGCAGGGCTTAGATGACAGCCAGTGGAGGAGACTGCTCCTATGGTCCTGGGGATTCTGGCTGGGGCAGGACCACGGCATTGGCTCTGCCATCTGGGGCTAGGTTTGGGTGGCGAGGAATAAACCCAGCACAGCAGTGAGGCCCACACTAGACTTCTGCCACACGCTGTTCTGACAGCCTCACTGATCTGTGCACACGTGGATTCTCTATTTCCCCACCAAAATCTAATCCTTTCTAGGACTGGCATTCAAGGGTCCCACTAGCCACCAGGCAGACATCAGAGACTGGATTCAGAAGAGCAAAATCTAAGCTAACAAATTTCTGTCCAAGACTCTTGGGGATGAGGAAGACCAGAGACATGCATGAAGACAGATTCTCCTGGCAAACACTTAAATCCAACCAAGATGGTATAAAGCACTTCAGATGGCAATAGAGGCCTGCCTGCAGAGAGACAAGCATCCTGAGTTTTCTCTCTCATCCTTAAAACAGATGAGAGAGAAAACAGATGCAGAAAAGGAGCTAGAACCCATAATCCACTCATTTTTGTATCCCCATCACATTATGTAATGTCTGTCACATAGTAGGTCCTTAGCAAAAGTCAGTTAAATGAACAGCTGTCTTTTTCATCATTATTTCTGTGGGCTAAACCGTCTTGTATATGAGTGACTAAGAGAATCAAAATCCTGAAGTATATTTTGGGCTTCTTCATTCCCTTCCTGGAGAATCCTTTCCTGATGATACTATTCAGAATGAAGATTTCCCTTCATTCTCACTCTCTGATCACAGGAATTTTCCAGACTCCCTCAACACCAGAATCGGGATGCTCTTCAGAGACCTAGTCCAGGGGATAGTGGAGGGTCCAGGATTTCCACCTCCCTGGATGCCAAGAGACATGGCTCTGCTCCCAGTGATTCCTGAAGCCCCATCCCACCCCTACCCCCAACCCTGCATCTCTCTACAGAGCTGTCTGGACCCCTCCACGCAGAAATCTGCTGTGTCTGAAATTGTACCGATACAGCAAAGTGAAAGGAAGCGCAAAAAATAACTTCCCCAGACAATCAGAGCAGATTATTTTAATGAGGGCTTGGAAATGGGAAACAAATGACACCAAATTAGCCTCACTTCCATTTGTCAACCGCGCTGGTGAAGGCACCAAGCCCCCCATCTGAGTCAGCAGTGGGGGAGCCGAAGGCTACTTCTGGTTTCAGGAAATTTCTCTCAGAGGTACCCCACCTGCCTTTCCCAGAACTGCTCTTCCCACTTACTTAGGAGTCTGTTCACATTGTTTCAAGGCAATCAGGGCCCATCACTGCTAGTCCGCACGTGCTTTAAATTTCCTCTTGGTAGAAGTGTGGTTCGTTGAAGGAAAAGAGGATCCCAGAGCACACGTGCGACTCAGGTAAAGGTAACAGCCGGAACCAAGGTATTCACATTTCCCAGCCCCTGCCCCTGGACCAGGGAACTTCCGGGTAGGCTGCTTTTGAACATGGTGCCGTTCTTCTATCTCCGTCAGTCATATATCTCTTTCTTCTGCACTGTCTAGCTTTGTCTCCTGGCAGTCCCTTGGTATTAAAAAAATATGTCCCTGGGAGATCATCAGGTAGGCCGGGGTAGACCATTGCTCCACAATTCACAAAGCAGAATAACACCAACAAAGATGCTCCCCCGTGCAGCTGGGTGGGGGAGGCTGAGCTCCTCTGAAACTGGGCCTCGGGTCAGAGCGGTGAACAGAGAGGACTATAATAGATTATTACATTAAGCAAAACGAAATTGTTTCCCTGCTAGAAGGAAGGAAAGTCATTAACTCGGAGGGTCCAGTTATCGGGGAAAATGATATCACATCTGCAGTGTGTTTTGGATTGCAATTTAAGAGGAAAAATTGGAAAGCATTTGATGTGGGGTGAAAGGTATAAGATTGACAGCTCAGGGAATTGGACTGTGCTGCTGCTTTGCCAGCCTCTACCTCTCTGTGTGTGTCTTGACCTGTGGGTCTCACTCACCTGCTCTGACATCCTTTCCCCCCTCTCCAAAGAAGACTAAGGAGGAAAGAGACTGAGGTGAATGCCATCCCTTTCTATTTCTGAAAGCTTGGACATTCTCAGTTTTCAGATGCATACCCGCAGTCTGTTGGGTTGGCCAAAAAGTTTGTTTGGGCTTTTGTATGGAAAAGTCCGGACGAACATTTTGGACAAACCAATAGTTTGGCTCTTAGCTTGCAGAGCTTCCTGTCTGCCTTTGCTATTTGGGAGGTTACCACCTAAGGACAGCTTGGCTAGAACACAGTTGGGGTTAACCCAGGGAAGGGTAGACAAGGCACAACAGAAGTAAATAACTTGAGGCTAGTCATTTGATCAATGTCTGGCTGAAGGCTTATCATGTGCAGAACACTAGATTTCCATGCATGAAAGACATAAAGATAGACATGACCTAATTAATACTCCCTCAAGAAAGTCATCATTTAGGTGAACAGATAACACACACATTACAAGGTAATCTACAAATATTGGGCAGTTCATGGCCAGAGTCACTGCAGAAACTATCTTCCCTCTGCCATCTTTCCACATCGTCAGCCCAGTCCTTCCATATCCAGGGCTCCCAACACTTTCACATCCATCTAAGGATTGAACCACTCATTAGGTGAATCAATTTCAGTTAGATATTTAGAGTACAGGCAACTACTATCCAGAGGTCTGCTTTATGTCTGCTATTCACATTCCTAAAGCAAAACTACATTGTCCAGTTTGATAGATATACGTATAACTGCATAAGGACTTCACAGACTTAGTACCACCAACGCAGTCCTTCCCAACCCAAGATGTTTCACTACTTGGTTCCTGAAAAATATGCTTCTTTTTTTCTCGTTCTACCATGCTACTTTAATTATGTAATAGGATAATCTACTCTAAATTTAAAAATACATAGGATCAAGTAAAGAAGAGGTACAAGGTGAACAAGAAACTCTGCTCCATGAAGTCACGCAGAGACCCAGGCTGGCTACTCAATAATTCCATCCTCAATGTGGGGCTTCTGTGTTCAGGTCCATGAAGGCAGGAAACATTGTTACATTATAAAGTCCTTCATCAGTTGCTATACACATCATTTCCACTTGCATTATATCGGTCAAAACGTATAACATGGGCCTAGCTAGCTGCAAGGGAAGCAGGAAAATGTAGGTTTAACAGGAAATCCATATGCCCAAGTAAAACTGGGATTCCGTCATTAAAAGCAAAAAAATGGAAAAGGAATATAGGGACACAATTAGCTCTCTCTTGCACACCGTTCTCTCCCACACTCCTGCCAACCGAAACCTTCTCTCTATTATCCTGCACACTGAGGTATCAGCTATATTCTTTTTCCCCTCTGATTTTCCAGTCCTCTTAGTCTTTAACCAAGTAGGGTGTCCTCTGGCTTAATTTGAGTCTTTGAATCTTAAAACTGTACAGGAACCCTCAAAGCCCTCTATAATCTTCTGCTCTTTCATCTACCACCTTTTCATTTGATGAACTGATATTGGGACTTATAAAGTATCCCATCTTGGACTGATACAAAAATAGACAGAGAAATCTAGTTTCTGACTTCATTCCTCCATTACGCTTGCTCTTTGCTAACTCCCTTGTTCTCACCTGGGTCTTATCTCACTCTTTTGCTGGTTTCTTCTTGCTGGTCCATTCTCTAAAACAAAGACACCCGGGGTTGTTCTGGTGTTGTCCTTGAACACTACTCTGTTTCCACCCAGAGAACCTCCTGATCACCACAGACGATCCTTCAATGTACACATTCACTCACCTATTCATCTGCCGCAAATCTAATGTCTGTGCCTGTTCTGCGTGGATCTGTTCTAGGCACCCGGTCCACGCAGGTGGACCACACAGGTGACCACACAGGCTCTGCTTTCCCAGAGTTCACGCTTGCCCGTGAGACAGACAGGAAACAAATAAATTCAAGTGTACTTATTAAAAAGTGCACAAAGTATATTGGGGGGAAAAAAAGACTGCCATGAGAGAGAATAACAGGAGGACATAGTTAAGGCTGGAATCAGTCTGGGGACACGACATCCACTCTAGAACCCAAAGGAAGAGCAGGGCTGTCCAGACAGGATAAGAACAGTGTTTCAAGCAGGATACCACATAGCAAAAACCCTGAGGGGGAAAAGAAGTGAGTGTTTGAGGGACCAAAAGAAAGGCAATGTGACAGACACGGGCTGTGCAGCCATGAGAGATGAAGGGAGGGAATGGCAGGTGGGTCTGAGGCGATAGCAGAGTACACGGGCTTGGTAACGTGGAAACCTACCGAAGGATTTTAATAGGCAAGAGACGAGCTCTGCCTTATGGTTTAAAGTTTCACTCTGTTGTGGAGAGGATGGATTCTAGGGTGGCAAGAATGGAAGAGAAAGGAGACTAACTAGAAAACTACTCTCATGTTCCCAAGGGATAAAGGTGCCCTGGACCAGGGTGGACATGCTGATGGGCAGGATCACTGCAGCTCATTGGACTGAGGCTGGGGCAAAATTCACACCCCCACATCTGTCTTCAAAAATAAAGGATTATTGGAACACAAAGCCCCTCACTCATTTTATTATCACCCAAGGCTATTTTTGGGTGAGATGAGGAGTTATGACAAAGACTGTATGGTCCACAAAATCTAAGCTATTCAGTTTCTGGGCTTTTGTAAGACTCTGCTGAGTCTTGCTCTAGACAGCAGCCTCAAAAAGTAGACAATGTCCGGTGGAAATTAGTCAAACTTCTCACTCAATAATTTTTCTAGCTTTTCAAAAATCTTTTCTTTGATTTACATAGAAATCTCTCCCTGTTGCCAGCTTTGGAACAGATAAGAAAGAATTACAAAGAACATCTTATGAACTGAGGAAACGTGAATGAGTAGGAAGGAAACCCAGACAGTCACAGTCTTGCTAAATTTCTCGTGATGTTAAAAGGAGCTGCTGACTACAGAAAGAAGCTATGCCCATTGATATTTTCCCATTAGAAAAACCTAGAGTAAACCCCATACTTTCAGACCTCCTGATAGCTGCAATACCTCAGACCCTGCACTGTGAAATAGCCACCTACCAAATTGTATCCTTATTTGACAAATATCACTCCCATCCTATTGTGGCCGGAACGCTTTTTAATACAAGTATCTGTAAAGAGCACAAGATGAACCTTTGGAGCCATCTCTTCACTACTTCCTTCTGTTTTTCCACAAAGTCCTCACCCTTTCCTACAGAGAAGGTTTGTGTTTCCAAGCAGGTGCCTCTTTAGAGCTCTCCTAGAGAACAGCTGAACACCGGAACTTCAAGAAGCCACGTTTCACCAATGATGTGACGTTGAAGTACTTAAGGTTTTAGCTTCGTCCTCAGAATACACCCCTCTAAGTCAAGGCAGCAGGTATTTTTCACTCAAGCTGAAAGTCAGGACTCGTCATAAGCCTTCCACTTTAGTCTGCCGACTGTATTGTCTGTATTAACAGTACAGGTAGTTTATCCATCTTTCAGGCAACTTGCCATTGTGTTCCCACCCAAGGTGAGAATCCATGCTGTCTAGAAATAATCACTTTAAACTGATTCAGAAGGAGATTGATGTGAGAAGAGAGACAGAATTTCTTAGCGATGAAAGAAATTAACAAATCGAATAAAAGGACACAAACAGTATGGTTCTGGCCAAATGGAATGCTGGGGGCTCATGTCAGGAAGGGTGGTGAGCTAACAGACCAGTCTAGAAGCCAGATTGCTGAATTCCTGAAAGTGTGGCTTCAAGGTCTAAGGATTTCCCAAGGAATACTGTTAAAATGCAGATTCTGTATCTCTAGGTGAGGGCGCGGCCTGAGATTCTGAAATCCTAACACAGAATCAAGTGACCCCAGTGCCACTGGACCGTGGGCCCCACATTGAGCACCAAGGGCATGAGGATCTAACTTTCGGGTCCATGCATAAGTGAGTTCAAGATTTGAAGATAACATGGGTCATCTACATCCATTTGGAGTCCAAGTCATCCATCAGTACTCATGAGGGGTGATGTTGTGGGGAATTTCAGGAAGAATGCAGACTCAGGAAAGGAGCTACAAAGAACTGGCAAAAACAGAGTAGGCTCCCTAGGGCAGGGGTCCCCAGCCGGTACCAGTCCATGGCCTAATCGGAACTGGGCCATGGGGGAGCAAAGCTTCATCTGTATTGCAGCTGCTCCCCATTGCTCGCACTGCTGCACCCACTGTGAGATCAGCAGCAGCATCAGATTCCATAGGAGCTGGAACCTACTGTGAACTCCACATGTGAGGGATCTGGGTTGTGCACTCCGTATGAGAATCTAATGCGTGATGATCTGATTCTGCATCATGGTGAACTGCCTAATTATTTCATTATATATCACAACATAATAATAATAGAAATAAAGTACATAATAAATGTAATATGTTTGAACCATCCTCAAACCATGCCCCTAGCCCAGCTCCATGGAAAAATTGTCTTCCACGAAACCTACCCCTGGTGCCAGCCAGAGTGGTGACTGCTGCCCTAGTAGACATGCTGGGATTATCTTCCAAAAAGCTGGACAAGGGATCTTGGCCCCAGATTCCCAGGCAGAAGGGTGTCTTGGCAAGACTGGCCACACACATGACCTGAGCGGGGAAGTGGGAGAACTGGAGGACTAACCCCAGTAGGGTGTAGGGGCTACAAGCACTGGACCAGGGAAACTGGACTGGAAATTTGGCTCTATCACTGAGATTTTTTTTCCTGTCTGTGAAAAATTATCTCATGGACTTGTCGGAAGCAGTAAATAAGAGAGCACGTGTGTTTTAGATCTAGTCCTTAGAAACAGACCCTGAGATGATAATTTGTGTGAAAGCATTTTATTACACAGTGCCCCAGGCAAAACCAGTAGGGGAATGGGGAAATGCGGCCTAGGAAAGGCAGGCAGTCAAGTATGGCTGTGATATTAAGCAGAGTTCCACTAGAGTAACTCTAGCTCAGTCCCACAAGGGAGCACTGCAGAGAGAGTAAATTGCAAGCATAGATTTGGCCCCAAATGGGGCCAGGGTCGCTGGGTTATTTATAGCCTCAAGCCCATTTGTCATTAAGGGCTGTCCCCTTAGAGATGTAAATTCTCAAGCACTTCTGATTCTTTGTACACACAATTAAAGGAGGTTCTGGAGCCCTAGGGCAACCCTTTGTTAAAAATTCAGGGACTGATTTTGCCAATGGAAAGGTACTCAAAATTGTTTGCACAAAATTGATAAATGGCAAAGGAATCCAAGGGGATACAGGAAGCACTTTATGTTACCTGCTAAATCATGAAAAGAGCTTAGCATGGTTTCTCGCAATCCTAACTTATCAGTAAAATCTCTCTTTATTATCTACAGTGTATAAATAAATATTATCTGGAAAGAAAGAAAGAAAATGGGGAAATGAGGCATCCATCCATGACCAGGGCAGATTTTGCAAATGCAACATGGCATCAGGGAACCTGGAATTCAGTTAGTAAGGGACTTAAATGGTCAGAAAATTTTAAGACCCACCTATTGATGTTGATCAATAAGCAACCTTATGAATGGTCCTTTCATTCCAGGAATTCATGACTCAGATTCAGTGCTGAAAGTGTGTTTCCTGACGTGAGTATCCATAGTCTGTTGCTTGTAGCTTATAGAGTACATGACCTCTCTGGACTCCATTCTCTCGCCCTGGAGGGGAGAGGCCCTCCAACTCTAAAACATTATGATTTGACATACCAGTCATGTCCGACTCTGTGCGACCCCATAGACGGCAGCCCACCAGGCTCCCCCGTCCCTGGGATTCTCCAGGCAAGAACACTGGAGTGGGTTGCCATTTTCTTCTCCAATGTATGAAAGTGAAAAGTGAAAGTGAAGTCGCTCAGTCGTGTCCGACCCTCAGGACCCCATGGACTGCAGCCTTCCAGGCTCCTCCATCCATGGGATTTTCCAGGCAAGAGGACTGGAGTGGGTTGCTATTGCCTTCTCCAATGCAAAATGAATACTCCATCAATTCCAAGCCACATTCTCCACAGTCGTGCATCCCCACCGTTAAGTATTTTCCTGCCTCACTGAAACAGAGTTACAGATAGTGTAGCTTTGCTTCCTGTGTCTATATTTTGCAGATATATATGGTATTCACCAGACTAGCTTCTTATAGCTGCCTGTGTTGCATTTTTCTAACTGTGATTGATTAGCGTGTGTGTGTGTGTGTGTGTGTCCCTCCCTCTTTCCATCTTCCTCCCTCCCTCTCCTCTCCCTCTTATTTTCTGTGCATTGAAAATGAGCTGAAGTCCCTTCCTACTCTGATTTTGAAGATTACAGCTTTTAGGATGTAGGGGTTAAGGGGTTAGATGAAAGGAAACAAATGTACTCAGGCGGGATGTCTGATGCTACTAATTACTCACCAAGATATGGATAAGACCATTTTTGTAAGCCATGAATTGGCTAATTTGAAATTCCTCTGTTTTTGTCTTAGAAGAGAGAAAGGGGAAGAAAGAAGAAAGTCAAAGGATGAAAGAACAAAAGAAGCTCCCCATAGAAAGACAGAATCTTCTGCCGGCACATTTAAGAAACTAAATGGTGCCAAGTGCCAAGCAGATTGAGGGGGCCCTGCTTACTGCCTAGAGAATAACGCAGGAGGGGAGGGAGCATGTAAATAACGCAGGGGCGGGGAGGGAGTGCAAGGCAGGCAGTTCTTTCTGAGTGAGGGAGGGACCGGGCTCAGAGACTGTGTTGCCTCATCTGGTAGCACTGCTGCTGCTGCTGCTAAGTCGCTTCAGTCGTGTCCGACTCTGTGCGACCCCATAGACGGCAGACCATGAGGTTCCCCCATCCCTGGGATTCTCCAGGCAAGAACACTGGAGTGGGTTGCCATTTCCTTCTCCAGTGCATGAAAGTGAAAAGTGAAAGTGAAGCCTCTCAGTCGTGTCCGACTCTTAGCGACCCCATGGACTGCGGCCCGCCAGGCTCCTCTGTCCGTGGGATTTTCCAGGCAAGAGTGCTAGAGTGGGGTGACATTGTCTGGTAGCACAGGTAGGCACAAAAGCTTATCTAAGTCATGAATCTAAGTCATGAGTTCCTGGAATGAAAGGACCATTCATAAGGTTGCTATTGATCAACATCAATAGGTGGGTCTTAAAATTTTCTGACCATTTAAGTCCCTCACTAACTGGATTCCAGGTTCCCTAATGCCATGCTGCATTTGCAAAGTCTGCCCTGGTCCCACTGCCTGGTGTGTCATGGATGGATGCCTCATCCACTGAAATGGGGTAGAAAGGACTGGAAGCAGACCTAGAACAGATCCCTCCCCAACCGAAGAAGTGGGAGGACAGACACTGTGAGGATGCATCCTGCTACAGCCAGGGGGAGCGTGGTTGGCGGCCGGAGGACACGATGCAGGGCCGCAGGTGGGAGTCCAGACCATCGGCTGGCAACAGTGAAGGGAACGAGAAGGCTTTCACTGTGTGTTACAGGACCTAAGAGTGGAGAGTTCAGGGCAAGCCTGATTATGATATCCAGGCAGGTGTCTTTTTGTCTGCAGAGAAGACAGGAGGAGGGTGTGAGAGTCGGAGGGCCTGCTCACATTGCCAAAACTAGAAGTCAGGTCTCAGGCCTAGGGTATGTTTGGAAACCAGCACGTCTGTCCCCGGGGAGCCACAGAGAGTGAAAGAGGAGTGAATAAGATGGAGGTCACTGTTGAGAAGGTCACTGGTTTCCTGGGGCTGCCACAATCAAATAATATACACTAAGTAGCTTTAAAAAAATGGAAATTTATTATCTTATCATTCTTCAAGCTGAAGTCTGAAACACAGGTATCAGGTTGGCTCTTGTTGGAGGCTCAGGGGGCGATTCCTGTCCTATGTCTTTCCTAGTGTCTGGTGGTTGCCCAAAGTCCTTGGAGTTCCTTGACTTGGGGCTGTATTACTCCAATCTCTGCCTCTGTCTTTCCCAGCATCAGGCTCTTTTCAAATGAGTCAGATCTTCGCATCAGGTGGCCAAAGTATTAGAGCTTCAGCTTCAGTCTTTCCAGTGAACACTCAGGACTGATTTCCCTTAGGGCTGACTGGTTGGATCTCCTTGCAGTCCAAGGGACTCTCAAGAGTCTTCTCCAACACCACAGTTCAAAAGCATCAATTCTTCGGGACATCAATTTCCCTCATGCTGGGAAAGATTGAAGGCAGGAGAAGGGGACGATAGAGGATGAGATGGTGGGATGGCATCACCGATTCAATGGACATGAGTCTGAGTGAACTCCGGGAGGTGGTGATGGACAGGGAGGCCTGGCATGCTGCAGTCCATGGGGTTGCAGGGAGCGGACACGCCTGAGCGGCTGAACTGAACTGACCTGCCTCTGTCAGCCCATGGTGCTCTCCCTGTGTGCCTCCGGGTCTCTGTTTCCTCTTCTTATACAGACACGAGTCATCGGATGAGGGCCCACCCCCATCCAGTACAACTTCACTTAGTTTAACTTACTACATCTGCAAAGACCCTATTGTCTTAAGTCAAATCTGAGGTTCTGGGTGTAGACATGAATTTGGGAATGGGGAGAAGGGGTGTGAAGAGAGCCATTATTCAACCCAGTAGAGCTGAACCCCAAAACTACTGATGCTCTGCAGAACATGGTACTAGACCAAGGGCACAAGTTTGTGCTCTGGTTTGGGGAACAAAGCTGAAGTCAAGGTATAACCATAAGATACAGCATAACTATGTTTCCAGAACTGATGATGAAGCCATGAAATGGTGACTCCAGTTCCATATTTAAGAAATAACCCCAATATTCAGTTCATATGTTTAGTTTGAGTCAGGGTTGAGCTCCCACTGAAGAATGCTATTTAAATTAGTATACCTCTCCTGCCTCTTCAAGATTCAGGTACAACCCAGGAAGAGTATCAGCTCTTCCCCTTGCCATCCAGCCTTTCTTCATTAGGACCAGCAGACATTTGAGTAAGACTGGAAACCCTGATGCTTTACTTCCACATTAGCCTTGGATGGATTTTCTTGGAATATTTTGTAAATAACAGCGCACCTCTGAGACTGTGAGAAAGTTCACACCTGTGGAGAGAAATAAATAAAGACTTTCAGAGTCTGTCAAGGAAAGAAATTTGAGACTTTCCTGCTGAACAGCTCTGACAAGGTTAATGGTGTCAATACCACCAAATAAAGTCAAGAACAATCAGGAGGAAGGATGGATGCATTAGCCCGGGGTAGACATGTTGAGATAAGAAGAAGGCTTGAGGTTATAGGGAGAAGCAGATACAACCTTTATGAGCAAAGACTCAGAGAGACTGAACTCAGATTGTTAGGACAAATCGAACAACTCAACCGGTGAAGTCCATTTGCCAAACTAGAGCCAGTAAAGCCAGGGGTCATAGGAGACACTCAAGAGTCCCTGAGGGGCAGGCCACCTCTCAGGCAAGGATAAACAGGGCATCAGTAGGGAGGAGAATGCCTGGGGCTGGGGAATCATCCAACAGAGTCTCCTCCTTTGCCCACTAGACTTTCTGGTTAACCCACGCACATCTGAACGCCCACTGCTGTTCAATATCATTGTTCAGTGATTCTGCTCTTGTGATTTGATTACTCTAGCAAGCTGAGTAGGGTAATATTAGAAGAAAAGAATGTACACAGAAAGGGTGATGAGACAAGAAAGAAAAATGATTTACTTTTAAGATATTATCACTAACTTGTGGCTGGATCATATTACAAGTAAGAAAAAAAAAAAAAAAGACTTCATTTTGTTATTGTCAATTCACTCCCTTACATTTGGTTCTCTCTTTCTCAACAGTTTTAATCTGACGTTTTCTGAAAGTTTACAGCCCAGTTAGGAATAGTTACAGTGGAATGATGGGACCTAGTACAGTTCATATAACACACAGATTTATGTCATTTGTTCCCTTTAAGAGTCAGTAAGTAAGAATTACTGTTAATTCATCTCATGGAGGGAAAAACAAGCGACAACTGGAAATAAGTTGAGCCAGGACTAGTATCTGGGCTCCTGACTCGAATTTCAGGGCTATTTCTACACACCACCCTTCACCACAGGGCAAGGGAAGAACCTTGAATGAGAAATTCTACTTTAGAGGCGGGTGAACCGGCTGTGCTTCTTCTTCACTGTCTCAAGGCAGAGTCCGGATACTCCCTGGAAGCGCCGACTGACAGCTCTGCAAAGGGGACTGATGGCAAAGTTGTCGGGATGAGGAGGGCTTGAGCTCCAACCCTGCTTGCCAAGACACCAGGGCCACAAAGTCAGGAATGGCTCTGCCGCCTTCATCACTTAATTAGCTGAGTGCCACACTCCTTTTGCAGTCGACTCTAAGACGCTTGCAATTGTGTAGCTTTCTTGGACTTTCATTCCATGAAAGGCTGTTTCATAACAGCTCCTTCAGTCCCTGGGGAACTGGATAGGAAGGGAAGAAAGAAGTGCAATGGGGATTCTACTAACAGGCCTCCGCACCGTCTTCCCCTGTGGTCTCCAGTTTCTATTGCTTTCTCCCCTGGTGAGGTGCCTGGGTAGCTACCTGGATGGAACATATGAATTTTTTTTTTTAATCTCATCATTACTCACTGAGGTATAGAAAACACACTCTGGCACCTTCCTGCCTCACTCATTTAAAATGCCTTTTGCTACGTATATTTTTATTTAAGTGAAAGAAAATAAGAAAAGAGGGAACAAACTCAGTAGATGAAGAAACAAAAGAGGGTCCCTTGGGTTGGAGAACGACGTTGCCAAACCGTTGACGCCTCCCAGGCGCTGACAAAGCGCAGACACAAAGCTGCGCCTCACATCCTGTCGCCGAGGAACAAACAGGAGCCGTGGAAGCTGCTACGAAAAAAAACACGTTTCAGAGAAGCGCAGTTCTCCTCTCAAAGGTGTTGAGAACTGGCTTCAGCTGCCTCCCAAGCTCTAGGAAGAAAAGCATGAAATGGCTGTCAGAGATAAAGCGCCCATAAAATTTTGCTAAGCTGGAATGGCAGGAACTGTATCTTTTTCGCTTTTTCTTCAAAGCCTTGGACGCAAAAAAACTCCATCAGGCTGGGACTCTGTGCAGGATAACAAGAGACTATATTTGATCCAGGCTACCACGGATTGTGCTGACTTCCTCAACTTTTGGGAAAAGAAGGGATGTCAGCAGGGCCAAGGTTGTTCCTACAAGACTGCATGGAACTGTTAGGGGAAGCACACTGATTGAAACCGCCCACCCCCGGCCAGGCACCATAGTAACCGTTTGCATGAGTTGTTTTATGACAGGAGATCCTGATAAGGAATACGGAACTAATAAGCCACCACCAACCAGAAGAGTTTGGGAAAGGTTGAAAGGAGACACCGCGTGTCCGTCCACGTCCCAGAATCCCTCTCGCTAGCATCCATCTTGGCTGAGCAATGCGTGCGCCACCGGGCAAGACTCTGAATTAGAATGATTGGTCAAAGACCACCTGGAAACTAATCTCATCACCATAAAACCCAACATTGCGAGCCACACGGCAGAGCAGTTCTCCCGGGTTCCCTTACCCTCCTGCTCTCCACCTGGGTGCCCTTTCCCAATAAAATCTCTTGCTTGGTCAGCGCATGTCTCCTCGGACAATTCTTTTCCGAGTGTTAGACAAGATGCTGCTCGTGGGGCCCTGTAGGGGTCCCCCCTTCCTACAACAGAACCATGGATGACACCACCCCCAGCTCTCAGGTGGAAGTCCCACCCCCCCACCTCACCAAGCTGGCTCCCCACTTTTCTGACTAACACTCCCGTCTGCAACTCCCCTCTCACTCATTCTGGCTGCCTGGAAACACAAAAGCACTCAGTGGTACTCTGAGCCCTCACTTCAAATACCAATCATGAGTCTTCTCAAAGATTCTAGACACGTGGGCGATCTTCTGACGTGGATGGGACGTAGTAGAAAGGCAGTTGAGAGGAAGGAAGAGAATTGAAACTTAGTGTGGAAACCAACCTCCACCCTCCCCACCCAGTTTTTGTTGTTTCAGCAGAAAATAAGACTTCGCTCCTTCAATTGTATCCTTCTCTACTTGCCAGTTCACTTTTGCTTTTCACTTTCATGCATTGGAGAAGGAAATGGCAACCCACTCCAGTGGTCTTGCCTGGAGAATCTCAGGGACGGCGGAGCCTGGTGGGCTGCCGTCTATCGGGTCGCACAGCGTCGGACACGACTGAAAAGACTTAGCAGCAGCAGCAGCAGCAGCTACTTGCCAGTATGTCGTTTCTCCCTCTCTCCACGCCTTCCTCCTTCAGCCCTCATACTCCAGGGGTGATACGTGGCATTTATATCTGCTGACAGTAGAATCTATTCTGGGATCAAAAAAAAAAAAAAGTATTTTCCAACTGGGCATGGCAACAACTTAGCAAGGGTTCAAAATTAAGGACATTGAAGAAATTGATGGCTTTCTTTTTAAGGATCTGAGACTGTGCCTCTCATTTTGGCCTTTATCCTGGGAGAGAGATGGAAGAACATAAAAGAGTTAATACAATGGGCCAATGGGAATAACCGAATAAGACATTGTGTATAAACTCTGTGGTATGAATTGTACAGAGACTGTGGACAGAAGAGGTAGGCAACTTTCCACTTGATTCCCCTCTGCCAATTTCACCTTAATCTCCAAGACCCCTGGGTGACAGCCTCTATCGCATCTACGTGAATCTTAAAAAAGAGTTGGTCCAGGAAAAGAGGACTGCAAAGATCAAACAACCTTGACTTCGGCGAACTCACAAAATTCTTAAAAATTTCCTTTCCTTGATACTTATTTTACGTCACCTAAACTAATTTCCCCTTCAGAACTCTTGATCAGGACTTCAGGTTGTAAAATCCAGTTGTTAACCAAGGGGGGAAAGTAGGGAAAAAAGGGGAAAGTGGCCATTTAAGAAAACGTGGGCAGAGACAGAGAGAGAAATGGAAATGTCATACCCAATGACCAATAAATATCTTTGATAAACAGCTAGATTAGAAGTAAAATTCAGCTGCTGTCTCAAAGATAGTGTTACTAAACTCCTTGAATAAACATGAGCGGCCCTATCTCAGACATACACCACTTCTCTGTGAGCTCTGTCTTCCACAAGATGCTGTAATCTGGCCCCCTCTCTCATTTCACATCTGACATGAAGCTGAGTATCTCCACAGCACCTGGAAGTTACATACAGTCCTGAACCTGCTCCATCCTGCACAAGCCTGATGAGTCCAAGACTAAGTAGCTGGGTCAGGCTCGTCAGGGCACCAGTACTCTGAACATGATTTATTCATGTTCTCAGGATCCAGGACTTCAGGTTATCATCTATGGGACTGAGTTTCTTATACTATTTCCAGCGGATAGAACATCTCCTTCTGTTGTTTTCTATGCAACCAGCGTCAGAGTGGGGACAGAAGCAATGCCTGTTACTTTATCATTGTTTTTGTGTGGTTGCCAAGTCATGTCTGACTCCTTTGTGATGCCATGGGCTATAGCCCACCAGGCTCCTCTGTGCTTGGGATTTCCCAGGCAAGGACACTGGAGCAGGTTGTCATTTCCTTCTCCAGGGGACCTTCTGGATCCAGGGATCAAACTCACACCTCCTGCATTGGCAGGTGGGTTCTTCATCACTGAGCCGCATGCGTACATGCTAGTCACTTCAGTCGTGTCCGACTCCATGCAACCCTGTGGACAGCAGCCCTCCAGGCTCCTCTGTGCACAGGATTCTCCAGACAAGAATACTGGAGTGGGTTGCCATTTCCTTCTCCCAAGGGGAGCCCAAATCAACTATACTTCAATTTTAAAAATTCACTGTCAGAGATATACAGAATCAAAATAATAAAATGAAACAAAATAATGAAAAGATACGGAGTATGACCTTTCCCCAATGTGATGGTGTTTGGGGGTGGTGCCTGAGGGAAGCGGTTAGGCCGTGGAGGTGGCGCCCTCATGAATGGGACTGCTGCCTCAAGTAAAGAGACCCCAGAGAGTTCCTTCACCCCTCTGCTGTGTGAGGACCCAGCAAGAAGACAGCCACCTGTGGACTAAGAAGCAGGCTCTCACCAGGCACTGAATGTGCTAGTGCTGTGATCTTGAACTTCCCAGCCTCCTGAGTTACAAGGAATACATTTCTGTCACTTATAAACCATCCAGTCTATAGTAGCTTTCTTATAGCTCTGAGAGATTAAGACAGAGCAGATTAATATTTCTGAGCATCCGATATACACCAAATACTACATAAAATATTCAACTGACCAGTGAAACAGAAATGACTGTAGATATGGAAACTGAATTTCTGGAATCAGATGACTTGCCCTGATTCCATAGCTTAAAAAGTTCATGTTTGGAATCTGACTATTCTTGGGTCAATATCTACATGCTTTCCAAAATGCTGTGACCTCTTTCCCAAGAGAGTTCTCAACTGTGGTTGAAAGCCTACGTCAAGTGTGTCTTACCATCTAAAACCAAAAAGTGCTTCCTTGTGTCTTGTCTAAATCCTTCCTGTTACACTGTGAATACCTCCCATTTCTTATTCTCCTCTGATTTATCTCTAATGCATCTTTACAAATTAAGTGACATCTCAACCTTTTGGGGAAATATCATCTAATTCCTTTGGGACCACTGCTTCTATCTTTGCAAAGTTATAGGAATTGATTAAGGTTGCACTGGGGTTAGAACACTGATGTGTATGGGTAAGATTTAAAAGGGGAGTGATTCTGCTTCATTGCTAAGAGTAAGATGCTCCCTAGGTGAAAATATCTTTTTGTAAATTCAAGTACAATGATCTTATATTATCCATACCCCACACTGTAATATGCTCCTGTCTCCCAGGGCTCCCCATTACATATTGAATCTTTGGGGGGGGGGTTATTTAAAGCCTTTCATTATCAAACAGGGGAGCAAATATGTAAAAAGGAAATTGGCAGGCATCCCAGAGTGATCTGAGGGTCTGGGAATCAGAATGCTAAACTACCATTCAAAACATAAGTAATTAAAATTAATTAAAAATCATTAGGCAAACCTTCACTTTTGCAATTTCAAGGTGCAACCCAACTCACCGAGCTCATCAAGGATGTGCACGCTGTCAAAACTATGAAGGATTTCCATGACCTGAGCACGGACTGACGTCTGAGCTAGAGGAAGCTGGACCAAGGTACCACAGTGAGTCAAAACCTTAGTTTAAAAAATGAGTAGAAAAAAAAAGAACATGTCGATGAGATGGATGCAGGACTCACTCTTTGATCATCAATCAACTGCTTCTTTTCTCCTCAGGGCTCAGGATTCCCAAAGAGCTCTGCTATTTCAGCCTCATGGGGAGCCTCAGATCTCACTCCAGGTTACTTATGGTCCGATTTGGAAGGGTGAGACAGAGAAGAAGCCAGGAATAGCAAAAATGAAACACAGTAGGAAAACGTATCATTCACTGATCCAACCACATTTTAGACTACCTACCATAGAGGTCAGCATTGTGCTCAGTCCAGTTCAGCTTGGTCATATCCGACTCTTTGCGACCCCATGGACTGCAGCATTCCAGGCCACCCTGTCCATCACCAACTCCCAGAGCTTGTTCAAACTCATGTCCATTGAGTCAGTGATGCCATCCAACCATCTCATCCTTTGTCATCCCCTTCTCCTCCTAACTTCAATCTTTCCCAGCATCAAGGTCTATTCCAATAGGTCAGTTCTTCTCATCAGGTGGCCAAAGTATTGGAGCTTCAGCTTCAGCATTAGTCCTTCCAATGAATATTCAGGACTGATTTACTTTAGGATGGACTGGTTGGATCTCGTTGCTGTCCAAGGGACTCTCAAGAGTCTTCTCCAACACCACAGTTCAAAAGCATCCATTGTTCAGTGCTCAGCTTTCTTTATGGTCCAACTCTCACATCCATACATAATTACTGGAAAAACCATAGCTTTGACCATATGGACCTTTGTTAGTAAAGTAATGTCTCTGCTTTTTAATATGTATCTAGGTTTGTCCTAGCTTTTCTTCCAAGGAGCAAGCATTTTTTAATTTCATGACTGCAGTCAGCATCTGCAGTGATTTTGGAGCCCAAGAAAATAAAGTTGCTCACTGTTTCTATTGTTTCCCAATCGATTTGCCATGACGTGATGGGAATGGATGCCATGATCTTAGGTTTTCAAATGTTGCATTTTAAGCCAGTTTTTTCACTCTCATCTTTCACTTTCATCAAGAGGCTCTTTAGTTCCTCTTCGCTTTCTGCCATAAGAGTGGTGTCATTTGCATCTTTGAGGTTATTGACATTTCTCCCTGCAATCTTGATTCCAGTTTATGATTCATCCAGTTTGGCATTTTGCATTATGTACTCTGCATATAATTTAAATAAGCAGGATGACAATATACAGCTTTGAGGTACTCCTTTCCCAATTTGGAACCAGTCCATTGTTCCATGTCCAGTTCTAACTGTTGCTTCTTGATCTACATACAGATTTCTTATGAGGCAGGTAAGGTGGTCTAGTATTTCCATTTCTTTAAGAATTTTCCACAGTTTGATGTGTTCCACATAGTCAAAGGCTTTAACATAGTCAATGAAGCAGAAATAAATGGTTTTTCTGGAACTCTCTTGCTTTTTCTATGATCCAACAGATGTTGGCAATTTGATCTCTGGTTCCTCTGCTTTGTCTAAATCCAGCTTGAACATCTGGAAGTTCTGGGTTCATGTACTGTTGAAGCCTCACTTGGACAAATTTGAGCATTACTTTGCTAGTGTGTGAGATGAGTCCAATTGTGCAGTAGTTTGAACAGTCTTTGGCATCGCCTTTCTTTAGGATTGGAATGAAAACTGACTTTTTCCAGTCCTGTGGTCATTGGTGAGTTTTCCAAATTTGCTGGCATACTGAGTGTAGCACTTTAATAGCATCATCTTTTAGGATTCAAAATAGCTCAACTGGAATTCTATCACCTCATCTAGCTTTGTTCATAGTGATGCTTCCTAAGGCCCACTGACTTCGTACTACAAGGTGTCTGGCTCTAGGTGAGTGATCACACCATCATGGTTATCTGGGTCCTGAAGATCTTTTGTGTATAGTTCTTCTGTGTATTCTTGCCACCTCTTCTTAATATATTCTGCTTCTGTTAGGTCCATACTATTTCTGTCCTTTATTGAGTCCATTCTTTGCATGAAATGTTCCCTTGGTATCTCTAATTTTCTGGAAGAGTCTTTCCCATTCTATTGTTCTCCTCTATTTCTTTGCATTAATCACTGAGGAAGG
Source organism: Oryx dammah (assembly GCF_014754425.2). Lineage (NCBI taxonomy): Eukaryota > Metazoa > Chordata > Mammalia > Artiodactyla > Bovidae > Oryx > Oryx dammah. Next base: position 6,209,789 of record NW_024070205.1, on the reverse strand, counting down.
CTTTCTTATCTCTCCTTGATATTCTATGGAACTGTGTATTCAGATGGATATATCTTTTCTTTTCTCCTTTGCCTTTCTCTTCTCTTCTTTTCTCAGCTATTTGTAATGAGCTTTCAGATGACCATTTTGCCTTTTTGCATTTCTTCTTCTTGGAGATGGTTTTGATCACTGCCTCCTGTACAATGTCAGGAACCTCTGTTCATAGTTCTTCAGGCACTCTATCTATCAGATCTAATCCCTTGAATCTATTTTTCACTTCCACTGTATAATCATAAGGGATTTGATTTAGTGGTTTGTGATCTAGTGGAATGGTCTAGTGGTTTTCCCTACTTTCTTCAATTTAATTCTGAATTTTGCAATTAGGAGTTCACAGTCAGCTCCGGGTCTTGTTTTTGCTGACTGTATAGAGCTTCTCCATCTTTGGCTGCAAAGAATATAATCAATCTGATTTCAGTATTGACCATCTGGTGATGTCCATGTGTAGAGTCTTCTCTTGTGTTGTTGGAAGAGGGTATTTGCTATGACCAGTGCATTCTCTTGGAAAAACTCTGTTAACATTTTCCCTGCTTAATTCTGTATTCCAAGGTCAACTTGCCTGTTACTCCAGGTGTCTCTTGATTTCCTACTTTTGCATTCCAGTCCCCTGTGAAGAAAAGGGCATTGTTTTTTGATGTTAGTTCTAGAAAGTCTTATAGGTCTTCATAGAACTGTTCAATTTCAGCTTCTTAGGCATTAGTGGTTGGGACATAGACTTGGATTACTATGATACTGAATGGTTTACCTTGGAAATGAACAGAGATCATCCTGTTGCTTTTGAGATTGCACCCACGTACTGCATTTCAAACTCTTTTGTTGACTATGAGGGCTAGTCCATTTCTTCTAAGAGATTTTTGCTTACAGGAGTAGATATAATGGTCCTCTGAATTAAATTTGCCCATTCCAGTCCATGTTAGTTCACTGATTCCTAAAATGTCGATGTTCACTCTTGCCATCTCCTGTTTGACCACTTCCAATTTGCCTTGATTCATGGACCTGACATTCCAGGTTCCTGTGCAATATTGCTCTTTACAGCATCGGACCTTGCTTCCATCACCAGTCACATCCACAGCTGGGTGCTGTTTTTGCTTTGGCTCCGTCTCTTCATTCTTTCTGGAGCTATTTCTCCACTGATCTCCAGTAGCATATTGGGCACCTACTGACCTGGGGAGTTCATCTTTCAGTGTCCTATCTTTTTGCCTTTTCATACTGTTCATGGGGTTTTCAAGGAAAGAATACTGAGTGGTTTGCCATTCCCTTCTCCAGTGGACCACATTTTATAGAACTCTTCACCATGACCTAATCGTTTTTGGTGGCCCTACACTGCATGACTCATAGTTTCATTGAGTTAGACAAGGCTGTGGTCCATGTGATCAGTTTGGTTAGTTTTCTGTAACTGTGATTTCCATTCTGTCTGCCTTCTAATGGAGAAGCATAAGAGGCTTGTGGAAGCTTCCTGATGGGAGGGACTTGTGGGGGAATCTGGGTCTTGCTCTAATGGGCAGGGCCATGCTCAGTAAATCTTTAATCCAATTTTCTGTTGATGGGTGGGGCTGTGTCCCCTCCCTAAACAGTGGTAACAATGGCAGTAATGGGGACCTCCTGCCAAAGGACTTATGCCAGAACTCATGTATTCAGTGCCTCTGACCCCATGGCAGGCCTCTGTCGACCCACACCTCCGCCAAGGCCTCCCGGACAGTCACAGGCAGGTCTGGCTTAGTCTGTTGTGGGGTTACCGCTTCTTTTTCCTCAGTCCTGGTGTCCAAAACGTTCTGTTTGTGCCCTCCAAGAATCTGTTTCCAAAGTCCCAGGGAAGTTCTGTAATCAAATCCCACTGGCTTTCAAAGTCAAATTCCCTAGGGGCTCTCAGTCCCTTTTCCAGATCCCCAGGTTGGGAAATCTGTTGTGGGGTCTAGAACTTTCACAGCAGTCCAAGAACCTCTTTGATTTAATTGTTCTCCAGTTTGTGGGTTGTCTGCTCAGTGGCTCTCTGGGGGGGACCTCACAAGACCCTCCTCCCGGCTCTGCTGCAGCCAGAGCCCCAGTCCCTGGGTTCTTGTGCTGGGGCATGTGGTGATGGAGTCCTTTCCTTCAGTGCCAGATACAGTAGGACTAGTTGAGGAATAAGGTGTGTTATGCTTATGGAGGGCTTCCCCGGTGGCTCAGAGGTTACAGCATCTGCCTGGAATGTGGGAGACTCAGGTTCGATCCCTGGGTTGGGAAGATCCCCTGGAGAAGGAAATGGCAACCCACTCTAGTATTCTTGCCTGGAGAATCCCATGGAGGGAGGAGCCTGGTAGGCTACAGTCCATGGGGTCGCAAAGAATCGGACACGACTGAGCGACAAACTACTACTACTACTATGCTTATGGAGGGTTTCCCAGGTGGCGCTAGTGGTAAAGAGCCTGCCTGCCAATGCAGGTGACCTGAGAGACACAGGTTCAATCCCTGGATCAGGAAGATCCTCCGAAGGAGGGCATGGTAACCCACGCCAGTATTCTTGCCTGAGAAATCCCATGGACAAGGAGCCTGGTGGGTTACCACTTCACTTCATTGAACAGCAGAAATGAACACAACATTGTAAAGTAACTACACCCCCCTCCCAAATAAAATGCCATTTAAAAAAAGAATGAGCAGGATGCATTTCTGGGGCAGGTTGACAGGAGTAAAGAAGCACATTAGAGATCAATGAAAAAGATTGCTCGTGGCAACCTTATGATAGATGAGATGAGATAAGGGTCAAATTAAGGAAAACCCTCATAACCAGGAAATACTTTCCTGTAATTGCTTCTTAGATGATTGGGATGCAACATCATAGAACTTTTTTTAGGCAAAAAATGGCCTGAAGATGTCACAACCTCCATTTCAGAAACCCAAGCAAGTGAGAACATCAGTTAGTACTTTCAATGTTACCTTCGTGTTCAAGGGTCATCATATTTATTACGCTGAGAACAGATGTCCAGATGAGGATGTTTATGCAGACTGGAAAAATCTGAAGGACTGGAAATCAGGATATAGTCCAAATTGAAGGAGTCGGGGGAATTTATTCTGGAGAATAAGGGGTTGAGAAATGGAAACAATGGCTACTTTTGAAAACTTAAAGAACAATGTTTTAAGTAAACAAAATAGTTCTTATATGTTATTTTTCCTGTCTTCAGGAAATTCCAACAAAAATCTAACAGAAATTGAGCAGGAAAAAAGAGAGAGTGATGCTCAGACTGAAGCAGGAATGTTTGATCTCTCTGACCTGTCACAGACATCTGTGAGGGGCTCCCCAGACACTCTAGAACTGAAGAGAACACTTTGGAAAACATCCCCTGGAGGCAAGAGCTAAGGTTAACTAGAGAGAAGCTTAAATCAGAGGTTAGAATTTGACTCAGAATCAAAAAGACTTCTCCTGTAATTAAAGCTGACCTACCAGGACTTGGGATACTCTGTGATGTAGAGCTCACTTTATCTTTGAAGAGATCAAATAGTAGTTAGAAGACCACTGTCAGGAATACAGTAAAAGTATTTCCTGTCCTGAGGAAGAAAAAAGATGACGTTACCTCAAGTTCGTTTTCAGCTCCCAGGTTCTATGAGTTGTTGGCATGCTGAACATGCCAAGTTATATTCTGAAGTAGTTGGAGGCCCAAGAATTGAACTCAAGCCTTGGTCTCCAGCCCTTGGAAATTTTGAGCACAAGAGTGAGCTAGGCATCAGGACAAACTTGAATCTAGGGTTTTTCCCAAAAGCAAAAGAACAAATAGATGGAGAAACAGTGGAAACAGTGGCAGACTTTATTTTGGAGGGGCTCCAAAATCACTGCAGATGGTGACTGCAGCCATGAAATTAAAAGACACTTGCTCCTTGGAAGAGAAGCTATGACCAACCTAGACAGCATATTAAAAAGTAGAGACATTACTTTGCCAACAAAGCTCCATCCAGTTAAAGCTATGGCTTTTCCAGTAGTCATGTATGGATGTGAGAATTGGCCCATAAAGAAAGCTGAGTGCAGAAAAATTGATACGTTTGAACTGTGGTGGTGGAGAAGACTCTTGAGAGTCCCTTGAACAGCAAGGAGATCCAATCAGTACATCTGAAAGGAAATCAGTCCTGAGTATTCATTGGAAAGACTGATGCTGAAGTTGAAACTCCTATACTTTGGCCACCTGATGTGAAGAGCTGACTCATTTGAAAAGATTCTGATGCTGGGAAAGATTGAAGGCAGGAGGAGAAGGGGAAGAGAGAGGATGAGATGGCTGGATGGCATCACTGACTCAATGGACATGAGTCTGAGTAAGCTCCAGGAGTTGGTGATGGACAGGGAGGCCTGGCGTGCTGCAGTCCATGGGGTCACAGAGTCAGACACGACTGAGCAACTCAACTGAACTGAGAACAAATGAAATGTTGCACATCCCACTCCTTGCTGTGCGACGGGGAGACTTCACTGTCAGCAGAGTCTTCCTACCAGGACCCCAGAAGGAAGATGATGCCAGTGGTTCCTCTGCTCTGTGTGAAGAGAAGGCTCAGAAAATTTGATGCAAATATCATAGACCATATTTAGAGTTTATCTTTCCAAGTTTCGTTTTACACCATGCCTTTTGTCATCTCTCCTCCTCCTGCTAGGGAATTTAACTTATTTTAACATGCATGATTTTCACATGGTGAATTTTATCCATCTTCTGCTCCTCCTCCTCCTCCCCCCAAACGGAGAAATGTATTTAAGTCCTACATCCTCACAACTCAAAATGTGGCTTTATTTGGAAATAGAGGAATTGCAGATGTGATTAGTTAAGATGAGGCCATATTGGAGTAGGATAGGTCCTAACCCATCTCAACTGGTGTTTTTGCAGACAGAGACATGGAAAGAATACCGTGTGCATTGGACTGATGTATCTGCAAGTCAGTGATCATCAAACATTACAGGTAATACCAGAAGCTAGGAAGGGGCACAGAAGGATTTTCCTCCAAGTTTCTGAGGGAATACGATCCTTCTGACACCTTGAGTTCAGACTTTAAGCTGCTAGAATTGAGAGACAATACCTTTCAGTTGTCCTAAGCTCCCTAGTTGGTGGCGCTTTGTTATTGTTGGCCCTCAGCAATGTAACACAGTGAGTCTCCCCTTATTGGCCTTGGTTACTCTGTCTCTTTCCCTCTGAGGCCATAGCAGGTGGGCAGAAAGTTGGCAGGTGGCTTTCTCTGCTTTGCATCTCTCCTCCTGTGTTATAGAAAGATCACTCTCTCACATCTTGAGGATGCTGGCAGGCAGGAGAGCAGAACGAGTATCAGGGAGTATGAACATTGTCTTGAAGTGGGTCTTGATTTGATTGGCCTAGCTGCCTCATCACTTTGGAGTTTAATCCAGCACTTTGCAAAATGGAGATGATGCTCTTTTCATATTTTCTTACCTCCTTGTAGTCACTTCTTCTGGGTAATTTCAGGGCATGAACGATAACAAAACCTTTGAGCTGCTCTGATGGGAGTATAAGGACTCCAACACAGGTAGCACTGGGCTGTCACAGGAGAGCAGAGCTGCTCAGGGAGGGCTGGAGACCAGAGCCAGAGCAGAAGGGTGGGCCGGGCACAGGTGAGGTCCGAACCGGGAGCGTCACGTGCGTGCTCAGTCGTGTCTGACTCTTTGTGACCCCGTGGGCTGTAGCCCGCCAGGCTCCTCTGTCCATGGGATTCTCCAGGCAAGAATATTGGAGTGGGTTGCCGTTTCCTCTTCCAAGGGATCTTCCCAACCCAGGGATCGAACCCAGGTCTCCTGTGTCTCCTGCATTGCAGGAGGATTCTCTACCACTGAACCCCTGGGGAAGCCCCAGAATCAGGAGAGCAGTCAGTAAAACAGAAAGGGCAAACAGCTGCCCTGAAACCAGAGGAAACCGAGTCCAGGCTTTAGTCATGTGAAGTCAGCCAAGAGGAAGCAGATAAGGTGTGGAGTCCAGAGCAGTAGTCCAGGTGGGCAGACAGCTGGCAGGGATGTGGACAAAAGCAAAGACAGACTATACCAACAGAAACAATGGAGGTTTAAGTGGAGAAATTGGAGCCAGGCAGAGGGCAGGTCAGCATCTGGGGTCCTGTAAGAGCAAACTGGGCTTAGTAACTAATCCTAGACAGAACCGTTTGCCTTCTGTTGAGGTTTTAAGAAGCCTTTTGGGTATGCACCTATGGAAACCAGAGTATCGTGCAAATTTTACTTATGAGAAACAGTAATTAAAACCTTGCATTCAGCAGGAACACAGTAAAGATAATTTCTGCAGTTATATCGAATCCTCAAGGTAAGACCAGTTCTGTAGGTGCTGTGGTTGGTATGTGCATTCCACACCAGTGCTGGCCTCTCCAGCTACCCCTCTATTGAACCTTGTCACTTATCTTAGAACAATAAACACAAACTTCTTTCATAACTTGAAAAAAACACTAAGTCCTCTGCAGTTTGAAAATAGACTAAAATTCACTGTCTTCTTGTGTTATTTCCCTATTAGAGCTTTGACCTACTCATTCCTATTCTTTGAGTTTCAGGTTTCTCAATCTATAAAATAGGGGCATTGTAGGAAGCATTGGTCAACACATCTCAGAAGTCCATGCCTGCCATGAGCCACTCCTGTGTGTGGTTGGTATTGATGAGGAAAGGGCTGAATAAGCCAAGAGGGTACCATGTACCCACGAATTCAGTAAGAAGCAACAGGCAGGCCAGTGAGGAGCGTAGCACTGTACTGTCTTCTACTTGGGATGTTTTTCATTTCATCAAAAGAGGCAACGGATGACTTTCAGGAATGGAGACAGAGCAGTTGAATGTGTCCCACCCCAGTACTCCTCCTTGGGGGAGAGCACAACTTCTTTCCTCTGTAGCTCACACGTCAACATTTTAGAAGAGGCAATATAGTTTTGTCTTTGTTACTAAAAATTGTGGAAATTAGAACACATTCAGTTGTTTTAGCAGTCACTCCTGCAATCCAGCTATGTTTATGAGCACCTATGTTTATGAGAAGCTACTTGCTGAGCGCCACTGTATGCTGAGCGTCCTTCTGTGTTAGCTCAGACGATCACCCTTAGCATCCTTTGCTATGGATGTTAACGTCTGCACTTCATTAGAAGAGGAGTCTAAGTCTCCATTTGGTTAAGTCACGTATACTCAAGGCCATATGCTTAAAAACAGCACAACTGAGGCTGGAAACCAGGGCAGTCATGATTTAAAAAAGAATTTCTATGGTGGAATTTGAGCCTAGTTATGAATGAATCGCGAAGCGCTTTTGGACAGAATTTCCTGTTGAGAAACAAGTCCGTGAGGTAAAAAGAAGGAAGAAAGAAAAGAGAGCCAACGTGCATTGTGCATCCCCTCTGTGGGGGACTCCAGACATACCTTTCATTCCCATGACAAACCAGGCTTGTCTGGCCCTCAGCGTGGGCACTTCCTTTGCTGCTGTTCACTGACTCTCAGCAAGAACGAAGCGCCCACTTGTCTTATTTTGACTTCCACCTTTTTATCCCCCTCTCCCTCTGACATGCCCAACTGACTTCCCAGAAAGTTGGCTCTAACAGTTACAGCAGCGAATAATTTGATGTAACATTTATGGTTCACTTTCCAAGTGCCAGTCTCTGTGTTGAACTCTTTATGTACATTTTCTTTTATAACCTTCAAAAAAAAAAAAAAGATGAAGAAGATGGTATTATTATCCCCACCTCATGGATGAGAATATTGCCACCATATTTTTTTTTTCCTCTATTTTATTCCCATTCTGTTTGTGACTATTTCCCCCATGGAGTCAAGAATCATGACCTGGAAAGGAACACAGGTCCTCCTAGAAGTAAAACTGAACCCAGACACAATCCCCTTTTCCCTCAACTTGTCTTCCAGTGCAAAGATGCTTCCTGTTGTCTACAGTTGTCTTGCTTATTGTTGCTTTATAGAAGCCTCAGAGTCAATGCACAGACAAGGATGCTGAGGTTATTTAGGTTCTCCTAGCACAGCAGATGCTGAGCAATATAAGACCTGCCCGGGTGCAGCGGGTGTCACATCAGGGCCTTTATTAAGGCACTGACAGAGCATCTCCTTTCGCCAGCTCTGCCAGGCCACCCAGCAGGGTCTGTGTTTGAAAGGGGATCCTGACAGGTCTACCAAAGAAGATGAAAGAGGCAGCAGGGGCAGGGACAATGGATGGGTTAATGTGCAGAAATAAACTTTACAGCTCAGGGCAAGGCCACCGTAAACCTCCTCCACGCTGCACCGCACAGGTTGTGGTGGCAGCAACATGCCGAGGATGGTGCATTTACTTGGGATTCTCAAGGGAACTGCGGTTTGCAGCCCTGCCTGTTCTCCCTGCCAGGCAAGGGGCCTCCCTTTCTGAGCTCCGCAGAAGCTATAAACTTTGGGACCAGGAGGCAATGCCTGCAGGTCTCAGGGGGAGCCTCAGAGGACTGTAGTGGCCTGAGCAAGTCTGTGGGGTTGGAGCTTGAGCTCCTAGAGGATATTGCCTACAGATAAGGCCAAGTGGCACATTTGAACACATTTCAAAGCCTTTAAAAGGTCATCTCATCCATGCCACTGCCTCTTCTTTAGACCAGTTCAAAACCATTTCAGACTGAAAACTTCTGTTTTCAAAAACTGCCAAGTGTAAAGTGACGTATGTGGACTTATTTGAACAACTTAGATGACCAAAAATAAATTGTCCTAGGTCTAAACTTAATCACTTTAGGAACATGGGCTATTTCCTCTTGTTCTACCTTCTGGAAGAGATGAAGGATATTTCAGTGACATCTTGAATCATTTAGAGGGACTGAGGATTCAATTTCATATAATAAATATTTGCTGAGTTCCCATGTACCTAATTCTGAAATGGGGCGGGAGGGTCACAGAGGTGACAAGGCTGGTTTCCTCCAACAGAAGCTCCGTCTGGAGAAGGAGGAAGGCTCTCGCATCACTAATTGCGAGGGATATGACATAGTAAGGCCACAAGAAGCCACTGATTTTACCTGGAACCAGGTCATTCTATGGTTGGGGTAAGAATAGCATGGAGATCACTCGACTCCCATCAGAGCCAAACGGGGTGGAAAGAGAAGTCCGGGCACACTGGGCACAGGAACTGGCCAAGAGAAGGGAGCCATCAGGAGAGGTCCCAGCTGGCTGCAGCCGCAGACCTGGATTCCTGCCTCGGTCTTGCTGCTGAGTTCTCTCTGGACATCAGTCTTCCTTTAGAGCACCCGTTCTTCCCTTCCTCCATTCACCTGTCTGATTAATAATTATCAGTTACACGCCAACTGTGTTCTTGGCCCTGAGTTTTGTCTGGGAAATCCATCAGTGAACAAGACAGACAAATGGAGGGACCCTCAGCCTTGTGGAATGGATCATGAGAATAAGAAGAAATACTTAACAAATAGGCGTGAAGCACAAGCCATGGTCCAAAATCCTGCAGAGGGGAAGTGCTTAAAGGGCCCTCAGGACCTCGCAATATCGTGGCGATAGTGCATGTGACAACCTGAGGTCCCCTTAAAATGTAGCTCCACTGTGGCCCTGTCCCCTCACTATGTCACCATACGCTGTCTCACCTGCCTTCATACTGCCTGTGCATACCTAACAGTGCAGAACATCGTTCCCTGTCTCGCTGACTGGAAACTCCACAAGGGTAGCGCGTTTATTATCCAACTGCTCTATCCTTAGTATGGAAAATTATGCCTGGAGCACGACAAGCACTCAGATCTGTTTGTTCTCTGTCTACCTATCTGTCATCTATCTTATTAATTTATTTATTGAAAACCTAACAAATTCTTACATGCAAATAATCATTTCAAGATTTCAGAGAAAGAGGAGGTAAGCACACAAAGGGCTATCTGAATTAAAATATTAGTCATTACAAAACTGCAAGTTAAAATCACAACGAGAAGCCATCACTCACGTGTTCAAATGGTTAAAATTTGGAGGATCCACCAATACCCAGTGCTGGAACCACTGGAGCTTCTTTCAAACACTGGCGCAAAATCACGTAAACACGTTGGGACACAGTTTTGCAGTTACTTTAAAAAGTTAATCATATACTGAGCATGAAATCCAGCCATCCCACTTTGGTGTGCTCATCCAAGAGGAGTGAAACCATACATCTAAACAAAGACATGAACAAAAATGCTCCTGACAGCTTTATTTGTAAACAGACAAATTTAGGAACAACCCCGAATTTTCATCAGCAGCTATGGATACAAAGGATACACCTTAGCAATTAAAAGGAGCAAACTGTTGATACATACAACATCATGCTTGAATTTCAAGATAATTGTGTTGAGTGAAAGGAGCCAGAACAACAAAAATATAGAATGTATGAGTCCACTTACTATATCAAATTCTAGAAAATGCAAACCAATCTATAGTAACAGAAGCAGATCGGTGCTTTTCCGGAAACTAGGGTAGAGCGCAGGAAGGGGCAGGGAGGTGGCATAAGGGAACAAGAGGGAAGTTTTGGAGACAGCAGATTTATTCATGATCTTGATTGTGATGATGGTTTCATAACCGTACGCTTACATCAAAACTATTGTCAAAAAATTAAACATTGCAATGTATTTTATGTCAGTTATACCTCAATTTAAATGAGAAGAAAATTAGAAGCTACATTTTTGAGAAGTTCGAGATTGCTCTGTGAACATCAGTCAGGCGAGACATTGATGTGTCTTGAAGTTTGGACCAGAAGGATAAGGCATCTACCACCACCTAGAAGTATTAAGAATATTAGTTACTATGCCTTGAAAACTTGTCATGAATCTGCAACTGGGTTATGTGCATACATTTTCTCGGGCCCACAACAATTGTGAGGCTGGTAATTTTATTATCTAAGGTTCAATTAATAAAATTGAAGATCTGGAAGTTTAATGATTTACCAAACATCTCAGGACATAAGCAGAATTTGAAAACAGGCCCATTTGATTTTTGAGTTTGAACTCTTAATCACTATGCTATTGCTAGAACATACCTACCTGTTAGAACAGTTGGGATGGGCCTGGGGAATATTAATGAGATAGTTGAGTCTAATGCTAAATATTCACTATTAATAAAATACTTAGTTTGAGTGCTGATTTCCTAATCAAGTGTATAAAAGCAATAACAATTGTTACAATTCTATATTTAGAAATCCTTAAAACAATCCTCTTACCCTCTCAAATGTGACTTCTTCCACCTCCACTTCTTTCACCTTCATCTCTGCCTGGACAGTTTCTCAGCCTCCTGGCTGGTCTCCCTGGCTTGTATGTTCCGTATAGTAACCTGAGCGATTGCCTGAAATAGTATCTTACTATTTTCTTCAAATCATCTAATGGGGTCCCAGGACACTTAAAATCTAAACCTCTTCTGATTTGACCTCGTCTTACACCAGTCTACCCAGGATCTCTGCTTTTCAGTTTTGCCAGCTTCCTTCCTGTTTCTTAATCATATAATATGAATGCCCCTTGATGGGCCTTCGTACTTGAAATATTGTCCTTATAGGTGTCTGTATGGTCCATCTTTTCTCATTCTGGTCTCAGTTCAAATGTCAGGCCTTTTCTAACTGCCCGAGATAAGAACCTTTACACTTGACCCAACAGGTTTTTCCATTACATTTCCAAGTTCTGTTATTTTCAGAGAACTTACTACTGTCTGAAATAAACATACTTGTTCATTTTATTATCTTTCTTCAATAAATTTCCTCTCCAAAATGTTGTTTATCATTATATCCCCAGTGCCTAGAATAATGCTGGCACATAATAGTTGTTTAATAACTCTTGAAGGAACATATTAACTACATGAAAGAATGATGTTTTGTGATGAGATGTAGTCCCAAACTTCACCAGCAGTTTATAGTTCAACAGTTGATAGCTGCAACCACCGACAGGCCAGCTTGGATGGTTGCTACTGACAGTATATCAGATTCTATGTCAATAATCTATTTCCTAGTTTTTTAAGTTTAAAATGCCATTTAGTGAGTGACAGCAAATGTACAGAGTCTGGTCAATCTGATGTGACTTCCAAATTGCAAAATTTCCTCTGCTTTATCTGACCTATTGTTCATTCGCTCAGTAATGCTCGGTACTTTGTGACCCCATGGACTGCAGCACACCAGGATTCCCTGTCCTCCACCATCTCCCTGAGTTTGTTCAAACTCCTGTCCATTGAGTCAGTGATGCCATCCAACCGTCTCATCCTCTTCTGCCCCATTCTCCTCCTGTCCTCAGTCTTTCCCAGCTTCAGAGGTTTTTTTCCAACAGTTGGCCCTTTGCATTAGGTGGCCCAAGTTTTGGAGCTTCAGCATCAGTCCCTCCAATGAATATTCAGGGTTGATTTTCTTTTAGGTTGACTGTTTGGATCTCCTTGCTGTCCAAGGGACTCTCAAGAGTCTTCTCCAGCACCACAATTCAAAAGCTTCAGTTCTTTGGCGCTCAGCTTTCTTTATTGTCCAGCTCTCACATCTGCACATGACTGCTGGAAAAAGTGTAGCTTGGACTATACGCATTTTTGGCAGCAAAGTGATGTCTCTACTTTTTAATATGCTGTCTTGCTTTGTCATAGCTTTTCTTCCAAGGAGTAAGCATCTTTTTAATGCTGTGGCTGCAGTCACCATCTGCAGTGATTTTCAAGCCCAAGAAAATAAAGTCTGTCACTGTGTCCACTTTCCTCCATCTATTTGCCATGAGACGATGGGACTGGATGTCATGATCTTAGCTTTTTGAATGTTGAATTTTAAGCCAACTTTTTGACCTACACTCATCTAAGATTACCCGTTATGCTTTCTCAGGATTGCATACACTCAGCCAGACCTAGGGCCTGGGGTAATCACTGTTCAGCACCATCTTTTTTTATTTCCCATCCTCTCTCTCTTTGTGCTTTTCTTCTATAATGATTTGTTTGTGAAATAACCTCAACTTAAACTCTCAACTAGTTGAATATTCACAACTGCATCTGGGTATCACAAATCATTTGCTTCTTTGGTGCTATTCTGAGGCTAGGTCTTCAGAGCGCCTCTCTTTGGATTACTGAACCTGCCAACTCTCCCTTCTGGCTGCCAAGACTTAGCAGCAGCATCAATAAAAGCTCAGAAAACTTTGCTGTAAACAATCCAAGTCTCTACCCACTGTAATCAATAAATGAATTATGGTGGTGCCAGGCAGCAGCCCATCTTATGAGGGGTCTACCTATGATTTTTCTAGAACCCGTGTTTTAGGTGGCTCTCCTTGGCAGTGGGCAGGTTGCACTGGAAATAATCTAGATCATAAGCTGATGAGGCCAGAGATAGACGGACCTATCTTTGAATTATGTAGCATTTCTTTAAAAATGTCTTCTCTCTGTGAGGGCTGTCTCCTAGCTGCAGAGAGCCAGACAGGAAACAAAAGAATCTTCTTTTTTTTTTTTTAAACAAACAAACTATTCCTTGTATGTCTCTTTGTAGATGGGTGCTGTTGACAACGCAGAGAGAAGAGAGAACCCAAACAATGAAGCATGCCCCATGCCCACGTGCCGTCAGACACTTGGGAAAAAGACAAAGCCAAAGCAAAGCCATTGAGCAAACACGATGGCCTTGTTGGCTACCTTTCCTGATGCTCACAGCAGGATAGGACAGTGAAGTCCCTCCGCCCCCACCTGCCTCCTCCCTAACATTCCTGCTCCCTGGCTACCTGCTGTCTTTTCTCCCTTCCTCCTGAGGCCCAGTGCTGACTAGCAGTTTGACAGTCTAGATTGGAGTTTTAATCCAGCAGCTACTATTGCAGCCTCATAGAGCAGCTTTGAATTTATGGAACAGTTTGAGGAGGAAATAAATCACCCTTGTTTGTAGATAATGTAAGCTAAGGGCAGTGGTTCCAGGGAGAGGCCAGGAGCAAAGCTAGGTGATGCTAGGAAGCTAGGGGTACCACTGGCTCTCCAGGTCTCCTTTGAATTGGCTTTACTCAGGGTTCTTAAGGCTTCTTTGGTGGCTTAGAGGGTAGAGAATTGGCCTGCAATGGCAGGGACCTAGGTTCGATCCCTGGATCAGGAAGATCCTCTGGAGAAGTGAATAGCAACCCACTCTGTCTTGCCTGGAGAATCCCATGGACAGAGGAGCCTGGTGGGCTATAGTCAGGCACGACTGAGCGACTCTTTCACTTTCACTTTTCAGGGGTCTTGAAAGTTCCTCAAGCCACTCCTGGTATGTCTTGGCACTAACCTGGAACAGTTTTATGAAGACCATGACATAGGCTCATTGGGAATGGAGAATGAACAATGGCGAGCGACTGGTTGCACACACAAATGTGTTGGAGTGTGCAAGTGTGTGTGTGTGTGTGTGTGTGTGTGTGTACACAGCAAAACAATGGTGACAACTGGCATGAGACCGTGAACTCAACCAATTTTTAAACTATTTGTTGAATGAATGGCTAGAAAAGTGGATGCTATGGCCTGCAGTTACCAACCATAATAGACTTCTTAGAATCACAGACTCTAAGGAATACTATTATTTAGTTTAATAAATCCAGTGAAAATATCAGTCTCTCCTAGAGCCCACATTTCTCAATGGACATCATATTCATGCCACAGAAATTCCAGAGACTCTGTAGGAGGCAATTACAGGGTTAAATTCTGAATTGACCATTCAGTAACTACAAAAGCTTGGAAAAATAAGTTATCCTCTGGGCCCCTATTTCTTCACCCCACAATAGAGATAGTATGTGTATCCACACAGGGTGGAAGTGATGTTTCCGAGAGACAACCCACGTGTAAGTGCTTTGCAAGTGTTAGACTCACAGAGTGCTGTGCGCACGCAGCAGACACAGTGCTAATTTGTTCCTCTTTGCTTTTCTCGGCCCTTAGACAAATATTGCAGCTAAGTCTGGTGCATTTTGTGTTCTGATAAGTAGGCCTAGATAAGTGTTTACCCTTCCTGTGCCAGGATGGCCGTGGGTCCTCAGGGGGTTCTGGGCTCTGAACACTGGAGGGAGAGGACTGTCCCAGAGAACCTGGCAGAGGCGGACTCCTTCCTGAACACACCGTGGAACTGGGTTAGCAGGCAGGGTTCAGGCTCCAGGCGACTGCAGGTTTTTAGTTGTGGATGTGCGCTGGCACTTAAGCATAAGGTGAATGGCTTGATGTTTATGCATATGTACGTGCGTATGTGTATGTGGGTTCCATATCAGACTCAAACAGGGCCATTTGCTTAGTTTTGCTTTTGTTTCCTTTGTTTTAGGGAGATAAATGCAAAAAGTTATTGCTGATATTTACAATTGTCAGGGTATGGAAGCAGCCTAAGCATCCATCAACAGATGGATGGATAAAGCTCTGGTGTGCATGTGTGAATGTATACACACACAAAGGAATATTAGTCAGCTGTAACAATGAAGGGCATTTGCCATTTGCAACAACATGGGTGGACTTGGAGCACATTAAGCTAGCGAAAGAAAGACTGTGTGAGATCACTTACACGTGGAATTTAAGAATAGCACTAGTGAATAAAGACAGAAAAAGAAGCAGACTCACAGATACGGAGAACGAACTATTGGTTACCGGTGGGGAGAGAGAAAGGGGAAAGGGCAAGATGGGGTAGGAAATTTTTTTAAGTCTTATTATGGGATTATATGAAGTCATGTGTGTGAAACTTTTGAAAATTGCAAAGTACTATAGAATCTAAATTTTTTTTCATTCAGAAAAGAGTTTAAAAAAAAATTTAAACAAGCTGTAGTTATAAAACAGTACTGGCTCACAAATCGAGATCATTATGAAGCCAGACAGCAGGTCTCATGAGAACTAGAGTGAGCTCAAGAAGCGGCAGTCCTTTTAGATTCATTTCCATGGAACTTGGTAGGCTGAAGATTTGAGTAAAAGAGAGAGGTGGGGTTTGCTGTGGAAAGGGAGAAGAGCTTGAGTGGAACCATGAAACAGGCATCCTCTGGGCAGTTACTGAGGCGAAAGTAACAGATGGGAGGACGTGTTTAGAGGGGTAAGGGCCGATTTTCTCAACATGGCATAAAAATGTGCATCTGAAGGATTGTGAAATGTTTTGCTATGTGACTCATATTTGACTCATGGTCTTTCCAAGTGGCTGCAGGAAACCAGCACACCGTTAAAACTACTCAGCACTTGATAACGTGCCTGTCAGATGAAACTTTCATTTTTATGAAAACCCGTACTTTGACCTCAACCCAGTCAAGACACAGTGGAGCCCTTCTCTGTGATCCAGAGTATTTAGAACCTGTGGGCTCTTCCTACATCACCAAGTACCCAGGCTCCCTGGAGGAAACATGTGTGGCTGGGAGGGCTTTAATGTTGCCTGCACCCACCTTACTTTGCAGGCCTAGAAGTGCCCAGTCAAGAGTTGCAGAAACACACAGTGAAATGTCTAAAAGTGATTTCAGGACCATTCAGTCCAATGCCTTCACTCTAAAGGTCAAGAAGATGAAGTTGAGGAAGGGAAGAAGCATGGTCAGTATTGGACCACACATGAGTAGTCAGACTAGAGCTTAACTGTCTTGAGTTCAAATTCTATAGTCTTTTTTTTTTTTAATGGGGAGGGCCATCACCCAATTCTTTTTAAAGAGCACAAAGTCGTTAATATCCATGTGACACATTTCACTTAGCCATACTGTCTATGGTCTTCCATAGGGTCCTGTCTGTCTGAATGTCCATCAGAGATATAAAAATATGCCATAAACTGTCAAACACATCATGGAAAGGGCCATTCTAAGTGATCAGTAATGTGAGAGGTCAAATTTGAGTTTTCCCCTTAGAAATGAACACTTCTAGCCCACTTTCCCAATTCCAAACTGGCTTTACACACAAACTGAGTTGCTACTTTCTTATCGATGGATACAGACATGAATTGACTGGGCCAGTAATTCATTATTTGGAAGTTACTGCACAGGTACAGGAGCCATGCTTCTCAAGAGGAAGACAAGAGAAAGAGGAGAGATAAAGAAGAAAATTGGAGGGGAAAATGGCAGAAGAAGGAGAATGTAAATGAACTAGCTGGTCTTACAAGCAAACAGGATCCAACTAGACAAAAGTTTCTCAGTACAACACCCTGGAGTCTCCTACATTTCAACCCCTAGAATAAAAAGTTTGGCTTTCTCATTTCTCTACCCCAAATAAAACTCAGTCTTCTCACTTCTTTATCTTTTCACTTTCAGCTCAAACCTTAGAAGCAGTGTCTTCCACACCTCCCCTTGTGGCATGTCTAGCCCACATCCCCTGCAGCCTTGAATGTCACACGAACCTCTGAAATTTGCTCAGTCACAAATATATTTTACCACTTTCTTTGCAGCTCCCACACATTCTTGGATTTCCAAACCCACTCAAGCATCAACGAGGAGGGGGCCTCTCTGAGTGAGGTCCAGGCAACTGTTGTGCGGTGGCATCATAGCTCCCAAGACTTGGCTGAGAGCAACTCGACAATAAGCAGTCCATCCATTACTCAGCGATCTCACCTGTTAGGTACATGTCACAATGACCATGCCTGATTTGCAAGTTGGGCTCTCCTTCCTACATTACTAAGTTGCAAAGACATTATTTGAGATGAATTGTGAGTTGATAGGTATACATTTATCTCTGTGCTTACTAGTTTTTAGCTTCTGAGACCCTCATCTTTAACTGTCAACTCTTACCCAGCATGGACCTATCAGCCCTAATATATATTTTCAGAGCTGGCAATTCCCCATGTCCTGATATGAGAGGTTCCCAGGCCTTAGGCTTTCTCCATCGAGCTGGGTCTCCCTTTAACTTCATATTTCACTAGTTTGTCACTTTTCCTTTGATTATATCTCATGTCTCTCCAGGCCCTCATTGCATTCCATTCCATTCATCAAGCATTTACTGGGTACCCACTAAGGTCAGACACCAGCGAAGCACTTCAAATTCACAAAGAAGTATAAGACATAATATTCATCCATAAAAGGATGTTCAGATAAACACAGAAATAATCATGATGCGAGGAAGAACGTTATCACTGCCTTCTAAAATAGGCAAGAAGTCATATGGGATGGAAATCATACTGGTTTGAGTGAAGGAAGGTGGCATTTGAAGTGGATCTCATAGAGTGTGTAGGACTTTAACAGATGGAGTCAGTAGGCAGGCATCTATGGTAGCAGGAAGTGTAAGAGTAAAAGCAGTTAGGCGTGGAGAGTATATGCAGTGATTCCTCACACCTGCTCCATCAAGTGGGTTCTATAGGCTGTAAGTAACAACACCAAAAAAAAAAAAAAAAAAAAGGTTTAACAATAAGATAATGTCTCCCCTTTTGAGTAAGTGGATCCAGGTAGGCATATTTAGCAGCTCACCAATGTCAGGGCTCTGTATCAGCTTCTCTGTAATTTTCATGGCCTCCCTTCTTATATAGATGGTTCCAGAAGCTAAGCATTGCTACGTCATACAAAGTTCAAAGGTGAAAAGAGGCATGTCTCTATCTGTGATTTTTTTTATTACAAGTGAGACAGACATTTCCAGAAGCCTCAGTAGACTTCCCTCCATTGGTCAGGAGAATATCACTTGCCCAGCCTTGACTGACCAATAGTGGAATGGACTTAAATCAGCATTCATCTCCAGGACCTGGGGAAGGACTCCTGAAGCATTTGAAAATGAGCATTTGAAAGTATTGAGTTTCTGCCTCTGAAAGGTTGTTGCCAAGCTGCGAAGAGAATGTAGTTAGGTTTGAATCTCTTCTTTTCCTCAATTCTATAATTAACCATTGACCAAACTCCTCAGCAGATTATGGGGTAACTGGTCCCAAGCAGCTTAGCATCACCTGTAATAAGCTTATGTAAGAGAGACAGGAAAGCTATTTCCAGGCTGTTACTTGATAGAATGTGAGTAAGCAAAGCTAAGAGGGGCAAGTGAGGGAAAGGAAAGTTCTCCCTGAAGAAACTGATGAAATATTCCTGGATATTTAGTGGAATCTCAGAGGTGCTATCCTGTATCTTCTTTCGAGCCCTTGCCTTGATAACTCACAGTTTATAATTCCAGGTGAAAGCTCATAATGGACTGATCACAGAAGCAGATTTGATGAAGCTGAATATCGTTGTGTTGATGAAAGCTTCTTTCTCTTGATAAGCCACCACCAAGAATGGAAAGTCAATAGAGCCACTTAATGAGTTTTTCAAACTCATGTCTTCATCTTAACTAGATGGGCTGCAGGCAGTGAGGTTCTAACTGTAACATACCTTCCCCTCCCCTAATAAAACCCAAGCAGTGAGAAGAAGGGAGGGATCCATGGGTCTCTGGGGAATGAGCATCAGTACCTTGGTCCTCAGCTGTGTGGTATGCATTCGTCGCCAGGTTCTACCATAATTTCCTCCAGCACTAACTCTGAGGAAAGCGAAGAGATAAGCAGGCCATAGGAACAACTTCCCTTCTGCCCTCTTCTGTATCAGTGTCCAGGAAACTGAGGAATCACCTAAAGTGGAATGTAAGAACTGAAGTTGTGTCCAAAACATTAATGCTATGTGCTGATTTTTAACCCAGACTCTATAGCCCGAAGACTTTGAGTTCATGTCCCGACTCTGCAGCTTGTAAACTAATGATCTGGGGCAAATTGCATCCTCGAGCCCTTTGTGTTTGCATCTCTTTCTCTATAATCTGAGGGTAATATGAAAATTTACCTCGTGAGGCTACCATGGTGAATAAAAGTGATTATAAATACAGGGCCCAGTGGAAAGTATTCTCTACCACTGTGTGTGTTAGTTGCTCAGTCATGTCCAACTCTTTGCAGCCCCACAGACTGTAGCCTGCCAGGCTCCTCCATCCATGGGATTCTCCAGGAAGGAATACTGCAGTGGGCTGCCATTACCTTCTCCAATCCTCTACTGTTAACTCAATCAATATTTTCTTTTTTATACTATTCTCATCACAAAAAAGAAGGCTCGTTTCTTTGGAAACAAGTGGGGTGAAACGAGAGGCTTCTTGGAGAAAAATGAGTGATTTTATTCTACACAGAGCTACATGAATTTAATCCTCAAGAAATGTCTTCCTAGGAAGAAGGACAAAACAAAGGCACACCAGAGAGTGAGGCTGATTTGTTTTGAAAAGAATCTTACGATTGGAAAAGAAAACCAAATATGCTCCATGAAATTGAGCTACAGATAATAAAAGTGTCAACGTGGGACACTGGTCAGAATACTGACTCAGTTGAAAAAAAAAATTCATTGTAGTTCAGGAAATATATTCAGGCCCCTTGTCAGTGCACATCTCGTCCCACTTGGCGTCACCCCAGCAGTGGATCTGCTTCGTTTACTGATGACAAAAAGAGAAGAGAAAAGAAGAAAGTTTTTATTATCTCCATGCTGAGTGCCATGGGGCCAATATAACCGTCCGTGGACTGCCCTGGTGCCCTGTTCCCAGCCTCCTGCCTCATGAGCTGAATGCAAACACCACTGCTCTCCCCAGCCCTGTGGGGTGTGGAGCCAAGCAAGGGAAGGAAGATTCTCCCAGTTCAGAGAAGAGCGGGAGAGCCTCCCGCAGCTCCTCTCTCCCCTGGAACTGCAGGTGCCCTGTGAGTCTGGCCAGGAGACACCTGATCGTCCTGGCAGAGGAGCGGGCTGGCAGCCCAGCTACATGGGAGTTGAGAGTCCACCCAAGTGAATGTGGGCTAAGACGAAGGTACACGGCCCCTTCTGAGAGTTTTCCGCGACAGTCCAGCCACCTGATCCGGCATCCCACTGTGCCGTCAGTAGGACCCACGAGAACACTCACAGGGTGGAGGTAGGTACATTGGTGTGCTCTGCCCACACTCACTCCCCCTCTGGCCCTGGGCTTCTGGAGGTGGGCACAGGGTCTTGTTCACCTTGGTACACACATGCCCTAGCGTAGTGCCTGGCTTACGGTAAACTCTCAACACACACTCAAAAGAATCAACCCAGTAGAGTTGAAGGATACCAGAGGAAGGAGAGGGACAGGAGGATTTCCTCTGAAGCTTTTTGAGGTATGAACATTACTCAGGAAGATGGCTCTGTCCTTGATGTTTATTAGCATCACTTGGGAAGCTTTTAAAATTCAAATGACCTGTCTCCACGAGGGCTCACAGCCCTCTCTTTATTTTCTTCCAGTTTTATTGAGATATAATTGATGTACAGCTCTTGTATAAGTCTAAGGTATACAGGATATAGTGATTTAACTTACACACAGCATGACTTGATTATCACTGAGTTTAGTGAGCAAACATCATCTCATATAGATACAAAATACAAGAAAAAATATGCATATGTTTTCCTTGTGATGAGACCTCTTAGGATACACACTTAATTAATTTCATATATAACGTACAGCAGTGTCAGTTATATTCATCATGTTGTGCATTGCATCCCTAGTACTTACATATCTTATAACTGGAAATTTGTGCCTTTCAACCACTTTCATTCATCCAGAATCTCTTCAGTAAGGACTAGGCATCTGATTATTTTGAGTTCTCGAAACAAAAGTGTTATACGATCTGGATTAAGACCCACAGGAGTCGGGCATTGAACACACCCAGCTATCCAGAGCTCATTTCCTCCCATGTCCAGCCAGAGAAGAGATGGCATTTGAAGTTAGATAGAGATGCTGCAGATATAAGAGAGGCTGCCTCTTTCAGCTTAGAGGCACCAGCATCAGATGGCAATTACTAATTATTTCCCTTGTAGATTTCATTTCACTTTTAAGAGCAAGTATTTCTTGAATATTTCACAGTTATCAGGAATGAGTTAATCAATAAGAGCCATTTACCCAGACAGGTTGCCATTGGCATGTCTAAGCCCCCTTTGACAAGCTGACCTAAGGACAAACAGACATCTAATGCAATCACAGTCCCATGAAAGGAACACTCTGAATCTTTTGTAGGGGGAAATCGCACATATTCTGTGCACATCAACAATGCTTTTCTAAAAGCGTACGTGCAGAAACCTCATGCTCATTTCAATCCAAATTCCCAGCTCTAGTCTTCTTGTTTCTTGTTTCTTGTTTTTGCCTATTTCTGCTTCACTGACTTCCATGGGCTCACCTAGCCTAGAAAACAAGCCTGTACCCATGGCCTAGAGCTCAGTTAGCCACTCCAGGGTGGACAATCATTTTCTGTGAAGGGTCAGAGCATAAGTAATCTGGATTTTGTTGATCATACCAACTCTTTTGCAACTACTCCACTCTGCCAAATTTGAATTTCATATCACGTTCATGTGTCATGAAATAGTATTTTTCTTTTGGTTTCTATTTAACCATTTTAAAAAGTAAAAACCATTCTTAATTCATTGGTCATAAAAAAACAGGGGGCCAGCCAGGTTTAACCCACGGGCTGTAGTCTCCCAGACCCCACATTAGCCAAGGGGATATTGTCTGAGTTGAACAGAGCCCTAAGCCCGTGTCCTCAAATACACGGGGATGGAAGAATGCAAAGCAAACCCCTCTGATGAAATAGAGTACTGCTGTGGCTCTTTAGTTGCTCAGTCGTGTCTGACTCTTCTCAGATCCTGTGGACTATAGCCCAACAGGCTCCTCTGTCCATGGGATTCTCCAGACAAGAATGCTGGAGCAGGTTGCCATTTCCTTCTCTAGGGGATCTTCCTGAGCCAGGGATCGAACTTGTGTCTCCTGTTTTGGCAGGTGGATTCTTTACAACTGAGCCATGTGGGAAGCCCTGATATAGGCTGGCTCTGCTCAAAAAGGCACTGTGAAAGATTCAGGAGGGACTCACAGAATCTGGATCCCATGATAAAACTTGCGTTCTCACAGAAGAAAGGAAGCATGCAGATGGATGGGGGTGGAGAGGATGAACAACAGCGTTACATTTTTAAGTGGGGCTCCTGAGTATAGGGTTTGTTGTAAGCATCTGGCAAACCCCAGAAAAGGCTCCTGATTGTGCTGGCTGAAACCTATTCACATGGTAATGCTTTTTGAGGGTATTAAAGAGAGGCAGGATTCAGGAGGCAACTATACTTAGGAAGAAGAAGACAGTTTCTATTCCTGAAACAGAGCTCTCATTTGAGAGATGGAGAGGAGGGCAGAAAGCTACGTATGTATTATATCTAGACAAGCAGAGATGTAGATGGCTAGTCACTTTCCGATCACCCCCAACATCTTTTTTCTTGCACCACGATCACCGTTTGGCTCTGAAATTCCTCTCAGCTCACGCCACTGGTCGAAATCATTTTTCTTCCCACATCTTCCTCTCGAAGCCCTGCTGAGTCCACAGTGGCTGGGAACTGGGACATAAGAGAGGCACACAGCCTCGGAGGAAGGCAGTGTGTGCCGCATGGACCTGGGTGTGCACTCTCATCAGTGTGTGAGAGTGTGCCCTGATGCCGTCTGTGGCAAAGGTGGGAGGGACTTTGTAACTGTCTCTCTGAATATACAGTACCAGGGACTGTGGGAAAATCTGGATGAGGCGGGAGACCATAGAAAGAGATGAATCCGTGCTGATCAGGGCATATATCTGGGAAAGCAGCCCTTAGCACCCCTTCTGGGTCTGTGGCTTCAGCTTCGTTTTAGTTAGTCCAAGAGCCCTGCATTCATAATTAACCCATCTTTGTTTAGTGGAGCCCAGAGCCAGCCAGTCAGAGTCCTATAGACTCTACTAAGAAAGAAAGAAAGTAGGTAAAGGGTCTCTCCTCTGCTTATACTGCCGGTATCATAAAGTATGGGGCTTCCCTGGTGGCTCAGTTGGTAAAGAATCTGCCTGCAATGCAGGAGACCCCAGTTCAATTCCTGGGTCAGGAAGATTTGCTGGAGAAGGGATAGGCTGCCCACTTCAGTATTCTTGGGCTTCCCTTTTGGCTCAGCTGGTAAAGAATCCTCCTGCAATGCAGGAGACCTGGGTTCGATCCCTGGGTTGGGAAGATCCCCTGGAGAAGGGAAAAGCTTCCCACCCCAGTATTCTGGCCTGGAGAATTCCATGGACTATGAGCTCACAAACAGTTGTACACGACTGAGTGACTTTCACTTTCCCCTTAAAGTGTCCCGTGCTTCTTCCTTGCTTCCCAGATTGTCTCTCAGGGCCACCACTTATGGTTCTGTGGGTTGTACCCTCCCTCGTGCACCTATCTGAGGCGGGGAGGGATGGCTGAAAGTCAGCCTGCATTCTGGTGATCAAGCTGTGTGCTGTCAGAGCTGTGTCTGAGTCCTCATTCCTCACCTTCACTCTTATGAAGGACCGCTCTTTTCTTTGCACACATGTTCTACTTGGTCCCTGAGCAGTAAGGATGAGCATCTATGTCCTTCCAGAAGGTCACCTTTTCCTGACTCATCCAGACATATATACAGGCTTGTATTAGCCCTAGCAGTTCTCTTCAGGACCATCACCCAAAGCATTCAGTGTTTGGTTATCCTTGTTACTCACCTCAGGCTAATGCAAGATACAGACTTTTTATGTTTTACAGAAATAAGAGAGACATGTCACAAGGCCTTGAATTCAGTGGGAAGACAAATGGAGTCAGGTACCTATCATTAGCCAGAGGTTCCTAATGTCCTCTGGAGAAGGAAATGGCAACCCACTCCAGTACTCTTGCCTGGAAAATCCCGTGGATGGAGAAGCCTGGTAGGCTACAATCCATGGGGTCGCAAAGAGTCGGACACGACTGAGTGACTTCACTTCCTCCCTCCCTTCCTTCCTTCCTTCCTAATGGCCTAAGAGATCAAGAGATTACCATCACCCGGGGGCTGAAGGCCACCCTTGACTTTTCTTTCAAGCTCTAGTGACCAGTGGCATCTGAAGTAAGTCCATTTCAGGCCCCATCCTAGCAGCTTCTTTCCAGTAATGAGAGTCAGACGTCCAGCTCTCTGCATCTGGGCATCAGAGGGGCAAAAAGCACTCTCACAACAGGAGCAGCGCAGGTGCCAGGGTCTGGAGCCCCTGGAGTGGGGTTTCTGCTCATCTTTCTTTCCCCCTGAGGTCTTGAGTTTCCTTCATTTTAATCCAATTAAAGAAAAGAAAAATCAGTACGTTTTTAGCACTAGAGGAAAAGGGCTCAATTGACAGCAGCTTAATCACTGTGTTAAGCGAGGTTAATTTCCACCCTTGGTCTTTAATAGGCCTGGTGCTGGAGATGAATTTTTTCAGTTGATGCCATGTTCAGGTCACCTGGCTGCCCATTTTAATCAGAAGACTTTCACAGCTCTAATGTGTGTGTTTCACCACTCACCCGTTCTTCTTCTCTAGAGGCTGATATCATGAACTGCAGGCCAGACTTCCCCTGGGCTGAATTTTCAGGAGACCCAGGCTGCCCTCAGTCTGCCAGTCCCTCTCCCCCAGGTCTAAACACAAACACTTTTTCCTCTTCCCAGACTCTGCCATCCAGTTGCATCCTTCCTCCATCTAGATCACCTAGGATCATGATGTCAAGGCAGCATCCTCTAACCTGAAGGTGCTGGAAGGCTAAAGAAGCAAAGGGGAAATCAATACAAATTAAAAGCAAATTAAAAACTATATCCAAGGTCAAAGCACATAAATGAAAATCTGTTAACTGCTGATTTATGGTTTGGTGGCATACGCTTGTTTGCTTGGGTGACAGAAGTGAGCGTGAAATCTCTTAGCTTCTAGGAGTGTTTGGAGAAACCTGCGGAGCTCAAGAAAGTGTTTCTCATTCAGGTTAGATCAAGCAAACTCCCTCTGAATGGCCTTTCTGGATTGGAGAATATTCTGCAAAGTTTCTCCAAGACAGGAAGCACCCTTAAGTGTGGAACTCATATAATCTGGCACCAGGAAACATCAAGAGTCACTTCTGGGTGAAATCCCTATGCATTGTGGCAGGAATCTGGCCATACGTCAGGTCCAAGTTTATTCTAATGGATTCCTAAGGCAGTGTTAAAGCAGAGGAGTTCAGTTAGGGGCTAAGAATTGAGCACCATAATGCGGTCAGGCACATTTTTAATATCACTGGGGCATTACCTCCTTGTGGCAGGCACTACCAGAAATTCCTGGATTGGCCAAAACTAGAGGCCATAACTGGGCTTCCCGGTGGCTCAACTGGT
Organism: Oryx dammah; assembly: GCF_014754425.2. NCBI lineage: Eukaryota > Metazoa > Chordata > Mammalia > Artiodactyla > Bovidae > Oryx > Oryx dammah. The sequence goes on along the minus strand of NW_024070205.1, from coordinate 6,183,874 downwards.
AAAGAACCCACCTGCAATGCAGGAGACTCAGGATAACATGGGTTTGATCCCTGGGTCGGGAAGATACCCCAGAGGAGGGCATGACAACCCACCTCAGTATTCCTGCCTGGAGAATCCCATGGACAGAGGAACCTGGCAGGCTATAGTCCATGGGGTGGCAAGGAGTCAGACACGACTGAAGTGACTGAGCATGCAAGCAGAGGCCACAGTCAATTTCAGTTTTCATTGCTTTCCCAGAAAGACACGAAGACTAGGGTGGAAGGAATATTTCACTCTGGTCCAGGTAGACAATGACGGGAAACCATCTGACCCAAAAGCTGGAAGGAACCGAATGCTCTTCTGTTTTCATCTTCTACCTTTTAGTTATCTCAACGTGGAGGAGGCTGTGGACCTAACCCTATCTCCAGGCTTGCAGGCAAGATACAAGACATTCACATGGCTTGTCTCTGTGGGGCCACCATTCTCTGGATGCTGCTTCCAGGTCCTCACTTGGACCAAACGAGAGAGGATCCTTCATAGCGAAGGTGTCCGAGTAAACGAGGCCCCTGTGAGGCGGGCCCTCTGACAGTGTGGTGATCTTGTTGCCTGCCATGGCAACAGGACTACCTGTGGGCTGTCTTCTGTCAAATCTTCTTCCCAAGCTTCCTAACAGGTCCTCTCCCTTTTTTTGCACTGACGCTCACTCGGCCTCCTCCTTGGTACTGTCATCAGCAGAATGGATAGTTCTTTGTTCAGTTCAGTTCAGTCGCTCAGTCGTGTCTGACTGTTGGTGACCCCATGAACCACAGCACGCCAGGCCTCCCTGTCCATCACCAACTCCCGGAGTTTACCCAAACTCATGTCCATTGAGTGGGTGATGCCATCCAACCATCTCATCCTCTGTCGTCCCCTTCTCCTCCTGCCCTGAATCTTTCACAGCATCAGGGTCTTTTCCAATGAGTCAGCTCTTCGCATCAGGTGGCCAAAGTATTGGAGTTTCAGCTTCAACATCAGTCCTTCCAATGAACACCCAGGACTGATCTCCTTTAGGATGGACTGGTTGGATCTCCTTGCAGTCCAAGGGACTCTCAAGAGTCTTCTCCAACACCACAGTTCAAAAGCATCAATTCTTTGGCATTCTGCTTTCTTTATAGTCCAACTCTCACATCAATACATGACCACTTGAAAAACTATAGCCTTGACTAGGCAGACCTTTGTTGGCAAAGTAATGTCTCTGCTTTTCAATATGCTCTCTAGGTTGGTCATAACTTTCTTTCCAAGAAGTAAGCATCTTTTAATTTCATGGTTGCAGTCACCATCTGCAGTGATTTTGGAGCCCAAGAAAATAAAGTCAGCCACTGTTTCCACTGTTTCCCCATCTATTTGCCATGAAATGATGGGACCAGTTGCCATGATCTTCATTTTCTGAATGTTGAGCTTTAAGCCAACTTTTTTGCTCTCCTCTTTCACTTTCATCAAGAGGCTTTTTAGCTCCTCTTCACTTTCTGCCATAAGGGTGATGCCATTTGCATATCTGAGGTTATTGATATTTCTCCTGGCAATCTTGATTCCAGTTTGTGCTTCTTCTAGCCCAGCGTTTCTCATGATGTACTCTGCATATAAGTTAAATAAGCATGGTGACAATATACAGCCTTGATGTACTCCTTTTCCTATTTGGAACCAGTCTGTTGTTCCATGTCTAGTTCTAACTGTTGCTTCCTGACCTGCATATAGGTTTCTCAAGACGCAGGTCAGGTGGTCTGGTATTCTCATCTCTTTCAGAATTTTCCACCGTTTATTGTGATCCACATAGTCAAAGGCTTTGGCATAGTCAATAAAGCAGAAATAGATGTTTTTCTGGAACTCTTACTTTTTCCATGATCCAGCAGATGTTGGCAATTTGGTCTCTGGTTCCTCTGCCTTTTCTAAAACCAGCTTGAATTTCTGGAAGTTCATAGTTCATGTATTGCTGAAGCCTGGCTTGGAGAATTTTAAGCATTACTTTACTAGTGTGTGAGATGAGTGCAATTGTGCAGTAGTTTGAGCATTCTTTGACATTGCGTTTCTTTGGGATTGGAATGAAAACTGACCTTTTCCAGTCCTGTGGCCATGCTGAGTTTTCCAAATTTGGTGGCATATTGAGTGCAGCACTTTCACAGCATCATCTTTTAGGATTTGGAATAACTCAACTTTGTTCTCCTAAGCTTTAATTTCTACTTCCAGTTCTGGCACCTGTCATACATCCTTTAACTATGTATATATATATAAAGAGTTAGTAAAAGTAAGTTGCATTGAAATTAATAAATTGGGTAATATGTAGCACGAGGAAGATAATCAATAATACTACAATAACTTTGTACAGTGTGTCATCTATGAAAATGCTGTATACCTGAAACTAGCTGACTTACTTATTAAGTCAACTATGCTTCAAAAGTTAAAAAAATAAAAATAAATGAAGTGGATTGAATCCACTGAACTCACTTGAACACCTTTGTGGTCGAGGTACTGCTGTTGCCTTCTATCAACAATAAGCATGTATTAAGCCCTTACCTGCTAGACTGTGGCAATTACAAAGGATGACTCCACTACTAGTCTCCCTGGTGCTTTGGCTATTTGTGTAACTCACTGTTTTTTCTAAACTATTCGGTGGTAACTTTCCAAAGAATAAGGAATTACTTTTTTCTGAACGTTCACCAGGTGCTCATCACCAGGACAGTCTATGTATCATTTCAACCAAACTTACCACAGTTCTACAAAGTTGATGCCTCAACCCGTTTTGCAGCTGGACAGGCCAAGTTTGGGTGTGTTAAGTCTTCGTCTGTGGTCACACAGCTGAAAAGTGGCAGATCTAGGATCCAAGTCTAGTTCTCTCTGATATTGAGAGCTGAGCCTTTCTCACTATTCTGCCCTTCAGTGATCCCAGCTTATTTACCTCGTATATCAAGATCCTACATCATCGCCTTGTACAAGGTAGGTACAAACTAAATGATGGATGAATAAGTGAAAATACAGTTCCTCAACTCAAAAACTTTATTGGCAATCTAGCTGCAGAGCCAATATGCAAAAGGGCTAAAAAATAAATAGCAATTCAAAAGATATATAACAGTCCAGTACAACAATACAGAAACTGTCGTAAGGCTTTTTAAGATTAATTGCCAAATGAATGATACAAATAATAAGTACTATAGAAATGGAATGATCTGGCAAAACTTCATGGAGGAAGAGGGATGTTTTTAACTACAATTTTAATATTTATGAAATGCCTCCTCTGGGCAAAGCCCTATATGCAACGATCAACAATACTCTGTCCCTGCTCTCCAAGGGACTGTATAGTAGGAAGGGTGAGTAAGGAGATAAATACAAAATGAGATATTGGAAACAGAGGGCTACAGATAGGCAGGGGGACAGAGGAGGTGGTTCTCCAACAACCTTCCTTTCATCTTCTTTGCCTGCTGCTGCTGCTGCTGCTGCTGCTAAGTCGCTTCAGTCATGTCCAACTCTGTGCGATCCCATAGATGGCAGCCCACCAGGCTCCCCCGTCCCTGGGACTCTCCAGGCAAGAACACTGGAGTGGGTTGCCATTGCCTTCTCCAATGCAGGACAGTGAAAAGTGAAAGTGAAGTCTCTCAGTCGTGTCTGACTCTTAGCTACCCCATGGACTGCAGCCTACCAGGCTCCTCCGTCCATGGGATTTTCCAGGCAAAAGTACTGGAGTGGGTATTTTCTTTGCCTAGGTTCTCCCAAAAGCACTTTACTAGAATCTTGTTTCTCAGAGTATGATACAGCTTCATTTGGAAACTTGCTAGAAATACAAAATCTTGGGGTCTACCCCAGACCTACTGAATAGAAACTGCATTTTAACAAGAACTAGAGTTGATCGTGTGGCTCAGTGGTAATCTGCCTGCCCATCCAGGAGACGCAAGAGACACAGGCTGGATCTCTGGGTTAGGAAGATCCCCTGGAGGAGGAAATGCCAGCCCACTCTAGCATTCTTGTCTAGAAAATCCCATGAACAGAGGAGATTGGTGGGCTTCAGACCATAAGGTCACAAAGAGGCAGACACCACTGGGGACTGAGCACGCATGTAGAGAGCTGATTTGTGTGCACGTCGGAGTCTGAGAAGTGCTGATCTAGGATGCAGAGTGTGTAAGCCACTGGGACCACAATCATGTCCCCATCTGTACCATGCGTCCCAATCCAAAGCACTACAACCCTCCTAGAGGCAAGGTTGTGGACTTCAGAAAGCTGGTTCAGGCATCTTGCCCTCTGTCCTTTCACTGCTGTTGGGGAATCATTTCTTCTTTACCTGCAATATATTCCCTCCCTGAAATCCCTGACTCATTCTCACCCCTGCAGTTCCTTTGCTGCACCCCATCCCTTCTGTGCCAATAGCCAGATAAATAAGAATTACTTTCGCTACTCAGTTCCCTCAAATGTCAAATTCTCTCTGGAGTTGCCGGACGTGTCAAGGAGAAGGAATTATCTTTGTGGTTATATATAGACTCTTTCTCTCTTTCCCCCACGCCCACCCCTATCCCCTTGAGTCAGAATCAGCAGCAAGGGGAAGAGAACAGAGAGACTGTTTTGCTTCTTCAGATGGGAAGGTATTGATCAGGCAGAGAAGAGAAACAAAACAAAAAATAAAAACAGGAGAGAAAGCAAAGGCATTCAAGTCTCAGATGCATCGGGCCTGGACACAAAGGGCTCTTTTATTAGGCATGGATTTACCTTCAAGTACAAAATGTGAGAAAGAAGATCTGAGAGACTGAAGCATGCCCTCAGTACTTGGCATTTGCAACAGGAGACATATGAGCTGTGATGATTAAAAATCAGCCTAATGGTTTTCCAAGACAATTTTAATACAAGGGGAAAATGTTCTAGCCAGATTGAAAGTTAGAGCTCTTTACCCTGGATGATCTGGTGGAAAAATGAGGCTGCCAAAAGAAGGGAAAGACAAGTGAATAGAGTGGAGGGGTGGCTTCCCTCCTCAGTGTCTCAGGAAGTATGCTGGGTATTCCGCAAATGCGTTACGTGGATTATTTCATTTAATCTTCACATAGTGCAAAAATGGCAACCCACTCCAGTATTCTTGCCTGGAAAATCCCATGGACAGAGGAGCCTGGTACATGGGGCCGCAAAGGGTCAGACAGGACTAAGCGACTTAAAAAAAAAAAAAAAGTGCAATAAGGAGGCATCATGAATCTTATTTTATAGTCAAGCTTAAAGAGATCAGAGAACTTGCCCAATATTAATAGATACATACTTGCAAAGTATTCATGGATTCTGTATTTGTGACTTCACCTATGAGCTAAAATTTATTTGTAACCTCAAATCAATACTCATGGTGTTTTCATGGTCATTTGAAAACATGCACAGTGATACAAAAAAAAAAAGGAAAAGTCAGTCACTTAACATGCACATCTTCAGATGAAGTCAAATGATGTGACCCTCTGCCTTTCAGCTCTGATGTTATAAACAAATGTTCTTTTTATGGTCTATTTAGTGCTGCCTTTTTTTTTTTTTTACTTGTTTCTACTTTTTGTTGATGCAGTCATTGTTTAAAATTGCCCCAAGCACAGTGCTGATGTTCTGTCTACTCTCCCTAAGCACAAAAAGTCTGTGATGTGCCTGTAGAGGATATGTATATTAGATAAGCTTTCCTCAGGTGTGAGTTATGGTTCTGTTGGCCGTGAGTTCAATGTTACTGAATCAATAACGTGTAGTGAATACAGTGCCTTTCAACAGAAATGCACATAATAAAGGTTACATCTTCATCAGTTGATGAAAATGTCACGACCAGAGGCTCATAGGAACCTAACCCTATATTGCCCCTAAGAGCAATGTTCAGTATTCACTAACTCATGGTTTATGGCAACTTTATAGAACAAAACTACTGTGAATGAAGACAATCAACGGTGCTTTTTTTTTTTTTCCACTTTCAGGTAAAATTATAGGTGTACAAGACATATATATGCACACACGTACAGACGTATAAACACACACATATATATTTATGTATACACATATTTAATCTCAGGGAGACCACTAGAACAGAAGACTTAAAAATCCTTTGAGATAGGAAGTAAGACTCTAAAGGACCTGCTAAACTGCTTTTCATGGAGATAAATTCTGAGTGCATGTCTGCCTCTGGCTGCTTGTGAGGACGGAGTTGGGCCATGGCCCCCAGCAATTTGCCCTCCCCTCCATCACCTTTCTCCCTAAATAGTGTTGAACACATGATTTTAAGATACTAGATTGAAAAGAGGTCAAGTCACAAGCCTGCCTGGATGCCCAGAAGACTGTCCATCAGACTGGTTGGACTCAGATCTGCCACACTCTAAAGCCACGTTCTTTCCCCTGTATCTTCACATGTGTGATGTCCAAATGTCCAGGAACTTTCCCTTTCTTGAATTCTAGGACTTCGTGGAATAAAAGGAGCCTCTCATCTTTCTGTTGAGCACAATTGATCTTGCTCCCATTTCCAGAGCATTGTCTTCTTCTCACGATCTTCCTAAAACAAAAAGCGAGGCACTCAGGAATCCCATTTTCACTCCACATTGGTGGATATTTTTCTAAAAACTGGAAAGTCTCCTACAAGCTGAATAGCATAGAATCACTTTGATTGTTTTTTTTTTTTTTTTACAAATCTTCTATTAAGGTGTTTCATATTTGTATTGTTTCTTTCCCCTACTTTCATCAGACTCATCTTAGCTCTGGCTAATCCTCTGTGCCTTTTTCTCCTTGGCAATCTATTTCCACTTATTTTCTCTTTATTCTTCAATTCAGCATGTTCTTCCACCCCAGCCATCCCATTCACCAAGGGCTCAAATCAGTAGACACGTTTCATTTTTTTTTTTTATCCTTCTTCCATCTTTGACAACTTTGATGACATCCTTTTATTTTTTTTTTTTTCCTTTTTAGGGCTTGTAGAATGAGTAAGGGCTTCCCTGGTGGCGCAGCTTGTAAAGGAAATTTAAAACCATAATGTAAGAATGTTGCAACTTCCTGGTGGTTTATTAAATAATCCATCTGCCAATGCAGGAAACATGGGTTTGATCCTTGGTTCAAGAAGATGAAGGAAATGGTAACCCACTCCAGTATTCTTACCTGAAAAATCCCATTAACAGAGGAGCCTGGCTGGCTACTGTGCATGGGGTTCCAAAAGAGTTGGACATGACTTAGTGACTAAACAACAACAGAATGGTATAGCAAATAGGACCCTAGAGGCCATCAGACAAAAATCACTCAGTTTGGAGGAGAGAGGGAGAATGACTTACTGAAATTCAGGCTCCAGCTGGTAGAGGCCTTCCAGTGCCCACTTCCCTGTAGCATCTGGTCTCCTAGCCTGCAACACCTGATATTCTCTTCCAAGCTGGTCTCCCATTCAAGCATTATACAGGCCTGACCCTGCCCAGCTCCATGACTGATTGTGTTCAAGGTGATAGATCTATCCTTTCTGTCCCTTCACAATCCTCTGCCTCTCAGGGGCATCTAACCCCTCAGGCTGGCCTTTTGCTGAGCTTGACACCAGAGAATCAATACCAAGAGGAGAAGAAGATTGAAAGCGCCAGGCCAAATCCTTGAAGATGCCACGCCCCTTTGATGAAAGTAAACTGATCAGGATTTTACTGCCCAGATTAAAGGCCTTTGGACTTTTACTCTGTAGAGTAAGACAGTTGCGAAACTGTGAGCGGATATGTATTCCTGGGTATCTTCCACTTAAGCCTGTGAATTACCATTTGTGCAGATACTCTAGTCAACTTCTTAAATCTGCTTCTAATGAGTATTATGGGTCTTTGTGCTCTGAAAGTCTCATTCTATTACTATATACATACAGGTAAAAAGAAAAGACTTTTAGAAGAAAATAGTGAGAGAAAGAGGAGGGATAGTTCAACTTAAGAAACCTCCAAGCGTGGCTGCTTTTGTAGGGATGGAGCTTCAATACAGGGAAAGCTCCCTCACCTTACAAGTGACAGCCCGTGGATCCTGGACTCCAGATACTATTTGCAGAGATGCTGCTTGTCCTTGAACTTTAGGGAGGAATCTTCCTGCTGATGGGAAACTGGGGTAGAATCCATCAGGTAGGTTGTACACACCACGTCTTGGGATCTAAACCAAACGGTGAGCAGCCCGGAGCTCTGACAGCACACAAATATCAAAGGACTTGAAAGATGTACCTTTGTTTTTGCAAAACCCACAGGGTGCTCCCAGGATTTGAAAGGAGCAACCTTCTTTTTCTAAGTCACCCATGTTTAATTGTGAACTTTAAATATTATAACAGCCTCATCTCTTTTGTCATCAAGATTTTTCTTTTTTAATTCAGTTTTTATAGAGCAGCCAAGGGCTAGATTGTGTTTATTAAACTGCAGAAGATAATGCATGTGGAAATGTTTTGCAAATTGTAAAACACCATACAAATGCTAGTTATTATTATTATCATTTATTAACCAATGCTGATTTCCATTAGGAAACTGGCGAGCGTATTTTCCATCGCCCTCAGCCTCATGTGCTGTTATTTTATGATGTGGAAGAAGTCAGGAAGAGAAAAAAGCAATAAACCTTCCATATGCCACATGCTATCAGAAAGAAATACAACCTCCATTTAAAGATTCATTCATTCACTCCGCAAATATTTATTGAACAGCTATTGTTTGTGAAAGTAATACATTGGTGAATTAAATAGTCTCCACTCCTAAAGACCTTCCTGCATTAAAGAAAAACATTTTTAAAGAGTAAATAATCAATTCATAATGACAAGTTCTGTTAAATACTATATTTATTGAACGAATGAATAAGTCGTAAATGAATTAATTAATGGCTTCTCTGCATAAGTGATATTTAAACCAAGAACTGAAGGAGGAATAAGATTTAGCCAGGAAAAGAGCTTGGGGCCTTTAAAGTGATGGGAAAGGCTACCAAACTCTGTGAACAGGGAAGAAGGTAATGTGAAGAACGGAGGTCAGCAGGTGGTGGGCCCTGCAGAGCACCACAGGCCACCGGAGGGCTCTTCTGGCTGGGGTGGCTAGCCTGTGAAGCTTTGGCCCAGGAAGAACTTAATCTGGTTTAAACTCTAAAAGGATCACTCTGGCTGTTACCTGAAGAATGAGGCTGGGGATAGGGGACTGAAGAGAAGGGATCACTTAACAAGCTACTGTAGGAATGCAGACTAGTGAGACCAGCAGCTTAGACTTGGGTGGAAGCAGTGTGGTTTGAAGTGAGCAGACATACTCATGAGATAATTTGGACTTAGAATTAAGAAGCTTTTAATGATTGATTGGGAGGCAATGGAGATGCCAAAGATCCCTTTGAGGTTTCTAGCTTGAGCAATTGGATGGATGAACTTGGGAATACTAGAGGAGTTTAGGGTGTAGGGTGAGCATAATTTTAATATGAGAAATGAAAAGTACCTTGGCCAGGTGAGAGCAACGTGTCAGGTCGGGAAAGTGGGATGAATAAAACATAGCACTGCAAAGTCAAACTCCTTCTGCTCTGTGATTCAGTTCAGTTCAGTTCAGTCGCTCAGTCTTGTCTGACTCTGTGACCCCATGGACTGCAGCACGCCAAGCCTCCCTGTCCATCACCAACTCCCAGAGTTTACTCAAACTCATGTCTGTTGAGTCGGTGATGCCATCTGACCATCTCATCCTCTGTCGTCCCCTTCTCCTCCTGCCTTTAATCTTTCCCAGCATCAGGGTCTTTTCCAATGAGTCAGTTCTTCGAATCAGGGGGCCAAAGGATTGGGGTTCCAGCTTCAGCATCAGTCCTTCCAATGAACACCCAGGGCTGATCTCCTTTAGGATTGACTGGTTTGATCTCCTTGCAGTCCAAGGGACTCTCAAGAGTCTTCGCCAACACCACAGTTCAAAAGCATCAATTCTTCGGTGCTCAGCATTCTTTAAGTCCAACTCTCACATCCATACATGACTACTGGAAAAACCATAGCTCTGTGATTGATATCTAATAATGTCTTTTGAAAGCTGCTAGCATAGGTTAGGTTTCTCTTAACTCTCTAATAGACAGTATAACGTCACACAGAGCTCTTCTCCAGAATCAAGGACATTGGAAAAGAAGAAACACCCTTTTCGTTGGTAAGGATACAGTTTCAAGATTCCCTGCGTAGGCAGCATTATCATGCTAATTTCTGATCAGTTGCTTAATCTCCTACAGGGCATCCCCCTTTTCATTACTCTCTTGTTGTTTTTGTTGTTTGGTCACTAAGTTGTGTCTGACTCTTTTGCGACCCCATGGACTGTAGCCCTCCAGGATCCTCTGTCCAGGGGATTTCCCAGGCGAGAATACTGGAGTGGGTGTCCATTTCCTTCTCCAGGGCATCTTCCCCACCCAGGGATCAAACTGTTTGGCAGGTGGATTCCTTACCACTGAGCCACCAGAGAAGTCCATCATTACTCTTACTCATTCTAATGAGGTTTTGGAGACCACCTCAATTATATGACAATAGTTTTCTTTTTTACAATTGTGTTAAAATATACACAACATAAAATTTCTCATTTTAGCCATTTTTTTATTGTATAGTTGAGAGGTGTTAAGTACGTTCACTGTTATGCAACCATCACTACCCTCCATCTCCAGAACTCTTTTCATCCTGCAAAATGGAAACTCTACTCATTAAACAATTACTCCCCATTTTCCCCTCCATACTCTCTAATAGTATTTTTAACTTGGATGTAACAGAGTTTATTGCTTAGAAAAAAGGATCTGCCTTGAGCTAAGGCACATTAGGCACTCGGCAGAGGAGAGGGGCCCCAGCCAGGCCTCTGTCCCTGGTGAACACCAGCCTTCCCTGGGGCTCTGCATCATGGCAGGTGGAGAGAGCAACAGCACCCCAGGCAGAACTGAAACTTGGAGGGTCAGAGCCCAGCTTCTGGGACAGTTTTCTCTTTCCACTGGGAGACTTATTGTGCCTCTGAGACGAACATTTGGCAGTCTATGTTTTATATTTTAACAGCTTTATTGAGATATAATTCACATAAAATACATTTCACCAATTTAAATTATACAATTCAATGTTTTTAGCATATTTATGGAGTTTGCAACCATCGCCCCCATCAACTCTAGGATATTTCCATTGCCCCAGAAAGGACCCCGTGCCCACCGGTAGCCACTCCCCACCCTTTCCCAGCCCCCACCCTTCTCACTGCCCAGTGCTAGGCAATGACTAACGTGCCTTCTCTCTTTCTGGATTTGGCTGCTCTGGACACTTCACATAAATGCAATTGTACCCTATGTGGATTTTGATGACAAAATATTTTAACAGGAATGCACTGCTCTCTTGCTGGCACCTCCCTTATTAAGCAGTGAAAAATGACCCCAAATCACAGCCAGGTGAGCTGAGAGAATTGCAGCTAGAGGGGCTGCCAGAAATCCCTCCCGGCCTCAGGGCTCCCCTGGGTCGAGGGAATCGGGGCCTCAGAGTCTCATCACTTTCCGAAAGCATAAAGGCCATTCCTTCTGGCCCTGGGGGAGTCCCTGGGGCTCAGTGCTCCAGGAGATGGGGAAGCCTCAGGCCTACAAGCTTTCAGGTCATGATCCTTCACCTTTTGAAATAGACAGAGATTATAGCAAAGAGGGACTCGGGCTGGCGCTGAGAGACAGGGCTTATAGCAGAGCTGAGGGGGCAGAAAACCGCCCGAATGTGTCATGTAGGAACTACCAGGAACATATTCCCCTACACAGATTTCCCCACCGGCATGGGAATCCCTCAGACAGCAATTCTTTCCTTGGGGCGAATCATAAACTCTCCTTCTTGTACGTCACGCTTTAGTTTCCCAAGCACTTGGGCGCATGTTGCCTTTGCAATATCTTTCATTCTATTAGTTTTGAAAGAGTACCATCCATCTGTTTCCTCGTAATGAAGTTGTTGAGGACGAGGTGCTTTGCCTCATTGGTGCTCCCAAAACACTTTACACTTACCTCTGTTACAGCACTTAGGAACTTTTATTCTCGCTATTTGTTTACACAGTCTATTCGCCCCTTTAGACTATCAGCTACTAGAGCAGAAGCTTCTAGGCCAGCACATGGAGGATACTGGTAGGCAGGCAACAAAGAGTGCCAGTGCTCACCGCCCGTTTTACAGGAAGAAGGCAGGGCTTAATCCCACAAGGACAGACAGTGAGGGACTGAAGAACCCTACTCGATAAGGCACTTGAACTCAGCTTTTGTAACTCTAGAGCCAGGGCTTCCCACGAGAGCTTATAGACACATGTTCTGTGATTCGTGGTTTCACAAGGACACATGTATATAGTCTAAGTCACCTTCATAATAGCCTTGTAAGGCAGGGACACCGTTTTAGAACTTGATGTAGAACTTAGTGAATAGGAAAACAGACTCAAAGACATCAGGCAATTTACTGGGCAAGACAATCCAAAGCAAAGGCTTTGAAGAACTGTATTTAAATGCCAGTTCTATCCCTTCTTGCTTATGATGATTTAACAGTTATTTCATCTCTAAAATGGGAATTGTAAACCCGGCCTTGGAGAAGATTCTGAGATTTCCAGATAAAGGAAATACATTGTTTGTCTTGTAATAAGCCTTACACAGAAGGTAACTATTATGATTGCCAGCTTAAGGTTACATCTGCATTTTCTAAAGAAGCCCTCTTCTCTTTTAGATTCTTCTTTTAAGATGTAAATGCCCTGAGCGGGACAGTACTTTAAGACTGGCATGTCAGAGCAGAAGGTATTAAGGTTGAGTATTGAGGAGTTCTTCTCAAATTGCCAAGGGGATTGAAACCTGGGGGCTGGAGGTGACAAAGTGAGATTTTCTGACTTTATTGTTTTGGAGGTGGTCTCAGAGGGTGTAGGGAGTGGGGAGGTGGGGACTAGACTGCCTGGATGCTTTCCTGTGCAGCCCTGCCTCCATAATTCCCTAGCAGAGTGAAGTGAAGCCTGGACATACAGTACTTATGGCTCGGGAGAAAGTTCTGTGTGCTTGCATGCTGCTTTGAGGATGGGTAAGTGGGTGTCCAGAGTGATTATGAATCAGAGAAGCGTGTGGGTCTGTTTGACTTTGATGGGTCAGTACTTGCCTGCATGAGTCTCCTTCTGCAATGTTTGGAAATGAGGTCCTGGAAAATGAAGTGTTACCTCTTCTTGCCTTGTCCACACTTGGAATGAATAGCCTCGTCACTCTGAATTCATTTGGTGTTTATGGGAATATCATATGTAGTTCTGTCGACATTCCCTCGCCATTATAATGCAGTTACCATAGATAATGCTCTCTTACTGCAATATGTTATCACCATTTTAACAACCTGACATACGAGCTGCTCGTATTATCACTGAAATGAAGCCATTAAGCAGCCAGAGGCTTCCAGGAGTCAGAGGCAAGAGCATCCGGTGGACAAACCTGAGCCTCTTCCAGCACGACCAACCTTATCAGCCCTACCTGCAGGTCATCCGGCCAGCTGGCTAAGGGATTGTGAAAAAGTTACCTCTGACGCTAACTTAGACGCCAGGCCCTGAGCTAAGAAAGGAACTCCTGCCTTATTACAACTCTTCTTTAATGCAGAAAAAAAAAAAAAAAAAAAAAGGGTGCCTAAGAGCAAAGCAATGAGATGTAATCAGATTCACAACTCCAGCTACAGAGCTGAGTAGTTTAGATCTGAGGGCGGCAGCAAACTCCACAGAGACCTGAAATCACACCTGAAATTACCACTTGCCCGTGAGGTTTGATTTGAGGCATAGCAACAGTATCAGCTAACATTTGCAAAATGCATGAGGTTGACAAACTCTCATCGTGTATACTATATTTTATTTGATCTTCAAAAGCACCCAGTAAGGTAAATTATTATTATCCCAATTTTCAGGTGAGGAAAGGGGTTATTTTCATCAAGCTAGCCTCATAAGATTATAGGAGGAGTAAACAAAATAATGCCTGTGAAAAGCCTAGCATTTAGTAAGCACTCTCCATATATTTCTTTTCATTAACTGAGATATTTCAGTGGGAAGTTTCCTCCGTCCAAAATCATTTTTCCATCTCCCCCAAACTTAATCCCTAAAGCCAATCATCAGGTCATCAGTCTGATTGGTGTTTGATCCATGAAATGGGTCTGTTGTAGGAGTCTGGCCCCCTGTGTCCAGTTTCATAAACTGACCAGAGATGGGAGGAACTAGTGATTTGGGAGTCAAAGAACTCGATCTAACTAAATAATTAAATTTCAGGATTAATGGGGTTTCATTTAAATACAAACTAGCAGATGAATTTTATAAAAGGTGCCACTTACACAAGAAGATAGTAAGAAGTCCAGAAATTTGAGAGGTTAGGAGAGAGTTTGAATTTTAAACTTAAGCGGTTGCCATATAACAATGAACAGAGTTCCCTGCGCTATACACAGGTTCTTATTTGTCATCCTTTTTAAGTATAGCAATATATAATGTTACATGGTGGACTGGATGGCAGGAGAATTTGGGGGAGAATGGATACATGTGTATATACAGCTGAATCCCTTTGCTGTCCGTCTGAAATCATCATGACATTGTTAATCAACAATACTCTAACACAAAATGTAAAAGTTTAAAAAATTAAATTTAAAAATTGACAGTTTGTCCTCAGCTGGGACAACATAGACTTTCTTCTGAAGACTTTATTCTTTTTAGAGCAGTTCACAGGAAAATTGACAGCAAGGTAGAGAGAGTTCCCGTATACCCTCTGTGCCCTGCACAGCATGAGTTGTTTTTAACCAGCTTTCAGGACTTGGGAGGTGAAACAGACAGAGAGTGAAGATCCCGTGATAGAAGCAAATGAAGAAACCCAACCTGAGGACATAGGGGTGGTGAGCTCTGCAGGGCTTAGCAGAGGTCCTCGTAAGACCAGAGGCCACAGAGGCTCTCGTGGGAGCAGAAACACACTCTCTGTAAGCTGGCAAAATGATGCCAATGCCAGCTGCGTTCATAGTCCCCTTAAAGCTTTAATGAATTATGTCTGGAATCCTCCACGCCCAAGATTGAATTCCACCTGGCCCTCTGCATTCTAAGCAGCCTCTCGGGTTTTGTCTCTTGTTTGGAGCTCAGGGTTATTCTACTTTTTTTTTTTTTTTTTTACCTTTCTTTGACAGTGTATTGAATCACAAAGGGGGTGGACGTGGGATTACAGTTTAGAGGGGCTCTACCCTCTGTCCAACTTTCTCTCACCGCTGACCCCCTCATGCCCTTCTTTCCTAGAATCAGTACGAGGTTCATCCTATGGGATGTAGACCCATCTGCTTCTCTCCAGGGATGACTTCTGTAGCCCCAGACTGTTCCCAACCTTGGCCATGCCTATCTTGGGGAATCCCAAGTGGATTTACATCCAACCATTCTTATATGCTTTTTATTTCCATTCTGTATCTCCATTTTTCTTTTCTTTTCTTTTTTTTTTTACAGTGCCAGAGGGGAGAAAAGAGGATGCTGAGAGGAAGTTAAAGGGCACAGCAGGAAGCTATGGAGAAGGCAAAGACAACCCACTCCAGTGTTCTTGCCTGGAGAATCCCAGGGACGGGGGAGCCTGGTGGGCTGCCGTCTATGGGGTCGCACAGAGTCGGACACGACTGAAGCAACTTAGCAGCAGCAGCGGCAGGAAACTATCTCTACTTTACAATCAAGGTCTAACACTGATAAATTGTAAATAGCATTCACCTGTGGATGAGTAACCTGGCGGAGCTAGACTGAGGAAGCAGACCGATTCTAGCAGAAGGCTATGCAGCATGGGAGACAGGGGTCGCCAGCCGTGCGATCCTGGAGGTCACGAGGAGCAAGCTCCTCCCTCGAGACACTTTCATCCTGGGTTCATTTTACAGTTCGTCGGAACCAAGAGGTACCGGGAAGGACGACCTGGGGCAAACAAATCCAGTGGGTCTGGTGGAGATTGGGAGGCACTTTGGTGTGTCCTGACAAAGGGGGCCCTTCCGTGAAAGGGGATGCTCCTCGGCCACTGGACCAGGCGCCATAGTGAAGCCAGAAAAGGTGGTCGTCCCTCTCTGAGGTTAATGGAGTAAAAAAGGGCACTTCCTTAGCTCTGCAGCCTGTACCTTCACGTAAATTGAAACAGACAGAATTACCATTGATACAAATTAAAAACAAATAAAAAGGGTACACAGAGCTGATTCTGAGAGTTCAAACTCCATTACCAGCTGATTTACTGAGCAGTGACCTGTGATTGTTGGGGGGAGGGCGGGAGGAGCAAGGAGTCTCTGTGAATCCCATCAACCCCATTGCCATGTGGCACACCAGTCAATAAGCTATTTAATTTAATGGGAAATGGTATTGACGAGCCAGAGAATGCAACTCACAAAAGATGCAGCTGCAAGGAGCAGATAAAGTCTTCAACCCAGCCTCCCGCGCAGGGTGGCCACCCCTTAGCATCTCCTTTGTCAGATTCAGAGGAGGGACCCGTGGGACTGGGGGGATCGGGGCCCCAAGGGGATGGTGCTTACATAGGATTACCAACACTGAGAGATGGAGTCAGCGAGGGGTGGACTGGCAGGGAGATTGGGAAGAAAATTGGAAACAGATCTTCTGAACTGAGGACAAAGCCGTTAATGACCTTTCAGAGTGCAGGCAGTCAGCAAGGGGAAGGCCAGTAATTCCAGAGGCAAACCCATTAGCACATCCCAAGAGGAGAACAAGCCCATCTGTTTGTTTTACTCTTTTTTTATGGGCTAGGTCAGGAGTGAAATGCTACCAGAACCAAAAGCACTCTTTGGCCAACACAAAATTGAGGCAGAGGAAACCAAGCAAGTTGCATGTACCATTGGGGGCTACAGCAGGAAAGACAGGGGAGCTTTTTTAGAAAGGGAATGGACATGTAGAAAATTAGGACTGGAAGGGGCATAGGAAAGAATCCAGTCTAATGTCCCTGCACAGTATTTGAGAAAGGGAAGTGAGGAATATAAGACAAAACAGACAAGGAGGTGGGGCTGGGTCCTTCACTCCACGTTCAGTGCGATTCCCAATGCTGGAAAGAGTGTAACAGATACAAACCAATGGGTAGGACTTGGATCAGCCTTAGCACACATTGAGCTTTAAGATCTGAGCTTTAAAGCAGGGGTCCCTAACCTCTGGGCCATGGACATGCGGGGGTCCCCAAGCCTCAGGCCATGGACTGGTCCTGGTCCATGTTAGGAACCAGGCCACACAGCAGGAGGTGAGGGTCTCTTTCTGTATCTAAATTTCCTTTTCTTACAAGGATACCAGTCAGATTGGATTAGGGCTCCTCCCCAGTGATCTTGTTTTAATGGAATCACAGCTTCCCTGGTGGCTCAGGGGTTAAAGAGTCTGCCTGCAATGCGGGAGACCTGGGTTCGATCCCTGGGTTGGGAAGATTCCCCTGGAGAAGGAAATGGCAACCCACTCCAGTATTCTTGCCTGGAGAATCCCATGGACGGAGGAACCTGGTGGGCTATAGTCCACAGGGTTGCAAAGAGTTGGACACGACTGAGCGACTTCACTTTCACCTTCAAATACAATCACATTCTGAGATTCTAAGGTTACTAGGCTTTTTGAGGGGACACAACTCAGCCCATAACAAGCCCTTAAATTAAATAACTGGTGATGTATAGAAGTGGGAAAAAAAAAAGGATTCCATTCTTGTAGAGCTTACTGTCATGAGCAAGAAGATAGGTTATCAAAAAGTAAGTATACAATATGTCAGACAGTGATAGGTGCTATGAAGAACGTTGTTGTTTAATAGCCAAGTCATCTCCAACTCTTTGCGACCCCAGGGACTGTAGCCCACCTGGCTCCTCTGTCCCTGGGATTCTCCAGGCAAGAATACTGGAGTGGGTTGCCGTTTCCTTCTCCCGGGGATGTTCCCCACCCAGGTATCGAACCCGGGTCTCCCGCATTGCAGGCAGACGCTTTACCCTCTGAGCCCCCAGGGAAGCCCTTGGGGATACATAACACAGGGTAAAAGGGATTGCGAGTGATGAGGAAGTGCTTGCTGTTTTGCATAAGATGTCCAGCAAAAGCATCTCTGATAGAGTAAAATTTACACAGTGACCTGAAAGCATTCAGGAATCAAGCCACATTTATATCCAGATAGGGAAAAAAAGGACACAGTTTTAGATTAGTGTCACACGTGGTAAGTCATAAAAACGTTTGTCTTCATCGTCGTCACCACCACCACACTTTTCCCTGTCACTTTTCCTACACCTATTCTGCTGCAGTTGATGGAGACCTTCCTGCGTTCTTCAGTTTGTGAACAGTTTCGACCAAGACCGACCATGTTCCCGGATGCTCTATCCTGCCAGCAGGTTTTATCTGGAGATGGTCTTGAGGCTGTGTGCTCCATGCATAACCCTTTGTGCCGAGCCCTTTGTGCCAGTTGTGCCTGTCCCGGTGCCCCAGGAATCTCTACTGCATGGCTTGTATTTATATAACGAAGCTGTAAGAACCCCAGCTTCTCTCGGATGGTCTATCTCCCAGGCAGGACTGAAGTTCAGCCCTTAGCAAATAGTTCAGGCCTAGCTTCCCGACACCCCTGAAGTTCTTTTCTCTAGAGCAGTGGTTCTCAGTCAAGGGAGCAAATGTAATTTTTCACTCCTAGGTAACACTGAACAATGTCTGGAGACAGTTTTTTCACGGTTACAATTTGTGGGGTGTCCTGGTATCTAGTTGGCCAAGGTCAAGGATACCACCAAACACCTTACATGGCCCAGGATAATTCCTGCAGCAAAGAAATATCCAGCCCGAGCTATAAACAGTGACATCATTCTGGTTGAGAGACCTGGAATGAAAAGAAACACCAAATTCCAAACACAGAGCAGAGCAGGGGGAACAGGAAGGGACGTGCAACGTAGGGCCAAGTGCCTCCTCAGTGTGGGGGCCTGCCTTCCCTAGACCCCCGTCCCTTTCCTTTCCCTCCTCACCCCATCCTTGTCCCAGTGGTCCCAGGCAGTGCCTGGAGGGCTTCCATTAGATGGACCTCCAGGAGCTGCAACCCTGACCTTTGGTCTTGCTCCCTGCCTGCCATCCCACTGCCCTCCAGACCTCACTTCCTGGGACACGCTTTAGACCAGCATGGCTCCACACGGGCCTGAATTCACAGACCCCTGAAGGTACTAAATACTGTAGCTTCACTTCTCCTCACAGGAGCGACTGACAGCTGGGTGACTCGCCACCTGAAGTCAGGCTCAGTGCCAGCTCCCCGTCCTTCCCCAGGATGGCTACTGCTGAGTCCGTATCAGTGCAGCATCAGTCCACAGATGATGCTGGGAGACTGTTACCAAGGAGGTCAGACGGTCAACCATGCCTTTCAACACCATGGTCAGATCAGAGCTCTACGCCGGAAGGCATGTACGGCCAACGTCATAGAGCAATCCCACGGTCCAGTAGAACAGAATCTCTTCCAAAAATTTCTGCTATGTAAACTCCTTTTCCACTCCCCAAAGGCTTGAGAAACTTCCCTTTTTCACCTTAATAAATCAGCTTTCCTCCTGAGACAAGGAACGTCTGTCCCTGGCCCTGCCTTTGAGCAACAGGCCCCCCTGGGCAGTGGGTGAAGTGACGGGATGATGGGGGGTTTTCGTGTTCATGAGTCAGAGAACAATGGCACAGGGACTCACCAGTCCCTGTGAGTTTTGGTGATTCTCGCAAGTCTGGAACCCAGACCCTCTTCAGACAAACGTCTACGGCAACAGATAGCATACAAGAGACGACAGTTGTGTTCCGAACGCCACAAGCCTTTCAGGAACCAGTAAAGTAGGGGCGCTTGAAGATGAGGGGCAGGGAGGGGGAGATGACATTGGAATGGAGAGGATGTGTAGTGAGTTTGAAGCCAGGTTATTTATAAAGCTTGTAGAGTTTCTCCCAAAAGGGCAGCGGTAAACAAGAGAAAAAGAGCAGATCAACTGCTAAATAAACATGAAAAGTGGGCGAGAGGAAGAGGCAGGCAGCCCGAGGCAGAGCATCCTGGGTGTGGAGTTGCTCCCTCTGCTTTGTCCTTCTCATCCTCACCCAGAAAAGATGCTGTTGCTGCTCAGAAAAGGTTAAGGAGTTGTCCTGAATGCAATTATGGTAGCAAAGAAACAGGGGGAGAGAGGTTATGTAACAGCCTTCCAATCCTGAGAAACTCTGTGCCGAAGGAAGAGGAGAGAACTGGGCATGTAACCAAGAGGCATAGACGCAAGTTCTATCACCGTCACTTTTCCACCTCATCCTGGCCAATGGTGGACCTCTGTAAACTGCGGTTTCTCCACCACAAACCCATAATAACCACTCTGCGTCCACCAGAACCCATTCTGAGAATCCAATGAGATAGCTGTGAATACGTTTTGTAAACAGTTAACATTAAGCCAGCCTTTCCCACAATGTTCTCTGTCGAACATTAATTCCATGGGAGGGTAGTAAGACCCCCAAGTCACAAAACAAAACACACAAAAGACAGCCATCCAGTTAAAGGGCTCCTGTTTCAATTGTGAGGTTTGGGAACGTATTTCCCGAACTAAACTGCCTGGGATCTTTTTCTGCTGAGTGTCTCGCGTGACTGACGTTGCAGAGCGAGCTTTGGGAAAGGTTTCCCTGTAGAGATATAAGGAATGTTCCCTTTCTCCTTGGCTGTTACATCAATGACAGGGCTGTGCAGAGGGGAGGGGTCCGGCTGCCCTGGCAGAGAGAGAAAGGGGCCTGAGGACTTGCTGCTCCTCCAGTGTGTCTAACGTGTTTCAAAGTTTGAGAACCCCTCGCTTTCTTAGGAAGTACAGACCACACGTTCTGGGTAGAACTGTGCCCCCCAAAGGAATGTTAAATGTCTAACTGCTGGTACTCTACATGTGACCCTGTTTCAACAGAGGGCTTGGAAGGGGTAATTAAGTTAAAATGGAGTCCTGAGGAGGGGTCCGAATCCAAAACGGCAGTCAGCCTTATAAAAAGGAGGAAATTTAAACACAGAAGCAGCCATCGGGAGATAAGCAAATGGTAACATGCCACGAAAAGATGAAGACAGTGGTCAGGACGATGGAAATACAAGCCAAAGATCGCCAGCAAACCACCGGAAGCCAGGGAGGAGGTACGTGAGGAGCAACCAACCCCACTGACATCGTAATCTGGGACTTCTGGCCTCCAGAACTGTGAGACAAGGCATTTCTGTTGTTTAAGCCACCCAGTTCGCTACATTTTGACATGGCAGCTTTCGGAAACTAATACACCTCGCCTTCTCTAAAGAACCTGCCAACCCTGCATCAACATTTACAAGGGCCTGACAAAGAGCTGGAACTCAGAATACAGATGATGTTCAAGCTGGGCTCCGTTTAATAAAATTACAATAAGATCTGCTGAAATTCCTGAGGCTTTTATTTTCCCCCTTGAGCTCAAAGCAAACCGTGATTGGAAAACTAAGAAACTCAAAGACGAGCTGCCTTCTTTGGGAACTACTTGTACTCATTCAGAGGAGGGTAAATGGGATGGTGTGCATTAGCAATAGTTGAGACAGTCAGATCTCGTCAACAAATATTTCAGACCGAGCCGTGGCAGAGATGAGGGCCAGGTGTT
This sequence comes from Oryx dammah, assembly GCF_014754425.2. Classification (NCBI taxonomy): domain Eukaryota; kingdom Metazoa; phylum Chordata; class Mammalia; order Artiodactyla; family Bovidae; genus Oryx; species Oryx dammah. The sequence goes on along the minus strand of NW_024070205.1, from coordinate 6,162,413 downwards.
TGCTCAGCAGGACTGCTCTGTAGGGTCGAGACGTAAAATGTGGCTGTGGTGGCCAGTATCTGGCACGGAATGCATGTCTGAAAAGAAAGGAAACCATGGTAGTCTGGGCCTGAGTAGCTTATCACTGAGTTTTATATAAAACTTCAATTAATTTTAACCAATCTGTTTTCTAAGAATTAAAAGGGTTAGTCAAAGTGCTACTTAACAAGACATTTTTAAGAAATTGCTTTTTCCTAAGATACCGATCCGTGCAAATATTTAAACATGTTGATACATTTCTGTATGACTTCTAACAGGGTCAAATATTCTCCCTCTAATGGGAATGTTTTCTGTGCCAATAGTGTAAATGCCAAGTCTTTAAATTGTACTTGCTGGCTTTTACGTCCAGGGAGTGTCATTAGCACTCTGCCATTTCCCCACATTTTCTGACGTATTATATTGAGAAAGCACTTTATTGGTAAACTCTGGCAAGTGAAAACATACTGTGGACAGAACAGCGGCTTCTGTTTTGTCCAGACTTCTAGGAAGCTCCAAGCTAAATTAAATGTTCAATATCAACAATTAAGTTTTTTGCTTCCTCTACTTGAGTTCATAAAGAGACGGGAATACCAGACCACCTAACCTGCCTCTTGAGAAATCTGTATGCAGGTCAGGAAGCAACAGTTAGAACTGGACATGGAACAACAGATTGGTTCCAAATAGGAAAAGGAGTACGTCAAGGCCATATATTGTCACCCTGCTTATTTAAATTATATGCAGAGTGTATCATGGGAAACGCTGGACTGGAAGAAACACAAGCTGGAATCAAGAGTGCCGGGAGAAATATCAATAACCTCAGATATGCAGATGACACCACCCTTATGGCAGAAAGTGAAGAGGAGCTAAAAAGCCTCTTGATGAAAGTGAAAGAGGAGAGCGAAAAAGTTGGCTTAAAGCTCAACATTAAAATGAAGATCATGGCATCCGGTCCCATCACTTCATGGGAAGTAGATGGGGAAAAACTAGAAACTGTGTCAGACTTTAATTTTTTGGGCTCCAAAATCACTGCAGATGGTGACTGCAGCTATGAAATTAAAAGACGCTTACTCCTTGGAAGAAAAGTTATGACCAACCTAGATAGCATATTCAAAAGCAGAGACATTACTTTGCCGACTAAGGTCCATCTAGTCAAGGCTATGGTTTTTCCAGTGGTCATTTATGGATGTGAGAGTTGGACTGTGAAGAAAGCTGAGTGCCGAAGAATTGATGCTTTTGAACTGTGGTGTTGGAGAAGACTCTTGAGAGTCCCTTGGACTGCAAGGAGATCCAACCAGTCCATTCTGAGGGAGATCAGCCCTGGGATTTCTTTGGAAGGAATGATGCTAAAGCTGAAACTCCAGTACTTTGGCCACCTCATGCGAAGAGTTGACTCATTGGAAAAGACTCTGATGCTGGGAGGGATTGGGGGCAGGAGGAGAAGGGGACGACAGAGCATGAGATGGCTGGATGGCATCACTGACTCGATGGACGTGAGTCTGAGTGAACTCTGGGAGATGGCGATGGACAGGGAGGCCTGGTGTGCTGCGATTCATGGGGTCGCAAAGAGTCAGACACGACTGAGCGACTGAACTGAACTGAACTGATGATTTTTATTTTCTACTTCAATGCTAAATGCCTCATTTTTTCATTAGCAGCATGATTTTTATTTTCTACTTCTATTTGAATGTCCTATTTTATCATTAGCTCTCTGAAGTTAGTCTTAAATCTCTTTCCTGAGCTCCAAATATCAAATATCCAGCTTTCTAGGACATATATCGGTCCAGCCTGGACTTCTCACAGAGACTTAAGCTCAAGACTGCATTCAAACTCATGCTCTTATTTTTCCTTCTAAAACAGAGCTTACATTCTGCTTTTCTGTCTGGTGACCGTCATCACCAGTTCCAGCTATTTCCTTCTTTTTAACCACCCACACTCATGCCGTTACTATCCTGTTGAATTTGACGGCTTCTCAAATCAGTTTATGTGCTGTATCTATCTTTATTCAGGTCTCCCCAGGTCCCCAGATTGCCTCCTAATAAGTTCCCCTTCCATTAGGTTTATTCTTTAAAAAATTAGATAATGTCACTCACTATTAAGAATCCTTCTGGGCTTGTTCTCTTTGTGAGGATGGATTTAGGCTCCTTTAGCATGGCACACAAGGTCACCTCTCCAGCTTAGTATGGTACCCAAGCTCACCTCTTCAGCCTCAGGACCTCCAGGTGGGTCACATGCTCACCTCCATAGCATCAGTCTCTTAGCACGGGACTTAGGCTCACCTCTCCAGCTTCAGGCTGCACACATTCACCCCACTGCAGGTTCAGTTTCACTTCATTTTAGACTTATAATTTATATCCCAGATATTTTTGAATCACCTCTAAGTTCACAATGAGTCTCTATCTCAAATATACAAAATCTCTGAGCCTCCCTCTTCAGGGTCAGTATTACTACCATTAACTATCTCAACAGCTGACTCAGCCAGAAACAACAGTGTCTTCCCAAAATCAAGGGTCAGAGGAAAAATTAACTTCAGGCCTTTGGACTTGCTGATTTCCTTTCCTTGAATGGCATTTTCAAATTCTCTGAGACTCAGCGCAATCATCTCTTCCTCTACAAAGGTTTTGCTATTTCTTGTTTCCTTTTAAGAGCTGTAGCTTCTGGCTTGTGTGCCTCCAATGTATCTTTTACATGCTCTTACTAGAGCTCCTACATGTGTGTAACTGTATGTTACCTTATCTCTACTTACCATCGCCATGAACACTAAATTTTAAGTTCCTTGCCTAGAAAGCAAGAACGATTCTGCATCACTTCTATCCCCAGAATCTAGAACAGTGATATCACATAATGTGAATTCAATAGAAAGTTTTCCCAGGAAACGAACAAATGAGAACCTTCCTGGAATTATATGAGATATACTAGCTAAATAAAAAGGTCAGTTCAGTTCAGTCGCTCAGTCATGTCCCACTCTTTGTGACCCCATGGACTGTAGCACGCCAGTCTTCCCTGTCTATCACCAGCTTCCAGAGCTTGTTCAAACTCATGTCCATCAATAGCCTTTAAAATATAAGGCCATACCTAGTACAACTGATCTACTTACTACTGATCTACTTTATTACAAAGTAATTTGTGCCCGTGAATATGCCTACTACTAACACCATGGGGTTCCCTATGTAACCTGCATGTAATTAACTAAAATAGGTTTTCACTTTCTATACAGCAAAGCCTTAGAGTAAATCACTGGCTATAAAGACAAGGTCTCTATGCCTCAGAGAAGTTTATATCTAGATATAAGATATAACTCTATTCTACAGATAAAGAAAATGAGGCATTGAAAGAATAAATAACTTGTACAAGGTCACTTAGGGAATAAGCATAGGAATAAGATTCAAATGTGGGCAGTCCGCCTCCTGATTCAGACTACTTTCCATTTCTATGGACTGTAAGATATTAAAGGGAAATCTTAAAACATAACATCATCTTTAGCTCAAAGTTGTACTGTATGAGAGCTATAGGAGGCCAGAGAAGTAGATGGAAAACTTCATCGTGGAACAGCTGGTATTTAAGTTGGTCTGAGCAGATTGGTTCCAACATACAAAGGAAAAGGAAAGGCATTCCCAGAAGGGGACATAGGATAAACTAAGGCTCATGCTGAGGCAAATCACGCAAAACGTAACAAGAGTACTACGTAGAAAGCTGTTAATTATTCAGAGACAGTAAGTGCTAAATAGTCTTAATCTATTTTCTCCCAGCTTTTTCCCTTTTAAATGCCAAGTTTTAGTGCTATTTTTCAAAACTGAGATTAGACCATATGCACAATATTGAACTCTACTTTTCTTTAACTTGCGTACTATCATAAGTATTTTCTTCTTATTATAAACTATTTATAAGCATTATTTTTAATAGCCACCTGATCATTAAATGGATATGTGATAATGTAATTAAACTTTTTCCTATTACTGAATGCTTGAAGTCCTGCACTGTTTGTTTGGATTGGAAATGATGTGACTAAGAATATCTTTGTCCATAAAGTTTTTACATATTTACTCTTATATCCTTGTGATACAATTACACAAGTGAAACAAATTTTCTTAAGTTACACAAGTGGAATCCCTAGCTCTAAAGTACTATTATTTTACTGTTTTTCCCCTCATGCTGCTGCTAAGTTGCTTCAGTCGTGTCTGACTCTGTGACCCCATAGATGGAAGCCAACCATGCTCCCCGGTCCCTGGGATTCTCCAGGCAAGAACACTGGAGTGGACTGCCATTTCCTTCTCCAATGCATGGAAGTGAAAAGTGAAAGGGAAGTTGCTCAGTCGTGTCCGACTTTTAGCGACCCCACGGACTGCAGCCTACCAGGCTCCTCCATCCATGGGATTTTCCAGGCAAGAGTACTGGAGTGGGCTGCCATTGCCTTCTCCATTTTCCCCTCATATAACTAAACTAATACTTGGCTGGAAATAAGGGCTCAGAGTTAAATGAATTAAGTTGCTGTCCTCAGGAACTGACTTTCTAGAGGAAAAACAAATAAATAAACATAGACAAATAAACAAAACCCAGCTGGGAAAATGTCTTAATTGAAAGAAGTATAAGCAAAAGCCATGGGACCAAGTGAAATAAACAACATCTCTGCTGGGAGAATATGGAACAATATCAGAAGGAAGTAACTTCTGAAATATATTCTTATCAGCTTAATCTGAGCCTGATTTGGGGGAGACAAATGTAATGTCTGATGAAGTTATTTCAGTACCATTAGGAGATTCAAAGCTAGTGCTACCAACCCAGAAGGAGTCTGACAATTATATATTTTTTAAGATGCACTTGCCTGCATTATTAACTACATTTCATCATAACTATTAACTCATATAACCAAATTACCAGATGCAAAATTGAGGAAGCTCAGTGCTTTGCTGGCTTCACTCAACCCTGTATCATTTGGGGAAAAGTGAAAGAAACAGGAAAGAAACAAGAAATTGTGTTTTGGATGATTCTGGAACAGCACCTTGTTATAAACCACAGAGAAAAGAGAGGGGGAAGCATCAGCTTTCCTAGGTCTCCTTCCTTCATGCTCACCCTCTAGGCCAGAGGTTTCCAGACTCAGTTTATGGCCTTCTTAGTGTCTCAGTAATTGCTTTCATGGCATCCCTAAGCCAGAGGAAATAGCTAACTGTTCCATTTATTAAGCAGTTAGATTAAACACATACCTAACTAAAGTTAGGTTAAATACATAATGATATTTCATGTCCTAAAAACATAGTAGCCATTTGAAAAATAATGCACATTAATTGAAAGAAAAAATTATTTGCACTTTATTCTTAGATAACTGCAGTCACTTGCAAAGGAGACCTGTGCAGAATTCTCAGACCTTGGAATCAGATTAAATATCACCACTCTTGCCTCTTGATCTGCATCGATCTTAACATAATACTTACCTTTTATCATAACGGCTACCATAAACACAATTCACAAAGATACGATGGCGCCTTGCTGATGGGAATGTAAAATGGGGCGGCCGCTGTGGAAACCAACGTGGTGGTTGCTCAAAAGAATGAAACCTAGAATTACTGCCACGCAATCTAGTGATTCTACTTTGGGGTGTCTGCTTGAAAGAATAGAAAACAGGGATTTGAACAGAAATGTATACACCATTGTTCAAAGCAGCATTATTCACAACAGCCGAAAGGTAGAAACAGCCTAAGTATCATTGACAAATGAGCCAAGAAAATGGGGTGTATATACATATGTGTGTGTGTGTGTATGTAATATGTATAGAGAGAGACAGAGAGCGAGAATATTATTGTCCCCAGAAAGAAACGCCAATGCACGCTGCAACATGGATGAACCTTGAAGACGTTGTAAGTGAAATAAACCAAACACAAAAGAACAACTGTTGCATGACTCCACTCACCAGCTGGGCCACAAGGTACCAGCAGTTGTCAGATTCATAGAGACAGACAGTGGAGTGGTGGCTGCCAGGAGCTGGAGGGAGGGGAGAACGGGGAACTGATGTGTAATGGTACAGAGTTCAGGTTGGGACGATGAGGAAGTTCTCAAGATGGATAGTGGGCATATTTGCACAAAAACTTGGCCTGCAAGGAGATCCAACCAGTCCATCCTGAAGGAGATCAGTCCTGGGTGTTCATGGGAAGGACTGATGCTAAAGCTGAAACTCCAGCACTTTGGCCACCTGATGCGAAGAGTTGACTCATTGGAAAAGACCCTGATGCTGGGAGGGATTGAGGGCAGGAGGAGAAGGGGACAAAAGAGGATGAGATGGCTGGATGGCATCACCTACTCGATGGACGTGGGCTTGGGTGGACTCAGGGAGTTGGTGATGGACAGGGAGGCCTGGCGTGCTGCAGTTCATGGGGTCGCAAAGAGTCGGACACGACTGAGCAACTGAACTGAACTTGCACAGAAACATGACTGTACTTAATTCCACTGAACCGTACACTTAAAAATGGTTAAAAGAGTAAATTTTATGTACATTTCACTGCAATAAAAAAGCAAAAAAAAAAGTGATGCCATGAGAAGCAATGCCGCACTGTCAAATGCCGGAGCAGAAGCGACCCGGAGCTGACAGTCCGCCTTGGCTCTGGCCACGCTGACTTTCGTTACATTTCCTCAAAATGTAAAGCATTCAGTGACTGAGTTTGGGGCCATATTCTGGGGTGCCTTGGCAGCTCTTACAGACATCTATATAGGTCACGTGCTCTGCCTTAACACTTACCCCTTCTCCTTCTGGGTAGGTGTAGACAAAAGGGCGTGGAAGGAAGCCACACAGCTGTTTCACCCCTGCTACAACCGCCTCTCTCACCCAGAGCTCCCTCCTTCAATGAAGATAAGACTTTCCAAAACACTTTACAAAATCTAAAACTATCTTGTTACCAAATAAAAGCTATATTGTTGCCAAATAAAAGCTATATTAAATCACCAGGTAAAAGCTATATTAAGTTCTATATCTTAATATGACTCATGGCACTCAGAAAAAGCAGGGTTTTTCTACCGTGCTTTAGTGGAAATCCTCAAACTGGTGATGTAGATCCTGCCCAGTGGAGTCAGGCAGGCAGGCCGCCCTCCCCACACTGCTCACCGCCTTCATCTCCCTGACTCTCTCCACTCCTGTCATCGTCAGCTTCTCTCTGTTCCAAACTCATCCTCAACATTCCTCTCTAAGCCTTTCCCCATGCTCCGCCTCCTACCTACAAATTTGTCCCCATTCCCCCCTCTGTTTACCTAAGAAATCCCTGCTTATCCTTTCATCTCCCACCTGTCCCTGTCCTTGGGAAGCCTTCCCTGATGTCTTAGACTAAGCATCGGGGATCGCTTCTTTGTGACTGTTGTGTGATGTCTTCCTCTCCAGCCTATGAGCTCTCTGAGGGCAGACACTACACCCACCTTCCCTCCACTGGGTCCTCAGTGGGCTGACACGTTTCCTGGAACATAGTAGCTGCCCAACTAATTTTAGGAGTTCTTCATTCACCGGAAATGTCGAGATTCATACAACTGAAGCTGAGACAAAGGAAAGCGACTGACTGTGTTGCTATGAGCTCACTTCATTCCTCATTCATCTGAAGACTTTTTTTTCCTTTCCTCTCCTCTTTTTCTCTTTCTTAATGTCTCCTTGTCTCTCCTTTCTGGCTCTTAGTACTCTCATACCAGTTCGTGCTAAATCGCTTCAGTCGTGTCCGACTCTTTTCCACCCCAAGGACTGTAGCCCACCAGGCTCTTCTGTCCATGGAATTCTCCAGCAAGAATACTGGAGTGGGCTGCCATGCCCACTCCAGACCTTTCTGGCTCTGAGTACTCTCATACCAGAGATTGAGAAAATAAAGTGCTATTCTGGGAATCTGAAGGGGACAAGAGGGAGGAGCTTTTCTTTCTTCTGGGGCACAAAAAGAAGAAAATTCCTGTATTTAAAAGGTATCTTTGGACAAGTACAAAATTCGGCCGTCACTCCTGTTCTCCCAAAGTGTAAGCAAGTCTCTGCCTCCTTTTTGTGTTAATGCCCATGTCAAAAGATCTTCAGAAGCTGCTGGGGGAAGGGAGGTTGGAAGGGAGGGGTTTCCTGCTAGGGCTGGAAATAAGGGACATCCCAGGGAGCTCCCAGTGCCCACCCCCCACCTCTTGTTATCGGGAGCCTCCGCTGTACCAGGGCTGGATAAATCCCTTTACTCACATACTCTCTACTTCTTACCAAGAGTTATATCCTCAGAGATATCACTGTGCCCATTTTGCTGAATAGGGAAATGGACTCTCAGAGTGGTTAAGCGGTGCTCCTAGAGCTAACCCACTAACTTGGTCCTCAGGGTAGCAGGACATCACTTCCTGTTTTCCTTCTCTCTGGCCCCCATCGCATGCCCATTCCATTTCAGCTTCTGGAATGAGAAGCATAGTGAGTATTTCCCCTTGGGAGCCCACTCATTTTCTTGGGTGCTGGGGCTTATGCAGAGCTTAGAGTGCCTGTGATTCTGTCTGCCACTTAACTGAGATTAGCTGGAAGCAATCTGCTTAAAGTTTAAGCATCAACTTATCACTTTGTTAACTGCGCATTCATTTTCCCGGGGATGGTTAACTTTAATGGCAATGGAAGACTGAATCACGTGGCAACAGGTTCGGTGACATGTGGGAGCCAGAAGGGAAGTGAGAGGCCTTCCCCATCACATGCTGTGTGGAGGGGGGTCTGATGTAAAGAGCTGGATTAATTGTCTGCCTGCAATTTCCCCACAGGGGACAGACAGGAAGACTCTCATTCTGTTACCCCGTGATTGACTGCAAGAGCTCACTCTCCTCGCAAGGCAGGATGGCGTCTGAAAGAATGAGCAAAGAGGTGAGACGGGGTCAGGATTTCCTCCAGCCACAAGAAACAAGGAGACACACAGGCTATCAGAACCTGCCTGCTAGAAGGGATCTCTGTGCTTATTCAATCTCATCACTTCACTCTGCAGAAGAGGAAACCAAGGCCCAGAGAGGGACAGTGGCCTGTCCAACAACACACAGCAGGTCTTAGAATACAAGCAGACATTTCCCCATCTCTCACCTTCCAAGAATCTCTTGAATTCTCAATGGCGAACAAAGTACAACTTGCTTAATTCCTCAAACCAGGTTTTCTGGACTTGTAACAAAAACATCCTTTTTTTCCTCAAAGAAGCAAAACTTTCCTTTGAGAAAATTAACAGGCTCACAAGTTCTTGAATTCCCATAAGTTCCACCCACCCCCCAGCTGTCTGTAAGGACTATTAGGTACAATCTTCTTTTTGTCATATGTTCTGATTAGGTACAGAAGGCCTAGACGTTTTAACTTAGTTAATGATGGATGACGCAATGAGAGGAGAAAGGTAGGTATGAGAGACCCTACAAATCCAGAGAAGTAGGCCCGACTAGGAATCTGGTACTTCAGTCTTCATCCAGACAGCTGATTTAAAAATATTTCCCTGGGACTCCCCTGGCAGTCCAAGGCTTAAGGCTCTGAACTTCCACTGCAGGGGCCACAGGTTTGATCCCTGGTCAGGGAACAAAGGGGAGAAGGCAATGGCACCCCACTCCAGTACTCTTGCCTGGAAAATCCCATGGATGAAGGAGCCTGGTAGGCTGCAGTCCATGAGGTCGCTAAGAGTCGGACATGACTGAGCAACTTCACTTTCATGCATTGGAGAAGGCAATGGCAACCCACTCCATTGTTCTTCCCTGGAGAATCCCAGGGACAGAGGAGCCTGGTAGGAGGCCATCTATGGGGTCGCACAGAACTGGACGCGACTGAAGCGACTTAGCAGCAGCAGCAGGGAACTAAGATCCCACATGCTGGGTGGTACAGTAAAAAAAAAAAAAAAAGTAAAAATAAAAATATTCCCTTCTTTGGCATTTTCGAAGTGCCATGCTCTGGCTCAGCTTCAACCAGCCAACTTTTCTTACCAAGTATCCATCCTAAGTCAGGCAAGTTTCTTTATGGGTATCTCCAATGTCTCACATCCATTCATAAAATGTGTATTGAGCCCCTACTACACATACGACATTGTCCAATATTCCGGAAATAAAAGGGGAAAAAAAGAGAGATAAATCCTACTGAATAGCTTGCAAAGGGTCTGATACAAAGTAGCACTTTTCAGTCTACAAGTACCGACCCATTTGTAGGTCATGAAATACATGTATAGGCTGTGAACAGAATCTTCTTTTAATGAAATGATGGTAGATTGCCACAGTCATGGCCTCCATTTCTTCCTGCCTCTACGTGACTCATTGGCTAGTGGAACAGTAGCAAGCAAGACATAAACAATGACTTTAAAATTGTTTAAGCTTTGGGACTTGCCCTCTCCTGCTGCCACTGGGAACTCTGAGATGATAACCGTGTGAATGAACCTGGATCAGCCTGTGCAAGAACCAAAATACATGCCTCAGTTAACTGTTCCCCAGACTGCAAACCTGGTGTGTGAGCAAAGCCCACCCAGAACCAAGCAGCCTCTCCCCTCACCTAGGCAACCTACCAGCTGACCACAGATGCATGAGCGGGCCCAGCTGAGATCAGCTGAGCTCTGCCCAGTGCAGAAGAGGGCTTTTCAACCTCGGCATTACTGACGTATGAGGCCAGATAATTCTTTGTTTCAGGGCTGTTCTGCACAGTACAGGATGTTTAGCAGCATTTCTGGCCTTCGCCCACTAAATGCCAGCAGCCTCCACCACCACAGTGATAAAAACCAAAAATATCTTGACACAACCATGTGCCCCCCAAAAGGCAAAATCACTCCCAGTTGAGATCTACTGGTCTAGGAAAAAAACACCCAACAAAATCATGAGCAAATTACACTGTTGGTGTTTTAAGCCATTCAGTTTGGGGACCATGATACAACCAAAACTATCTGGTAAAGAAATAGACTAGAATAGGATAGAGTAGGAAACACGTCACTCAGTAAAGGTGAGTGCTATATTATAGAACGATATCATGTGTGTACCAGTCCATAATGTAAATTTTATTTCTTGCTATAAGTTAGAGTCAAAAAGATTTCAAAAGCCTGTGGCTTAGAAAGGAAAGCACATGGAGTTGGGTTCTTGCTCCAGCTCAGATACCTAACGACTAAGCAGTAGTAGGTGTCTGTGCTCAATATTCTGAGTCTTATACTTCTCATCTGATCAAACCAGCCTGTCTCAAGTTCACTTATGAGAGCTAAATATATAAAAATAGATTGCAAACGGCGCAGAGCCATAAACACGTTTATTAATGCCATCGTTGGCTCTCTTTCTATTTGTCTTAGCTTGTCTTTTCACGCTCTGAGTGTCCTCCACCTCCCAGCTTCTAGTCAGACTTCAACCATGATTCCAGCTACATAGCTCAGGACCTTGTTCCGGCAAACATGCCTTCCTTGGTCATTCATAGAATCCTTCTTGCACTTATTAAATGTGCCACATGCCTACTTATCAAATGTTACCTTGACACTTACTACTAATTCCCACTTAGCACTCAGCTCCATCCTATTTTGTTCACATGTGGTACATGTTTTCATTTCTCTCTCCACCTAGGAAGTCTTCAACCTTCCTGAGGGCAAGAACCACGTTACGTCCTTACTGGCATTTCCCACCATGGTAGCCCATTCTCCTAGACACACGACAGGTCTTCAGAAGGACTTAGCTTCCTAATTCTCATTCAGAAGGCTTGGTGCTCACTTCCTTTCCACTTAGTTAATTCTATATATTCAGAAGACCATGATCTCCTCCATAAATTAGCCTCCCCCCTTTTGGTTTCTCAGATGCTCAGTCGAGTCCAACTCTTTGCAACCCCATGGACCTTCGCCTGCCAGGCTCCTCTGTCCATGGAATTCTCTAGGCAAGAATATTGGAGTGGGTTCTAGGGTTTGAGCCACCACCCAGATCCACCTGTGTGATTCTTACTGGTGATCAGGAGCAGAATAATAGCCCCACGCTGACTGTTTGGGGTATCACCAGATAAACCTTTTCCTAAGAGGAATATCACCCACCAGGAAAGCAGCGGCTGCCTGTGATAACTGTGCTTTTCAGCTAAAGAGGGCCTGGGGCACCTGACCTCCTCCTTGGCTGCAAGCCCTGAGACAGGTTATTAGCAGCACAGCAGCTTCGGCCCCAGTAGAGCTGGGATAGAGCCTCTGCTTCTCATCTGGTTAATTACTACTCTTCCTGCAGGAAGCACCCCAGGCTAGAAGGGCACTTTTGGTGGGGAGCATCCTTATTGCTATTGGGCTCTCTGAGGCTGTGCCTGGCTTTATTCTCAGGAACACTATTTTCTGCTTTCTCTTGTCCCTCCAGGAAACAGCCCTGCTGGTCCAGCATGGAGAGTCTAGGCTAAGAGGAGGATTTACTGTTTGTTGGTAGATTATTAACAAGCACAGTCTGTTAATGCTCTCTGATTGATTTCTGGATGCATTCTCCCTTCTGGACTGTTGGAACTCAGCTGCAGGGGCAGGTGTGAGGAGACAAAATGTGTACAGGATTCCTCACCCCAAGGGCAGCTAGAAAAAGGCATAAGAATTTATTAGATGAAGCCCCAGGTGGGAAAGGCCAAGCTGACTCTACCTTCCCTGGAAATCACATATCCTGAAGACGTAGTCTGGTTAGGAAGAAAGAATACTGGGCTTGGGCCCTGAATATCTGAGTTTGAAGGCTACTTGTTTCCAGTAACTGATTTGTTTCCAAGGTGCTCTGACATTGGGGAACTCACTTCAGCCTTTGGAATCTGCTTTGTCCTCCAGTAAATAAGGACTATGACAGTCTCACTCTCGGGGTGGTTGAAAAGCTTATGTGAAATGCTCCCTAGAAAATTCTGAGAAAATAGGATTCCTTGTCAATACATAAACGGAATTAGAGCACAGTGGAAAACGGGACACATTGGATCTCAATGGCAAATAGACACAATGGGACTAGACTGTTTCCACGACTGGTAATTCTAAGACAGTTAGGTAAATAGGACTCTCTTCTCTCGCCCTCTATACTGAGGTTCGTGCTACCAAATATGCCAACTCTTGTAACAAAATCAGAACGTATTTTTGTTTTCTTTGAAAATGGTAGCTAAAAGCCACTCTTGATTTCGCTCAATTATTTAATTTGCCGTGGAACACATTAAGTGAGAGGAAAATACGTTTCAAAAGAGAGGGCTTAAAATAAAGACTGATACGTTAAAAACGTTATACGCCTATGTGGCAGTTTACAGTTTACAAAAGAGTCACATTTCTCCACCCCCAGAGGCAACATGACTGGGCTTGGCAGAGACGGCGCTAGAATTCATTCACTTAAACAAATGCTCACTGAGCACCCGACGTGCGCAGAAGGGCCCTCAGGAGACAGTGTGGAAGGTGGGAGGCACCATTCATCTTCCTGGAACTTACGTACCCCTGAGAGACGGTCCAGGAAGAAGTTAAAAACATGAAAATAGGACTCGAGGTGCGGTGAGGAAAATAAAACAGGAAAATAATGCCAACATTTTAGAGGCGCCATTTTAGGAAGGATGGTTAGGGAAGGGATTTTGGAGGCATTGCCGTTTGAAGAGACATTTTAATGAAGGAAAGGATATATATATATATGGATTTCTGGGTATATTTGGATTTCAATTCCATGATGAAAATAGGTGCAAAGGCCCTGAGGTAAGAATATACTTTGAATATTTGAAAAACAACACAGCTTAGACCTCCCCTGTTCAGATTAACTTCTTTCTCAGGATCTTTTCCAGCATTTTCTGTCTTCCTGACAGAGGTGCAATCTTTTAATTATTATTTATTCACTCACTGTGGGTAATACAGCAACCATATAAACTTTGCATTCAAATGGAGTGAAATTTCCAGTCAAAGCTGGCTGAGTTCAGGACATCAGCTGTTTCAGATAAGGCTTCCTGAACTCCGAAAAGAGCATTTGGGATTGGTTATTCCAATCAGCTTGCCTGAGATCTCAAGGCTCCCTGTTTCTTTTCAGAGTAAAGTGAGATGAAGTGCGTGGTCCTATAAATGCTGCGGTAGAAAGAGCCACAGAGTACTTCATCCGTGCCCTGCAGGACTGCTGAAAAATTATCAGCGGAGAAAGAGTGAGCTGCAGAACTGAGAGTTGGAAGGGAGCAAAATGGATAGGTTTTGCTGAATGTGGGGGGAAAGGACATATACTTTATAGTTGTTTTTCTCTGTAGAGGCCGATCCAAACCAGACAATGAAATCCACTTGCACAGCCCAATCCTCTCTGCGTGTGGGGTTGAGAGCTTCATAAACAGCCACGTCTGCTTCCCAGAGAAAATGGAGTTGGAGCTCCCCTTGCTTTTGTCTGCTGCCCGAGTCACCAGCTCAGTGCCATTTGGCAGCAGAGGAAGGAAAATAGCATCTTTGTAGTTGTTTTATGCTAAGTTAGTTAACGGGGACCCTCCTATTTTCTTCATGTTCCATTTTAGAGGGAAAACAGTCGCACGTATGAGACTCTATTTAGTTTTTCTTTGGGGAACCCAGAGGCAACGCTGGATGTGCTGACTCAGAGTCCCTGCATCTGCCATGGCTCTGAGTGATAGCAGGAAGGGGGGTCAGACCAGAGAGAAAAGGAGACAGAGGAATGGATCTCACCTCTTGGCTGGCTTCTGGTGAATTGCTCTGGTTCTATACTTATCCCTAATTGCCACCCCCAGCCAATCAGCGCAATGACTTACATGTCCACACCGAAATTTTGGAAAGCTGACCAACTCATAATTTTCTTTTTGTTAGAATCTTCCCATTGTCAAATTTCTGTGAATGACGGCTCTCTGATCCTTGAGCAACACACTCCCCAGGCTACACCTCCTTCTTACTAACGCCTCTTTTCTCTTCCATCCTGGTACCCCCTTTGGCCATTATCTCTGTTTATACAGAGAGGCAGAGACGTAGGCCATCTGAACACACTCTTGAAGCAGACTGAATTACTGCATTCAGACCACTCAGAAGAGCTTTCAGGAACTCAGATCCTGAACGCCCTTTCTTCCACCCAGGTGTGGAAGATACAGATTCGCTCACAAGAGTGATGGCTGGATGAATTTTCCTGCAAGATATGTTCATCCACCATCACCTTTCAACTAGGAGTGATCAACTATCCATTAACTTAGATATAGTAGCTCTTCTGAGAAAATGGGAAACTTGGGCTCTAATCCTGGCTTTCCACGGTGAGTCATGTCTTCATCTGGGATGTCTGTTGTCTCATTTGTAAAAGAAGGGCGTTTGGAGCAAATCCTCAGAGCCACAGGCTCTGCCGGGGAGCCCGTGGCCTTCTGCTCTCACTTCAGCCAGGGTGAGCTGTTTATCACCCTTAATCATGGACCTCCACTGGGACTTTGAATATCTCTAAGGAGTTTCATTGTTGCTGCTGCTGCTGCTAAGTCACTCCAGTCATGTCCGACTCTGTGCGGCCCCATAGAAGGCAGCCCACCAGTCTCTTCAGTCCCTGGGATTCTCCAGACAAGAACACTGGAGTGGGTTGCCATTTCCTTTTCCAATGCATGAAAGTGAAAAGTGAAAGTGAAGTCACTCAGTTGTGTCCAAGTCTTAGCGACCCCATTGACTGCAGCCCACCAGGCTCCTCCATCCATGGGATTTTCCAGGCAAGAGTACTGGAGTGGGGTGCCATTGAGTTTGAAAACTGCTGGGCTAGATAAGGGCTAAGCTGCAATGTGAGGAGGCAGCACCTGAGGGCACATGGAGGACAAACCGATTTCAGTACAAGCTGCTCTCTTAGTACGGATGGAAAGAAAGAAATTTAGTCGCTCAGTAGTGTCCGACTCTTTGGGACGCCATGGACTGTAGCCCACCAGGCTCCTCTGTCCATGAGATTCTCCAGGCAAGAGTACTGGAGTGGGTTGCTGTTTCCTTCCCCAGGGTACTTCCCGACCCAGGAATTGAACCCAGGTCTCCTGCATTGCAGGCAGATTCTTTACCAACCGAGCTACTAGGGAAGAAGGGTATAGGTAATGGTAATGTTCTCAAAGTGGGGCCCCTGAGCCAACAGCTCTGGTCACCTGGAAACTTGATAGAAATGCAAATTCCTGAACCAGGTCCCAGACTGACTGAATCAGAAGCCCTGGGGGTGGGGAGGGGACCCTTCGGTCCCTCATGATTCTGACAGATGCTAAACTTCAAAAACTGCTGCAGAGGAATGAACTTAACCCCTTTGCCAGAAGCTGTACCATCCCCCTTCCCATCACTTTACCCTTAAACATTTTCAAGGCCACGGAAGGCACACACTCCCAACTCCTGGAAGCATGCCAGCTCGGCTTGGCTTCCAAAGGTAAGATGCTAGAATCAGGAGCGCAGGCCCATAGGGCTAACAAGGCTGGAGAAGGACTTTGGAATCACTGCAAAGCAAAGGACTGGTTCCTCTCTGCAGCTGCCTTGGGATACCAGAGCTCCCCCAAAGGAGGTGCCTCGCTTATTAACATCATAACTCAAGCAAGTTGCTTGGAGTCACCGCACATGGAAAATTGCCTTCTGCAAAGTGTTGAAGCTGCAAAGTCACCAGCTGAGTCGATAGACTTTTATTTTAACGATGTTTGTGATCAATATTTAAACAGGATTGACCGAGCCTGCTGCTAGAGTACCTCTCTCCTTCCAGCTGCTTGTGAAAGAGAAAATATTTGCTGGGGGTGGGGAGAGGGGGCATTTACAGTGGTTATACCAAGTGGGAACATGGGGGCGTGGTACAGGGCGGGAGTGCCATAGGATATATTAGCATCAAGCACTAGTGGGTCTGCAGGCTCTGAGGGCCAAAGGGGTTTCTGTTCAGAATTTCTGGGCAGATTAGCAGAGAATTAGAGGAGAATTTATGGAAAGATTAGGTCGCTAGTAGTATAATCTTTAGAGTAATAAGAGATTTTCTTGGAAATAGTCATAGTACATTTAATCTTGAATGTATTAAAACCCAACAGTTTATAGCTAAGAATCTAGTTCTGGGTTCAGTCAGCTAAAGCGTAACCCTACCTACTGTGTTTCCACAGTCATCTTCATTAGCATCTCTGAGTTACATTTTTTTCCCATCCATAAAAGGATTCCTCTTGAAATTTTAAACTCTAAATGTTGCTGTTGCTAAGTCGTGTCTGACTCTTTGTGACTGCATGGACTGCAGCACAGCAGGCTTCCTTATCCTTCACAGTCTCCCGGAATTTGTTCAAACTCATGTTCACTGAGTCAGTGATACCATCCAACCATCTCATCCTCTGTCACCCCCTTCTCCTCCTGCCCTTAATCTTTCCCAGCATCAGGGTCTTTTCCAATGAGTTGGCTCTTTGCATCAGGTAGTCAGCTTGTTGGAGCTTCAGCTTCAGCAACAGTCCTTCCAATGAATATTCAGGGTTGATTTCCTCTACAATTGACTGGTTTGGTCTCCTTGTTGTCCAAGGGACTCTCAGGAGTCTTCTCCAGCACCATATTTTGAAAGTATCAATTTTTCAGTGTTCAGCCTTCTTTATGGTCCAGCTCTCACATTGGTACATGACTACTGGAAAAATCGTAGCTTTGACTAGATGGACCTTTATCGGCAAAGTGATATCTCTGCTTTTTAATACTCTATCTAGGTTTGTCATAGCTTTACTTCCAAGCAGTAAGCATCTTTTAATTTCATGGCTGCAGTCATTGTCCAGAGTAATTTTGGAGCCCAAGAAAATAAAATCTGTCACTATTTCCAGTAAGAGTGACAAAGTATAAATGAGATGATGTAAAGCAGTTGAAATATTGGCTCCCCAGAACAAGCATTCAATAAGCATTAGGAAATTATTGGTAGACCTGGAACTTAAGACCCAGATCTATTTGTCTCTGACAGTATAATTTCAGAGGCTTATTGATGTACAAAATTAGATACCATGTTAGGATGAAGATTAATTAAGTGATAGGGTATATAGTGGACATTCTGGGAATCAGCGAACTAAAATGGACTGGAATGGATGAGTCTAACTCAGATGACCATTATACGTACTACTGTGGACAGGAATCTCTTAGAAGAAATGGAGTAGCCATCATGGTCAACAAAAGAGTCCGAAATGCAGTATTTGGATGCAATCTCAAAACCGAAAGAATGATCTCTTTTCATTTCCAAGGCAAACCATTCAATATCAGAGTAATCCAAGCCTATGCCCCAACCAGTAACCCTGAAGAAGCTGAAGTTGAATGGTTCTATGAAGACCTACAAGACCTTTTAGAACTAACACCCAAAAAAGATGTCCTTTTCATTATAGGGGACTGGAATGAAAAGTAGGAAGTCAAGAAACACCTGGAGTAAGCGGCAAATTTGACCTTGGAATACGGAATGAAGCAGGGCAAAGGCTAATAGAGTTTTGCCAAGAGAACACACTGGTCATAGCAAACACCCTCTTCCAACAACACAAGAGAAGACTCTACACATGGACATCACCAGATGGTCAACACTGAAATGAGATTGATTATATTCTTTGCAGCCAAAGATGGAGAAGCTCAATACAGTAAGCAAAAACAAGACTGGGAGCTGACTGTGGCTCAGATCATGAACTTTTTATGGCCAAATTCAGACTTAAATTGAAGAAAGTGGGGAAAACCACTAGACCATTCAGGTATGACCTAAATAAAATCCCTTATGATTTACAGTGGAAGTGAGAAATAGATTTAAGGGACAAGATCTGATAGCTAGAGTACCTGCTGAACTATGGACGGAGGTTCATGACATTGTACAGGAGACAGGGATCAAGATCATCCCCATGGAAAAGAAATGCAAAAAAGCAAAATGACTGTCTGGGGAGGCCTTACAAATATCTGTGAAAAGCAAAGGAGAAAAGGAAAGATTTAAGCATCTGAATGCAGAGTTCCAAAGAATAGCAAGGAAAGGTAAGAAAGCCTTCCTCAGAGATCAATGCAGAGAAATAGAGGAAAAGAACAGAATGGGAAAGACTAGAGATCTCTTCAAGAAAATTAGAGATACAAAGGGAATATTTCATGCAAAGATAGGCTCAGTAAAGGACAGACGTGGTATGGATCTAACAGAAGCAGAAGATATTAAGAAGACGTGGCAAGAATACACAGAAGAACTGTACAAAAAAGATCTTCACGACCAAGATAATCATGATGATGTGATCACTCACCTAGAGCCAGACATCCTGGAATGTGAAGTCAAGTGGGCCTTAGAAAGCATCACAATGAACAAAGCTAGTGGAGGTGATGGAATTCCAGTTGAGCTCTTTCAAATCCTAAAAGATGATGCTGTGAAAGTGGTGCACTCAATATGCCAGCAAATTTGGAAAACTCAGCAGTGGCCACAGGACTGGAAAAGGTGTTTTCATTCCAATCCCAAAGAAAGGCAATGCCAAAGAATGCTCAAACTACCGCACAGTTGCACTCATCTCACGCTAGTAAAGTAATGCTCAAAATTTTCCAAGCCAGGCTTCAGCAATATGTGAACCGTGAACTTCCAGATGCTGAGCTGGTTTTAGAAAAGGCAGAGGAACCAGATATCAAATTGCCAACATCCACTGGATAATGGAAAAAGCAAGAGAGTTCCAGAAAAACATCTATTTCTGCTTTATTGACTATGCCAAAGCCTTTGACTGTGTGGATCACAATAAACGGTGGAAAATGCTGAAAGAGATGGGAATACCAGACCACCTGACCTGCCTCTTGAGAGACTTGTATGCAGGTCAGGAAGCAACAGTTAGAACTGGATATGGAACAACAGACTGGTTCCAAATAGGAAAAGGAGTACATCAAGGCTGTATATTGTCACCCTGCTTATTTAACTTATATGCAGAGTACATCATGAGAAACTCTGGGCTGGAAGAAGCACAAGCTGGAATCAAGATTGCTGGAATAAATATCAGTAACCTCACATATACAGATGACACCACCCTTATAGCAGAAAGTGAAGAGGAGCCTGAAAGCCTCTTGATGACAGTGAAAGAGGAGAGTGAAAAGGATGGTTTAAAGCTCAACATTCAGAAAACTAAGATCGTGGCATCTGGTCCCATCACTTCATGGCAAATAGATGGGGAAGCAATGTCAGACTTTATTTTGGGGGGCTCCAAAATCACTGTAGATGGTGACTGCAGCCATGAAATTAAAAGACACTTACTCCTTGGAAGGAAAGTTATGACCAACCTAGATAGCATATTGAAAAGCAGAGACATTACTTTGCCAACAAAAGTCTATCTAGTCAAGGCTATGGTTTTTCCAGTAGTCATGTATGGATGTGAGAGTTGGACTATAAAGAAAGCTGAGCATCGAAGAATTGATGCTTTTGAACTGTGGTGTTGGAGAAGACTCTTGAGAGTCCCTTGGACTGCAAGGAGATCAAACCAGTCCATTGTAAAGGAAATCAGTTCTCTGTATTCATTGGAAGGACTGATACTAAAGCTGAAACTCCAGTACTTTGGCCACCTCATGTGAAGAGTTGACTCATTGGAAAAGACTCTGATGCTGGGAGGGATTGGGGGCAGGAGGAGAAGGGGACGACCGAGGATGAGATGGCTGGATGGCATCACCGACTCGATGGACATGAGTTTGAGTGAATTCCAGGAGTTGGTGATGGACAGGGAGGCCTGGGGTGCTGCAATTCATGGGGTCACAAGGAGTGGGACATGACTGAGTGACTGAACTGAACTGAACTGAGGGTATATAGTGTAATCTCTATTAAAGGAAGGTGAATAAACCAGAAATGGGTCAGGAAATCAGGCAAAACTATTGGGGGAGGTGAAACTTGAGTAAAACCCATAAAGGTAAAGAGAATAATTGAGAAAGTCACTGGGAGAACAGAATACGTGAACATATCACAGGCAGATCTGATTCTGGGAGGGACCTCTTGTATTAGAGGTGCTTCTGCCCTTGTCAATACAGAGCAAGAGTTAAGTACTCAGTGAGTCAGATACACAGGAGATGTGTGGACTCAGGAGATGAGACTAGAAGTCTGCTTCCCAAGGATTGGCGGTAAAGAGGAGCACGTTTTGGCAACTGCACAGAGAAGATTAGTAGGCATGATAGGGTGACCAATATGTACCAGCTTGTCTGGCACTTTCTCACCTTAGTACTAAATGTCCCCATTACCAGAAACCCCTCAGCTCTTGGAAAACCAGGATGGTTGGTCACTTTATAATGAAGATGATCAGCAGTACATGGTTTCCCAAACCCGAAGGAAACAGTTCCACAGAGGAGAGACCGGCTGGTGGCATCAGATACAAGAGAGAGGACCTGGAAATTCCCTACTGGACTGAGCAATCCAGAGGTCCCTGGAGACAGAGGAAGGGACGCGGTGATGTCCTGATGTAGGTTCTGGGCTTGACTTTCTGTACCATGCAAAGTCATCGCGGTTACTCCCTTTCAGCCCAGGAATGTCTGGATGAGAGTCATCTCTTAAGAATTTGATTAGTCTCAAGGCTTTTTTGGAGCCCAAGAAAAATGACTCACAAGCACACAGCCCCTGGAGGGCAGTGTGTGGAGCCTGTGTGTTCAGCATCGCTTACCTCTGGTGCAGACAGCGAGGAGTTCAGCAGGCTGGTCTCTGGTGCTGAGTTCCTAATGATTCTGATGTGACATGGATGGTCAAACAACTGACTTTCCCACTGATCCTGGGAGTTGAGATATGAATGACACCCTGGGCCACCCCCGCGGCTGCCTGTGAGAAGTCTGACTTTGTTCAGATAAGCTGCTCCAGACAGCCTCTCTCTCACCTTCTCCATCACCCTGTGTTTCAGGCTGTCTGTGTTTTCCTCGTGAAAACCTGCACCTTCTCTTGGCTTCTTTCCTCCCCTCCTTCCCTTTTTACTTGCCTTCTTTCCACCCCTCAGCTTTCTCCTCTTCTTCCTTTTCACCTTTTTCTCAATTGTCTCCCTTGCCTATCTCTCTTTTTCTTCTTCTGGTTTATTTCTTTGAGCCCTTTTTTTTTTGTTTAGCTGGGACTTGGCAGGAAAAGGGCCCCCAAAAGCATTAAGATTCTTTCTTTTAAATCGTGGGCTGGAATCCAAAAGTCCTCTTAGCCCATCCCAGGGTCTCAGAGTCATATCTCCTCCGGTCGTGGCCCAGAGAATCAGCTAAATCAATGGTCAGCGATGTCTCCCTTTAACTGGCCTCCTTAAGACAGGGCTGCTGGGACAGGCCACACTGCAGGAGACAGGGAACTACTCCACTTTCTAACAGAATAATTTTTCCCAAGGTGCAGGGAATCTGCATCTCCTAGCTGTAGCTTCTCAGACCCTTCTATTGTGGAGACTGAAGGACTCTATTTCAGGGACGCAAAACAGACGCCTATAGAAGATGGGCTGATTTTAGTTACTATTTGAAGGGTTGAACTGAAGCCAGCATGGATTATTTTAAAAGCACAGATATATTTTTAAAGTCAAATCAGTCTGGTTCTTATTAAAGTTGACTGTCTCCATGTGGGTAGGAGTAGGCTGTGGATGTGGATATGTGTCTAGATATTTTTATCCTTCTTAAATTCTGTGAAATCATCTCTCCACTAATGTATAGGATCAACTTTTAGGCTTTAGATCTGCCTCCTCAGAAACCACAGTGCTGACTTTGAGGGTCTAAGCTCAGACACACTCTGCTTCTCCTTAGAAGTCTCAGTGAATGTCTTGGGGGTGTGTTTGAAGAGGGATTGCAAGTTTCCCAGTGTGTTTCTTATTAGATCAGAGATTCAAAAAATAAATAAATAAAAACTGAAACAAAAATCTGATTTGGTTTGCAACACACATTGTGCTGTCGGTGGCAACAAGTCACACATGCTGTCATTTACGCAGAGTAATTCTGTCCGGGTTGTTTTTATAGCATCGCTTTCCCTCCATTCACCACACAGACTATCCAGATACCCTCCTAAAGCATTTGTGTCTGTGTGTCTATACATGTCAACAAACTACAAAATTATAAGTGTGTGTATACATATTCATAAGTTCACTGGGGGAAAATGTATTTTAAGTGGTTTGTACAATCAAACAGATTTAAGTTTCTTTGTTTTTCTTTTTTCCTGCCCATGTAAATTCTTGATTATGTACATGTGTGGCCCTTTTCCCAGTGAAAGGCATTTTTCACAGTAAGTTAATCCCAACTCACAGGTTTTACTTGCTCACTGTCTCTCACACATATAATCTCTTTGGTATGTAATCACACCTTAGTCTTTTCCATCTTGACAAAACCTTCACTGCAACTTTTGGAAATACTGCAATTCCTGATCTTCCGTCTCTGAAACTCAAAGCTGGGCACCATTTCCTCTTCTTGCTGCTGCCTGTGTGTACCCCTTGAAATTCAGGCTTACCCTGGCTTCCCTTCTACCTGTCATCATTTCCTTGGAGAATCTTTATCCTTGAGGACTTTGGCCAAACACAGCGTGACAATGGTTCTGAGATCTGCGTTCTGACCTTGAGCTTGACCTTTCATCTGTGGTTTATGTTCACCTTTTGATCGACACACAGGACTTTTTTAACTGAAAATTTCCCCCAAAGTACTGTCTAAAATCAAGCCTAATATGTTTTCCTTTCAACCTATTTTCATCCTTTATGTATCACATTCTAAATTTATTAAAACCACGACATCACCATTTTACTCATCTCTTCCAAAATTCTCGCCAGTCCCTGAGGATTGACTTTGCTCACCAATGATCCTTCCTCTTGCTCACCAATCCCAGTCAATTGTCCTAATCAATACCTACCTAGATTTGTGTAACAGAGGCTTTGTTTTTTCCTCTGCCCCAGTGTCTCCTATCTTCCACTCCAAACACTGTATTACTGACAAAATTTTCTGCAAAGTGTCATTTCAGCATCCAAATCCTTGCTTCACATCCTCATCACCAATTGGGTCACATACAAACTCAGAGCTCTCTCTTTCCTAGACTTGGCTTCATCCTTTATCTTGCCAGTTATCATTGTTTCCTTAGAATGCATTCACCACTCACCATACCTTTTCACTTCTCAGGTATCCACTAGCGATATCCTTAGAACAAGCTTCTCTTACTCACCAATCCAAACTCCTCATTTCCTAATGGGATTAATTCAACCCTTTCTACCCAGATGAAGCTTTCCCAGAGCATGTCTTTCCTTCAGTACAATGAGTTAGCATTCTCCTAACATGTTTATTGGGACACATACTCATCCATTTATGCATTATGTTATTTTTTCCCAATTTCCTCATCTCTTATTTCCTTAAATGCGTATTTAGCAACTTACTAAATCAGACCTTGTTAACATCCTCAGAATTGAGTATAATACCTTGAAAATAAGAGACATAAACATGAATAATTATATACCACATCTTCTTTATCCATTCATCTGCCAATGGACACAGGTTGCTTCCATGTCTTGGCAGTTGTAAACAGAACTGCTATGAGCATTGAAGGACATGTATGCTTTTGAATTAGAATTTTATCCAGATATGTGTCAGGAGTGGGATTTGTGGCTCATGTGATAACTCTGTTGTTAGTCCCTTAAAGAACCTCCATACTGTTCTCCATAGTGGCTATGACAGACAATGGAATCTTACTCGCCATAAAAAATGAAACAATGCCATTTCCAGCAACAAGGATGGACATAGAAATCATCATATTAGGAGAAATAAGTCAAAGACAAATGTCATATGATATTATTTATGCATGAAATCCAAAAAAATAAGTGATACAAATGAACTTATTTACAAAACAGAAATAGACTCACAGTCATAGTAAACAAACTTATAGTTACCAAAGGGGAAAGTGGGTGCATGCAAAGTTGCTTCCATTGTGTTCGACTCTTTGTGACTCTATGGACTGTAGTCAGCCAGGCTCCTCCATCCATGGTATTATCCAGGCAAGAATACTGGAGTGGGTTGTTGTGCAGTCCTCCAGAAGATCTTCCTAAAACAGGGATCAAACCTGCAGCTCTTACCTCTCCTGCACTGGCCGGACAAGATCGTTACTACTAGCACCAAGTGGGAAAGGGGAAAAACTAACCGGAGTTTGAGATTAATTTCCACACAACACTATATATAAAACAGGTAAACAGTAAGAACGTACTGTACAAAACATGGAGCTATACTCAATATCCTGTAATAACCTAATAATGGAAACAAATCTGAAAAGTAAATATACGTACACACACATATATATATTATCAGTACAGTTCAGTTGCTCAGTCCTGTCTGACTTTTTGCAACCCCATGAACTGCAGCACACCAGGCCTCCCTGTCCATCACCCGGTGTTTACTCAAACTCATGTCCATTGAATCAGTGATACCATCCAACCATCTCATCCTCTGTTGTCCCCTTCTCCTCCTGCCCTCAATCTTTCCCAGCTTCAGGGTCTTTTCAAATGAGTCAGTTCTTTACATCCAGCAGCCAAAGTATTGGAGTTTCACCTTCAGCACCAGTCCTTCCAATGAATATTCAGGACTGATTTCTTTTAGGATGGACTGGTTGGATCTCCTTGCAGTCAAAGGGACTCTCAAGAGTCTTCTCCAACACCACAGTTCAAAAGCATCAATTCTTTGGCACTCAGCTTTCTTTATAGTCCAACTCTCACATCCATACATGACCACAGGAAAAACCATAGCTTTGACTAGACGACACTTGTTGGCAAAGTAATGTCTCTGCTTTTTAATATGCTGTCTAGGTTGTTCATAACTTTTCTTCCAAGGAGTAAGCATCTTTTAATTTCATGGCTGTAGTCACCATCTGCAGTGATTTTGGAGCCCCCCAAAATAAAGTCTGACACTGTTTCCACTGTTTCTCCATATATTTCCCATGGAGTGATGGGACTGGATGCCATTATCTTTGTTTTCTGAATGTTGAGCTTTAAACCAACTTTTTCACTCTCCTCTTTCACTTTCATCAAGAGGCTTTTTAGTTCCTCTTCACTTTCTGCCATAAGGGTGGTATCATCTGCATATCTGAGGTTATTGATATATCTCTCAGCAATCTTGATTCCAGCTTGTGCTTCATCCAGCCCAGCATTTTGTATGATGTACTCTGCATATAAATTAAATAAGCAGAATGACAATATACAGCCTTGACATACTCCTTTTCCTATTTGTAACCAGTCTGCTGTTCCATGCCCAGTTCTAACTGTTGCTTGCTGACCTGTATGCAGATTTCTCAGGAGGCAGGCCAGTTGGCTTGGTATTCCCATGTCTTGAAGAATTTTCCACAGTTGGTTGTGATCCACATAGTCAAAGGCTTTGGTACAGCAATGAAGCAGAAGTAGATGTTTTTCTGGAACTCTCTTGCTTTTTTGATGATCCAATGGATGTTGGCAGTTTGATCTCTGTTTTCTCTGCCTTTTCTAAATCCAGCTTGAACATCTGGAAGTTCAAATTTCACATACTGTTGAAACCTTGCTTGAAGAATTTTGAGCATTACTTTGCTAGCATGTGAGATGAGTACAATTGTGCGGTAGTTTGAGCATTCTTTGACATTGCCTTTCTTGGGGTTTGGAGTGAAAGCTGACCTTTTCCAGTCCTGTGGCCACTGCTGAGTTTCCCAAATTTGCTGGCATATTGAGTGCAGCACCTTAACAGCATCATCTTTTAGGATTTGAAATAACTCAACTGGAATTCCATCACCTCCACTAACTTTGTTCGTAGTGATGCTTCCTAAGGCCCATTTGCCTTTGTATTTCAGGATATCTGGTTGTAGGTGAGTAATCATACCATCGTGATTATCTGGGTCATGAAGATCTTTTTTGTATAGTTCTTCCGTGTATTCTTGCCACCTCTTCTTAATATCTTCTGCTTCTGTTAGGTCCAGACCATTTTTGTCCTTTATTGTGTCCATCCTTGCATGAAATGTTCTCTTGGCACACACACACACACACACACACACACACACACACATATACATATATATAACTAAATCACCTTTCTGTACACCAGAAACTAACACTGCATTGTTAATTATATTCCAATTTAAAACCTTAAAAAACAACAACAACAACAAATGATTATTGAATGGACTGGTCATATTTTGGAAGAGAGTGCTGCAGTAATAGTCAAGTGACAAAAATTCAACTCAAAGTGACTTAAGTATTAATAAATGGAGAATTTATTGTCTAACATATAAGACAGGTCCAGAGGTAAAGATGGTCCATGACAGAGTTGGACTAGGGGCTCAACAGAGCTAGGCTACCAACTTTCACCCATGACTCTGTTCTCCTTTGTGTTGGTCTTACTCTCAGGCAGGACCTCTCTGTGAGTGATCCCCATCAACTCCAGGCTTCTGACTTTCCAGCTCCCATCCTATCAGAAAGAACATTTCTCTTTGAAATGATCAGCCTGGAATTAATTTTTATTGAGCTAACCTAGTTGTGCACCCATCTGGAAACTATTCATCATGGACTACAAACTGGGAACTAGGCTGATTAGCCAGGGCTGGTTCGTACATCCATCCCTGAGTCCACTGATAAGGTGAGGACACTTGATGCTCAGCCTGGACAAGTCTGGGTCATTTGCTACTCCTGATGCCACCACTCAACTGGCAGGAAGTAAGGATGAGGAAAGGGTTTTCCTCAGGCCAATCATGGTTTTGTTGTCAGAAGAAAGAAGAAGAAAGATGTTAGACAGGTAAAAGCAACCAGTTATCACTATAGACAATAATTCTCCCCTTATCACTGTATGATAAGGCTGAGTACCTTGGAAAGGGGGAATTGGATTCAAGGGTGGACAACTGAAGACTGGTGGTTTAGTTGCTAAGTCATGTCCAATTCTTGCGACCCCACGGACTGCAGCCTGCCAGGTTCCTCTGTCCATGGGATTCTCCAGGCAAGAATACTGGAGTGGGTTGCCATTTCCTTCTCCAAACTAAAGATTAACCACTGGTTACTAAGTAATTTTACCTAGTCTCATTAAATGAAAGAAGATCTTGGCTCTGGGTAGAATTCTGTTCTCCTTAAGGGTTCTGCTTCCCTATCAAATTTGCCTTCATTCATTTTCCACAGCATAAAGAAACCAATTCAGCTAGATACTAAAATGTGGTCAAATTTCGTTGTAACCCCAGAATTAGAAAGAAAACATGAAATAAATTAAATCAAGTTATACTACAGGATTTCTTATTTAAAAAAAAATCCTTTCTTTGCAGATTTAAAAAAGGCTCAGGTGAGTTAGATCTGTAAAAAAAAAAAAAGCAGGGGGAGGGATAGCCTTACAATGTAATTAATATTTATTAAGTTTTTAATACAACAGACATCACTGGGGCGAAAGGCTGATTATCAGTTCAAATTTCCTTACATAAAACTTGACCTTTCCCTGCTGGGACACTTTCCAGCTTTCTGCACAAAAAAAATAGCGCAATGTAATTCTTATGCCTGTGAAGTTGAGGAACTGATTTTGAAAGAGAGAAATAATTGCTTCTTTCTTTTCTATGCCTTTTTCTTTTTCTTCTTAACAGAATGAACAAATTCATCGATTCTTCTCACGGAGTTCTCTAAGTCTTATCTCTGTCGATTTCTATATTATACTAATTTAAGAGAGCTTGGCAGGTGGCAAAATATCTGGGTTCCTGATTGGGTCACCAAAGTGGCCCGTTAACCACATTTCCATTTTCTTGTCTCCAGTTGTTGGTAGTCTTTGCTCTCTTAGTGAAAACTAACCCCATGATTTCACATGGGTCTCCTTAATGACACCAGGAGGCAGAACGGTGACTTCTCATATTAGGGAGAAGAGCTTATCCATGATTTTGTCAGCTTATCCCCAAATGAAACAGAAGAGGCTGTAGCCATGCGGCAGTGAGAAACAGAATTGTTTCTCTGTTCTGAGCAATAATCCCCACTCAGACAAGCAGAGTCCCACCCTGCCTGCATTGACAACCATCAGACTTGAGAAAGATGTTCTTTGTTATGTTTTTGTTCCCTCTGAGCTAACTTGACTTGAAATCAGGTTAGGAGCTGACACATGTGATTCCACAGATCGACTTCTGTTGACATCGTTCAGTGTAAGTGAACAGACTAATGAGTGATGAGGCAGCACTCACGTCTGCTTCTCGGGGCTGGGGCCATAGTATTCTCCCAGGGTTCCACCTGCTCACTGCTGGGCTCCACCCACTGCTGTCGGGCTCTGTTACAATGGATGCTCACCTACCTGGCGGGGCTGGAGCCTCCTGGGCCATGATTTCTGGATGCTATGCTTCTTTTCTGACTCTGGCTTTGTTCTTCAGGGGGCTTTCATTCTTAAGTACCATCCTTACTTCTTCCTCATGTCCGTCTCTCAGGAGTCTTTCCTCTTCTGTCTATTTTCTGCCATCTCACCTATAATTGGATTTCCCATGTGGCACTTATGGTAAAGAGTCCGCCTGCCAATGCAGGAGACATAAGAGATGCAGGTTCGATCCCCGGGTCGGGAAGATCCCTTGGAGGAGGGCATGGCAACCCACTCCGGTGTTCTTGCCTGGAGAATCCCATGGACGGAGGAGCCTGGCGGATTACAGTGCATAGGATCACAAAGAATCGAACACGGCTAAAGTGACTGAGCACACACAGTGGGAATTAGAACCACGGGCCCGTTCTGGACCCAAGACTCACACATGAGCAGAAGTGAACTCTGGACCTCCATGCTTCATAAGGCCGGAATATTATTTCCTCATCAGCAAACTCCCTACCTCATATGATTGGTATGAAGATTAAAGAAATAAAAATATGAAAAATACTTGTAAAACAGTGTGTGGCAAATAGGGAACACCCAATAAATATTAAATGTTTTTGTTACTGTCACCCCATTACCCCAACCTGAACTCTCCCAGATGCTTCTATTAACAAACTAGTTCTTCTTATTACTTTTTTTTCCTCTTTTTTTTTCCTTCTTATTACTTTTTAATTAAAAAAGAAAAAGAAAACCACCACTTTGAGAGATGCACCAATAGCCAACTGGCAAACAAACTAGTGGATTTTTCTCAGCCAAAAAACTTCCTATCACACTCTACTGGGGCTGTGGACATGGGTTGTGTTTTTTCAACAAAAATTAACTATTTTTCTCCCTAAGGTACAACCATAATCTTCCTTTCTTCTCCCTTCCAATAATTTCATTCCAACCAAAACAGGAGAATAAAAGGCTTTATTTGGCAAGCATCTCTCTAGAGGAACCCTTGAAAGAAGGAGGTAGAAGAAAGAGGCTTCCATCTTTTAAATTTCAATGTGTGTGGCATCCCGCTCTGGTCATTGCAGCAAGGCTGGGAGAGCAACAGGCTTCTCTTGCTCCACCCTCTTTGATTTTCTCTTAACTGCCCTTCCCTCTCCACTCCATCTTTCTACAACCCAACACCCAACAAAATGAGGTTATTTGCATGAAATCAATACCATGATTCACACACAAAGCCCAGAAAAACCTGCTATGCAATTGTGTGAGTAATTTTTCATGAATCAGACTCCTAAGTGCTTGCCAACAAGCTAAATTATCCTCTTGTTAAGTGTTATATATTTTTTTCTTTCTTCTTTCTTCTTTTCCGTGTACTTCTTAATATTGATAAGCTTCTCTTAGTTGAAGGGAGTCATTTGCATTTTTCTTTAGTTCTCTGTGTAGCAAGCACATCAAAGGACCTCGTTCCCCCCGCTTTTCTATTTTTCCTTCTCAGCATCAGAACTATCTTTAACCCATACTCAGATTGAAAAGATGGTGCCGTGTTTGAGAGGAAAGTGAAAACTGAAGTCTAAGAATCTGGATTTTTAGATCTAATACCAAAAGTCATTAGAAAACTAGGCTTAACTTCTTATTTTTCAATCAATTAACTAATTCACCCCTAAGTAGTGGGCATTACCTGGGTTCCCAACCCTAATTCTAAGTACTTTGGCGACCAGAAGCTTAAATGGAAAAAGAATAGTTAGTACTGACAAAATGAAAGTGACCACTAGTATAAGGAGTGTAAGTATGAATTGTGTGATATGGGGCCTTAGGGCTGCTGATAAGAGCAGGGAGGGCATTTTGAGTGATTGGGGACGGGGTCATGAGATGAAGAAGACTAGGTTAACAGAGGAGGAGCTAATAGACCCAGAAATGGAGGATTTGGATGGCAGTAAGCAAGGGAAATCATTCCAGGCAGAGAGAAGATTCATTACCTATTAGTGATGATTGGGGCAATTGGGCAGCGAGGGTCTGCTTTCAAATGGTCTGACTCTGTCTGGTATATGCCACCTGCACGGTGGCATTTTACATACATATGGGCTTCGTGTATAGGTCAGGTTCCAAGTAACTCAGGCTCAACGGCCAGGGAGGTAGCACGCTAGAAAGGATCAAAGAGAGAATCCAGTTGAGAGTGGATTTCTTCTCAGCTCAGGTCGGTGAAGAGGCAACAGAGTCAGAAAGATAAGGGAGAGTGCCATTTCAATTGTCGTATAATATACAAGCACACTAACTACACACGCACACACACACATGCACAGTAATAATTGGAATCCTGATGTACACACAGTTTTCTAGTTTTATTCCCTTAATAAAGTATAAGCTTTCTGGCTATGCTGCTAATTAAATATTATTTTAAAATATGACTTAATGGCTGAATGATCTATCATATTGCTTTACCACAATATATTTAAACCTTCTCTTATGATTGCCTGCTTATGTTATTTCCATTTTTTTCTCCATTACAAATAGTATTGTGATAAACACCCTTTACAATTAATCTTTGATAGCATTTCTAATGATTTATAAGACATATTACTAGAAGTAGTATTATTGAATCCCCAACTACGTGCAGTTTAAGTCTTTATAAATAGTTCTAAATCACTTTCCAGCAACATAGTACCCATTTTTATTCCCAGAAGCAGTGAAAAAAAAAGTACTGGTTTCACTAAAACCATCTAAACATGGAATCCTATACGTACTCCTTCCATTTAAAACTATTATTTCATACAAAGAAATATGTAATCATATGTTTAATCTTATTTTATTTGAGTGTAAATATGCATATGATTTGAAACTAATATATGACAGTTTTAAAGCATATGGACATGTTAAAACCTGCCACCCAGGTTAAGAAAATATAATTAAGAGTGTAATCTGTCTATGGGCTTGTCCCCAACAGATCCCACATCCTCCCTGCGACTAAATCAACATGACGTTGAATTTGTTACTTTCTTCATAACTTTCCTATATATGTATATTACCTAAATAATTTCCAGTTTAATTTAGCTTATGTTCAAACTTTGTAAATACGATACTGTATGCCTTTTTCAGCAACTTGATTTTTTTTTAACTAATGTACTTCATTGCTATATATGACTTTCATCATATGAATGTATCATGGTTTATCCTCGCTCTTGTCAATGGATATTTGGGTTGTCCCTAGTTTGGATCTATTTATGGACAACACTGCTGTGAAGATTCTTCTTCGTCTCCTGGTATTTTCCTTGGGTGAGAGTTTCTCCTGAGCAATGACACAATCTGGGGAGAAATGAGGCTCTCTGCAGGCACATGGGAGTAGACAGACTTTTGGGAATGTTTCCAAATGTTTTATTTCTGTCCATATATTTTCCTTAAACCAATTCTTTCTAACCTCTCCTATTTAATAGCTCTTTTTCCACTTCACAAAAGTAAGGCATACCTCTCACTCATCCAGATTCTTGTTATGGTGCATTAAATTGGAGTATAAAAGACTTCAGGATGACAAACAAAGGGACATTTTAAAATTTTATGGTGATGTTGAGAAAGCGAATGACTTTAATGAATGGATAACAAATCATTTTGCAATTCAGAAGCATTTCAATTCCTTGTTGTCCACAAAACCAAGCTTTCAGCTGCTAGATTATTTTAAATAATTTCCAATGATAAAATCATCCATCATAAATCAGTAGGTGATATTTGGCATAGAGATAGCAATGAATTCAAAGAGCTGAGTGACACTGCTAAACATAACTACTTCTGTTCCTCTGTTTATTTATAAGAACAGGGATTCTTAGCACTTTTATCTATAAAAACAATACATAGGAATAAAATTGATGCTTTATTCTGTCTCATTCTAGCCATAAATACTATTTATCCTTAGACACACAAAACCAATTGACAAAATTCTTTTCCAATAAAATATACATTTCCAATAAGATTTTGGTTTTCATAACTAACAATTATATAACAAGGTTGTCATTTATCAATATTATTTGAATCCATTATTTTTGACTAACAACTATAATAATTCAACCTATAAGAACATTTTGATACTTAGATCCTTATTATCATAATGAAAATATTTGAAAAATTCAATGACTGCACATCTTCTTGCTCTAAAGGTGTGTGTGCTCAGGCACTTAAGTCGTGTCCAACTCTTTGCAATCCCATGCCAGGGTCCTCTCTCCATGGGATTCTCCAGGCAAGAATACTGGCGTGGGTTGCCATGCAACCACTCCACTTTTCTAGGGGATCTTCCCAACCCAGGGATCAAACCTGTGTCTCTTATGTCTCCTGCACTGGCAGGCAGGTTCTTTACCACGAGTGCCACCTGGGAAGTCAGCTCGAAAGATGAGTGGTGAGGTAATCAATTAAATACTTTGAAGCTTAGAACTATATTAAATTTGGATAAAATTATTTAGAGAGACATGGAATTTTAAAAAATAGGTCTAAGAAATAAAGTAATTAAACTCAAACTACAAAATAGCTTAAACCTGGTTAATTTTATTTAAAGTCAATACGCAGGGAATTATATTTGTTGCCTGAATTAAAATCTTCAATGAAAAGTTTGTGACAACTTAAAATTATGCAAACGGTGCATAGTCTTTCAGAATTCTTTTAGGGGGTGCACAGGGGAAAACATTTGCCACCCTCTGTTCAAGGGTGTGCACTCAGGAGCAGAAGTGCGTCAGTGGTGTGCACAGCCTCGATATTTCTAGGTAATGTCACTCTGTACCTCAAGTTGTCCAACCCTATCAGAACTAGAGAGTTCCTAATTGCTGAACATTCTCCCAGACTCTGAGGATTGCCAGTTTTCCATTTTTGCCAAGCTAGTGGGTGTAAAATGACATTTCATTGTGGCTTTAATTTGCATTTTCCTGACTTAATGAGGTTGAGCATGTTTTCATACGTTTATTGGCATTTGTGTTACTATTATTTATTTTTAAGATTTGCTAATTTGATTTACAAAAAGTGATGGCTCATTTACATTTCTTTGATATCTAACAGGGTTAATACTTTTTCATATGCTTATTAGCCCTTTTTTATGTTTTATGTGAATTGTCCATTCATATCCTGCTCATTTTTCTATTGGGATTTTTAGAAGCTTTCTTATGAATTCCAATGAGTTCTATTAAGGCTTAAGCTCTTTACTTGTTATATTTATTGTGTTGCAATCTTGGAATAAACTGTACTTTGTAAATATGATACCATAGTTCTTTTAATATACTTATGAATGTGATTTACTGATCTTTTGTTTTGGATTGCTACATCAATATTTATAACTCAGATGGTCCTGCCAGTACTCTGCTCTGCTTTGTTTGGCTTTGTTTTGTGGAGGTGGCACTCCGTCAAGTTTTAGTATCACGATAATGCTTGCTTTTTAAAATGAATTAAGAAGATTTCTATTCTTTTCTAGGCAGACTAATCAATTACACACTGTTGTTTAAAATATTGACAGAAGACAACTATAAAATACTCTGCAACTGATTTTCCGGGAGGAACTAATTCTTAAGGTGAGTTATTATGTTTCTTTTTCCTTCTTTTTTTTTAAATCAAATTTTATGTGTATACTTTCTCTAGCATATCATCAATTTCATTAAGAACTTCAAATTTATTATCATAGGTCAGGATAATCTGGTTTATGGATTTTAAAATGTCGTTTACACTGACCTTATATCCTTGTTCCCATTGCAGATGTTGTATATTTGTAATTTTTATTTCTTACTTTGAAATGTCAAAAGATTTTAAAATTTATTTTTCTCAAAGAACTATCTCCTGAATACATTAACAAATTTACTCTTTATTTTTTTAGTTGATTTCTCCTTTTACTTGTGTTTTTTTTTTTTCTTTTTAGTTAGGTTTGTTGCTAATCTATTGAGTCTGCTGCTTAATTTGTTTATATTTGGTGTTGTTGACTTTCTGTTTAATAATGTGTGTGCGTGTGTGTTAATTGCTCAGTCGTGTCCGACTCTTTGCAACCCCATGGACTGCAGCCCTCCAGGCTCCTCTGTCCATGAGATTTTCCAAGCAAGAATATTGAAGTGGATTGCCATTCCCTTCTCCAGGCTATCTTCCCGGCTCAGGGACTGAACCCGCACATCCCACATTGCAAGCAGATACTTTACCGTCTGAGCCACTAGGGAAGCCCCCTGTTTAAAAATAAAAAACATTTAAGGCTGTTTCTCAATCTTACTATCTCTTGAGTCAAGAATCATTTTTCAGTGATCAGCGAGTTACTGTCCGTATCTTCCTCTTTTGATTAATCGTCCAAAGATGCAACTCTCACCGTCCCTCTCCTTAAAATATTTTATATTGTTCCTCATCAGGTACTGAAATAAGTTTCAAACTCTTCCCTTTATTTCATAGTCCTCTATTCTCTGGCCCTAGTATGTAGTTCTCAATGTATATGCCTGCTGCTGCTGCTGCTAAGTTGCTTCAGTCGTGTCTGACTCTGTGCGACTCCATAAATGGCAGCCCATCAGGCTCCTCCGTCCCTGGGATTCTCCAGGCAAGAACACTGGAGTGGGTTGCCATTTCCTTCTCCAGTGCATGAAAGTGAAAAATGAGAGTGAAGTCGCTCAGTCGTGTCTGACCCTTAGTGACCCCATGGACTGCAGCCTTCCAAGCTCCTCCATCCACGGGATTTTCCAGGCAAGAGTACTGGAGTGGGGTGCCATCGCCTAGTACTTCCTTTATTTGCATCCTGTTCTGGAGACCCACTAACTGGACACTGATTTTTCCCCAAACTTTCTAACCATTGTGTATTGGCCTATGTTATTCCTTCCAGAGGGAGTGCGCTTTTCCTCGCCCTCACCCCCTGGTAACGTTACCATCTTTTGGAATTGCCTTCAGTTATTCACGTGGCTGTGGCTCCCTGGTCACTGGAGTCAGGCAGAGTTGGAGCCATCAGGTTATCTCCTACTGGCCACTTAATTTCGTCTTGCCAAGAGTTTGCACACAGGCTTGTCAAACTTCATGCCCGCAACAGTGCCTTCCATGCTGACGTATCAAGCCTCCCAGATACATCTTGTGACCACAACATGAGCCCAATAATGGGTAACCATGTATCAGTCAAGTCTAGACACTTGTTTTACTGAAAGGAGTCATGTTTAACAATTATACCAAGACAACAGGTTTAAAAGCTCCCCATCTTGGGCAAACCAGAATATATGGTCAGCCAACTAGATCTCATGAATTGTGTCTATATATATTTAACAAGTCTATGTCTTTTCGTCTTCCTCTGTAGGTTGGGGAGCAAACAAGAGCCCTTTGTATAAAAGTACAGAAACAAAGGCTTTATTGACACAGATATACTGACCTAGGACTTCTCAATGCACCTTTCCTTGGGTTTTGTAGATAATTTACATAGGCTTTGGTTATCACAAGTAATAGTTATCAGAATCTGTTGCCCTGACGGTAGCCTCTTAGTGTCCAAGCTAACTAAAGGGAGGCAGGGAGCCATCTGGCTTGACTAATTCTGGGACATGATATGACCCCATAATGTCTGAGATGTGTCATGGGAGGGAAGGATGTGATGTCTCAAGCTTATCACAGGATGCGCACTGACATAGATTTTATAGCTCCCAGTGTTACAATATTTTCTCAAGTCTTCTCCCAATTCCACTTTCTCTCCCATCACCAGGACAACACACATTTCATTAATAATGGGGACCTAAAGGAATGCTTCTGGTGTTCGGCCCCTCTCAGGCCTCACCTCCTGCTTTGGCATGCCATGAAACCATTCTGATTCTAGACACTGTGCTTTGAAGATTCCAAGAGATCTCAGTTTGACATAACAGAGATAAACAGTATAGATGGTGAAAACTCAGGATTTTGCCAAGATTCCCTAAAGCAATTAGCTAGTACAACAACAGGAACAAAAGGAAAACCATTATAAAAATGCTAAGCCATTTAGATTTGGAGATCCATGACTGATTCCTGGTTCTGACAGAGAGAAAAGGGAAGGGATGGATTCTAAAGTTTTCAGCCTGATTTTATAGTGCCTCTCCATTCCAGGATTTACGAATGAGACAGCAGAGAACAGTGTTTCAGAGAAGAGCTCAAGATCCATATGGAAGGTAACAACATTCTGCTGATCCTTGGTACTTTTTTCGGTATAGGCATAATTGACTTAAAGGCCCTGTGATAAAATTTAAAAATAAATAAAAGCAGAGACTCTGTTATCCGATTTACTGTGGATTCCCGGACCCCACGTAGATGAGTGAGTGACCTTAGATAAGTATACATTGCTCGCCTGAATTGCTGCTTCAGTAAAATGGAAAGAATAAGCCTAACACTAAAGATGAAAACTAATACATGTAAGAACCTGGAATAAAATTAGTCAATGAAAATTAGAAATAATAATACAAAAATCATCGGAGGAGCAGTTTTGAGCTGTTCTCATGCACACATAAATTCCACTTCAGCCACAGAATCATCTCTCAGTGGGAGAAATCAGAAGTGAGACCAGGGACCAACAGATGAAAATATGTTAAGATCAGGAACAAAAGCAGCCAGAGTCAACAGAATAAAAACCGAGTTTCTAATCCCTGTCCTAGGAAGAGGAGTGAAGTGAAAGTCATTCAGTCATGTCCGACTCTTTGTAACCCCACTGACTATAGTCCATGGAATTCTCCAGGCCAGAATACCGGAGTGGGTAGCTTTTCCCTTCTCCAGGGGATCTTCTCAACCCAGGGATCGAACTCAGGTTTCCCACATGGCAGGTGGATTCTTTACCAGCTGAGCCACAAGGGAAGCCCTAGAATAATGGAGTGGGTAGCCTATCCCTTCTCCAGGGGATCTTCCACACCCAGGAACTGAACCAGGGTCTCCTGCATTGCAGGCGGATTCTTTACCAACTGAGCCACCAGGGAAGCCCTTTACAAAGAGGAGAGAGCATGCTAGAGTAAGAACACATGTGCCTGGTGAATTTCCATATCTGGCGTCCCTGGGAGGGTCTTTCAGCAGCCACTAATGGTGGCTTCCAAGCCAGGCCACCTTCTCCATCACAGCATCATGGGGCCTGTAAGATGGAAAGGAATTCAAGCAGCAAAGGACAGGCCAAGGGGTCCATCTACTCCCCTCCTCCAGCCAACGGTGATCTGTTCCATCAGCTCAACCCAACAGAGCCCATCATAAGTTTCCTTTCTTTCACTTCCCATTACCTAACCTGCCCTTTACATGTGGAGACTTCTCTGCTGCTAAAATGTTTCTCTTGTCTTCCCTTTCTATTTTCATTCCACTGCCACCGTTCTCCAGCCAGCCCTTGTCAGCTCATGCCTGATTTAATTCAGCACCTTCCACGCAGATGTCCCTGTCTCCAGGGTCTGCCGACTCCAATGCATTCAGCACAGCTGCCAAGATCGTCTTCCTTAGGCAATGTTTTTGTCACAGCATCCCCCAATCTCCAGGGCCTTCGGTGTCTCTGGTTCCCTCCTGCTTCCCTCCTCACTAATCCCATCCCCTGCTCTTCTACACAGCCTCCTCCACTGCAGTCAAGCTTATTGGCTTCCCAAGCCCCGAATATGATCTTCTTTCATAAACATTTAGGTGGCTCAGAGGTTAAAGCGTCTGCCTCTAATGCAGGAGACCTGGGTTCGATCCCTGGGTCCGATCCCTGGGTCGGGAAGATCCCCTGGAGAAGGAAATGGCAACCCACTCCAGTATTCTTGCCTGGAGAATCCTATGCAGGGTCGCAAAGAGTTGGACACGACTGAGCAACTTGACTTTCTCTTTCACTTTCACTTTCTTTCCCTGATCTGAAATGGCATACCCCTTCCTCTCTGCTAATTCATGACCATGATTGCTCTTCAAAGTTTATTTCAAAACGACATCTTCATAGATGTATGTTGTTGTTGTTGAGTCACTAAGTCATGTCCAAGTCTTTTGTGACCCTACAGACGTAGCCTGCCAGGCTCCTCTGTCCATGGGATTTCCCAGGCAAGAGTACTTGAGTGGTTGCCATTTCCTTCTCCAGGGAATCTTCCCGACCCAGGGATCAAACCCATATCTCCAGCATTGGCAGGTGGATTCCTTACCACTGAGCCACCTGGGAAGCCCTCCTAGGCATATATAGTGTAGCAGTAAATCGCACCTCAG
Source organism: Oryx dammah (assembly GCF_014754425.2). Lineage (NCBI taxonomy): Eukaryota > Metazoa > Chordata > Mammalia > Artiodactyla > Bovidae > Oryx > Oryx dammah. The sequence continues at coordinate 6,123,300 of NW_024070205.1, read as the reverse complement.
CTAGTAACTGGACTTGGATATTTGTGGGATAAACTGTGATCCCTGAAATCCCTCCTAGATGCCCAGAGTGAGCCACTGAGTTTGATCTCTTTCCCAGGTACTGGCTTTATACTGTGGCTCCACTGTGCAGTAATTCTCACTTGATGATATGTTAGTTTATAAATGTTGTGACTTCATTTCAATCTCTCTCTTGAACTGGATGAAAATTCCCCAAAGGCAGTGATTCCACTTTCCATTTGCAACCCCTCTGATCACATATGCATAGCTGTGTGCAGAGGGCCGGCTCCAGAGGTGCTGTGAGCTGTCTGAAGTAGAACTCTCCCCAGGCCTCAGGGAAGCTGACCTTTCCATGAGAAAAATAAATTGGAAATAACCTCAGTGCTCAACCCTATAAATACGTTATGAATATATATATATATTCTTGTAATGTAATATTATTCATACCTTAAGAACATTTTTGAAGGAACTTTTAGTGACATGAGAGAATCTCACCATATAAACTTGCTTTATGTATATAATTTTTATGTAACTATAATAAGTAATTTAAATGTAACAACATAAAGATAAAAAGATGAGGAGAAGGAAACAAGGAAGAAAAGAAAGGGGAAAAAAAAGGGATGGAGGGAGGAAGGAAGGAGACAGATGGATTAATGACAGAAAATACAGCAATATGCAAATTGGAGGTTATCTCTGATATTTGGTTCTTAGTTTTCTTTAATTTATTTTCATCTTTAGCATCTTCCATTTCTTCACATTTTCTAAAATACTACTACATTGCTTAAAACATAAACGGAAAACATATGCCTTATTAGAACCTCAATTGCTTATCAAAATATCAGCTTTTCTAACAGTATTTTAAAAAATATTCCATCATAGGAGGAATGAGTAGGCAAGTGATAGAGTGGAGACTGAATGATAACTGGGAGAATAAAATTTTGATATTCAGGAAATTTCCAGCTGTTACAGAAGGGGCAGCTATTCCTCAGACCAGGTAAAGAGAAAATTTTGGATGTTTTCGTTTTGTGCATGTGGCTAATCCCATCCTTTGAGTGACACGATCACCATGTTCATCTCCATAGCTACCATCCTCACCATCAGCTCCATCTCCACCACAGCCACATTACCTCCACCAACACTTCCACCTCCATCGTCGCCGCTGGCACCTCCACTCCACCACCACCAGCGCCAGCATTTCCGCCATCATCGCCACATCTCTGCCTCTGTCACCACCACTTGCGCCTCCGTCAACGACGAAGATCGCCTCTACCACTGCTTCCAAAACCAGCTCCACCCCCACTGTCAACTTCACCACTCCCAGCCCCGTCCCCATCATCTCTACCTCCTCCACCCCCACTGACCACCACCTCCACCTCCACTTCCGTCTTCCTGTCCATCACTGGCTCCACTACGACCACTATGTAGTGACTCTTTTCCTCCCCACCACTGTCAGCCTAATAGGGTGGACAAGTCCTCGGTGGAAAATTGAATGGAGGGAGCGTACAGGGACAGAGGAAAATTAGAACACATCCCCCCAGGGGACCCTACTTCAGATATGAAAGATAAGCAGAACTTTCCATGTCCATGGCTCAGAATAGGTGGGACTGGGGGTAGCTGGTTAGTAGCATGAAGAGGAAGTCTCCTGACTTGCTCGTTTCAAGTAACAAGACACCACAACCTAGGCAGCTTATAAACAAGTCTGTTTCCCACAGTTTTGGAATCTGAGAAGTCCAGGATCAAGACACCAGCATGATTTCTGCTTCACAGTCAGTGCTCTTCTGCTCTGTGCTTGCCTGGGATCTCTCTAGAGACCCAGAGGAGCCAGGGGTCTCTCTAGAGACCTCTCCTAAGGGCACTAATGCCATTCATGGGGACTCCACCTTCATGACCTAATCACCTCCCAAATTCTACACCTACTAATTCCAACATCTTTGGGGGTTAATATTTCAATATACGACATTCAGGGGGACACAAATATTCAGAATATATGCCCCCTCAGCACCTGGGCTGAATGGGAAGACTGACCTTGGAAAGAACGCTGCCCCAGGTAGTCAACAGTTCATCAACTTTCTAAGAACTAGAACACTCCATGAATCTGGTGTCATATCATCCAATAGCTTATGAAGTATTCGCTTAAAAAGCTCTTGTATACTTACAGGCAGTAGAGACAAAGAAGGGTGGGTAGGAGTGAAGGCAGCTGGCTGTGGAGAGCTGAGCAGGTGTGAGCCTGTGTAAGCGTGTGCACGTGTACCTATACGCACACATTCCCTGGGTCGTGTGAGAGGATCACTGAGCTCCAGGATGCCTGTAGCACCGTTTGGTTATGCTCAGGTTATTACATATTTTCACATACAAATTGAGTAATAGTCACTTTTGCCCAGAAGCATGAAGGGATGTACAGTTTCAAATTAACCTTGTCTCAAAGGAAAGCTTGTATGTGTGACACAGCAAGATGGAAAATGGTTTCTCTCTGCAGCACCTGTTATAATTCAGACAAATCTCTGGAAAAATATTCTGAGTTTTCAAGAGTGCAGGGAGGCAGGGAAGGGGAGGGAATCTGGTCAGAGCAAGGTCTGAAGTGGGGGGATGGAACCAGCCAGCGCAGACAGGGGTAAGAAATGATGACCATTTGTCCACATGTCAGTGTCTAAAGGGAATGAGGTGATGACAATACGTATCATTCATTCATTCGTGTAAGAATCATGCACTGGGCACTCATTATATGCCAGACATTATTCCAGGTATTAGAAATAGTTCAGGGAACAAAACAAAGTTCTTTATAGAGCTTATATTCTTAAAGAGGATACAGATGACAAATAAATGTCTCCTATTATCACATCATAACTAGTAAATGGTATGAGGGGCATGATTAAAAAAAAAATAGGGTATAACCATAGCACTAGGAGTATTATTTCAGATGAAGTGGTCAAGAAAGACTTCTCGGGGCAAGAGCCCGGGAGGCCAGGGTGGAGGGTGATATTTGAACAGAATGAAGGGAGGGCAAAACCACGCAAGTATTCAAGGAAAGAACATTCTAGGCAGAGGCAGTAGAAAGTGAAAAGGCCCTGAGGCCAAAGCAAGCTCAGAGTGTGTTAGTTGCAGAATGCGCATGGTAGCACAGGGTGAGCAGAGGTCCAGCCTGCAGGATGGAGCTGGAGAGAAACCACCCAGGCAGAGAGTGTGGAAATGAAGTCTATGAAATGGCTCCTGTCCAGATCGGGTACATGCTTAGTGGCCAGGGAAAGGGACTTTGAATTTTGTTCTAATTTGATGGAAAACAATGGGAAGATTTGGGGGAAAGAAACATTTATCATGTGCCTGAGGGCACTTAACCCTTTACCTATATAGTTCCTCACGTGAAGTCATTTGTCTGGGACGTGCGGATGTGTATGGGCCTCCCTAGGCTCCACCTCTCACTCCACAGCTTCTGCAGGACTAGTCCCATAAGGGCCTTCACCAGCTTTGCTCAAGCACGGCCTGACAGTGAGCCTCACCAAGCCTCACTTCCTGCCCCAGAGCTTCTCTGGTTTCCACCCTGGCATTCGGAAAGCTGATCTGGAAGGGACACCTGTTAACACCCAGTGGAGGGTCATGCCCGACTAAAGAGTAACAGAAAACAATGGCTAAATGCTTCTGCTTTTGTTCCCCCTGAGCAGCTAGTTCTGATTTGAAATTCCAGTGGGATCCTGGGCCAGGCTTTTGTGCACATCCGACTCCTTCATGCCTTCTCCTGTTGCCTTGTCCATCCCCTTTCCCCTGATTCACTTTCCATGTAGTATGTTCCTTCTGCCTGGCTTCGCATTCCTAAACAAATTCGCTGTGTGTTTAGCAGACACTGTATTTAGGGAAATACAAGATAAGATGATGTGACTATCTCCATTTTACAGATGAATAAGGAAGACACTGAATAAACTGTCCAGGATCACACTGGAGTCAAAAGTCGAAAGGAAGTTTATCTGATTCCAACCATCAGAGCCTTAACCACTCTGGTATGCTGCCTCATCCTCAGAATCAGGCAGATGACAGTGCCTCATGTTGAGATGGTCCTTCCTATCGGGAGAAGAGAAAAATCCCACACCAGGGATGAAGATGTACAGATTGGCAAGGATAACAAGGGTTTCCAGGGCACCTTATCTGATGGAGTTTCAGGGGAGGCTGCGGGTGCTGAAGGAAGGATCAGAGCTAATCCAAGGCTGAAGAAGCATCTTGAACCCATGGCTTGGGAAATGAGAGTGGACACAGGCAGATTGGGCTCAGGGAGCTGTTGGTACTGAGTCCTTCCCCCAGTGTCCTGGATACCAGGCCTGCAGCGGCAGAAGAAATTTCAGAGCCTACCCTACAGGAGGCAAGTGAAGAATCTCACGTATTCAGCATACATAAGGTAAGTGTAGGGGAATTACCACCAGCTATGCTTTTTAATGATATATGTAGTACGACTGATAAGAAACAAAAAATCCTAATTGTTAGTAATAATAGTTCCTTTAATCAGCACTTATTTGTGTCGGGCATTGTGTTAAGTGCTTGTGTCTAGTATCTTTTCAGAAATACCATGATGTAGATACAATTCTAATATAAATTTTAACAACCAGGATTAGCGTGGTTCACTCAGCAAATGTCATGCAGTTAATAAATGATAGAACCAGGGCTCAAACGAGGTCTCTATGACACCAGAGCCCTTTCTTCTTAACCACTTCTCTAGAATGCCTGAACGAAGACTCCTTCTCAGGAGGCAATGAAAAGCTATTGGAGACATTGGGGCAGAACATTGTAGGTGAAATGATTTGAGTGCCAGTTACAGAGGCTGAAATCACGCTAAGAAGAAAAATTAGGGGAAACTTCAAGGATCCCAAAGACGGTGAGATGGGATGAAATTAAGGGGGTGGCCTATGAATAGAAAAAGCAAGACAGGATTTGACCCAAGTGTGACTGACTAAAGAACCTGTGAGGCCATGGAACCAATTAAACCAGGGTACAAGGGAAAGAACGGTGTCTTGGAAGATCCTGAAACTTTGATCTGATTGGAGAGTGATGGTGCCGTTAATGCATACGGGACATCAGCAGGAGGGGAGGGAAATGGTGAGGTCTGTTTAGGTGACAGAATTTGAGATCTTTTATGAAAAGTATATCCCACAGGCTGATAGAATTGGGCTCAGGGCTCAGGGATGAGATGAGGTCTCACTTCAGTTCAGTTCAGTCGCTCAGTCGTGTCCAACTCTTTGTGACCCCATGGACTGCAGCACGCCAGGCCTCCCTGTCCATCACCAACTCCCAGAGGTTAGGTCTAGCGATGCAGATTTACGACAGCTCTAGTCCTGCACCCTTGGAGCAATCGGGTGGAGAAAGAGGCTGGGTTCTTTCACGTCTCTGTTCACCTGCCTCTTGCCCCTTACCAGGTCTGCCTGGTTGCCAACTCTGCTCTAACCTTTCTTTCAAGAGAATCACACATGACCTGTTTGGTTCAGATTGGATTCCAAGTTATTTGACAGTCAAGACCCTAACTCAAACTTCTTTTTCTTTTATGCCAAACAGTATTGTAGTGGGTTGTTGGCCTGATACCCTACCAGGCTTTTAACTTTTTAAGGGACAAATTCTGAAGTGCGGTGCAGATCATCCCTCTCCTCAATCCAGGGTCGTTGGAAGCAGAAACGTAAACCCAAAGCACTCACCGGAAGTGACTCTAGCAGCATTTTAACCCGTCCTCGACAGGCCTTGCTCCATCCTCAATCTTTACTCCTGCTTATGATCAACGTTCAACATCCGAGTCTCCCCATCCTCCCTCTCCAATTTCTAGCCTCAGGCAGTTGACACATAGGAGCTTTGCAATTAAATTCTCCCCTCCGGCCAAACTGACCCCAAACTGTACTTACAAAATGGCTCAAGCCTAAGTATCATTCTGTTTTTGTTACTGCATTTCTCTGGGGCACACAGAGCCTCCTCGCAGGCAGAGCGGCGTTGCTGTACTCTGGAAGGTGGCCTCCTCTAGGGCAGGGATGCTACGAGGCGACATCGGCCGAGCCTTCCCTCTTGGATCCTCAGGCCACTTTGGCCACTGCCTGTAGGCAGATCAGACCCTCAGCGAAAGGAGGAGACAGGCAAGGCAAGTCTACAAAACCCTCCCATCCACTCACCCCATCGGCAACCCCCGGCTGACCCCTGCCCGCTTGGCTGTGACCGATCCCTGAGGCCAGCACCCTCCAGCTCAGTCCTCCTCACCCATCCATCTCTTCCTGGATACATGAAGGAGGCTGCTTATGGGCCATCCCTGGATGTTGTTCTGGGTTCCACAGTGAGAATAAAGCACAGTCCTTTCTTCTCAAGAAGCACCCAGTTTAGTGGTGTGGCAAGTGCAATACCAGAGGGAAATTTATGGAAACAGCCCAGAAGGGCTGCCCAGCCAGCCAGAGAGGCAGGGAAGGCCCATTAGATGCAGGGCCGACTTATCCATTAGGCCCACAAGGCGCATGTCCAGGACCCACAGTGCTTTTAAGAGCTTGTGATAATTTATTTTTAATTTTAAGTGTTTTTAAAACCAGAAAAAAAAATGAGTAGAAGTACAATGATTATATAACAATAAATTCAGCCTTGTATACTAACGTAGTTGCAAAATATGATTCTCAATTATGTTTTTTAGAACAGCGGTTCATAGCAATGATATTGCCTAAGAATCTACCTGAAATGCAGGAGATCCCGGTTTGATTACTGACTCAGAAAGATCCCCTAGAGAAGGGACAGGCTGCCCACTCCAGTATTCATGGGCTTCCCTGGTGGCTCAGTAGGTAAAGAATCCACCTGCAATGCGGGAGACCTGGGTTCGATCCCTGGGTTGGTAAGATCCTCTGGAGGAGGGCATGGCAACCCACTCCAGTATTCTTGCCTGGAGAATCCCATGGACAGGAGTCTGGTGGGCTACAGTCCATGGGGGTCACAAAGAGTCGGACGTGATTGAGTGACTAAGCACAGCACAGCACAGGGCCTCCCGAAGTCAAACTATGACTCTGCCTAGACGAGGAAACTGCAGGGAAGAGAAGAAGGTGTCTAAACGCGGGAAGAGGGAGGGACTTGCTAGTAGAGGAAACTTACAAGCAAGCCCGGAACACCAGTGACCCAGTGATGCTGGGAACAAGGTGGATTCAGGCAGCAGGGAGAGATTAGGTAAAGAAGAAGGCAGGGATGAGGGCGTGGGCCTCAGCCACTGTCTTAACAACCTGTAAGGTCCTGTGAGCCTGCTCCCTTCCACGCCCTCACTTAACCCACTGCACTGAATCAAAACTCACCAATCCTGTGCCTCATTCTCTCCCAGCCAATAGTCTCCTTAGGACAAAACCTGGATCACAAAGACAAGCATATTTCATTTTACAGTGTTTTGCAGATATTACATTCTTTAAAAATGGAAAGTTTGCCACAACCTGCACCCAGGAAGTCTGTGAAAGTGAAAGTGTTAGCCACTCGGTCGTGTCTCTGACTGAGGAGCCCACCAGGCTTCTCTGCCCATGGGATTCTCCAGGCAAGAATACTGGAGTGTGTTGCCATTTCCTTCTCCAGGGGATCTTCCTGACCCCGGGGTTGAACTTGGGTCTCCTGCAGTGCAGGCAGATTCCTTACGGTAGTCACTCAGTCATGTCTGACTCTTTGCAACCCCGTGGCCTGCATCCCGCCAGGCTCCTCTGTCCACGGGATTCTCCAGGCAAGAATACTGGAGTGGGTTGCCATGCCCTCCTCCAGGGGATCTTCCCAACCTGGGGATCAAACCTGGGTCTCCCCCATTGCAGATGGATTCTTTACTGTTTAAGTCACCAGGGAAGCCTTTTATAGGCACTAAGAAACCCCCAAAGTCACATGACCAATCCTGTGATATTGGCTTTATAGCAGTGGCCTGGAACAGAACTGGTGACCTCTCTGAGGCCTGCCTGTATGTGCCAACATGCTCCTGCCCACGAGAAGCTTTCTACACCACCTCCTCTAGAGCAATAGTCCTGCTTTCTGTAAGAGAATGCTTCCCATAGCAGGTGCAGGGTGAGATCTGGGGGCAGGAGGGCTCTGGGCTGCCCACTACATCCCTCCCTGCGCCAGAACATCAGTGTGGGCCTCTGCGAGCCTGGTGAGGGGCCATCGGCTGCCTTTTTCCTTCTGTTTCCAAAGTGCTCAGAGTTGTGCTCACTCAGTGACCATTACTGAAACATGAAATGAAAGCAGTATGAAAGAACAGGAAAAAAACCAAACGTTCATTATGCAGGAATGCCAGCGCCCCGCCCCCCATCACCTCCTAATGCTTGTGTCACTTAAACGCACTTGTGAGAGATGTTCATTATTTTCCCCCATTATTGTGAAATGTGCTTCAAAACCCCTCAAACAGCAGTGTGCCATCACATTGTTTAAACATATGATTTGTTAAATCAGTACCCTCACAGCCCTGAAGCTCTGGGGTTATATGTCTTAGAGCAGACACAACTCAGGGGTCAACTTGCCGCTGTGAGTTGTCTCAATTGCTGCCCACCCCATCCTGATGGTTAATAAGGATCAGCTTCTGAAAGGCAAGGTCAAAAGGAGAACTCAGTGACTCCTGAGGCAGGCTGGTGGGATGTGTCCATTGTTCCCAGAGGCTGGTCAGCGCCCAGTGAGAAGGGAGCCCATTGCTGTCAAGGGACACCGGAGACAAAGCCTAGCCCAGCTCTGCACCTGAGCCTGGGGCTGACGGGGGCTTTCCAGAAGGATCCTTGACTTAAGGAATATCTCTCTTTAGGAAGACTTGGATACGTGAAAAGGGAAAGCTGCAGACGGATGCAGCGAGTGTGAGTTATGTGCACCAGCAAAGAACACCTTTGAACAGCTGTTCCCTTGGGTGCGCTCAAGAGTTTACACTCTGGTCTCGAAATTGTAGGCTAGACATGCTCATGGCAAGCCACTGATTATAGAAAATCAAACAGAGATGCATTCATTGATTTGAGAGGAAAATAAGAATAATGGGGAGGAGGGTTTCAAACTTAAAAAAATCAATTTATGTGAATGTGTCAAGAAGATATCAGCTTCATGAAGAGAGTGAGGCTTCTTTCTCGTTTTTGGCCTGGCGGCTGTCAACTCTCACCTTCTTACTGCGTTGTTTTTTCCCTGCACACCGGTCTATCTACCTCGTCTCTGCATGGCTACTTTACAATAAATGTGCAATTCCCTAGGAAATCAAAGGCCAAACCACAGAAAATTATATAAAGATCAGGAGGCAGCAAACCCATTCATACCGGCCTCCGTGCGCTTGGGGGAGGGTGTGGCCATTGTCTAGGGCAGCTATTGTGCTGTGGGGTTGAGGGGTGGTTCTCTCACCGCTGAGGGCAGAGGCAGACCTCTAACGATCCCCACTCCCAAATTCCTTTATTCACTCAAGGTCACTGCAGAACTCTTGGAGATGGTATCAATTATCCCCTTTCCTGAATCCCCTGGATGTCATCTACCTCCCAATCCACTCTATTCTTACCCAGTAACCATCTTTCCCACTCAGTCCTGCCCGTCCCAGGCCTTTCTCACTGAAGACCTGCCGCAGCCCTATCTCTTTCGCCCACTACGCTTATTCTGCGTCCTCCTTAGCATGGAGGGTGTTCAGTTTCCTGTCACGTGATGGTGGACAAACCACAGAAGAGTGCAGGCTGAGTGTTCTGACCCTGAATCTCTCCCTGCGGCGGTTGCGTCTCTAGCGTGAGGTGGAGCTTACGCTGGCCGCTCCTCCCTGTTGTCCCCTAGGCCTGAGCTTGTCATCCACTGGGAGCACCACTTCAAACAAGAGCACAGACGCAACAGGAGAACGAGCGGTGCTCTGTGGGCACCGTTTAGTCTAAACTCACACTTAGAGGAGAAACTGCCTCAAAGGAAAGGGTCTGAGGAGCTGTAGCCATGCTAAGCACACAGACGCATCTCTTACTGACTCAGGGACAAACTGGGGCTCCTCAGGGCAAACACTTCTCCATCACCTCCCTGGCAGGTTAGCGCTTGGTTTCAGATGTCTATACCCCATGATGGGTCTCCAAGAACGTTGCATCAGAAATGTGTGTGGGCTCCAATTCCCACAGGACAGGAAAAAGGAAAATCCAAACCCTGGGCCGGCTTTTGAGTTCAAGCTTTACTATTTCAAACTTCACTATTTCTCTCAAGGTTTCAAAGGGCTTAGGACCGAGTTTCATAAAGAAAAAAGCTCAAGGAAAACTATTTTGTTTTCTCTCTTTTCAAACCATTTGAAGAGGGACAAAGTGATTTTTTTTTTTTTTTACTAAAAGTATTAGATTATCCAGGAGATAAATAATGCCCTCTTCTAAAGGAGATTCTTAAACTGTTGTTGTTGTTTAGTAGCTAAGTCATGTCTGACTCTTCGAAAGCCCATGAACTATAGAACACCAGGCTTCTCTGCCCTTCACTATCTTCCAGAGTTTGCTCAAACTCATGTCCATTGAGTCAGTGATACCATCCTATGATCTCATCCTCTGCCACTCGCTTCTCCTTTTGCCTTCAATCTTTCCCAGCAGCAGGGTCTTTTCCAGTGAGTTGGCTCTTTGCATCAGGTGGCCAAAGTATTGAAGCTTCAGCTTAAGCATCAATCCTTCTGATGAATATACAGGGTGGATTTCCTTTAGGATTGACTGGTTTGATCTCCTTGCTGTCCAAGAGACTCTCAAGAGTCTTCTCCAGCACCACATCTGTTCTTCGGTACTGTTTTCTTTATGGTTCAACTCTCACATCTATACACGACTACGGAAAAGACATAGCTTTGATTATACAGACCTTTGTCAGCAAAGTGATATCTCTGCTTTCTAAGATGCTGTCTAGTTTTGTCATAGCTTTTCTTTCAAAGAGTAAGTGTCTTTTAATTTTATGGAGCAGTCATCGTCTGCAGTGATTTTGGAATGTAAGAAAATAAGATCTGTCACTATTTCCACTTTTTCCCACTCTATTCGCCATGAAGAGATGGGACTGGATGCCATGATCTTCGTTTTTGAATACTGAGTTTTAAGTCAGCTTTTTCACTCTCCTCTTTTACCCTCATCAAGAGGCTCTTTAGTTCCTCCTCGCTTTCTGCAATTATAGTGCTATCATCTGCATGTCTGAGGTTGTTGGTATTTCTCCCAGCAATCTTGATTCTAGCTTATGATTTATCCAGTCCAGCATTACCCATGATGTACTCTGCATATAAGTTAAATAAGCAGGGTGACAATATACAGCTTTGTCATACTCCTTTCCCGATTTGGAACCAATCAGTTGTTCCATGTCCAGTTCTAACTGTTACTTCTTGACCTGCATACAGATTTCTCAGGAGGCAGGTCAGGTGGTCTGGTATTCCCATCTCTGAGAATTTTCCACAGATTGCTGTGATGCACACAGTCAAAGGTTTTAGCATAGTCAATAAAGCAGAAGTAGATGTTTTTCTAGAATCGCCTTGGTTTGTCTATAATCCAATAGATGTTGGCAATTTGATCTCTGGTTCCTCTGCCTTTTCTAAATCCAGCTTGTACATTTGGAAGTTCTCAGTTCATGTACTGTTGAAGCCCGGCTTTAACGATTTTGAGTATGACCTTGCTAGCATAGACTTCCCTGGTTGCTCAGCTGGTAAAGAATCCTCCTGCCATGTGGGAGCCCTGGGTTCCATTCCTGGGTTGGGAAGATCCCCTGGAGAAGGGAATGTCTACCCACTCCAGTATTCTAGCCTGGAGAATTTCATGGACTATATGGTCCATGGGTCACAAAGAATCTGATACGACTGAGTAACTTTCACTTTACTAGCATATGAAATGAGTATAATTGTGTAGTTGTTGAGCATTCTTTGGCATTGTCTTTCTTTGGGATCAGAATGAAAACTGATCTTTTCCAGTCCTGTGGCCACTGCTGAGTTTTCCAAATTTGTCAGCATATTGAGTACAGCACTTTAATAACATTATCTTTTAGGATTTGAACTAGCTCAGCTGGAATTCCATCACCTCCACTAGATTTGCTGGTAGTAATGCTTCCTGAGACCCACTTGACTTCATACTCCAGGATGTCTGACTTGAGGTGAATGATCATATTATCATGGTTATCAGGTCATTAAAAGCTTTTTTGTGCTGTTCTTCTGTGTATTCTTGCCATCTCTTCTTAATCTCTTTTGCCTCTGTTAGTCCATACCATTTTTGTCCTTTACTGTCCCCATCTTTGCATGAAATGTTTCCTTGGTATCTCTAATTACCTTGAAGAGATCTCTAGTCTTCCCCATTTTATTGTTTTCCTCTATTTCTTTATATTGTTCACTTAAGAAGATTTTCTAATCTCCCCTTGCTATCCTCTGGAACTCTGCATTCAGTTGGGTATATCTTTCCCTTTGTCCTTTGCTTTTTTCTTCTCTTCTTTTCTCCATTATTTGTAAGGCCTCCTCAGACAACCACTTTGACTTCTTGCATTTTTTTTCCCCTTGGGGACAATTTTGATCACCACCTCTTGTACAATGTAATAGCTTCTGTCCTTGGTTCTTCAGGCACTCTGTCTACCAGATCTAATCCCTTGATTTGATTCATCACCTCCACTGTCTAATCATAAGGGATTTGATATAGGTCATACCTGAATGGTCTAGTGGCTTTCTACTTTCTTCAATTTAAGCCTGAATTTTGCAGTAAGGAGCTCATGATCTGAGCCACAATCAGATCATGTATAGAGAGAGCTTCCCCATCTTCAGCCGCAAAGAATATACTCATCTGATTTCAGTACTGACCATCTCGTGACGTCCACGTGTAGAGTCACCGCTCACATTGTTGGAAGAGGATGCCTGGTATGACTAGTGTCTTCACTTGGGAAAACTATGTTAACCTTGGCCTTACTTCATTTTGTACTCAAAGCCAAACTTGCCTGTCACTCCAGGTTTCTCTTGACTTTCCACTTTTGCATTCCAATTCCCGATGATGAAAAAGACACCATTTTTTGTGTGTGCTAGTTCTAGAAGGCCTTGTAGGTCTTCATAGAAATGGTCAGCTTCACCTTCTTCAGCATTAGCGGTTGGTGCATAGACTTGGATTACTCTGATGTTGAATGGTTTACCTTGGAAATGAAATGAACTGAGATCATTCTGTCATTTTGAGAGTGCACCCAAGTACTGCATTTCAGACTCTTTTGTTGACTGTAAGAGCTACTCCATTTCTTCTAATGGATTCCTGCCCACAGTAGTAGATATAATGGTCATCTGAACTAAGTTCACCCATTCCCATCCATTTTAGTTCACCAATTCCTAAGATGTCAATGTTTTTTCTTGCTTGACCACATCCAGTTTTCCTTGATTCATGGTTCCAGGTTTCTATGCAATATGGTTTTTCACAGCATCAGACTTTACTTTCACCAGCAGACACATCCACCACTGACCATCATTGCTGCTTTGGCCCAGCCTCTTCATTCTTTCTGGAGCTATTTCTCTGCTCTTCCCCAATAGCATATTGGACACCCACAGACCTGGAGGGCTCCTCTTCTGGTGTCATATCGTTTTGCCTTTTCCTACTGTTCGTGTGGTTCTCAAGGCAGCAATGCAGGAGTGGTTTGCCATTCCCTTCTCCAGTGGACCACATTCGGTCAGAACTCTCCACCATGACCCGCCCGTCTTGGATGGCCCTGCATGGCATGGCTCATAGTTTCACTGAGTTACACAAGGCTGTGATCCATGTGATGATTTTGTTTAGCTTTCTATGATTGTTGTTTCCATTCTGGAGGCTGTAGTATTGTAGTTCTTGCTTCTTCTGCCTGCCCTCTGATGGATGAGGATGAGACTTGTACAAGCGTCTTGTACAAGTCCCTTGAGAGGAAATGGCTATGGGGAAAATCAGGTCTTGCTCTGGTGGGCAGGGCCATGCTCAGTAAATCTTGAGTCCAATCGTCTGCTGATAAGTGGAGCTGTGATCCCTCCCTGTTAGCTGTTTGACCTGAGACAAGCCAGTCCTAGAATCTATAGGCTCTTTGGTAGGGCTAATGGCAAGCTCCAAGAGGATTTAGGCCAGCGCGTACCTCCAGGACTGCTGCTGCCAGCATCCCTGTCCCTATGACAGGCCACTGCGGACCCACGCCTCTGGGAGATTCTCAAACAGTCACAGGCAGGTCTGGTTTAGTCTCTGTGGGGTCACTGGTCTTTCTCCCTGGGTCCTGGTTCTGTGCATAAAGCAAAATTCTGGGCCTTTCTATAAAATTTTGCAAAGAAACCACTCCCTTTCTGCTGGGAAAAATGAAAAAATAATCCTTACTCTCCAACCTTGGGTCTTTGTCTTTTCCTGAAAAAGCAGTGACCTAAACCTGACTTCAGTTCTCAGTTTCTCCACTAATGAGCCACTCACTAGCCGTTTCTCACCTCTGTCCAACGTGCATGTTCCTCTGTCAGTTACAGAAAGTTGAAATGGAAGGTCCCTGTGGCTCTTCCATCCTTACTGAGACATGACCTTGTGGGGCTGCTAGAACATTCTTTACCAAGGACATCCTGTAGCCATCAGAGTGCTCTCAGACCAGACAAAAAAACTTCTCTCCAGAAGACTCCCGCATTACCCAATCACAATGGCACCCAAGTTGGGCAAGCAAATTTTTGACTTCTCTGATTTCAGTTCTCACAAGGGAATTGGATTAACAGTATTTTCTCCTCTCGTAGAAAGAGAAAGGTTTTGTCCCCATCGATCCTAGTTCATCATCAATCCTAGCATGTTTTATATAAATGCCCCTAGAAAGCTCTCACTTTCACATCTTGCCAAAACTGGCTGAGCTCCTGGCTCGGGCTGGGGAACAGAGGAAGAATTACGAGTGTGGTTGAGCACGCTGGCATGCATGAGGCTGAAGCAGCTCTGTGTATCAGTAACGTGTAATGACAGCCTCCCATCTGTTCTTGGAACTCTTCATCTGAGCCTTCATCACGCTGGAAGGAGATGAACACAAGGAAGCTGTTCAAAAGCCATCCATGGGCTCAGAAGTACCTGCAAAAGAAGGATTTACCAGGGGTTGACAGTGGGGAGGCAGGCTGACTGCAGGGCTCAGGGGAGTGTTGTTGGAGTCTTTGAGGTGAGAAGGAAGGTCAAGGGCAGGCAATGTATTCTTTAGCCCCAACTTCTGTGCTTTAGTGGAGAAGGCAATGGCAATCCACTCCAGTACTCTTGCCTGGAAAATCCCATGGATGGAGGAGCCTGGTACCCACCGTCCATGGGGTCTCAAAGAGTTGGCCACCACTGAGCAACTTCACTCACTCACTCGCACTGTGCTTTAGAACAGGGTCTTGAGCATTTCTTGCAAAGAAATATCAGCCCAGGAAGAGGTAACTACTCCCCAAATGCCTTCACTAATGAGACTCCAGATTTTCTCAGTGTCCATCGCAGCACAGACAGACCCCTTGGCCAAAACAGAAGTTGAAAGTCTGACAAACATGAAGAACATCCAACATTCTTACTGACTGATGCCCCCACTTCTGCTCTTAGGGAAAGAGAAGAGACAACAGGGAAAGAAGAAAGGTCGAGAGCAGCCTAGGCCCCTAGATGGGTAGTCTTTGAAGAGAAAATAATACTTATGAGGTCTGAGACTCCCTGATGGGTACAGAGCCCCCTCAGTCCCTGGGAGTGCTGGAGAGACACCACCCAGGGAGAGCAAGAAAACAGTGCTTTACGTTCGCAGCTCCGGCTTTGCAGAACTGGGCTCGGGGCCGGCATCTATCACTCGCTACCTGGGAGCCCAGGGCTGCTGGGGTTTGCCTCGGGCGGCTGATTAGACAGCAAGAAAGCTTATTAGGGCCCCCAATTTTCCCCTAGGAAATCTCTCCCTCAGGGTAGAGAGGGGCACATTTTTCTGGCTCTGATAAACCCTCTTGGGAACCTGTGATCACAGTCTTGGCATATAAAGGGAATCTGAGCAGGAGATTATGGAATTTACTGAGGCTGAAATATGACCTATGAAACGTCAAGGAGAAGGGGAGCTGTCGGCTGTGGGCCTGGCCGAAGATCATCTCCTAGCTGCAGGATTCAGACCTTGCATCCTCCTGAATAAGTGAGTCAATTCACAAGCTTCTTTGGCCGCCTCTGTGCCCTGTGAAGTTTCTCCAGCCAGCCCTCTCTGCTTTCTTCCTGCACCCTCAAACACAGACCATTGGGAAAGACCTCAGAAATGTGAACAGATTAAAAATATTTACCTAACACTTGAGGGGATTGCTAACCATTCCTCTGCGGGAGCCTCATTAGAAAGTGAAGTTTTGAAAGACGATTCACTTCATTCGGTTAATTCATTTATTTAACATTTTGGAGCACATCCTAGGTTCCGGCAAGGTACTTGACCTGAGGACAGAGGAATAGGAAGCTCATGAAGTCTGGCTGAGGAGAAAGGAAATATGCATATGAGGCCATTACAGAAACAATCTAAGGCAATTTGAAGCTAAGGGAGATGGCAAGAGATTAAAAAGCAAAGTGTTGCTATGGAGAGATGCTTGGGGGCTTGACCGGGTCAGAAAGGGCTTGGAGGAGGGTGGGTGTCTCAGGCTAGCTTTGCAAGGGATTGAGGCTTTGAATGGAGCAGAAGGGCAAAGGTGTCCAAGAAAATTGGCAGAATGAAGCCTTTGCTTCTTCTGAGACCCTATCCCTCTGCTTCCTCCCTCCTCTCCCAGAACTGGCAAAAGGTAGCATCCATCAAGACCTGGCCTTCCACAGATACGGGCCTGAAACCACAGACCGTGCACCCCTGGGACAGGTCGATGGGCAGTGTGGTCCTCGCATCAGTAGTGCCCACAGCATCTGTAAACTTGTTGGAGATGCGAAACCTCAGGCCCCACTCTCAACCAATTGACTCAGACCTGCATGTCACAGAGCCAGGAGACTCAAGCGTATTCCAGTCTGAGCACAGAACAGGCCTCCCCATCCCTCCTCGGGGTTCCAGGCTTGTCTGCCCTGCCTGCCAAGCAGGGTGGTGAGAGCTGTCCTGACAAGAACTGTGCCAGGAGTTGTCGGCACCATTGGGAGTGCTCACACCGCCCAGAGCTCCCGGCCCTGCCTCTCCCCCATGGGCCTCTGTCCTGATGGCCCCATCTCATACCTTACCCCTAGCTTGAGAGTGTGCTTCTCTTCCAGAAACGGTCCTTTCTGGGGCCCGCACACCTCCCCACCCCCACACCAGCCTCGCCACACACAGTGGGCCTCTCGGATGCAGGACTGCAAGAGAAGGGGGCTGTGGAGAAGACAGTCAGCCTCTGGACCTGGAGTGGACAGACCTAAGGTCAAATGTATGATTCACTGCTGTGTGACCTCGAGCAGGCTGCCATTTTGCTGAGGCTCAGTTTTTGCTAATTATAAAAATTCATGTGCTAAGATGCAAAGGATACAAGAAAGCAGAATGGCTAAAAGGCATAGGCTGCAAAACTAGGTCCCTGGGATAGACTCTCTACTTAACTGCTGAGTGACAACTGGGCAAGTTAGGTAACCTCTCTGCACCTCAGTTTCCTTATCTGAAAAAAATAAGCAAGAGTAGTATGAGTAATACCTTAAGCGTTGCATCCTCTGCTAAACTTCCTCGGGCTTCCCTGGTGGCTCAGCTGGTAAGGAATCCACCTGCAATGCGGGAGACCTGGCTTCCCTCCCAGGGTTGGGAAGATCCCCTGGAGAAGGGAACAGCTACCCACTCCAGTATTCTGGCCTGGAGAATTCCATGGACCACATAGTTCACGGGGTCACAAAGAGTCGGGCACGACTGAGCAACTTTCACTTTCATCACTTTCATTGTATGTTTGATTGAGTTAATATTTGGAAATTATTTGGAATAGTTTGTGGCATATTGTAAATGTTACATGAGTGTTTGCTAAATAAATACAATGAAACACAGAGCAGGGTGACGGATCTCAAGCAAGTGCTCAGTAAACGTCTGTTGCTTTTGCATTTAAAAGTCAGTAAGATAAAAGGAGAGAGAAAAAGCATGCAGGAGTCCCAGATAATAGGAGCACACGGCTGGGTGAGCTGGGCTGCAGCCTCGTGAATGGGGCTGCTGGGGGCAAGAGAGGAAGGGACGGGGGCCGCAAGGCGTGGCAAGGCATGGCAAGATAGGCAAACCTGCCTATCCTTTAGTCCCTGTCAATCATTCCCCAAGTTGACGTGCTGGAGCGTGTGAGAGCGAGACAGTGTCCCTCGTCTGTGCTGGATCTTAAGGCACCAGCCCCTGGGAAGCCAGGCTCTCAGCAGGTCAGAGTCACGGGAGAGGAGGCACAGCTGCTGCGCGATTGCCTGGCCTTCTGGGGACGGGAGGTGAACCCAGGTCCCCGGCCCCTGCTACCTTCACTTTGGAGAGGTCAGAGCATAAGTGTGACTGGGTCCTATAGCCTCTGCCTGTAGCAGTGAGTCCCCAGCTAGTCTGCTCAGCTGGGACCCTGAGAAAGCGTGGATGGACTGCAAGGAACGGGGATGCTTTGATATTTCCTAGGCTGGGCGCTCGGAGAAGGCGATGGCACCCCACTCCAGTACTCTTGCCTGGAAAATCCCATGGACGGAGGAGCCTGGTAGGCTGCAGTCCATGGGGTCGCTAAGAGTTGGACATGACTGAGCGACTTCACTTTCACTTTTCACTTTCATGCTTTGGAGGAGGAAATGGCGATCCACTCCAGTGTTCTTGACTGGAGAATCCTAGGGACGGGGGCGCCTGGTGGGCTGCCATCTATGGGGTCACACAGAGTCGGACACAACTGAAGCGGCTTAGCAGCCTGAGCAGCAGGCTGGGCGCCAGGCTTCCTAAGCTCTCCCGCGTCTCCCTGCTAATCCATCCTGCCCCTCTGCCCAGACGGGACTGTCAGCTCTGCTGTTGTTAGGTGGCTTCATTTGGGGTCGCCCCCATTTCCCACTCCTTCAAGCAGAAGCCACTCCGCCTGCTCCTGAAGTCCACGGTGACCCGGGCACAGCCAACCCTCATTCAACACTGACTCAAGTAAGACTGTGTCTGCCCCTCTCACCCTCTGTGCTTTATTTTCACAATCCTCTGCATTAGGGGATAGATTGATGATGCGATTTGACCCTTGTCACCAAGCTAACAAGTACCAAGTTGGGAACAGAACTGATCTGACCCCAAAGCCCAAGATGTTGGCTCTCTGTGTTGGTGTCTCCCAATGTGCGAGAGGAAAACTAGTTCTTGGAAAACTAGTTCCAAAGATTACTAGTGGATATTAAAAAAAAAATACCTGTGAAGATGTATGTGTTAAAAAATTTCTAGATTAACTTCAATGAAAGGATTTCTTTATTGCAGGGCTTTTCGTAGTGCCGATGGGACTCTCAGAAAGCGCATTCGAGATTACTCCAACATGGAATCCATCTTCCCCCTCACTGTGCACCTTGCCGGCTAGAGATCTCAGAAGGCGCTCAGGAAATGTCTCTCTGTGCCACCTATTGCCTGTCATCATCTCCCTCCACAGTTCTATACTCTGCAACCACCCCCTCTCCTCCAGGCCGCGTGGTCTTCCTTCCCCACGGACTCTCCTGTCGTTTCTGCCTTGGTGCTTCAGCACATGCGGGACTTTTCTTTGGTAATGTTTTCTTCCCTTAGATCTGTCTACCCATCGAGGCCCAAATCAAGCCCCTTCTCTCCTCAAAGACTTGCTTGGGCATTCTAGTCTTCTCCATCTTCTGCTCCTCTCAACTCTTACCCACCTGTAATCTCCTTTGTGTGTGCTTAGCCGCTCAGTCGTGTCTGACTCTTTGTTACCCCACGGACTATAGCCCACC
Source organism: Oryx dammah (assembly GCF_014754425.2). NCBI lineage: Eukaryota > Metazoa > Chordata > Mammalia > Artiodactyla > Bovidae > Oryx > Oryx dammah. Next base: position 6,103,612 of record NW_024070205.1, on the reverse strand, counting down.
AGGCTCCTCTGTCCATGGGGATTCTCCAGGCAAGAATACTGGGGTGGGCTGCCGTGCCCTTCTCCATGGCATCTTCCCACTCAGTGATCGAACCCAGGTCTCCCACATTGCAGGAGGATTCTTTACCATTTAAGCCACCAGAGAAGCCCAAGAATACTGGAGTGGGTAGCCTATCCCTTCTCTATGGGATCTTCCCAACCCAGGATCGAACCGGGATCTCCTTCATTGCAGGCGGATTCTGTACCAGCTGAGCTACCAGGGAAGCCCATTTAAAGACACTTTAGTATATTGATCGGAGAAGGCAATGGCACGCCACTCCAGTACTCTTGCCTGGAAAATCCCAAGGACAGAGGAGCCTGGTGGGCTGCAGTCCATGGGGTCACTAAGAGTCAGAAACGACTGAGAGACTTCACTTTCACTTTTCACTTTCATGCATTGGAGAAGGAAATGGCAACCCACTCCAGTGTTCTTGCCTGGAGAACCCCAGGGACGGGGGAGCCTGGGGGGCTACTGTCTATGGGGTCACACAGAGTCGGACATGACTGAAGTGACTTAGCAGCAGCAGCAGCAGTATGCTGAACATCCTCTAAAGGTAAGACATAAGCACCGCACTTCCGTAATGCTCCCAGGGTCCTTAGCACAGAATGGGAAATCGTCACCAGAATCTGTTGATGGAATATGGATCATTTAAAGGGAAACTGGGATCCCCCTCCTGTGGGCCAGCCAACTCCACGAGCACCAGCCAGGATGAGAAGGAACCCTGCTTCCGTCTTCACCTGGTTCCCATCTGACTCCCTTTTCAGGCTTCGTCCCGGGCGACAGTTCTGAGCATCGCCCTCAGCTGCACTGGCCTTCGGGATCGTTTTTTGACCACTTCTTTGACTTTATTGGTTAAAAAAAAGGCCAGCCGTGCCAGGAGGCACTGATCCATCTACAGCCAGACACACCTCCCACCCCACCCTCCAGTAAAGTGGAACTGCCAGTGGAGTGCTAGGCTGCAAACTCCCTGCAACAAGTAAATTTTAAAAAGGGGAAAAGAAGAGTTCCTTCAGCCTCTGGATCGTTGCCAGTTTGTCGTCCTTTCCTCTTCCTGAACTTCGAGTCTCCTTCTGGGTCTCCTTGTGTCTGTCTCTGCATGTCTGTCGGTTTGCCTCTCTTTAAAAAACAAAACAAAACAAAAAACCTGCATAAAACAGCAGACTGTCTCCCTTTCCTATCTGAAAGCAGAGGATAAAGCAGTCACATGTCAGGGGGCACATTTTCGGGTTTTATTTTCGGCAGCAATACCCCCCGCCCCCCAATAATTGCTATAGAAACACCAAATCCTCTTCGATCCTTTTTAGGGGCCGACAGACTTCACTGTAATGTTCCCGACTCGGCGCTGGCTGCTACAGCACACGCCAGCGCCCAGGGACGCACAAGCGTTGGGGTGAAAATCACGCGTCCAGCCGATGCTGGCTGTGCTCCCGCGTCCCCACATCCGACTCTTTTCATCTGGCTTAAGAGGCAGCACAGGACATCGGAGCCAGGCACGCCGCCGCCTGCGTGGCAGCATCAAGCGCTGGCAGCAGCTCTGGGGGAAGAAAGCGGCTCAGCTAGGTCTGAACGCGCAGGCCCTCTGACCAGCCTCCCCCCCACCCCCCCACCCGAAAGGCAAACCTCTTACACTCCTGGGGGTTGGCCTGGCCTCCTGGGAAGGTTCAGCTCCTATGCGGAGTTCTGGAGCTTTCGCCCCACCTAAAGAAGGGAGGAGAGCGCTATAGTCTCAGGGCTTTAGAGCCCAGTCTCCTTATGCACTTGCCCATCTGGGTCACGGATGCTGTTTGCACACAGCGTGAGACAGGAACTGGTCCCTTGCAGGTTCAGACTCTGTTTCTGGCACAACTACCTTCAGTTCCGAGAAGGGCCGAAGGAGGCTACGCGTGTCTTCTATGAGTAAAGGATTCACTGAGGCCCTGGGTCAGGGCCTCTGGCACCCCAGAAAAAAGCTTTGGGAGAATACGGGGATAGAAACAGCTAAAGAACACGGAGGCTCACGATGCCAAGGGACCAAAGCCTTTCTTAAATGCCTTTGTGCAGGAATTTGATTAAACAGAGACCCGTAATAAGGCTGACCCGCTGCACCCCCAGCAAGATTGAGCTCGGGGCAATGTAGGCTGCGAGGGAGAGTGAGTTATGCATTGTACAAAATGATCCCATAAATCCTGAAATGGGTTTTTTAAAAAAAGAAAAACAAAGCAAATCAAGATGAATAAATATTAATGAGTCACTGCCTCGCTGTGGCAAGAGGAACGTGCGGCAGAGCTAATGACTCTGTCAGCGGATCACGCCGACTCTGAATATTTCATGGAGCAGTGGAGGTGGACTCAGGGATGGGGTCACTCACCCGCGTGTGCAGCGGCAGCACTCAGAGCCCTAAAAAGCTGCCGGACAGGGACATGTCTTCATGCCGAAGGCTGAATTTCTGGCTAACTTTTCTAGGGTGAGTTGGTCCCTAGCATATGACATACGTGATGTGAGCACTACATTTACTGAATCATGACTCTTTGCAGACGCTTTATATATATTAGCTCTACCAAGGAGCTATCACTGTGCCCACCTCCTAGTCAAGGAGCTTGAGGCTTAGAGATAATAACATGTGCCATGTCACACAGCTGGGAAGTGGCAAAGCTGGGATTCAGATCCAGGGCGCTCTTGACTCCAAAGTCTTAGCACTACCCCACACTGCAGCTCACCACGTCTCTCTCCCTCCCCCGCTCCCCACATATTTCCTAGGCTTTGAATCACATCTCTGCAGCTTCACTTGACTTCTCCATTGACTTAGCATGGGGGACAGCCTCTCACATAGTAGGTGCTCAATAAATCAATAAATATTTGTTGAAGTGAATTTCCTGCCAGGAGAAGAAAATGATTTTACCTTGTTCTCATAGACAGATGGAAATTCACAAAATAAATCCTTCCCCCAAGGGTAGCTAACCGGTACAGCCCGATCTCCTCAGAGGCAGACACAAGGGCTATCACCCTCCCAATCATTACTGTTATTATTATTATATGGCTGCCAAGGGCTTGAACAGGTGATGCAGAAATGAAAGACTTGGCAGACAATAAGTGGTTCTTAAGAGGCAGCCCCACTTTAGCACCTTCTCTATAGGGGACCCCGCCCCCGCTACCAGGGGCTGCCAATCACACCCCTTTCCCCAAGCACCAAATTCACTTAAAACATTTTATTTTTTTAAATTAACAAATGGGAGATCAGGAGCAGACTTTCCCCAGCCTCTCTGTCACGTCTGCACCCAGCAATAGCTAAAGCGTTTCCCCTGTCAGTCAGCGGTAAATACCAGGTCTAAGCTTTGTACTATACATCTCCAGAATAGACATCGCTAATGGCCTTGATGACAGTCCCTGATTTCCAAAGCACATGTGAGAAAGTGGAGAAGAGAGGAGGCCGGTGGGAGGGGTGCAGGGAGGCTACAGGCAGGAGTGGATGGTGTAGCAAGTATCTTTCTCTGCAGTAGCATCATGCTGCCTCTAATTTTGTTTCCACTTTTTTGTCATTTTCTTCTGAAAGCTCTTTCAAGTATCCACAACTCTCTGAGTGCTGAGTGGTTCTAGCCAGAGGGCCAAGAGGAAAAGGGCAGGAAGGAAACCAGACCTACCTTCTACTGACAGCTTGACATCGATGGAGAGGACTGTTTCCTCCCCTTCTCATGGACCCCCAGGAAGGCCACAGTGCTCTGGGGCACCCTCACTCTGAACTCTGATTCAAGGAGGGGCCATCCAGCTTTGGTGCCATCCCCAAAGCGAGACCCTTCTTCCTTGGTGCTGGGGTATTCATGCTCAGGCTGCAGGGAGGTAGGGAAAGTCTAAGCCTGTAGCTCATGCCCGATAGTGATGTCAGACTATTTGTCTAAACAATGGATGGTCATTCATCAGGCAGTGGCTGGGGCTGATTCCTCCTTCAATGAAAAGGAAAGGGGAATAAAGCCAGGGGGTGAGTGCTGTCCTGTCCTTAGTCGTTCAGTTGAGTCTGACTCTTTGCAACCCCATGGACTGTAGCCCACCAGGCTCCTTTGTCCATGGGATTCCCCAGGCAAGAATACTGGAGTGGGTTTCCATGCCCTCCCCCAGGGGTTCTTCCAAACTCAGGAATCGAACCCAGGTCTCCCACATTGCAGGCAGATTCTTTACCGTCTGAGTCACCAGGGAGTGAGAGACAATTAGAAAGTTTCATTCATGCAACCAAAACCACTGTTATCAGGCTATGTCCTCGTCACTGTTTACAGGAATAAAACCCAGCCCCATTCTCAAAGAGTCCTCATCCCTCCTTACCTTTGTCATATTCATGGACCAGAACTCAATGAGCAGATGCTTCAACTCAAGTTGAAGGGACTTGAGGGTCAATTACACAACCCCAAACAAGGGAAAACAAGCAAAATTCTCCCAACCCTCTCTGAGATGAATCCCTGTACACAAACACACAACTACCAGTACCACTTTACCTCCCCACAAAACTGCATCACCCCGACTACCTTCCCCTTGCCCCAACCCAAAATAGTCCACAGTTCTCCTGGATCATGTCTCTTTAGTTCAGTTCAGTTCAGTTCAGTCGCTCAGTCGTGTCCGACTCTTTGCGACGCCATGAATCGCAGCACGCCAAGCCTCCCTGTCCATCTCCAACTCCCGGAGTTCACTCAGACTCACGTCCATCGAGTCAGTGATGCCATCCAGCCATCTCATCCTCGGTCGCCCCCTTCTCCTCCTGCCCCCAGTCCCTCCCAGCATCAAAGTCTTTTGCAATGAGTCAACTCTTCGCATGAGGTGGCCAAAGTAGTAAAGTTTACTGTGTGTCCCTTGAGCTTCCCCGGTAGTTCAGCTGGCTAAGAATCTGCCTGCAATGCAGGAGACCTGGGTTCGATCTGTGGGTTGGGACGATGCCCTGGAGAAGGGAATGGTGTGTCCCTTGCTGTTACTAAGTACGTTATGTCTCTCACCTATGATGCAGTCACTGTAAATATCCTGTTTTATAGACAAGAAAACTGATGCTTATCATGATTAAGTAATCCTCCTGGATTGTATACAGAGGCCACCTCGCTGCACAGGCCTCGTTTGTGCTTTTCTGTCTCACTGAACCCGCACTGGTCTGGTCCTCACCCCTTCAGAGACGAACATGCGACCTCTTCTTTCCACGAGGAAAATAATAATCACCTTCCTGACCCCTGTGTGCAACTGATCACACGCTGAAGATTATAGATGTGGAGACGCTTAGCTTTCTCCTTTCTGTTCCTGTAGACGCTGCAACTGGATTGTGTCCTGAAACAGTCATCCTGAAAGAAGAGGCCACAAGGCTCCGGGGACAATTGGCACCACATCAGGCTCTGTGGCCCTTGTTGACTCACGTATGTGGTTTTCCTTGACCTCTATCATGAGCATAGTTGCAGTGAATTCAAACACCTCAGGAAAGGAAGACAGGTTTCCCAATTGTCCTGTAACTCATAGTACAGTGTGCCTGCAGACAAATTGACATTCTGCAGGCAGCTAGGGGTTTATTTTTAAGAGTAATGATAAAATCACTGTTTCCAAGGCCTTCATCACTGGCTCTGATTTGACTGCATATCCCCAGGAGGCCTGCACTCCCATTCTCTCCAGACCATCAACTTTAATTTAAAGGCCCGTCAAAGATCTTTGAAGGCCTAAATCTTTCCCTTCCAGCTGGTCAGAGATATTGGCATATTAATCTATTTAGTAATTATGTGAACAAGCTCGGACCATGTGTTATTGAAAATTAAACTATCAAAATGTGTCCATTCAAATCGCCCAATTTCTCCATCCCATCGTGTCATTAGATTCAACACCAAGATTAATTATCAAGCAATGGGCCAGGTTTACCAGATGTTGCGCTGACTCCAGTCAAGGTACATCTGTTTCTCCACCTACCATCTCTGCAGACTCAGCCACTGACTCCACAGTTGCTGGTCTTGTTCAGGGTGACATTAGCCTGAACATGTCTGCTATCGACTGAGTCAAATGCTCCTGTGTTTCCTGCACCTTGCTGTCCAAAGCCGCCGTGGGTCAACGATCTGTCCCCAGAGAGTGACGGGGAGTGAGAACTGCCAGACAGCTCTGAGATGAAGGATGGAGCTGCTGCTTGGAGGGGAATTATAATTGCAGGGATAGGGAGGCTCCCGATGGGAGTTCTAGCCCAGAATCTCTGCTCCTTGCACTCTGTGGCACAATTTCTGGATGAACTGCTTTTCTTCCTGGCCAGGCATTGTTACTACTTGTTACCTAAGCACCACCTAGCTAGAGTGCCCAGGGTACCATGAGAAGAGCAGAATCTCAGGACTAACGCAAAATTGGTCTCATCCAGGCTCCCTGCCGCTAACTAGATACATGACCAAGGGCAAACAAGTTTTCCAATTGCTGAGCATTTTCAGTTGCAAAATGAGGCAGCAAAAATACCTACCTGACACACAGTAATAACTGGGGAAGAGTATACGAAACGTGCTTGGTATTTTGTGCAGTGATTAAGCACTTAAGTTCTTGAGTCAGACTATCCAGAGTTCAGTGTTTTCTCCACAGCCTACTAGCTACCAGCCTGATGACTCTGAGCAATGGATCTAAGCTTCCCAATCCTCAGTTTCCTCATCTATAAAATGGGATTTTAACAGAATCTATCTCATAGGTAGGATTAAAATGTAATTCATGCAAATACTAAGAAGAGTGCCTAGAAAATAAACATTTCATAAATATTCATGAATGTTACTATAATTATTTTCATGAAATATGTAACAGACATGCAGAAAATATTGGTTTGCTTCTCAACTCTCTCATTTTCTCACTACGTCTTTATGTCTCTCTATGGCCCTCAGAGTTGAAAAAGTCTTAGGAGTCATATAATCCAAACTCTTATGCCATATAGAAATCTGTTTCTTTTATAATGAAAGAAGATTATGAAATTATAAACTTGACTACTTCCTTTAAGAGGATATATCATGGTATGTGGAATATATATTGTTTTATTGACTATCATAGTGCTGGTGTTTGAGCTAGGAATTGGAGCTAAGATTGATTGCACAACATAACAGAGAAAGAAAATAAGGACACCACAACAGTGAGGTGTGGAGGGATGAGGTTAAGAACAGAGATGCAAAAAGAATAGAGAAAGAGAGACAGCAGAGGGGCAAAGTTCTAGAAGGTGGCTCTCTTCCCAATGACCACGTAAAATGCTAATGAGGGGCCACTGATACAAACAGTGACTCATTGGAAAAGACCCTGATGTTGGGAAAGGTTGAGGGCAGGAGGAAAAGGGGATGACAGAGGATGAGGTGGTTGGATGGCATCACCAACTCAATGGACATGAGTTTGATCAAAACTCCGGGAGATAGTGAAGGACAGGGAGGCCTGGTGTGCTGCAGTCCATGGGATTGCAAAGAGTCAGACAAGACTTAATGACTGAACAACAACTGAAATTTCAGTGTGGGTTGACTTCTTACAAAAGCCAGAAAAATCATTGATTTTTGTTAATGTGATGTAAAGTAGGAGTTAGATTCATGGATGGAGGAGTTGAGGCATGCACAACCAAAAAGTGTAAACATCCAATGAACCAGTTAAAATATTCTAGGTAATTTTATGGCTTAAAAAAATTGAAGCTTTGAAAAACAAAAGTTGACTTCCACTTCTATATGAAATGTAAAAAATCATGAGAAAATACTGTCATCACTCTGATAAGAAGAACAAGCTGGATGACCTACAGATCATAAATTTCAAGCCAACTAAAGCATGAAAGATGAACACAAAAATCCACGGAACCAAGATTCACAAAATAACACAGCCCTCCTAGGAGAGAAGAGACCCATGATGGTTTCCATCACTATAGAATAGTTGGGAAGAAGGAAGCCACCCCAGACATGTGTAAGAAGAAAGCAGCTAAAATTTCAATGAAGTTGTAAAGTTCAAAATTGGATAGAAATGATGGTTTAGAATCCATAGGATCCCTAGAAATAAAGATTCTGAACCCACTCACTAACTCATTTCCATTGGCTTTCATTAAGTGCTCATGCAGAATATCAGGGGTAAGGGCAAGAAAGCTGCAAGTCTTCTTGAAATGCACAATAGTGGAATACTCTGAAGCCTAGTGAGCAGAATAACTGAGACAAACCCTCCAGGAATTCAGACATCAAGCCATACTGTAAGGATGTTTCTAATCCTGCCTTTCAATCATTTGAAGACTCTAATAGACGGAATCTAATGAAATTAACAACCAAGCTCTGATTTAGCCTAAATGCAAACTAGATTGACTCAACCCCACAAGCCAGAAGCCAGATAGAAATAGAGGATATTCTGTTCCTGAAGTAAATATTATTGACTCCAGCTTCTACTGTATTTTTGTGGTTCAGATGGTAAAGAACCTGCCTCCAGTGCAGGAGATCTGAGTTCAGTCCCTGGATGAGGAAGTTACCCTGGAGGAGGAAATTGCTATCTGCTCCAATATTCGCGCTTGGAGAATTCCATGTGCAGCCTGGTGGGATAAAGTCCATCGGGTCCCAAAGAGTTAGACACAGCTGAGCAACTAACTATGTATTTTATCCATAATGCCTGATATTCAATCAAAAACTCTAAGACACAATGTCAAAGCTGTGAAAAACAAGAAAATACTCAGGAACTTTCACAGATTAGAGAAGACTAGGAAACATGACAATGTGTGTGTGTGTGTGTGTGTGTACAGCAAAAATTAACACAACCTTGAAAATGAAGCATGCTTCAATATAAGAAACACACATTGCATACAGCAACAAAGACAGGCTGAGAGAAAGGATGGTAAAAGATACACAATGAGAATACAATCAAAAGAAAGTGGAAACAAAGTTGACACAAGTAAGTACTCACTAAACGTCAGCCACTAGTAACAGCACTTATGGTGAGATGTGCGGTCGTTTCAGGAAACTAGAAAAATTGCTTGTAGTCAGTATTAGACAAAGAGGAAAGCTTTGGGTTGGACCTTTGAGCTGTGGGTTGGACCTTCTGCGGGTCAGCAGGTATTCACAAATTTGTAAATTGGTGCCATTTGTGAGCAAAGCCATGGCAACACCTCCTCTCTTGTCACTTAGGTATCCGTGCCTGTTTTTTATTCCTAACAAAGTATTCAACTTTTGTTTTGTCACATACACCACGCCTATATCGTTTAGCTTTTAGGGTTTTTTTTTTTTTTTGCTACAATTTAAATTGTCAAAAGCCAAAGAGAAATTTAGAAAAGCAGAGAGTATGTGAAGCTAGACTACTCCAGATCCCAGGTCTCCATTACTGAACTATGTGGTCTCCCACACAGTCCTTAATCCATTTCTTCTTTTGTAAAATGGGTCAATAATCCTTATTTCACAAGGTTATTGAGATAATTAAATGAGCCAATTTTATGTGGATCCCATAATACCTGGCATAGGATACGTGCTCAGTGTAGTTCCTGTTCTCCCAGCTTCCTATGAGATATGAGGATGTTTCAGGCATATCAGGGAGGATGGTAGAAACCAAAGATTTTGTCACAGTAAAATCTGTAAGTTCATACTTTTAAAACTTTTGTCAATTCACTCATTTATTCATCCATCTTTCCTATTCGTTTAATGACTAAATCTTCATCAAGAATCAACTAAGTACCGGGTGTATTATGAGATCACAAAATTAATGAAACTGACCTCCTTTTCTACTTTCTGTAACAAACTATTCTTTCTGGCAGCAAGTGAATAAGAAGTTATTTACAAGCCGTCAACCAAATTCCTTGTCCTTTGTCCTGCATGGTGTAAGTTTTTTCATTTCTGCGCTAAACTGGCCACAAAACCTGTAAGCCTTGCTTGGGGCTGGAACCAGAGCCCAAGTTAAATCCTCTACCTTCTGAAGATGGCATGGAGCTGAGAAATAAAGTCTTAGAAATGTTTTCAGCAGGTGATCTGCTGGACTCATTAGGAGGACTACCTAGTCCATTAGCTCATGATACCTGGCTCAGTAGATAACGCATCTGATTCAACAAGTAAAGCATTATTTCTTTTAAAAAATATACCCCTTTCCCCTCCCACCTCCACCTCCTACAGTAGTAGAGATACTACTGCTCAGAGCAACTCTGTTCACTTCTGTTCTCCTTACCCCCTTAGTTTGTGTGACTATAACCCGAAGGACCGAATGCAGGTGTGTATTAGTACTACATACTGTGCTGATACAGGTGCAAGTCTGGATTTGACTTTATCAGAAACTCCTTGCCATCCAGAGTGATTCTGAACTCTGTCAAGAAAAAAAAATAAAAATCTCAATTTGCTCTGTAGTCAGAACAGGGCTGTTTTTAGCTTGCCGAGATTCACAGCTCTGAAATCTTTGTTTGCAAATCAGGCCTCTTTTCAACAATGCTGGGTGTGGGGACCAAAATAGCAATTCTAGAGTCACTTGTCATCCTCTGTCTCCACTCTCTACAGAAGGTGGGAGGTGTGAGATCCCTGGAGGAAGAACAGTTGTTCCCTTGCTGATACTCTTATCACAACCAGGGACAAACAGTCCCTGGTGCCATCCATACTCAGGTTCATGAAATGTACACAAACCTGAATTTTGGATGCCTTTAAGCATTGGGGAGAACGGAGAAGGACTCAGAATCCTTCAGAGGGTTTATTAAAACATGGATTTCTGGGCCCATGGCATCCTTGTAAATGGTTAACAACCTGCTCCTTTTGGAGGAAAAGATGTGGTTTACAAATGCCCATTTCTGTGGTGTAAATATCCCCATGTAGTCAATTTCAAGCTACCTTGAAATCGGGAAGAGATGCAAAATGTGCTCTCCAGAGCTTATATTGGCCCCATCTTTGGGCCCCATCTGCTTGACTTGGTAGGTCTGAGAATTTGTACCTCTAACAAGTTGTCAGGTGGTTATAGAGGCTGCTAGTCCAAGATTTTTAGGTGCCAGATATCATGGGGATTATCTAGGGCTTTGGAGGCTTTGCTACCCTCTAATATACCGTCTCTTAGGACCTTATCTTCCTTTTTCCTTGTATCCTGAAGGGACACAGGGCAGGCTGTTGGGAAGAACCTTTAACTGTGGGGACATGGTTCTGGGCTGCAACCTATGGGAAAATGAAATATGCCAATTTTCCAAAAGGAAGCCATGTGTCTTGCTGTCTTTTGTTTAACCCTTTGCTTTTCTTGGTATGAATGAAAGGAATTAAATCTTATTCATCTTTTTGTTCCTTCAGTTCAGTTCAGTCACTCAGTTGCGTCCGACTCTTTGCAACCCCGTGGACTGCAGCACGCCAGGCTTCCCTGTCCATCACCAACTCCCAGAGCCTACTCAAACTCATGTCCATCATGTCAGTGATGCCATCCAACCACCTCATCCTCTGTTGCTCCCTTCTCCTTCTGCCTTCAATCTTCCCCAGATCAGGGTCTTTTCTAATGAGTCAGCTCACACTGCCAAAGTATTATAGTTTCAGCTTCAGCATCAATCCTTCCAATGAATATTCAGGACTGATTTCCTGTAGGAGTGACTGGATCTCCTTGCAGTCCAAGGGACTCTCAAGAATTTTCCTTGCCTTTGCCCAAATAGCCACCAAACTGAAATGAGCCAAATATACTGGCCTGCAGCCATGAAATAAAGATCTCATAGTTCCTATCACTCACTCGATCTTTAAGCTATCTGCCTGTCCATATACTTATCAGTTCATTAATTTGTGCAACAGTTATTTAAATCCCTACTATGTGCCATCACTGGTACTGGAGATTTAGTGGTGAGTAATAGGCATAATATCTGACCCATGGGGCTTATAGTAGGGAAGACAAATATCAAATAGATTTGCAATGAGATTCAAAGGAAGGCTCAAGATGCTATGTGGGTGTCCAATAAGGTAAGGAGGCAAAAAAGGACTCTCCAAGGAAAGATGGTTAAATTGAGACCTAAGAAAATGGGTAAGAGCTTTCCATTGAGAGGAAGACAGCAATGGTGGGTGTTTGGCAGGGGACAAATGTTCCAAGGACTCAAGAGCAGAGGGAAGGGAAGTATGGCCAGAGATGAGGCTGCAAAGAGAGGTGAGTTCTGGACTTGATCCTAGGAGCAGGCAGGCAGACCATGGTAGGATCCCAGGCAGAGAAGGGTCAAACCATGGCTGGCCTAAGGAAGTGTTGCCTTTGGATGTGGTTGTTTCTCCTTAGTCCCTTCTTTGTGTCTGACTCTACGCCCTCATTTGTGTGTCATTTCTGAATCACAGACACAGGCCCGCTGTACAAGGTTTTGGTGAGCTTGGTCTTTGTTCTCTCTAGCTGTGTCACCTTTGTCATCCAATAAAGTTGCAATGCGTTCAAGGTCAAGGATGCTGTCTTTATTCCTTCTGTCGTCCCACTGTGCCTAGGAAGGTACCGAGTGCCTTTTGGGTTACTGGTACACAGCCCTGGGCACCAGAAAGAGCTCTTGATTTAATGAAAGGAGACCAGGCTTCCGGTCCATACCCACCACCTACTAGTTTTGAGAACTTTGTTGTTGGGCATGTGATGTCTATCTGCTTCAGTTTTCTTATACACAAAAAAGGAACACCATCTGCATTTTATAAAGTCTCCTTGAAAGAATCAAATAAGATAGAGCAAGAGAAAATTCTAGAATACTGTGCACATGTGCGATGGCATAATGATGAAGTGGTACCAGATCTCATGGGTATCTGGCATATCATGGGGGTAAGGACCCAGTCTTCACCCAACACAGCCTCCTCCTTCCCTTCCTGAGCAGAATTACCCAACCAACAAGTTGCCGTTGATTTCACCATCACTTTGCAGGTGCCAGAAGTGAGAGTTTGGGGCTGTGGCCTGGGCCTGGGAACCCACATTTTCCTGGATGTTGCTCTCACAGCTTGCATCTGCCTTTCTCTGATCTCTGAGGTGCCCTCCCATCAGCATCTCGCCTCATACATGTGTGCCACCTAATCATCTCTGGCGTGGAAAGGGCCACTGGGGTTCAGAGAGGTATTCTGCAAACTCAAGTTCATGAACCAGCCACATCAACCCAGCACTTATTAAACCTGTCCCGGCTCTGCTAAATCAGAATCGTATGAACACTTAAGGCTCCCAGCCCTGCGTGGTGGATAGAATCCACCCACAGAGATGAACGCACAAGCTTCACCAACTGGACCTCAGTCTTCTTGTCTATACCTTTGATCACGTGCTGTGCAACTAAGTCGCTTCAGTCGTGTCCAACTCTTTGTGATCCATGGACTGTAGCCTGCCAGGCTCCTCTGTCCATGGGATTCTCTAGGCAAGAATGCTGGAGTAGGTTGTCATGCCCTTCTCTAGGGGATCTTCTCGAACCAGGGATCGAACCTGCAACTCTTCCATCTCCTGCACTGGCAGGCATGTTCTTTACCACTAGCACCACCTGGGAAACCCCACCTTTGATTACAGATCCTATTAATCTCTACCTCAGTTCAGGGCTGTGAGGGTTAAATAAGATAGAGCATGTGTGATGCTTAAAACAGCTCTTGGCACTTAGGAAGCATTTGATGAATGGTTGCGTTTATTATGTCACCCTGGCCTCTGAGCAGCCCTGTGCGTGGGTGGATGGGGAGCTGACATCTAGAAAAGCAAAATGAGTTACTAGAGGTCACACAGCTAATTAGCCACTGGACAGGACTAACGTCAAGAAGGCCCAAGTCCTAATCTGGCGTGATTTCCACCACACCAGGCTGCCTCCTTTAAGTCCTGATCTTCCCTAACTGCTTCTCTTCCGTGTACTCTGGGTGGCCCAGCAGAGTGCTACATCGCTCCCTTTCATTAGCAATTTATCAGGATGTTGCCTTGTATCTTGCAAACAGATAACCAGCCGAGCTCAGCTGACCTCTAGAATCCCTTCAGATATAATTGAGTTTGCATTATCTGACAGGTAGCCCATCTCCTAACATTTAGGTAAATTGCAGCGCCTGTACACCTGACCTCCACAACCTGCCCCAGGGCTCTGAAGCCTTTGCCTTTCTCGCTAGACACTGCATCCCTCCCCACGCCAAATGCCCTTTTTCAAACAGAGATCCCCACACTTCTGCTCAGGGACGCAACTCAGGCCAGCTGACTTAATGCTAAGCACGCAAGAATACAGAGCCCAAACCACTCCCCTGGCAGATCCTGGCCCTGCCTTTTTGAGGCTGGGGGAGATTTAATTTAGATAGAGATGATGTCTTACGATATGGATGTCCCAGTCTACCCTTGAGGAACGAACAAGGCAAGAGGCTCTTGGAGCCAGACGCTGGAACACAACGCATCATCCCCACATCATGCCAGAAGCCTGCTGCCACATTTCTCAACGCCTGTGAGAGTCTGTGTTATGCACCCTGAGGGTGCCCTCCAGCTCTCCTTTATCTGTGGCCCACCCACTCAGAGGTGGAGGAGGGAAGCTGGTGTTTCATTTTCTTGGGTCAGCGTGGCCTCTTCTTGTTCCTTCCCTAGGGATCAGAGCTCTCCATCATCGCCCCCTTCACACACATATCTCCTCTTCCTGATTCCATCCCCTGTGACCTTCACACAAGAAAAACAGGATTGATCAAGTTGCCCCAAGGTCTCAGAGTGACTACTTGTAAAAGGAGGGTGTTAACCGAGATGATCTGAAAGATTTCTTCCACCTCTAAGACGTCATGGCGCTCTAGATTACTCATGCTAGCTTCCTAGGCATGGGGCCAGGCACAACCCTCAATCGATGTATATAGCAGCATCCAAGATACTCTGTGGCAGAGGTTCACAAACTTTTTCCATTCATGCCACCCTTAACGTATTAGTAAGTCTTTTTTCACAGTACCCATAGGTCAAAAGAAACCTATTTATTAAGTACTTAGCTACTAACTGCGAACTAAATGAATGAAAAATGTTGGTAGTGCAGACTACCTCAAGCTATCAGGTTACAGTCTCTGATAGATGTTGAACATCATTGTATTTGCCTAGAAATATAGAGTACTCTGCGGCATCTCTGTGAGTTTACTCAGGTACCCTAGGGTGCCTGGGCACAGAGCTTGGGAAATGGACACTTCAGTCTTACTTCTTAAACTTTCATCTAAACTTCCTGCTCCTTGAAGCCTCTGAGAGAATCTCAGTGGGCAGCTATCTGTACCCTAGTCACCCTGACCTGTCAGAGGACTTCGAGGAACTAGTCAACTTTGCATTTCAAAAAGTTTCTTAGGACAATCAGGTTTGAGGGACTAGAGCTTTCCACATCTCCTTTCACTGCCCAGATCCTAAAACATCAAACCAGAGGAGAGCCTGTATTTTGGCCGTGCAGATGTACACAGATAGGTTAGACCCCAAACATGCTAGTAACATGGAAAAAGGCAGGAAAAGGAAGTTGAGGGCAAGTTAAACTGGTTGCTGAGGATTCCAAGGTGGCATTAGTGGTAAAGAACCTGCCTGCCAGTGCAGGAGACACACGAGACGCCGGTTCGATCCCTGGGTCGAGAAGATCCCCTAGACAGGGGCATGGCAACCCACTCCAGTATTCTTGCCTGGAGAATCTCATGGACAGAGGAGCCTGGCAGACTATAGTCCATGGGGTTGCAAAGAGTCAGACACGACTGAAGCGACTTAGCACACAAGTACAGACGGGTTGCTGTGTACATGATCTGGATACATAGGTGGGTAATTCTGCAGCCTCACACTTCATGTGTGGGATAGACACTGTCCAGATAAAATTAGGCCTTAACAATATTTTAAAAGGCTGTTGAGCCTGGCTGTGTGCCTGGTACAGCACTAGGATTTTAATATTCATAAATTCTACCCCCCAACAGCACCAGAATGTAATACTACAGTGTCTCCACCAAACAGTGAAGCAGCCAGGGCTCAGAGTGGTCACACATGTGGGAGTAGGCAGGCCAGGACTTGAACTCAGCTTTCTGAGTACAGGGACCCAACTTTCAGCTAACTTTAGGTGCCTCTATGAAAGTCCGATTTTTCCCCTTCGGATACCCAGTGACCTGCTGGGCAGGAACACTCAGGAATTTTACCCCAGAGCACTGGAACAAACCCATGGTCCTCAGCCCGTGTCATCACAGATGTGGGACCACTTTCTTCTCCAGCTCCACAGCCCACACACACGTTTCTCCCTTACCAGCCATTTTAACCATCTGTTCCCTGTGAGTCTGCACCGTTTCCAGTGATTGCAAACTGTTTCGTCATCCTGGTCACCTCACCCAACAGCAAAACTGAAATTTATCCCCTTCCTTGGCCCCCTCCTCACATGTAACTGGGAAGGAAGGAATATCAAACGTCCTTTAATCAGAGAAGTCCAAAGCTATGGGAGAACAAGAAATGGCTTCGCTTAGCATGGAAGATGGATCATTTAGAGGTTGTGGCTTTAAGTTATTGGGAATCTATTAGGCTAGGCCTGTGGACATTTATTTCTCCCTGTTGCCAATGCAGGTTCTAGAAGCCCCAGTTCTATCTATAAAGCAAATGTCAGGGAAGCTGTAGCTCTCCCCTCCACGGCCAGACATTAATGCAAGTAGTGATGTGCTAATGCCTTGAAATAGTTGTTGGCTTCTGTCTGCATTTTCTCCCGAATTCCCTTTATCGACAACCTAAATATATTAAGACTCTGGGGGTGAGACAAAAGAAAATCCTGGTGAGAATGAGGAGCCTGCCTCATGCGTGGTGGGAAAGCTGGCTTAGCCACCACCCGGATCATCTCTACATCTCCCTTGCAGTGATGGCCTCATTTTGCTTCAGACCCCTGTTTGGTTTTATGCTGCTGCTACTGACCTTCCTCATTTTCCCTTCTCTGATTGAGGTATAATTCACATTTTGCTCTAGTGTGCTAGTTTGACGACGTGTAACCACTACCACAATCAAGACGGTGAATATTTCCATAAAACCAACATTTTCCCCTGGGCCTCTTTGTAGTTAACCCCTTCCCCATCCTAGACACACCAACCACTGATCTGTTTTCTGTCCTTCTAGGCTTATCTTTGCCAGAATGTCAAGTGATTTGAATTACACAGCAGGTAGCTTTTCCACTGTGACTTCCTCCTCATAACACAGTGCCCGTGTTGTTGCATGCCTCAGTAGTTTGCCCCTTGTCATGATGAATGACAGCCTGTAGTACAGACACATCAGAGTGGATATATTTTCCAGTTTCAAGTTTGGCTTGTTTCAAGTTTGAAGTGACTATGAATAAAGCCTAATTTCCCCATCCAGGTTTTGTGTTAGGTTTTCATTTATCTTAGGTCACATCTAAGAATAGGATTGCTGGATCATATGATATGTGTACATTTACTTTCACAAAAAGTTGCAAAACTATTCCACAATAGCTGTATCAGTTTGCATTCCTGACAGCAATGCGCTTGGGTTCTAGTTGTTCTGCATCCTCGCTAGCACTTGGAATTGTCAGTCTTCACCCCTTTTTGTGTTACAGTTATTCTGTAGTTCTGTAGCAATTATCTCAGTTGTGGTTTTAATTTGCCTTTTCATTAGTGACTAATAATGTTAAGTATTTTATTTGCTTGTTTGCCATCTGTGTAGCTTTTTGGTAATGTGTTTGTTTTTTTTTAATCTTTTACCCATTTTTTACTGGGTAGTTTGTTTTCTCATCATTGAGTTGGAAGGTTCTTATGTATTCTGGATTTGAAGCCTTTGTGATTTGAAAATATTTTTTCCTATCCTGTGGCTTATCTTTTTGTTCTTTTTTTTTTTTTTTTCTCTTTTTGTTCTTTTAACACTGTTTACTGAAGAACAGAAGTTTTCATTTTTATAAGGTCCAACTTATCAATGTTTTCTTTCATAGATTATGCTTTTGATACCGTATCTAAGAAATCTTTGTTTAACCCAAGGTCACATAGATTTTCTTGTGTGTTTTCTCTAGAAGTTTTATAGTTTAAAATTATATATTTAAGCCTAAGGTCCATTTTAAGTTTCTTTTTTTTTTTTTAATTAATTTTCTTTTAAAGCTAGAGAAGCCAAAGGCAAAAGGAAAGATTTGGCCTAACCCCTGTAAAAAATTGATCCTAGATAGCTCCTATCATAATGTAGTGGTTAAATCTTAGGCTCTAACATCAGATGCTTTGAGTCTGAATCAGTTTTTCATATCCTAAGTTATAGCATAGGGTGATTTTTGCTTTTACTCTCTGATTTTCATTTAAATGAATTATTAATTAACAAAGCTAAGATTAGAACTAGAACTCTAACATTTGGGCTCTATCATCAAGATTAACTCCAAGTGAGGAAGATAAGAACTTTTAGCTGGGGAACCCATTCTAAACTACCCAGGAAAGGTGGTCAGAGTGGTTTGTCATTCAATACTAGAAAAACCAATGATGGTATGAGATCAAGGCCCCGGTACGCCCCACATTGCATGCGGTCATGTTTCTGCATGGGCTCTCACTGCTTTCCTTCGATCTGAGTTCATCTGGGCCATTGGGTACCCTGAGCTCTTCTTACTGCTCAAACACACTTCCTCACTTAGAGGTGTCCCTGCCATATCAGCTCCCCATCTTCCTGGTCTCTCCATCTCTCTGCCCTTTATCTTCAAAGAGCACCTGCCGCCTTTTGTCTGGACATTTTTCTTCCAATAAGCAAAGCCACATCATCATCCAGAAAGGGAAACTCACAGACTCAGAGCTCAGTATGATCAAACGTATCTGTGTTTGTCAGTGTGTCCCCAGCCTCCAGGCAGGTCTATCCTAAAACCTCCTGGAAAATGGATATCCCACTATTTAGACGTGAGGTGAAATGGCTTAGGGGGTGAGGGTGGGAGCACATAGGTTTGGGACTAAGATTTGGATTCAGATCACAATTCTGGCCCTTCTTATACCACACTGAGTAAAGTACATAACATTTTAGACTTAGTTTCTCAAACCCAGAGTAAGGAATATTAAAATCTTTACTTGGTTTCATGAGCATTAAATGGTACCAAAACTGTAGTGAAATACCTGGCACCCTGTGGCAGTTTTCATGATTATGATGGTGAAGTTAGCTCTGCCTTCTTCATCTACCGTTTCCTGAATTTACAACCCTCTCTCCTTTCTAATCAAAATGCCCCCTGCTGCTGGCCCAGCTAGTTTCTGAGGATCACATCCAGTCAATGGCCCTCAGACTATCAAATAGGAGTTGAGAACATCCTAATGGCTTTTGAATTCTTTGCAAAGTACATGTGTGTATATAGCACAATCCACTTGTGAAGAACTTGTAGCAGATCAATGACTGTAAATGCCCTAAACAGCCTCAATTGATCGCCATATGTGATCTGAAGTTCTGATTAATAGAGGCTTTGTTTAAAAAAGAGAGCATGGCTAGGAAAGAGAAGGAAAACACTGCTGTCCACTTTTGCCAATATCCTGACTTAGGAGGCTGGAAACTAGTCTCTGTTGGCAACTTCTCATGTCTGGCTATATGCTCCTGCCAGAGCAAGTCTCTACTTGGGTGAAAACATCACATCTCCTATTTGTTGGGATGTTTGAAGAGAATCAGCTGGGAACATCTTGTCTCAGCATAATTTTTTTTTTTTCCTCCCTAGGCTGAAAATGCTACTTTGTATTCCTGGGTGAGGGGCTATCTCGTGTATCTTAATCCTGTGCTGGCCTGGTGACTCACCGTGACTCTTTGGGGCTTAGCTTTGAATTCCCTTGACTTTGAGGTTACAAACATCAATCCTTCCACGCAGCATTCCCTTGATTTCTGGAGCACTCACGTGCATATCTAACCCCTGCATGCACATGAGTATTCAACTGCCTGCAAGTCTTAAAAATGCTAATGTGAAGCTGGGTTAGAATTCTGCAGGCCACACTGACCTCAAATATTAATCATGCCCAGGTAGCCAAGGGGAGCCTCAGCCATTGTAGGGAGAAGGCATACACTCGCTCTGAAGCACTGCGAGGCGAACTAATCGAAATCAAACCCCTATTTTGAAACATTTCACTCACCAGCAGGCTGTTCATTTTTCTCAAGTGTACGTCTTGTTTTTGATTAGACAGAAGCAGTGATCTGATCAACTTTTCGATTGAACAAGAAACAAAACAAGACACGGCCAATTCACATCATGTTTCTCGAATGGTTTTTGATAGAAATTTACTCCTCTGAATCTCCTTCTTGTTTATTCAATGTGATTTCTGTTTCCTCCTTTTCACCTTGACCTCACTTCCCCTATGACTTTTTCTTCCCAGAACACTTTCTTATATGCTGAGAAATTATTTAAAGATTGAACTGAAAGTTCAACACTTTAAAATTCCTTCTTATGAGCTCTGGACAATCCCTGGCCAGGGTCCTCAAAGGAGACTCTCTGAAGGATACCTTCTCTGCCTTGACATGTCAGGTGGATGCCCTGAACCCGGCTAACAAAGCCAGTCACTGACCTGGAAGTGACAGTCATAGTATGTTCTTTCTTTTCTGCGGGCCAGTGCAGACGTAGCTTCCCATCTTCTTAATGGGCCTCATCTATCTGTTAAGCCTTTTCATTATGTCAAGCCCTGTGCTAAGGACTTTTAATCCTGGCAGTGCATTTGATTTCAGTTGGTCCTGGCAACTCTATATGACTTTGGTAATATTGCTACCCCCAATTTAGGGATAAAGATGACCCAGTCAGAAAGAAGTAGAATCAGAATTTTAATCCAGGGCTTCGGACTCCAAAGCTTACCTCTTTCCTCTGATTCTTTGCTGTTCAGTCACTCAGTCGTGTCTGACTTTCTATGATACCATGGAATGCAGCACGCCATGCTTCCCTGTCCTTCACCATTTCCTGGAGTTTGCTCAAATTCATGTCCATTGAGTCGGTGATGCCATCCAACCATCTCATCCTCTGTCGTCCCCTTCTCCTGCCTTCAATCTTTCCCAGCAGCAGAGTCTTTTCCAGTGAGTTGGCTCTTCACATCTAATTCTCCTCTGATTCTTACTACCTTTAAATTAGCATCCAATTTCCTTCCAGGAAAATAGGGCTTATATCCAAGACAACATTCCCTTCCCTGGGGACAGAGAGGACCTTACAGGCCAATTGGAGCAAAACGTTAAATTAACAAATGAAAAACCTGAAGTCCTGAGGGCCTTTGTGACTTCCCTGAGGTCACCACTGTTGACTGGGCTGAGCTGAGACTTGGGTTTATGCCTTGCTGATTCTAAATATTGCGTTACCATTCATGCTCCATGCTGCGTGCCCTGCCCAGTCCAGGAAATAAGACTCATCTCTCCACCACTTCTTGAACTCTTAGTGGTTTATTTTGCCTCTTTGCATCCTGATTTGAGACAATTTTATCAGGGATACAGAGAAGGGAAAAACAACAACAACAAATAAACAAAGTACTCACAACTGACATGCAAAATATAAATAACTCTCAGGCTTTAGATTTCTGTTAAACATGCCTTACTGCAATTTTTGGAAGAGTCTTTCACATTTTATCTAGAGTGACCTAGTCTCATCACAGAACATGATTGGAGTAACTGCAGGAACAAAAATAGTATTTCAGGCCCTAGATATCATTGCCGTTATTTGAGGGTAAGGAGAGAAAGTAGGAGTGAACTATATTTGATGGAGGTATTTCCATCTCTTTAACAATACATATATATATATATACTTTAGAACAAACTCTCTGTTAATGCAATGAATTTATAGACCGATAAATGAACTACTATTTTAGTTTGGATCTTTCTAATTGTTGTCTCTATAACCAACTAATGATTTGTCTTTTCACAGAATCTATCTTCCAAGGGCACCTACACATCAAAAACCCTAAAAGAAAAAGAAACATTTCTTGACTTTTCATTTTGGAGAAAGATCTCCAAGAAGAAAAATGAGCAGCATGGAGAAGCTGGCTTAGTCCTCCAAACTCCCTCTATGCAATTCTCACCTGGATTTGTAAGGAAATGGACGGAATCCACACCACAAATTTATTTGACAGAATTAGATTGGCAAGGATTTCATATGTAGAAGGTCAGCCTCCACCTCAGCTAAGCTGTGGGAAATCTCTGGTCAGTACAATATATGTTTGTGTATTCACTCAACAAATGCCAAGCAGTCTTCAACTAGGTGCTGGGATGTAAAAGAAAACAAAACTGGCAAAATACCACCCTAAACCCTGCCCCTTGGTTACGTAAATAAGGAGAGAAAAGTAACAGGTTAGGTGATGATAAGCACCATGATGACATGAAAGTGGTAAAGCAAACCCACGGTGTAGTCAATAGATGAAAAAGCTACACATCAACTGGGACCTCGTCCAGCATCTGTCTACCTGCTTGTGCTGCTTCTCATTGGTTGCCCTCTTCTCCAGAATGCTCTTGACCTTGGTCAGCTTCATCTCAGCGCAGAGATTCCCATCTCTAAGGGGAGGTTGCTGAGCTTGGTTGTGTCCATACTCCTGGCTCCGTATGTCTGACTGCTCCCAGCTTCCCTCCTTCCTCCTGGGGTCCATTTCATTCTTCTTGCTTCCACTATCTCTCACTCTGTTGTAACCCTTGAGCTGTCTTACCTGGTCCTACATATGAGTCTTTCTGGTTCCCATCTGCCCTGGTTTTGTCTTCTATTTCCTACCCTAAGCCTACCTTTTGAACCTGATGGTCCTCAAGGTCCCCAGAGAAAGGTTGCATTTTCCTCTGTTCTTGTCCACACTCCAGCAGAAGTCTGTGATAATGCCTGCACAAAGCTTGCTCTAAAATCTATCTCCAGGATCTAAATGGAAAGGAAAGGACTATTTGCAAATATCTTAAAGCAGAGAAATAGCCATTTCCTATGTGTACCCATGTATCAGTTCAGTTCAGTTCAGTCACTCGGTCGTGTCCAACTCTGGGTCCTTTAATTAAGTTATCATCTGAAAGAGCACACACCTGCCTTGGGTGTAGCCTCCACGATGCTTTGTTGCCCCACAAGCTGAAATCTATTCACAGAGCACTACTCCCATGGAGATGGGGCTGCCCTGCTTTTTCAGCCATAGGCCTAATGTTCTTTGAGTTTCTCTAAGTCCTTTTCTTCAACAATATCTTGTTTTAGCCAGGGTGCTTGGGTTAATTATACCTTCTTACATTTAAAAGAATTTCCTTTCTAAATCCACTTTAAATATGCGTCCTTTAAAGTCAACATGATGCTCTCCCCATCTGGAGATGTCACGTAAACTAGATGTCTAAATGGCTTTTCAGATGCACTAATTACTTTACAGCCATCTCTGCCCCAGCTGTCTCATACATTCTCTCATCTGAGCCACAGCTGTGGCTGCTTGCTGATACCTCTGTCCTACAACCAAGCTATGTGTGTCTCTTTTGGCTATGGAATTTCCTTTTTTACACTCCTGGTATCCACAGACTTTCAAGGCTGTAGGGGTTTCGATCATTTCCAGTGAATGATTGGGTTTTGATCATTTCCAGTGAATTTCCAAAATCTACCCTACTTCTCCAGGTGAGGAAACCTATCCTATGATGGTTATTGTTGAAACTTAATTATACATTCTGTAAGCTTCAAATCTGTACATTTTTATTCCTGTCTTTTAATAAATACATTTTACATGGAAGTTAAACTGAAGAACCCTGAGTTATACAGTCAGTTCTAAATACACATGCATTCAACTACCCACCTTCATTTCAAGAATAAGTTTATAATGGCCTGAATGTTTGCTTTGGCTTCTGCACAAACCATATCTCCAACCCCTGTGCACTACATAGTCTCATGTTTAAACATCAGATTTGAAGTAAACAAGGATAGCACAATGACTGAGAAAGCAAAGAAAGAGAACGTGAGTAATTTCAGTGTTGTTATTCTATGTGACCATTTGGATTATTTGTTTGTGTTTAATATTTAAAACAATGAAGCAGCATAAACTGTGCGGTCTAATATTTTTGCTGGTAATTGCAAGTCTTAGTTCACACAAGAAATATTGAATTTAAGCAATATCTCTAAGGTTGAAATTTATTCATCTTAATTCTTAATGGTTTTAAAACAAAAATATGAATTAAGAAAAGTAGGTTTTATTAAAATTAACTTATTGAACAGTCATGTATAATAAATATTATTATATCAGACAATTTTCAAAGGATCAAAGGTCAAACTATTAGGCAAGTATAGAAGTGTAGAAAAAATAGTTGTACCTACCCACTTTATCCAGAAGGAACATGGCAGAAAAAAGTAATGACAGTATTCATCTATATTAATAATTTCCCTGAATTTGGAAAAAAATCTGAAGTGGAGAATCAGTTTAAGGAGATATTGACCTGAAGAAGCTCAAGTGTGTTAGTCACTCAGTTGTGACCAACTCTTTGCGACCCAATGGACTGCAGCCCACCAGACTCCTCTGTCCATGGGATTTTCCAGGTAAGAATAATGGAGTGGGTTGCCATTTTCTTCTCTAAAAGAAGCTCAACAAAGAACTAAAAAAAAAAAAAAAAAGTCCATCAGGGACAGTGAATCAGCATCTACATCTATTTTGAAACATTCAGTGCCTTTAACATCACACAAAGCTTCAGCTCATGGCTGTCACTGGAAATAACTTTGTTGTATACAGCAGGGGCTGCAATATGTTATATGCTCCAGGTGTCAAATACACCAGATATACCATAGAATCACAGTTGCTCAAATTTTCATTTTCCTAATTAATGTGAAACTGCACATATTTTCACATCTATTAGTTGTTCACATTTCATCTTTTATGAAATGCCTATTAAATCTTGTGCCTATTTTTCTATAGTTTAAATACCAATTTATGCAAATTCTTTATATTTTCTTGGCAATCCACTCCAGCACTCTTGCCTGGAAAATCCCATGGACGGAGAAGCCTGATAGGCTACAGTCCATGGGGTCCCAAAGAGCCGGACACGACTGAGCGACTGCACTTCACTTATATTTTCTTAATATTAATTTTTTCATCCTTAAGCATCTAACTCTAATCCCAATTGTCTGGGTCATATGCCTCCATTTTGGGTCATATACCACCATTTTAGGTACTTCTGTGAGGCTACCTCTTTGTTGAGAATTTTTAAATTTATTGCATTGTGGAATTAAAGTCTGTGACAGCAATTACTAGATAACAATTTTTTAAATTTCTTCATGAATTGCTTTTAAAATTTTTATTGATGAACTTATTTTTCTTAGAGTCTATTCTTTCTTTCATTAATAATATTACACTAGGACTTCCATTTCCAACCCAGATGAAGTACATTGACTAGATTTACCTTCCTTTCTGAAAAACAAACAACAGAAGCAAGAATTTTCGAGTCAGTAGACAGCAGGTAATGTAGAATAGTGCTCCCTGATAAATGGGGAAGAAAATGAAGTGAGAAATCAGTCTAGCTTACTGGCTTCAGAGTTTTCAGGGTGCAGTGCAAGGGGGGAAAAAACAAAACTCAGGTAGAGTTTGGTAGACTCTGTGAGTAAAAGAAACAGTCACAAATCAGAGAGATAAGGTAGCCAGAATTCACAAGATAGAGTACAGAAGAGAAGGGACATAGAAAAAGAGAACTCCACCAATCTTGCTGGGTTCCTCTTTGACTATTCAACTGAATACTGATAAATACAGGCACAGGAGAAAACTATCTGAGACTGGGAAAAGATAGATACAGAAAGAATTTGGAAGAACAGTGACCAAAATTTACATTGGACAGAGAATAGTTCCTTTTCCCATCAGGCAGATTAGAAAAACGTATACTTGTAAGATATCTTGTAAGGTAAATTTCTTTTCTTTGCTGTTTTTGAAAGCTGGCTTAGCTATTTTGGAAACTTCATTCATATAAATTTCCAAATATATTATATAGAATTCTTTAAAAATGCAGCTGGAGTTTTCATTGGCATTTAATTGGATTTGTAAATTAAGTTAGAATCAGAATACTTATAATATTTCATCATACCACATTCAAGAGTATGAAAGATTTCTGCATTTTTTGGCTCTTTTCTTATGTCTTTTAATATAGTTTTTTTCCACATCAAAAGTTTATGAACTCCTTAATTCTTTGATATTCCATTGTTTTGTCTGTCTTGTGAATGGAATTTTATTTTTAATATTTTCTGTGATATTTTATCCAATGATCTTGCATTATAAACAGCCTAAATACAAAATTTTGTCACTTACTTTTATGCATTTTCTCCATAGACAATCAGCCTGTCCATGCGTAATGACAATTTACCCCTTCCTTTCTAATTCTGAAAGTCCTATTTTTCTTTTCATGTGGAATCACTAGGACCATTAGTAACAGCAATCGGCAAAGAATTGATGCTTTTGAACTGTGGTGTTGGAGAAGTCTCTTCAGAGTCCCTTGGACTGCAAGGAGATCCTTGTCCATCCTTTAGAACCAGTCCATTCTAAAGGAGATCAGTCCTGGGTATTCTTTGGAAGGAATGATGCTAAAGCTGAAACTCCAGTACTTCGGCCACCTCATGCGAAGAATTGACTCATTGGAAAAGACTCTGATGCTGGGAGGGATTGGGGGCAGGAGGAGAAGGGGACGGCAGAGGATGAGATGGCTGGATGGTATCACCGATGCAATGGACGTGAGTTTGAGTGAATTCCGGGAGTTGGTAATGGACAGGGAGGCCTGGTGTGCTTCGATTCATGGGGTTGCAAAGAGTCAGAGATGACTGAGCGACTGAACTGAACTGAAGAATACCACATCTCAAAGGAAATGTGTTCTCTAAAAGTTCTCCATTAAATGATAATGTTTGCTCACTATAGTTTGGTCAAGTTAACAAGTTCCCTTTCATCCCTAGTTTGCTAGAGTTTTTATTATACATGTGGATAATTTTCTATATTAGATGAGATAATCAGCATTTAAAATTTTTTTTGAGTTTATATTTATGTTGATTTACAATGTTGTCTTAGTTTCAAGTGTTCAGAAGAGTGATTAAGTTATATATATATATATACATACATATATGTTTATATATTCAGTTCAGTCCAGTTCAATCACTCAGTCATGTCCCACTCTTTGTGACCCCATGAATTGCAGCACGGCAGGCCTCCCTGTCCATCACCAACTCCCGGAGTTCACCCAAACTCACATCCATTGAGTTGGTGATGCCATCCAGCCATCTCATCCTCTGCCGTCCCCTTCTCCTCCTGCCCCCAATCCCTCCCAGCATCAGAGTCTTTTCCAATGAGTCAATTCTTCGCATGAGGTGGCCGAAGTACTGGAGTTTCAGCTTTAGCATCATTCCTTCCAAAGAATATCCAGGACTGATCTTTAGAATGGACTGGTTGGATCTCCTTGCAGTCCAAGGGACTCTCAGGAGTCTTCTCCAATACCACAGTTCAAAAGCATCAGTTCTTCGGTGCTCAGTTTTATTCACAGTCCAACTCTCATATTAGTTATATGTTAATTGCCCAGTCAGTCATGTCTGACTCTTTGCAATCCCTTGGACTGTAGCCTACCAGGCTCCCTAGTCCATAGAATTCTCCAAGCAGGAATATTGAAGTGGGTAACCATTCTCTTTTATATTCTTTTTATATCCTTTTCCACTATGGTTTATTACTGGATATTGAATATAGTTCTCTGCTCTATAGAGTAGGGCTTTCTTGTTTACCCATTCTATATATTAATATAAGAGGTTACATCTGTTAATTCCAAACTCCCAATCCAGCCCTCCCCCACCCATCGGTAATCAGCAGTTTGAAGGCATTCTCATGTTGTCTTCAGGTACTTTTTGTTGTCAATGTATACTCAGCCACTCAGCTGTGTCTGCCTCTGTGTGACCCCATGGGCTGCAGCCTGCCAGGCTCCGCTGTCCATGGGATTCTCCAGGCAGGAGTACTGGAGTGGGGGGCCATTGCCCTCTCCATGGGCTCCTCCCCACCCAGGGATGGAACCCATATCACCTGGGCTTGTGTCTCCTGCATTGGCAGGCAGATGCTTTACCACTGTGCCCCCTGGGAAACCCCCTTTGTTGTCAGTAGGTTAATGAGATCAACACCCAGGCTTCCCAGGTGGTTCAGTGCTAAAGCAGGAGACAAGAGTTTGATTCCTGGGTCAGTAAGATCCTCTGGAGAAGGAAATGGCAATCCACTCCAATATTCTTGCCTGGGAAATCCCATGGATGGAGGAGCCTGGCGGGCTACTGTCCATGGGGTCACAAAGAAACAAACATACGCTGAGCACAGGACAAACAACAGCTGAATAAGAATCTTATGATAGCTTCAGGTGAACAGTGAAGCGACTCAGTCACACATATACATGTCTTAAGAGGTTTTTTTCTTAACATTCTGAAATTCCCTACAATGTGTTGGAAGTTAAGATGTTTAACATAGTCACTTTTGTTTTTAAATTCTTCTGCAATCTGCAGTCATATTCCAGACATATTCAAGACTGGAAATTTCTTCCTGATTATTGCATCTCCACAATTCATTTCTTCTGGGCATTTTGTTGGACAGATTTTGAACTGAGTTATTCCTCCTATCTCTTGGTCATATTTTCGATCCCTTTATCTATCTGTTAATCATGGTACCCATTTCTTTAGCTATATCTTCAAGTATATTAATTCAACACTGTTCTGATGAAAGAAGATTAATTTCCATGGCCAGCATATGTACTCATACTGAAAGTTCCTCATGAGTCCCCATATTTGATTTCCTACACACAGAAACAAGAGACTATGGAAAGCTGACTCATCTGTGCACAGCCCCGGGGGACCTGCTAAATTTGGGAAATGCTGTAGGGGAAACTGAGGCTCAATGGAAGGAGAAACACAATGAAAGAGAGCTGTAAGTAAAGCAAATGTCAAGTTGGACACAAATAACCCCATTAAAATGTACTTGGAGGACAATTTAGCCTTGAGAATTTGTACACCTGCTTTAGAAATCCATCCAAAAAATATCCTTCCTAGAAAAATCTGTTTTTTCCTTTTTTATCTCAACTTGATTCTACAGGTCTCAAGGCTTTGCAAAGCCCTCAATGACTTATTCGTTTAGTCTAGGCCCACCTGACCAAAATCCCACAAATGGGCCAGCAGGAATGAACTTTCATTTTTCTATTTTCCAAGCAACACGTGGCAGACTGGACACCTGGGAGCATGAACCTGGCTGAGAATGAACACCTGGAGAAAATTACACTCTTCCCCCAAATGATAGTAAAATGGAGAGGAATGGGTTCTTTCCCAGCTGCTTATTGGTAACAACAATTATGTAAATTAAGTTTTTAATAGATTTGGTAAATATTTATTGTGAGAAGAAACTTTGAAAAATAAGATCTTTAGAAAATCTGGCTAAAAATCTTCCTGATATCTAAAAATAAAATCAGTATAAAAAGCTACTCAAGGATTCAAAATAATTCTACCATTCATAAAATTATGCAAATATGATGCACACTCATCAAAAATATGAAATTAAATTGGAAATACTTTTGGGGAAGAAATTGGTTAAAATTACCTCAAAAACTACTATATGTGGCAGATATAATTTTATAAAAATGAAATTCTTAAAGAGCTATAAACAGGTTTTTTCTTTTTTTTTTTTTTAATGAGTTGAATTTTAGGCAAACTAGACAAGCTGATTAACAAGAGCACTGATTTCAGCCAAATTGTTCTGGCAAATTGATCATCATTCCATTTCAACAAGATGGTATCAGTGTCTTCTTAAGTTACAAATAATAGGGTTTAGTTTTTTTTTTTTTTTAATGTGCAGTAGTGGTCAATATATGATGTATATGAGTAGTATGTAGATAGCTAGGGTATTAAACCACTAAGCCAGAGAGAAGAGGGGTCCTTCAAATGAGCTGGATAAAGGCAGACTTGGAAAGACTTAAAACTTTTCATTGATTGAAGTGAGGATAAAGAGGGAAAATGTCATGGTCAAGTTAAAGTATAGAAGAATTCAGGATGAATATATAATTGGATAACAGGAAAGCTACAAGGATCCCAAGAGTAGAGGTAGAGCCTATCAGAATGCCCTGGCCAGAGATAGGAGACAGAGGCAGGAAGGGGCACATTGTTGATAAGAGATGCAAAGAACAGACACAAGAGAGCAGAGGCCGAGGAAGCCCAGAGGTCCTAAAGCTAAAACCTTTAAGCTATTTTGGTAGGAAATGGGCTTGCAAATTTAGAATGGCTTTGTGTTGCTATGTTAGTCTCTCAGCCCTGTCAGACTCTTTGCGACCCTATAGACTGTAGCCTGCTAGCCTCCTCTGCTCATGAAATTCTCCAGGCAAGAATCCTGGAGTGGGTGGCCATTCCCTTCTCCAGGGGATCTTCCCATTGCAGGGATTAAACCCAGGTCTCCTGCATTGCAGGCAGATTCTTTACCATTTGAGCCACCAGGGAAGCCCACAATGGCTTTACTAAAAGTTGAAAATGGGGCCAATAGCCCAAACAGAAAAGGTTCTTTCCTCTCACTCAGACCAGAAGAGACATCTAAAAGTGCAAAGATTTAATGCCGATAATGTAATGAATAAGTCTGCCTCGAAGATGGTGGACCTGATGCCCCGAATGCCTTAAAAGAAGACTTCTGAGCTAATGGAGGTGGTAAACGAGAGCACCTGGGGAAAACTGTGATAATCGTTTGATTATTGAGATCATCCTTAATAATAAAATAATTCCTATTTTGACTTTTTGGTAAAGCAGAATTCTGTGTTGTAGAGCAAGGAGGAGGGAGAAATTTCTACTCTATAAAAGCAAACCACTTCAGTATTCTTGCCTTGAGAACCCCATGAACAGTGTGATAAGACAAAAAGATAGGACACTGAAAACTGAATGCCCCTGGTCAGGAGGTGCCCAATATGCTACTGGAGATCAGTGGAGAAATAACTCCAGAAAGAATGAAGGGATGGAGCCAAAGCAAAAACAATGTCCAGTTGTGGATGTGACTGGTGATAGAAGCAAGGTCCGATGCTGAGCTTGGAATGTTAGGTCCATTAATCAAGGCAAACTGGAGATGGTCAAACAGGAGATGGCAAGGGTGAATGTCGACATTTTAGGAATCAATGAATTAAAATGGACTGGAATGGGTGAATTTACTCAGATGACCATTATATCTACTACTGTGGGCAAGAATCCCTTAGAAGAAATGAAGTAGCCCTCATAGTTGACAAAAGAGTTCAAACTGAAGTACTCAGATGCAATCTCAAAAATGACAGAAGGATCTCTGTTTGTTTCCAAGGCAAACCATTCAGTATCACAATAATCCAAGTCTATGCCCAGACCAGTAATGCTGAAGAAGCTGTAGTTGAACGGTTCTATGAAGACCTACAACCTTCTAGAACTAACACCCCAAAAAAGATGTCCTTTTCCTTATAGGGGACTGGAATGCAAAAGTAGGAAGTCAAGAAATACCTGAGAGTAACAGGCAAAATTTAGCCTTGGAGTACAGAATGAAGCAGGGCAAAGGCTAATAGAGTTTTGCCAAGAGAATGCACTGGTCATAGCAAACACCCTCTTCCAAAAACACAAGAGAAGACTCTACACATGGACATCACCAGATGGTCAACACTGAAATCAGATTGATTATATTCTTTGAAGCCAAAGATGGAGAAGCTCTATACAGTCAGCAAAAACAAGACCAGGAGCTGACTGTGGCTCAGATCATGAACTCCTTATTGCCAAATTCAGACTTAAATTGAAGAAAGTAGGGAAAACCACTAGACCACTCAGGTATGACCTAAATCAAATCCCTTATGATTATACAGTGGAAGTGAGAAATAGATTCAAGGGATTAGATCTGATAGATAGAGTGCCTGAAGAACTATGGATGGAAGTTCATGACATTGTATAGGAGGCAGTGATCAAGGCCATCCCCAGGAAAAAGAAATGTGAAAAGCAAAATGGTTGTCTGAGGAGGCCTTATAAATAGTTGAGAAAAGAAGAGAAGCAAAAGGCAAAAGGAAAAAAGGAAAGGTATACCCATTTAAATCAGAGTTCCAAAGCATAGCAAGGAGAGATAAGAATGCCTTCCTCAGTGATCAATGTAAAGAAACAGAGAAAACCAATAGAATGGGAAAGACTAAAGATCTCTTCAAGAAAATTAGAGATACCAAGGGAACTTTTCATGCAAAGATGAGCACAATAAAGGACAGAAGTGGCATGGATTTAACAGAAGCAGAAGATATTAAAAACAGGTGGAAAGAATACACAGAATGGCTATACAAAAAAGGTCTTCACGACCCAGATAATCAGGACGGTGTGATCACTCACCTAGAACCAAATATCGTGGAATGTGAAGTCAAGTGGGCCTTAGGAAGCATCACTATGAATAAAGCTAGTGGAGGTGATGGAATTTCAGTTGAGCTGTTTCAAATCCTACAAAATGATGCTGTGAAAGTGCTGCACTCAATATGCCAGCAAATTTGGAAAACTCAGCAGTGGCCACAGGACTGGAAAAGGTCAGCTATCATTCTAATCCCAAAGAAAGGCAATGCCAAAGAATGCTCAAACTACCACACAATTGCACTCATCTCACACACTAGCAAAATGATGCCCAAAATTCTCCAAGCCAGGCTTCAACAATACATGAACCATGAACTTCCAGATGCTCAAGCTAGATTTAGAAAAGGCAGAAGAACCAGAGATCAAATTGCCAACATCCATTGGATCATTAAAAAGCAAGAGAGTTCCAGAAAAACATCTACTTCTGCTTTATTGACTATGCCAAAACCTTTGTGTGAATCACAAAAAGCTGGAAAATTCTGAAAGAGATGGGAATACCAGACCACCTGACCTGCTTCTGAGAAATCTGTATGCAGGTCAGGAAGAAGCAACAGTTAGAACTGGACGTGGAACAACAGGCTGGTTCCAAACCAGGAAAGGAGTACGTAAAGGCCGTGTATTGCCACCCTTCTTATTTAACTTATAGGCAGAGTACATCATGCAAAATGCCAGGCTGGATGAAGCACAAGCTGGAGAAATATCAATAACCTCAGATATGCAGATGCACCACCCTTATGGCAGAAAGCAAAAAAGAACTAAAGAGCCTCTTGATGAAAGTGAAAGAGGAGAGTGAAAGAGTTGGCTTAAAACTCAACATTCAGAAAATGAAGATCATGGCATCTGGTCCCATTACTGCATGGCAAATAGATGGGGAAACAGTGGAAACAGCGTCAGACTTTATTTTGGGGGGCTCCAAAATCACTGCAGATGGTGATTGCAGCCATGAAATTAAAAGATGCTTGCTCCTTGGAAGAAAAGTTATGACCAACCTAGACAGCATATTGAAAAGCAGAGACATTACTTTGCCAATAAGGGCCCGTCTCGTTTAAGCTATGGTTTTTTCAGTAGTCATGTATGGATGTGAGAGTTGGACGATAAAGAAAGCTGAGCATCAAAGAATTAATGTTTTTGAACTGTAGTGTTGGAGAAGACTCTTGAGAGTCCCTTGGACTGCAAGGAGATCCAACCAGTTCATCTTAAAGGAAATCAGTCCTGAATATTCATTGCAAGGACTGATACTGAAGCTGAAACTCCAATAGTTTGGCCACCTGATGCAAAGAACTGACTCATTGGAAAAGACCCTGATGATGGGAAAGATTGAGGGCAGGAGGAGAAGGTGATGACAGGGGATGAGATGGTTAGATGGCATCACCAACGCAATGGACATGAGTTTGAGTAAACTCTGGGAGTTGGTGATGGATAGGGAGGCCTGGCATGCTATGGTCCATGGGGTCGCAAAGAGTTGGACATGACTGAGTGCCTGAACTGAACTGAACTGAACTGAAAGGCCATCAGTATAATCTGAGTTGGAAAAGCTTCCCCGTTTGTATTCTTGGGTCCTAGTTGGCTTGATTCAGAAAGCAAACTCCTAGATGCTACAAGGAACCGATATATAATCTGTGCTCCTCATGGGGGCTTTTGCTTCCTCCATCCCTTTCCTCTCCTTTGCCCTACTCTCCTCAAGCCTGGCTTTGGTGACCTTCATCTGAGCCTCGATTGCATCTGGCCCTTCTCTGTCCAGTAGCACCCGAACGTGGATTGATCACTTGTTTACCTCTTTTTCACCATCACTACCCTAAGAGCTTCTAGAGGACAGGGACCTCTGTCTTTTCCCTTTGTATCCCCAGGACCAATGCCCAGGTTAGAAGGCAATGATGAATGAATGAAGACATAGGAATAGCTGGATGGATAAACTAACTCATATGAGCAGTAACTCATACATACGCACATTAAAATCACCTCTACACCAACAGCCAGATGCGCAGGCTACCTGTGTTCCACTGATGTTTATTTTTGGGCCAAGCCTCTCTGCACTGTCAAACATATTCCTTGGAGAGGTTGCCATCCGCTATCAACACTTTCATCTCACCATCTCTAAGTGTCGTGTGACCCGCTGTGCAGATCTAGACTGCTGTCAGAGACTCCATCCTCATCTCTGGTGACTATCTTCATCCTTCCAGCCTCTCCTTTTTGGTGGCCGTTCAGCATCTCATCTCCTGTAAGAGGAGGGCAGTAGCAATTTGCTTTCTTGCCATGTTTACTTTCTGTGTTTGCCCAATATCTATTTGTCATTTTTATTGCATTTTTCTCTCTCAGCATTTGTCTTGGATGAGGCCTTGTCCTCAGTATTTGCTTTCAGAAAAGAGAACAGGATGCCTCCTGGAGCTATGAATTTATGCCACTGGTTCCTGCTGAACCCATGTACTTGGGAAATAGAACATTCACTACCCATCAGAAACTGTAGGAACTTTAAACTATATGGCGAGTTTTCATTCTTGAAAGCATTTTCAAAAGCATTATTTTATTTGAGTCTCACAAGGGTAATTTAGGGCAGGCATTATCCTCTAAAAATACTTCATGGTTTTGAAAAGAGCAGTTGGGTCTGATTTGTGCTTTAGCTCTTCTCATCTGCTGGTGTGACTATCAGCAAATCACTTACTACCCCAAGCCTCCTTTCTTCCCACCTCTTACATAATAATAAGTAATACCTATCACTTTCCTATTTTGTTAAAGTTAGAATATATATATACATACACACATACATATACACACAATAGTGTGTGTCTAACCACTTCACACAATTTTGATAAGGTTCAAATAAGATAGTATAGATGAAAGAGTTCTTGACATCATGAAGCATTACAAAACCAAGAGGGATCAGTATCGTCATTACTGAAGAATTACTCTTACATATATTTCCAAATTTTTGGAATGAGGACAATTGTTGATGAGCAGAACTCAAGCCTCTCAAGCTCCCATTCCAGGGTATCTTCCTCCCCAGCAGCTACCTCGTCCTGATGGGGGCCCAAAGGCGCCTCTTCCTGCCAGGGTAGTCAGAATGTCACCTCCCACTTCTAATCAACCTTCCTTGTTCAGGGAGAGGAGCTGGACTTCCTCCACCAAGAACAGAAAACTAAGTTTCTCTCCATCTCAGTGGCTTGTGGAAAGGGAATTTGGCTTGAGCCAGAGAAAAGAAAGCAGTAGCTATACAGCCAGCCTGAGATACGTTAAAGAGGGCAGTAAGGAAATTCACATTTGCTCCTTTTTTTCAACTTTGTGTGTGTGTGTGGTTTTTGTTTGCTTGCTTGTTTTTGATTTTCCGCAGTCTCTCTCTTTAAGACCTGGGCAATTTTCTGATTTGGTGAATGATTCAACTGTCTTAAAAGCACTTTAGCTTACCAACAGGTTCCCTTTCTGGCAAATACTTCAATGGTTGCCATCTGGGAGCTTTCTCCTATCCTTCACTTGATGTTTTTCGCTGGGGCTAGCTGTTTTTTTTAAATGCATTTATGTATTAGGCCATAATAGGCCTGAGATCCACTGTGAGAAGCAAGCTATGGCCATGTCAGTGGATAGTTAAAGGGGACTGGCCTCAGAGGGTAGCAGTGAGGTCAAAGACACTCTTGAACAAACACAATGAAATTATATTTCCTCAATTCAAAAATAACTTGATGGAAACATCTTAGCCTCAAATCCAATTGCTTTCACCAGGAAAGTGATGAAATTGGCTCGGTTGATAAAAGCCAGCACATCTCCCCTCCCTAATTGCATCAGCTTGACCCTCTCTTCTGATTAAATGCTTATAATTTTTCTCCCAGCATGTAATTTTTTAATTATAATATGTTTGAAGAACATCAAAATTATTTGGCTCTTTGCAGGGTGATGGTTGACAGCAGAGTCAATTCGTGTTTTTCTCTGATGTGCTGAGCACCCAGTGGGTGCCTGAGAAATAATAATTGATGAGAGAGGCAGAAACCCTGTAGATGGGTGATGGGCCCACAGTCAATTGTGTGTGGGGAGGAGAGGGCTCTGCATTCACTGGAGGCTGCATTCCTGCCTCCCCATGCGTTTGAGACAGTCTAAAAGAAACCGGAGAGACAATGGGTCACGTGCCCATGTTCTTGTTACTATACGGAAATTTTTGCTCCAAGGCCTCCAGTTAGCTCAGTTGGTTTTCTCTGTGTTCGGGGTTGCGATGCAGCAATGGTTTAAGAGACAGACTCTGTTTAGGGCCTTGCTTTCCCCTTCTGTGACACTGGTCACTTCATGTGCAGTGTTTAGCATCTGTAACGGAGCACAGAACTCTACTGCACGAGAGAAAGTGCTTGGGAAGGGTTGACAATAGTTATTATATCAAGAAGTTTCCGAATCAGCATCCATGCAGCACTCTTCCTGTGAAAACTGTAAACACAGTTTAAACTCACAGCTGCCTGGACCTCTCTGAGCCTGTCTTTTCTGGAAGCACATGGCTG
The DNA here is from genome assembly GCF_014754425.2 of Oryx dammah. Taxonomy (NCBI): domain Eukaryota; kingdom Metazoa; phylum Chordata; class Mammalia; order Artiodactyla; family Bovidae; genus Oryx; species Oryx dammah. The sequence goes on along the minus strand of NW_024070205.1, from coordinate 6,067,081 downwards.
GACAGAATGGCCTCTGGGGACTCCCCCTGAAGGAGCCACCAGTCTGTATCTCTGAAGCCATGGCCCCCTGGCTCCAGGGCCTGCTTGTCTAATCTGTGTGTTTTTCTGTTTGTGTTTTTTGTTTTTCCTGGAGTCAGCTGCATGACCCTCAGACCTGAAAAGGATACTGAATTGCCAATTCAATTTACCTAAAACTGGTGGAGCCTGAAAGCCTGGCCTACATTGACATACAGCTAATCTAATACAAATTGATTTTGGTTTTAAATCTGAGCAAGTTAAGAAATTGCTGTGGGTTTTTCCAAAACACAAAGGATCCTGCTTGGCTGCAACCACAAAGTTTCTGAGTTAGGCTTCCTGGGTCCTGGTCTTTGAAGCCATATTCATGCTCAGCCCCGTAGCTGAGGCTGCTATCACCGCCCCCCCACCCCCGCCCCCACCTCACAACCCTTCAGATGCTGGTTTTTGTAGATATTTCGGGAACTCTAGACCTCAGGCCACAGTCCCCATTCAGTAACCCTTGGTGCCGGTTTAGTTCTCTCCTTGAACCTAAAGTCTGATCACTTAAGCTTATTTCTGAAGCTCCATAACCAAGAACTACCATTCTGATAACTATATTCCAGGGTGTGAGCTCTTATCCAAAGTAACATTTGGCTAACTCAATTCCTCTAAAATTGAGAATCTTCACTGTCTGGGACCTCTATTTCCATCCATAGGACTGGCTTCCTGAATTCTGGGGCAGGGCTCAAAGCCCTATAACCCAGATCACTTTCCCATTGCATACTGCCTGCCTCCTGACCTGTTTGCTTGGGTTTGCTCCACATCCTGACATGGACACATCATTGTCTATAACTCGTTTCAGATTTCACAGACACCAGCCTCTTCCCCAGACCAGCACTGGTTATCTATTTACAAAAAAAAAAAAAAAACCTTCAAAAGCATTTTTATTGAGCTAGTCACAAATCAATTTTAAGCTGAATTTCTGGATATGGAGAAATGGATGGGATTCAGATGTGACCAGTTAGGGGAATATGGCAAGAAAGAAATGAGCATGTCACATCTTGGAGCAAATTTGCAGTCATGCTAATTCTTCTGAGGACACGTTCAATGCAGCAAAATAATAATATCTATTTAGTGTGGTGGGATGATTACATGAGATAATGACACCCAATAGTCACTTAACAAATATTGACTGTATTACTACTTTTTTTTTTTTTAAGTCCCAAAGCAGCAGAGTTGGAGATAGGTGAACTGAACAGGTTAGCAGCTAAAAGAACCAGGTACCTGAGGTGCAACTGGCCTCAGGTGAGAGGGTACATTCAGCTACAAGTCTCAGCAGGAAGTCAAGTGCAGTGGACAGCAATGTGTACACAGAAACTATGGCAACAGCCAGCAAGCATTGGGCTGTACATGAAAATCTAAATAAGCAGACAGGTAGACGGAAAGTCAGCAAGGGATGATGAAAAGTCTTGGGTTTGAGAAATAGACAAGGGTTTCCATCCCTAATTGTAGAGGAGAGCCATTCTTAAATTCTAATGTGTGTAAGAATTACATGATGTGCTAACTATAAATGGAGATTCCCTGTCATCATCTACAGTTTTTGAATCATGCAGTCTGGAACAGGATCTTTATAATGTTCTTTTTTTGTTAATTTTTATTTTACATTGGACTATGGTTGATTTATTATGTTATGTTAGTTTAAGGTGAACAGCAAACTGGTTCACTTGCACGAGTTCTTTAGATGATTCACATGTGATGGTTTGAAGACCACTCTTGAAGAAACGCAAATGTAGGGAGACAGACAACAGCAAAGCAGCCCCTAGGACTAGAGGAACCATGTCACCCAGAAAGTTAATCAAAGGAAGATTCAGGTCCAAGGATTCAGTCAACACAACAGTAGGGCTAGGAATCTGAGCCTCAGGAAACAAGGCAAGTTCCCCTCCCCTCCATCCTTCTGAGTATTAGGGGAATCAAGCCACCCAGGAAAGGGTAGAGTAGGTTTCAGGGAAAAAAATGAATCAAACAGCAGAAGTTTTTCTATGCTCAAGGGAAATAGTGACTGCTTTGATTTGATGCTGTTTGTCTCTTGCTGTCTTCATTCATTTATTCATTTATGTATCGACTGCATTATGATTCCAAATTCTGTTGCTCCAACTACAACCTTGCTCATGAATCTAAGAACTGTGCCTAAACATCCTCCTATATATATGTGTGTATATAAAGTATAATCAGCACCTTTTTGTCTCCAAATTAACTTTCTTCCTTAAATTCATGTTATTCAAAGGATAAAAAAAGAAAATTGGAATCCCCTTTTTTATATCTATATACCAGGGGCTAGAATACCAAGAAGTTCATCTATATTTGCTACAATAAGCAGTAGAGGGGCAAGGATCTTCTGACCATTTCACACACCTTCAAATAGAGGCTTGAAATAAAAGCATGAAGAGGCAAATGTATGAACCCTGCAGTCCCAATTTCCAGCTTGAGGTTCTTTCCATTTGGTCCCCCAATGGTGAATTGAGTGTCCCTAATGTAGTTTGGAATTGGGGATTGAAGAATTATCTGGGCCAATCTGTCTAGTGGATAATTTGATTGAAGAAAAACATAAGGAAAGGCTCCATCACTCAAAGTCATCTGCAGCAATAGCTTGATGTATTGCCTCCTATTCTACCATTAGCAATTCATTCTTTAGAAAACTTATTTTTAAATGTAAATAAGTACCATTGCCAAAGTAAATAATTACAGCAAACTTTTCAAACTGAATTCCCAGGACCCCTCGAGGTTCCCTTGAACATTTCCCAGGACCCATCAGAGGGGACAAGGCTCACCAACCCCTCTAGGCCACCAGTCTCATCAGCTTTAAAAAGAGGAACTATTTTGTTTTGTTTTGTTTTTTTCCTCTGAGAAGGTTAGGAGCTTCATGCAAGAGCATTTATAGAAAAGATGCTTTACCTTTGAATGTCAAAAATAATTTGTAAGAGTGGAAAAAACCGGAAACAGTCTAAACATCCATCCTCCTAAATTATCCTGCTTCCATACAATGAAATGTAGGAGGCCACTAAAAAGATGATATAGGTGTATATGATCTGAACTTGAAACATTTGGCTACTTCATTAAGACAGAAAGTCAAGTAGCAAAAGAGAGTACTTCTTTGTTCTTTCAGTAGCAAGTTTTGGACTAGTTCTAAATGTGTTCAAACTGTATATTTATACACTTAAATAAGCACAATATAGTTTAGGAAAAGCTTATACCTTTCAGCTTAAAAATTTGGACTTGGAGTTTGGGTATACATTTAATATTTCACTATTACTCTTCTGTTGCTTTTCATATTTTGATCTTTGAAAAAAACTTTTAAAAATTTTGAAAATTATTGCATTAAGGTATCATTTTTCATTATGAACATCTTGGAAGATATCAGTAATCACTTTCTTTCCACAGTGACAATTACCTCTGAGAAAAGGAATTCCTGAAAGGTAAATGCTGATATGAATGTGGTTCATGGAGGTGGAATGATGTGGAGAGTTCCTGACCTGTTTGGGACCCTGACATTTGACAGGGAAATTCCTCCTGGTGAGGAGAAACTAAGTTCATTCATATATTATATATCAATTATATAATATAACCTATATAATTATTATACATTAATATATATGTTATTAATATATTATATATATTTATCATACATATTATATATACTATTATATGTTATATAACATAATAAAATGTATATAACATATAATATGCACATATATTATACTATACACATATATCATATAATACATACTATACACATATATTATATTAGGACTTCCCTGGTGGCTCAGTTGGTAAAGTGTCTGCCTACAATGCGGGAGACCCAGGTTCAATCCCTGGGTCAGGAAGATCCCCTGGAGAAGGAAATGGCAACCCATTCCAATACTCTTGCCTGGAAAATCCCATGGATGGAGGATCCTGGTAGGCTACAGTCCATGGGGTTGCAAAGAGTCGGACATGACTGAGCTACTTCACTTATACACATATAGTATATAATATATAATATACACATATATTTGGGTGTTCATTGGAAGGACTGATGCTGAAGCTGAAACGCCAATACTTTGGCCACCTGATGCGAAGAGCTGACACATTGGAAAAGATCATGATGCTGGGAAAGACTGAGGGCAGGAGGGGAAGGGGACGACAGAGAAGGAGATGGTTGGATGGCATCACTGACTCAATGGACGTGGGTTTGAGTAAACTCTGGGAGCTGGTGATGGACAAGGGAGGTGTGGTGTACTGCGGTTCATGAGGTTGCAAAGAGTGGGACACGACTGAGCAACTGAACTGAACTGATACACATATATAATATATAATATATATTCATATATATTAATATGAATGGCTGAGAGAAAAGCCTCACCTTTTACACTCTTTTGCTTTGTCTTCTGATTATGAATATCCTCTAAATGATTCCCAGCAGAGAAACTAGGTCCAGAAGGCAGAGGGCTACCAGTCAGATATTTAAAGAAAATCATTTTCTTCGAGGCATCACAAGGCTGTTATTTGGGTTGGACACTGACTCTTGCAAAAAACCACCCAGATTTTTGCTCATCTCTCTACTTCCTGCATCTGGGTAGGAGACAGAGTCCTTGGAGTCTAAGGGCACAGGAGTCGGAAAGCCTGGGTTTGTGTCCTAGCTTCCTTAATTAGTCACTTGTGACCCCTGTGGAAGGAAGGAATTGGACTTAGCTTTTCTCCAAGCTCTCTACAACTCCGAGTGCTGTTATAATCCAGACACAGGCAGACCCATCTCCCGGGACTTCCCACTTGCCTCCCTCTCGGACTCCCCTCTCCCTCAAAGGGCTCCAAGAATAAAACACCCGCTCTCCTTCCCACGGCCCATCTCTTTCCTGGCTCCTGCCGGCAGGGGTCTGTGCGTGCCAGGCGGAGCCCATGGCCCTGGGCTTCCCCTGCGGAAGACTAGGCCTCAGGCTGCTTCATCAGGGCCCCGCGGAGCCGCGCTCCCCAGACCATCGATTATGGTCTCTCAGAGGGAGCACGGTGAGCAGTCATAGTTAATCGGCCTCCATCCTCAAGTGGGCTCCAGCGTCCACTCGGGAAGGCACCGGCCAGAGGACTCAGGTCAGGCCATCATTGGCCATCATCGGAGGCGCCGAATCACCCTCACTCTCCCCCTCGCTCCTTCCTGTACCGCGCTGGCTCTGAGGGGGAGCCTGGGGGCGACCCCTGGAGGCTCTGGGGGGAGGCAGGGGGTGACCCCCGGAGGCTCTGAGGGGAGGCGGTGGTGCCCGGGAGAGGACGTCAGTCGGCGTGCCATGGGGGCACAGGGCAGAGGGAGGCGGCATCTCAGATGCAGCCCCGGGCAGGCCAGACTGTAAGCACGCTGCCGCCGGGGCCTCTCGTCCTGCGAACCCGGCCTCCCTGCCTGCTTGCCCGGGGCTCCCGTGGGTGGTCTTGCTGAAACCCGGGGTGTGGAGAGCGTCAAAGAGCTCTTACGTGTAAACACAGCGTTGCGGCCGGGAGAGGCTGTGCACACAGGGCGCGTGTCTCTGCTGCTTACTCAAGGCAAGGCTCTCTCAAGAACAGGACACTTTGTCCTCCACAGCTCAGGTCATGGGAGCCCGGACTTCCGAAGGACCCGAGAGTCGTCCTTGACTTGCTCCTTCACGCCCTCTCCAGTCAGCCACACAGTCAGGTGAACTCAGCCTCCTAGAGTGTCCTCAGATCCACCCGCCCCTCTCCCTGCCCTCTGCCTCTCAGCTCTCATGGCCCCTTTCTGAAGGGTCAGTAGAGCCTCTCAACCCGCCTTCCTCTGCCAGTGTCTTGCTGCTGAAAAGTCATTCTTAGCTTTGAAGCCCGAGCTTTCCAGTAGGCAAATGTAATCATGAAACTCCCCAAGGCAATCGTGAAACCCATGGAAAAACATTCAATGACCCTTACTTTTCTCTACAAAAAAAAAAAAAAAAAAAAGGAATAGGGTCAAAAGGGCCAATCTCCAAATGACCTTCAGGGCCTGTGGTCAGCTGGCTGTATGTCTGCCCCATAGCAACAGCATTAGGAGTAGCTGCTATGTGTTAGACAACTGGTATGTCCAAGATAACAAACCAGGGTTCTGCATATGAAAAATATTTTTAAAAGTCAGATGCATCTCACTTCTTACAATTCTCAAACATGTCTGCTCCCCTGAAGCTCCTCACCTCTGCAGGTGCCATTCCTTCTGCAGAAAACAGGCTTTGTGTCAGTTTTACCCTCTGTCATCCCATACCCAGCCAAGGCATCGTCCTGTGAGCCCAAGCTCCCCTGCACATGGCCAGCTGCTCCCTCCTGAGTCCCTGTAGAACCCTAGCATCACAAAGTTTTGCTGTGGCCTGCCACTATATACTCACCTGATTTCCCCCTTGACTTGGAGCTCTTTGGGAGGCAAGAAATGTTTCCTTCATCCATCCCTATGTTGTGTCTTCCACTGCGCCTGGAGTTTACTTAACCAGGTTTTTGATAAATAAGGGAAAGAGGGGTACTGTTGATAGGAAATCAGGAGTTCAAGTAACCAACATCAGCCTGAGAGGGCAAGTGAGGGCAGTTGGCCAGGATCCCAGAAGGAGAGAGCTTTTCTTCTCCTCCCCTGAACCCCCAATGCATTCCCTTACACCCATTCCTCCATGAGGTGTATCTAGGGGGAAGCAGAAGGCAAAGGCCTTCCAAAATGAGAGACAGTGTGGAAAATAAACCTCAGTCCTAAAGGGCTGAGAACTCTGCCATCTGGGGCCACACTGTTGCAGTTTTGAGCTTGTCCTGTTCTCTCCGTTCTTGGCAGACTCAATCTGGCAGGACCCAGGACACTTCCTTTACACAAGTAGGGAAGTTTGAGGCAAGTAGCTTGTATTGGATAAAATTTTTGCCGCATCTCAACTCATTTATAAGGACCTTTCCCTCATTTGGTTGTATCTCATGGCTTCTCCTTTGTGACTACCCATTCAGGTGTGCGTACGATGAGCAAATCTGACCTCTGACCAGTCCTTTCGGATAAGGCCCTCATTATAAATCCAAATGGAAATCAGTGTCTGCAGATCATTGAATCCTGGTTAAAGGGTTCTTAATTTCTTCCCTTTTTTGCCTCTCCCCAGCCCCCACCTCTGATCTCCATGTAAGGAATCCTAGCTGTAGGCACTGGGGCAAGTCTAATTGACTTGACCACCACTTCCTGGCCTACACAGTGGGGAGAATAATAATATTCCCTAAACCAAAGAGTTATTGTGAAGATTGCAAAGGTTAACCCAATCCTTAATGCAGATAAATATAAATATTTAATAATAATGATAACCAGAAACCCCTTCTGTAGGGCATGGATGCCTTAGATACTTTTTGAATTTCAATGATGTGAATGCCTCTCTTTCCAACCCCTACAAATAGATTCTGAGTTGCTCTTTTCAGGACCAAAGATTTTCTTCTAATCACATTCCCAAATACCTTCACCGAGAGCAAATTATCCTGCTGCCTGATATGTTTCTCCACCAGCTTCCCTTTCCTTTTTGCACCTGACTCACTTTCTGGAAAAAGCTTGAGAAGCCCTGTCCACCTAGGTCTTGTCCTGTCTGTGCAGGTCCCAAGTGCACAGATGAGTCCAAGGAGTCATATACAGCTGTCTTGGGAAAACCAATGGTAAGAATTCTGCAGGAACTAAAATGGGGACATTTACCTCAGAGGGTCATCTGATATTTTCAGTTCAGTTCAGTTCAGTCACTCAGTCGTGTCCGACTCTTTGCAACCCCATGAATCACAGCACGCCAGGCCTCCCTGTCCATCACCAACTCCCGGAGTTCACTCAGACTCATGTCCATCGAGTCCATGATGCCATCCAGCCATCTCACCCTCAGTCATCCCCTTCTCCTCCTGCCCCCAATCCCTCCCAGCATCAGAGTCTTTTCCAATGAGTCAACTCTTCTCATGAGGTGGCCAAAGTACTGGAGCTTCAGCTTTAGCATCATTCCTTCCAAAGAAATCCCAGGGCTGATCTCCTTCAGAATGGACTGGTTGGATCTCCTTGCAGTCCAAGGGACTCTCAAGAGTCTTCTCCAACACCACAGGTCAAAAGATCAATTCTTCGGCGCTCAGCCTTCTTCACAGTCCAACTCTCACATCCATACATGACCACAGGAAAAACCATAGCCTTGACTAGACGGACCTTAGTCGGCAAAGTAATGTCTCTGCTTTTGAATATACTATCTAGGTTGGTCATCACTTTTCTTCCAAGGAGTAAGCGTCTTTTAATTTCATGGTTGCAATCACCATCTGCAGTGATTTTGGAGCCCAAAAAAAGAAACTCTGACACTGTTTCCAATGTTTTCCTGTCTATTTCCCGTGAAATGATGGGACCGGATGTCATGATCTTCATTTTCTGAATGTTGAGCTTTAAGCCAACTTTTTCACTCTCCTCTTTCACTTTCATCAAGAGGCTTTTTAATTCCTCTTCACTTTCTGCCATAAGACAAAATCTCCACCAGCATCACTGAGTTGACAAAATATCTCAAAACAAAGATTAAGGGAGAAAAAAAAACTCAACATGACCAAATTTCTCTCCTAAGAGGATAGACCTGCCAGTTCAAGGAATAAAGCCGAAACATCTGGGAGTCCCCCCACCTTGTTTCTAAAGACAGTGCCTGATTTAGAGATTAGTCCTCCAGCACCAGAGAGGATTAGGGCAAAACAGCCAGAATGAGCAGAACCGACTCATTAGAAAATATCCTGATGCTGGGAAAGATGAAGGCAGGAGGAGAAGGTGGTGACAGACGATGAGATGGTTGGATGGCATCACCGACTCAATGGACATGAGTTTGAGCAAGCTCCAGGAGTTGGTGATGGACAGGGAGGCCTGGCGTGCTGCAGTCCATGGGGTCGCAAAGAGTCAGACATGACTCAACGACTGAACAGCAACAAAAGCCAGAAAAATCCAGGGAGTCTTTGCACTGTTGCGCTCACTGCTGCTGTCCTGTGTTAGAGCACTAGCCTCTGCTGCCTGCTCGGGCCATCTCTCCCTGTTGGGATCCCTTCTGCCCTTCCCTTGAGGACACTGTCCTCTGTAGAATCCCCTGTTCCTCCCATTGCCAATAAATAGAGCCACACTTCTCTGCGTGTGGCCCCAGATGCCAACGGAAGGGTCTCCTGTGATCACAATCACTGACGCAGCTGCTCAGCCCTTCTCCCCAACCACTGAGTCATGATTTGCAAGGCAGGGGCCTGAACCTCTCTATTTCCAGAAAACACCGCAGGTGATTCAAAGTGTGAGGTGTCTTGTTACAGAAGGGTCCATATCCATGGTCCATTCAAGACCTTTCATGAAAAAAAACCTGTCCTCTACTCCTCGTCTCCAACATTATCTCCCTCTACTCTGTGAGGAACACCACTGGCCACCCCCAAGGTGTGTGCTCACAATTCCCCACATCCAACTTGCCGATTCCTATTTCAAGGCCCTTCTCCTCTTTCTTCAAGCCTCACTTCTGTCAAAATTTGAGTGCTTGTTAATTTGTGAGATTAATTGCATTGAGTACCCTCTGAAGATGGCTCTGTGTCCTCAAGTTTACGACAACGTGTAACGTGGTTCCTGCCCTCTGGGAGCCCTAAGTTCCTCCAGGAACTTCCTGCTCTAAGGTTGAGCAGGAAGATAAGGCGGCAGACATCAGCAACTATAGGAAGAGGTAAAATGAAAAAGCAACAAGAGAGCTACAGAAGGGAAGGAGTATTGGTTATCCAGGAACTGGTGTTTTCTCCAAAGTCTTTCAGCGTGGATGGAACTAGAGATGAGAAGAGAGATGTGGGAGGGTGAAGGCAGGGAAAAAAAGAGTGTGAACACAGAGGTGGCATAGTGAAGGCAATAAACAGGGTGAGAGTGAGCACAGTTCGGCGTGTTTGTGAAGAAATGTGAGAGACTCAGCTGTAACTTTGATTAGCATGTCCTCAGCTCCCCCCTCCTTTGAACTCCTTATATTTTTATGATCTCAGTCAACTCAAGTAGGACACTTAGCACAGAGGCCTATTCATTTCTTTGAATTGCTATCAGTATGTTTCTGAAGGCAAAGATTTTTCTCATTATTAAACATTTTCACTGGAGAGAATTTGGACAATATAGAAAATTGGTTAAAAATTAAGTTACTCCTAAATCTACCACGTGGAAATACCACAATTAGCATTTTGGCTGATCCTCAAAACATTTTTCTTCTATAAATCTACATCTATATATATATATTTTTTTTTTTCTCCTAAAAACTGAAATAAGACCACATACAACTTTCTACCTTAATTTTTAACTTTGCAGGTTTGAGTACAAACCCACATCATTAATTTCTTGAAAACACTGTTGGGGACAGCTGCCTAATATTGTAACATAAGGACATTTGAGTCCATTTTATTACACCTCGTATTTCCTCAGTGTAATTCTATGTGTGCATGTGTGTGCTCAGTCATGTCCAACTCTGTGTGACTCCATGGACCCTAGCCCACCAGGCTCTGCTGTCCATGGAACTTTTCAAGCAAGAATACTGGAACTGGTTGTCATTTCCTTCTTCAAGGATCTTCCTGACCCAGGGATCAAACCTGCATCTTCCTCCTCTCCTGCATCGGCAGGCAGATTCTTATACCACTGCACCACCTGAGAAGGCATAATTATATGGAATATCAATAAATGACTTAGTAACAGATTAAATTAAGTTAACATAATTTTTTTCCTTCAGGATTCTATAAGTCTTTGAAGAATTTCAATATAGATTTTGATTCCTCAAGAAGGAATTTTAGCAAATAGTCCCAAATGTATTAATAATGAAATCTTTTTTTTTTAAACAAGCATTTTCTGGGATTCATGTTCCATGAAAGTTTAGAAAATACTGGTTTAACCTTTATCCCTTTGTAAGACATTTAGATGGTTTCCAGTTTTCCAATATCATAAATAATGCTTAGCTAATGATCTTTGCGGAGAAGGCAATGGCAACCCACTCCAGTACTCTTACCTGGAAAATCCCATGGACAGAGGAGCCTGGTAGGCTGCAGTCCATGGGGTCGCTAAGAGTCGGACATGACTGAGCGACTTCACTTTCACTTTTCACTTTCATGCACTGGAGAAGGAAATAGCAACCCACTCCAGTGTTCTTGCCTAGAGAATCCCAAGGAAGGCGGAGCCAAGGGGGACTGCCTTCTATGGGGTCGCACAGAGTCGGACACGACTGAAGTGACTTAGCGGTAGTAGTGATCTTTGTGGGATTCCCAGGTGGCGCTAGCGGTAAAGAACCCCCCTGCCAATGCAGGAGATATAAGAGACTTGCGTTTGATCCCTGGGTCAGGAAGACCCCCTGGAGGAGGAGGAGGCGTGGCAACCCACTCCATTGTTCTTGCCTGGAAAATCCCCTGGACAGAGGAGCCTGGGGCACTACACTCAGTGGGGTTGCACAGAGTCAGACATGGCTGAAGTGATTGAGCATGCAGTGATCTTCGTACATAAATCCAGGCTGCAGTTCTCAATACTTCTTTAAGGTAGATTCCTAGAGGTAGAATTGTGAGGTCAAAGAGTGTGGCTTTTACACTTTTTAGTAAATAATCATATTCCACCCGCTCTACCTGAGGACCACCTGCCTCCTGACCTCTGTCATGGTGCTGAGTGGTTTCCGCCTCTCCCTGTTGCACAGCCTCCTGCCCTTTCTTTAGAAAGCCCTCAGCAAGTGTTTGATGATGGTGATAATGATGTTAAGGAAGAAAGAATTGTCTTTTAGGGGAGAGGATAGGTTCAGAGCAGGGGGAATTACATCCTTCAGTAGAAAGTGTCAGTATAAAATAGTCCTCAGTGCAGGTTATCACACGTCAGCCAGCCTGAGTTCAGCTGTTCAACTCATTCTCTGAATGACCTTGGCCAAATTACAGTGATAATAACACCCAACTCATAGGTGTGTAGCAAGAACTAAACTAGAAGATGGGTGCAAGGCTTACAGCACAGGCCTGGGCTCATAGAAGCACGGAATAAATAGGACTGTTATACCACCATCATTGGCTAGTGTCTAGAACCCAAAGGAAAAGCGACCATTTCTGTAAGAGGAAATCGTATGAGTTATACAAGATCAGAGTCCATAGCAGCTGATTGGAACAAAGCTTGCATCCGGGGAGACACCCAGGAGCAATGGCCAGGTAACGGACTGGGTGTGTTAGGGATGGCCACAGTGACAGCAAAGGCGGCCGATGGGGAGAGATGGGAGTCAGCCAAGGCAACCAGGGACTGCGTTACGGTTGAAAAAAGTCAGATCTCTTTTGGCATGGCAGAGACTAACATTCATCTCAACTCTCCCCCGGGGAAAACGCCGTGATCCCATTGCCACTTCCAGAGGTAATCAACCATCTCCCCCTGGATCACTGTAGTGGCCAGCTCTTACCTGGCAGCTCCCTGTCACCGCCTAAGCCACCGTGGGCCTCCAGGCTGGGAGCCCCAGAGGAGACACTGACAAGAACAACTCTGATGCCTAGCAGCTCCCTGGACCCTCTTGTTTATTTCTTAATTTCAGAGGATTCACACTTGTTTTATTCATTCACTAACTACCTTTTTCTGGATTCCCTGGGTGCATCCAACCCAGAATCAAAAGCTTGACCATTTGACTACATTTCAGAAATCTGAAAAGAATTGTAACTCAATGCTCTGAAATGAGCCCAGAACGGGGGCACTGATGGTGTCAGACTGGGTCCCACCTCCCTCTTCAGAGCTTCTTTCTCCCCTCCATGCTCTTCCCCATTACTCTCAGAGCTACTGAGAGTTAACGAGTGTTAAAAGCCCTTAGATCTATTTAGAGGGAAGGCCAATTTACTGTGATTAAATGCAAGGTAGCGTTCAATTAGCAGAAGATAAACACAACATATCAACCCACTACGATAATTTTTAAATCAAAAGTTAGAGCACACATAGGCTGCTGCCATAATAATTTACTAATTTAATGACGATGGAGCTTTTTAAGATCTTGCCATTCTCTAGGAGTGTGTATGGAGGACACCCCTAATGTTAATTAGAGCTTGCTTCATTAACAACTTAACCAAAAGGCCACACTTTGCAAAATTATTTGGGAGCCTACAAGGAATGAGAGTTGATGAAAAGAAATTACCATGAGTATCTTTCCCATCAGTTAATGAAGAGTATGATGTATAAATCATTAGCAGGGGCCATATGGTGACAGTCAGGAAAAGAAAGGAGAATTTGGAATTTATGGATGGGAGCAGGGCAGATGGCTGGGAAGAATGTGTGAAGGCACATGCCTCGTCATATAGTTGCCCCCTGTGGCAGCAAAGACCCACTCTGCCACGCAAACTGCAGGGCTGTTTTGTTTGGCAGACAGCTGTTGCCTACACCTCTGGGCTCTGCCTGACAGTCAGAGTCACCTCCCACCTAGTGCCAAAGCTTTGACGGACAGTTAGTGCTTCTGAACTTATGATGAATTCATTGGTCAGCACTCCAGTTGGAAGGACACCTCCCAGGTTCAGCACAGTCCTTTCTGCACCAGGTGGCCAGCTCCTTTGAAGATGTGTGCACTGATCCATTAACTGTTCAAGCCAACTTGGGATTCTAGGGAGCGGCACCTCCTGACAGTCTGCGAAAGTGGTTCCAAAGATTGCTGCACACGGGGATCAATTGGAGGTCTTTTAAACATGCAGTGTCTGGCTCCCACCCCCAGACATTTAGTCCAAGTTGGGGGTGCTATGGACTAAATGTTTGCATCCTCACCAAAACTCATAGAGTAGAACCCTACTTATCAAAGTGGTGGTATTTGGAGATGAGACTTTGGGAAGATAGATGGGGAGAGGGGTCTATCCTTTTGGTCTTTGGGCCATGAGAATGGTATCCTCATGGTGGGATTAGTATCCTTTTAAGAAGAGTCATGAGAGCGCTTGCCTTCTCGCTCCATGTTCTGCCATGTAAAGAAGATACCTGCAAATCAGACCCCAGGGCTGTCAAGCCCTTGATCTTGGACTTCCCAGCCTCTAGGATTGTGATTCTGGAGAAGAGAAAATTCTTATTGCTAAAACCAGTCTAATGGCATTTTTGTTGTAGCAGTCTGAATGTACTAACATAGGGTGTATCATCTGAGCCTGGGGACTTTTTAAAGCTCCACCTGCCCCAGTGTTTCCAACATGCAGCAAAACCCGGAATCATTGATCAAGGACCCAAGCCCAAAGTCTAAGGCAGATGAAAGGCTCTAATTTGTACTGAATGCTGGAAACTGGGAGAAGAATGTCCTCAGCAAGGCTGCTGACCATTGAGGGATGTAGTCTCTAGAAAAAGCAAGGTCTTTAGAATGAATAAAGCTTGGATTAGAACTCCAGTGCCACTTCTTACTTTGGATAGTTATCCTCCCTGAGTTTTCTGCTCTGTAAAATGGAGGAAGCAATGCTTTCATGAGTTGTTACTATTGAATAAAATAACATATAAAGAATACATAGCCTGAAAAACGTTAAGTGGAGTAATGGTTTGTTTAACCAATGAGACTTAACTCATTGAGACTTAACTAGCAGGAAAAAAAAAAAAGGATCATGGGCCAATAGTATCTAGTGCGTGTCCGAAATTGCTAAAGAAACCGTAGAAGTGCCTGCAATAAACCCAGGACACCGTGGTAATAAGTGTATTTTGTGGTGTGTCAACTGGGAACCGGACGCTACTGTAGGCACTTCGTAAAGATTTCTTAGATTGTTGATTGGTAAATGTGTCAGTCAGGATTTTCAGACAAGGAGCAAGCCAGAGAGAAGCTGTTCCTAAGGAATTCCACTAGTCCAGGGTGCATGCTACCCACGGCAGTAGGCCATGGAGGTGGAGAGAATACCTCTTCATTTCCCAAGAGGATGCAGTGTGAACTGGTGGAGAGGGGCCTGGTGACAGCTGTTAGTCTGCTGCTCCCAGGCTGGCCGATTGTGGGCACGTTTCTTCACCACCCTCTGTTCATTATCATAAGGAACAGAGAAGGAGTTCATCGAGCGGAAGGCACGAAATGAGATAATGTGGGTGACAGTGCAGGTCATGGAGCCAGGCCCACAGTGAGAACTCTAGCACCAGGCCGCTCAGTTATGCCTTCTGCACAGCAGAGGTCTCCCCCAGGAGTGGGAGGAGTGTGGAAGGCAGCCTGGGAGCCCAGCTCCTGGACCCATGAGGCCCCGGGGACTGGCATGCACTTTCCTGCTTCCCAGCCAATGCCAGACCTAACGAGCCCTTGAAAGCATCCTCTTCTGGCTCCCAGACATATTTATACACCTGTGGGCACTGTGTTCCAGGCAAGCCCCTCAGCAGGGGCTGAAAAAACCAAAAGGGCTCTGTAGCAGCCATGCCATCCCACGAGCATGACGTCTGGCACTTCGTTTAGACTGCGGTTGGAGAAAAGCTAGGTGCCACCCCCACTCAGTACCAATCCTTTCGGCAGGAACCCCCAACCCCCCTAACTAGGGGAATCAATGGATTCTTCTCCCTACTGATGCCCAAATAGCTATTCGAATGTGTTCTATAACAGGAGGAGCTGTTGAACAAAAGGTCAGGGCTGATTTGAAGTCAGTCTTTATATCAGCAATTGCTTTTAAAGACGTCATTCTCCCAACTCTGTGAGCCCCTGAAGATAAAAAAAAAATTATATAAATGTACAAATGACTTTATGACTTTGATTATACAACTTCTGAGAAAATATCCCTATGAACTGTTAAGGAAGACTAAAGATATTGTGATAAAGAAGGCTCTTTGAAATTCTGCTTTAAAAAAAAAAATCTATGTCATGAGATATGAATGTAGCCCAAGCCCTGATAAAAGTCATGTCATCCTTTTGCCATAGAAGCTGCTAAGGCATGAAAGGGACCACAGGCCTGGAGATCTCTGCTGCCTTTAAAGTCTGGCTTATTAACATGCATTAGAGTCTTCCTGAAGATGGGTCTGGCCAAAGGTTATCAACAAAAACTTAATTTAATGAGCCCAGAACACGGGGAGAGGAGCCCCGCCAAGCCAACACTGGGAAGGATTGGGAACAAGGGCATTCCATTTTCTGAAAAGGAGAAATAAAGACAAACTCATTAAAGCAGAAGGTACTGCATTTGTTGGTTTTTATCCTCAGAGCACCACTCTCTGTGGGGGTGTTGCTCACTCTCATTTTGGGGTCTAAAATCTCACCCCACCCAAAATAGCAGCAGATGATAATAAAGGCTTTGAGGGTAGAGGAGAGCCACAGGGAAGGCTGTTCTATAGACCAGCAGCAGAGCTAAGATGTGACAGCCACTGCGTGCAGGGGGCCAATGGGCTCCTCAGGGGCAGAGGCTCTGCCTTCTGAAATCTGGTTACCAGCGGATCTGGGCCATTGCTTCCATTACAGCTGTGCAAATGCAAATAAGAATTTTGGGAACCCTGAGGACAGAGAAAGCTGCTCAAAGAACAGAGTGCAAACCCTCTCCAAGCATGGAAATGAATTGTTCTGAGGCTAGAATGCTGAGGACATCTTTTGGGGTAAGTCACACGGGAGTCCCAGACCACATGGCTACAAAATTCAGTTCATTTCAGTCGCTCAGTCATGTCTGACTCTTTGCGACCCCATGGACTGCAGCACACCAAGCTTCCCTGTCCATCACCAACTCCTGGAGCTTGCTCAAGCTCATGTCCATCAAATTGGTGATGCCATCCAACCATCTCATCCTCTGACGTCCCCGTCTCCCCCTGCCTTCAATCTTTCCCAGCATCAGGGTCTTTTCAAACAAGTCAGTTCTTCACATCAGGTGGCTGAGTTTCTAAAGTATTTAGCCACCTGAGTTTCAGCTTCAACATCAGTCCTTCCAATGAATATTCAGGACTGATTTCCTTTAGGATGGACTGGTTGGATCTCATTGCAGTCCAAGGGACTCTCAAAGTCTTCAACACCACAGTTCAAAAGCATCAATTCTTTGGCACTCAGCTTCCTTTATAGCCCAACTCTCACATCCATACTTGACTACTGGAAAAACAATAGCCTTGACTAGATGGACCTTTGTTGGCAAAGTCATGTCTCTGCTTTTTAATATGCTATCTAGGTTGGTCATAGATTTTCTTCCAAGCGTCTTTTAATTTCATGGCTGCAGTCACCACCTGCAGTGATTTTGGAGCCCCCCAAAATGAAGTCTCTGTGTCCATTGTTTCCCCATCTATTTGTCATGAAGTGATGGGACCATATGCCATGATCTTAGCCATGCTCTCTTGAACATGGCTACGGGAGACAGGCATGTGGCATAAGTTGGTGAACCAGGCCCGCAGTGAGATAAGAGGACATGCTAAGGTGAGAGTAGGGATTCTTTTTAAGGGAATAGCAGACCCTCAGCTCTAATGGATAGCTGCCCCTCCTGGAAGGGTGACATGTTACCAGATTTGATTATTTAATCAGCTGGAAGCTAGAGTTTTTCTGTAAAATCTGATTTTAAAGTCTTGATAGCTATTTTATTTTTAAAAAACTTTCTGTGGGCCAAGTAAGACAATCCTGTGGAATGGATATAACCAAAAGTCTGTCAACTGGGGCTTCTGACAAGCATCAGATGACAGCGGATAGCCAGCCTAGTAGTGAAGGTCAGAGGACGAAGTACTTGCTCGGAGGCTGAATGAGCCATCTGCTTAGCTGCTCAGTTGTGTCCGACTCTTTGCGACCCCATGGACTGTAGCCTGCCAAGCGCCTCTGTCCATGGGGTTCTCCAGGCAAGAATACTGGAGCGGGTTGCCATGCCCTCCTCCAGGGGGTCTTCCCAACCCAGGGACCAAACCCAGGTCTCCCGTGTTGCAGGCAGATTCTTTACCACTGAGCCACCAGGGAAGCAAATGAGTTACACTATTTGCATTTATTTGTGGAAGAAAATATCATCCAGTGAGGACTGTCATGAGTGGCCATGCGTGTGGTATACGACACAACGCCAGGAGGCATCGTGTATAACAAACACTATATAAATGGCACTTCTTGCAGAGTGCACAACCTACTCAACCATACCCAGCAGCCTTGGTTGTAATGCATCATGATCCTTCATTTCAGGAAGTTCCTGAAGGACGGAGAGCAAACCCATTCTAATTCCAGTCCATTGACTCAGATGGACCAGCACACTTGTTCTTGACCTTCCAAAGAACTTCCGTCAAAATCGATTATAAAAACAGCTCTTTGGCATTGTAAGCACTACCAGAAAGAATGAATTTTTTCCCTCACTTTGTTGACCGCAAAGCAAGATGATCTCCAAAGCTGCATCAGCATGGACCCAATAAACTGTAATTTAGCAGTGATTTAGCCTAAGTATACTCAAGTATGGAATTTTTTTTACATAGAAAAAAATATGTAAGTTCTAGTGGCTTTGATTGTGGTAGGTTTGTAAGGGCTGCCATTTAAGATTGATTGTTGGGCTATATATTTTGTCTTGGATTAATACAAAAACCTTCACCGGGTACAGAGTTGTATCTCCAATAACCCAGAGGCTTCAAAGACAATGACAACATTGGCTGGCCTTGGAGCAGGAGGTCACCTGCACCTATGATCTCATGGGAAAGGATAGAAAGGGAGTTCCAAAAATTGTCAGAAGGAAGTTTTCCTCACATCTGGAATCAAGAAAAGATTATTCTCCTTGGAAGCTCAACAGGAACATAAATACATGGCTGCAGTAAGTATCTTCAAGGAAAAGAAATATGGGAATGTGTTAGTGAACGTGATGAGCTGTATTTCAGTGGCTTAGAAAATATGTAACCGGTAATTCCCATAAATATTTAAAAATAAGCCAGATATATAAAGACAAATGAGGATACACACACATTTGTTACACAGTATTAAAAATGTATCATAAACATTTGTTGACTAAAATATTTCAGTTTACATAATCTCTAAAGACAGAGTTTCATTCCTGATGATAAACAGTGACATTCCTTAAAGGAGGGCATGAGAAAGAAGATTGGAGCTCTCAGTTGACCCTGCCATTGCTGGCTTTGGTGGAAGTGATGGGGCATGACCCGTCTCTGGTCCACTGGGTCACTAATGAGGACCTTAATACTCACTCATCTGCATAGGGGCTGTCCTGAAACAGTTTCCAGAACACAAGAAAAATAAAATCAGTAAGACACCAGTCTCCTCTATTAAGACTGGGTCAGTCTGCAAATAAAAACCGAGTGGTCAAAGTACAAATGACTCTATCTGACTTGTTCCATGCTTTACATGGGAACAAATTAAAAAATGAACTGCCACAAACATCAGACCAGAACATTGTGGGAGCTTAATAAACACCTTCATGAAATGTTAAAACGTCTGCCTCATTTGTCTTCAGCACGAGTCAAGCATCACTATGAGAGTGCTTCTTGCTTCCTTTGTAAATCAGGGGCAAATTCCTGAGCTTAAAAAAAGAAAAATGGAGGGGACTCCGTGTGGTCAATGATTTATTCATGGAGCCAAGAAAACTCTTCCCCTCTAAAATGATGTTTTTCCTGGGTTTGTACCCTTCGATCTTGCTCCAGCCTAAGAATATATTTTTCTCTCCTTTTCTTTCCTCTGTGTGTTTTCCAGTGGTTTCCATTATTACATGACACACTCAGTCTATATGCTGACATCTCTACAGGGTTGTCCATCCTCAGAGACTCTTGCTGATCCAAGCTCCTCACTGAGGCTTTGTCTCACCTGAAGAGCTGAGCAATGTCTTCTTTAGAGGAAGGCCTTCCCTGCCCCAAGAAGAGGCTGAGTTGAGCACTGGGAAGCAGTGTCACCTGCAGATGGTCATGTCCACAGTTCGTACACAATAGCCTTTGAAAGAATGTGGAGAGATGGGTGGATGATCGAGTGTCCCAAGAGATAGCCTGTTTCTATAGAGACACAAGGACCTTAGCCCATACCCTTAGAAGGCTTTGTGTGGCTTCAGACTTCAGAATTATTATCCATAAACACATAAAGATTTGGGGAATAGAGATATATGAGACTCCCAGCTATGACTCCCCCAGACATGGGTTAACTTGTATGTCAGAGAATTCAATGCAAGCCTCAATATAAAAACGAGCAGCAAGGTGGGAATGAGCTTTCAGCACTATATAAATAGCATAATGAGATGCCTTTTAGCCCAAGGCCCAGAGTCTGGAGGGAAATATCAGTTGGGATTGAGACATGGAGCCATTCACTTGCTTTTCTGGTGATTACGAGGGAGAAACAGATTTAAAGGGGTCATGTTTACCCGCAGAATCATTCCTTTAGGTAAATGTCCAGCGGTCTCTCATTCCCTGCCCACAAATCTGCTTAGAAAAGTGGTGATACTCCAGAACTCAACTCAGACACCACATTCTTGAAGGCGGCTTTCCCCTCTGCTCTGTGCTCTGGACCTACCTCAGTTGCATAGGTCATGCCGGTTTGCAACTTTTGGCTGAAGGGATATGTCTGCTATCAGAATGTGAGTCCTTGCAGGCAAGATGAAGGCTTCTTCAGCTCCACATCGTTAGTGCCTAATGCCACTATGTGCCTGATATATAGCATGGAATCAATGTGTGTGTATGTCTGTGAGTTAAGTTGCTTCAGTCATGTCCAACTCTTTGCGACCCTATGGGCTGTAGCCCGCCAGGCTCCTGTCTATGGGATTCTCCAGACTAGAATATTGGAGTGAGTTGCCATGCCCTCCTCCAGGGGATTTTCCCAACTCAGGGACTGAACCCATGTCTCTTGCGTCTCCCGTCTTGGCAGGTGGGTTCTTTACCACTAGCGCCACCTGGGAAGTCCATGTAATCAACAAATATTTACTAATTCTGCTTGTTAAATGGTATTTCATTCTGATTTCCAGTTTCCTTCCCCTGCCCACCCTAGTAGTGTGGGTATTTATTTCTTACACTACTGTTTCTGGCCCTCTGCCATTCCCCATTCAGGGCACCTTCTTCTATTTCTTCTTCCATTCTTACCATTTGTCACTTGGCTCCCTTCCCTCTTCTCCAGCCCTACTGATGACTCCCATGGATGTTTCCTGAAAAAGAACTCCCAGAATTTCTTGAAGAGAGGCTATCCTTCAGTTGTCTGGCATCCCTTGGAATAACCAGAGAGAAGAGAGGATATGGAACAAAAATCTCTCAGGAGAGTAGTAGAGAGGAGAAAAATAATAACATTTATATTACTGATGGGCTAGGGAGATGGATAGGGAGTGAGGGACCCTTTGGTGACAAACCAGCTTTGAACTTCACCAGAAAATACCCCCAGATCCATAAAGAGACCTACAGCCACTGGTTAAGGATCTCCTCACTCAGCATAGTAGGTAGATATAGATGGCCAGCTCTACTTTTAAGAATGGGCCCTGTTTTGTTTTTTTTTCCTACTCAATACAGCTCAATCAAAATATATACATTTTTTCTTTCTTAGAAAATAATGCTCTCACGAAGTCTGGAAGTCAGGACATGGATGGACTCATCCAAATAGCAGACTCCATTAGGAACATCTCAATGCTCTCTAAACATAGTCCTCCCTGAGATGCCAGATTCAGCAGTTCTGAGATGTGCCCACGGAGCCTGTGATATTAATCAAATTCATGAGGGGAGGCTGAGGCCAGAATGCTGAAGGCCAACGCATCCTAACATGTTCTTTCCCCATTAAGGAGGGGAAAGCAAGCCTCGGTGTAACATGACATCATCAATCTAAGTAGGCAAGTGGAATAGATTTCCTGATTACCAGGTTAAGCGATGCATCAAACAGGAGCAAGCCTGGTCATTGCTAATCATTTAAATTTAGGAAGACTGAGCTCAGTGACATTATCAGGCCCACATTAAAAAGTGACTTCTCTCTGCTATCAGGAATGTATTGGTGTCCCCTCCAGGATTTATGACTCTGGGAAACTGCAGGATGGGCTGAGGCAGCAACTTTCTATGGCACCAGCGGCCCATCCATCATCCCACAGCCCCAATTCTGATCAGCCTCAGGGGGCCGGGGCCTCTGATCTCTCCTCTCTCCTGGGCTCCTTGGGTGGTCAGGTCTACAGGCAGACTAAAGAGCAAGCATCCAGAGATGAGCTCAATTAAAATATTCTTTGCTATATCATTAAACCTCCAATCAGCTTATTTCCCTCTGGTTTTCACTTTGGGAAAACACAACGCTTTCTCATACTCCAGACTACAACAGCCACCTGAACCCAAAGATGATTTTTTTCCCAGGACACATATGCTTCTAACTCATTGCCAGAGATTCTAATTTGCTCTACAGTGGAAACCAGGTATCTAAATTTAGGATAAAATTCTCAAGTGATTCTCAATCACATCAATGATAAACACTGATATCCAAGGTCCCCTCTAAGGAAACTTAGGCAGTAGAGCAGATGTCTGGGGGCTGCCCACCGATAAAATCACTGAACAGCGTCACAGCTGGACTTGAGAGCCAGAGTAAAGGCATGACTTTGAACAAGACTTTGGACATTATCAGCTATACCAGGGCTTCTCAAACTTCAGTGCACCTATGAGTCACATGAAAAGCTTGCTAACAGGCAGATTCTGATTCAGGAGGTCTCGAGTGGAGCCTGAGTTTCTCAACTCATAAACTCCCCATTAATGTCAGTGCAGCTGGCCCACGAATCCCACTGTGGGTAGCAGGGCCCAATAAAAATGGCTCTTAACTAGGACCTCACATTAGAATCATCTGGGATGCTTGCAAAAGTTCCAATGCCATGCTCACCCCAGACCAGCCAAGTTGCAATTACTGAGTGGGCCCATGCATCATTATCTTTTAAATTTCCCTAGATGATTTATTTGTACACCAAGGCTGAGAATCATTATCTATCCTGATGAACAGCTCTGCTCTTGGGCAAATTCAGTCACTACTGAGTCTTCTATGTTGAATAGTTTTGATGGACATTTAGCATAGAAATCCACCCTCACTGGAAATGCATGGGATCCAGTGGGATCCAGAGAAGCTGACCATGCTTCTAGATCAAGGAAAGGGTCTGAGTTGTCCTAAGCACCAAACCCTTGTCAGTGTAGTGGAAGAATGTACATGTCATTCAACATGAGTCAATGGGATGTAAAGAGATGTTCCTATATATGGTCTTATAGATATATGTGAGCTAGTAAATCTGTTATTACTTAAGCTAACTTTACTTGGATGAAAGTGTCTGAACTCATATTATTATTTGCCTTATGTACAACAAATGACTGAATAATGCAGTTCAGTTCAGTTGCTCAGTCGTGTCCAACTCTTTGCGACCCCATGAACTGCAGCATGCCAGGCCTTCCTGTCCATCACCAACTCCCAGACTTTACTCAAACTCATGTCCATTGAGTCTGTGACGCCATCCAAACATCTCATCCTCTGCCGTCCCCTTCTCCTCCCGCACTCAACCTTTCCCAGCATCAGGGTCTTTTCAAATGAGTCAGCTCTTCGCATCAGGTAGCCAAAGTACTGGAGCTTCAGCTTCAGCATCAGTCCTTCCAGTGAACACCCAGGACTGATCTCCTTTAGGGTGGACTGGTTGGATCTCCTTGCAGTCAAAGGGACTCTCAAGAGTCTTCTCCAACACCACAGTTCAAAAGCATCAATTCTTCAGCGCTCAGCTTTCTTTATAGTCCAACTCTCACATCCACACACGACTACTGGAAAAACGATAGCCTTGACTAGACGGACCTTTGTTGACAAAGTAATGTCTCTGCTTTTCAATATGCTGTCTAGGTTGGTCATAACTTTCCTTCCAAGGAGTAAACGTCTTTTAATTTCATGGCTTCAATCACCATCTGCAGTGATTTTGGAGCCCAAAAAATAAAGTCAGCCACTGTTGCCATTGTTTCCCCATCTATTTGCCATGAAGTGATGGGACCAGATGCCATGATCTTCGTTTTCT
Organism: Oryx dammah; assembly: GCF_014754425.2. NCBI lineage: Eukaryota > Metazoa > Chordata > Mammalia > Artiodactyla > Bovidae > Oryx > Oryx dammah. The sequence goes on along the minus strand of NW_024070205.1, from coordinate 6,043,285 downwards.
GAATGTTGGGCTTTAAGCCAACTTTTTCGCTCTCCTCTTTCACTTTCATCAAGAGGCTCTTTAGTTCTTCTTCACTTTCTGCCATCTGCATATCTGAGGTTATTGATATTTCTCCCTATATAATGCAGTAAATTATGCAGTAAAACCCTACATTGTCAAAAAAATGGGAACAGATCTACCAGATCTGACTAAACTCACTCTACCTCCCTTATTATTTCCTCACATCCGTTTCTCCCATTACCTAGTCTCTCTGTGGCAGGGTAGAAAAGTAAAGTGAGTGCCTAAGGACTGTATTTCTGTTTCCAACCTCTCATAAGAAGAATGACCTTGGAAAAGTCCCCAGCTTTATCTAAGCCATGCTTTGCTGATATTTCGCAGGATAAGAGTAATATCTGTGTCACAAAGCTTTCATGAGCATCAAATGAGATAATGGATGGGCAAGCATCCTGCAAATGGTAAGTTGCTATAAAAATGTCATCTGTAGCTTTTTTGTGCTTGTTTCTTGCTGTTAGGAAAAATAAGCAGTGGTTTCAAAGGTGGCAGTTTATTCATAGCACTGGCTAGTATGCATCCATGCATTGTCTCATGAAGAATCCAGGCAAAGCTGCATGTACTGCCGGTTCTGGCAGTGTTCCCATCTGAGAAAATGTCCCTGAGTTATCTAGAGCAATCAGGTTGGAGGAAGAGACATAAATTGCACTGTTCCTTACAAGCAGGGGGGAGTCAGACAGAGGGGGAGAAAGGGAGGGTGCAACCTAAATGATTTTTAATTATTTTCTGATTCACTACATCATTAGGGAGACAGAGAAGACTCTTAAGACATAAGACATGGTGATCTAATGTCATTGATTTTCACATATATTTTATAAGTTATGAAATACGATGAAGCTAGGAGAGAAAAGCTTTTCAAATATGATAAGACTAGAGAATCTCTAAGCCCATTTATAAGAAAATAAAGTCAAATTCAGGCTGAGGCTGCAAAAGCTGGGCTTGAAAACTCCCTAGCTACCCAAACCTACTGTGAGGGTGGTTGACTGTCCCCTTCTTAATGATAAATTTAGGAATTAGTTTGTGTCCGCTAAAATATAAGTTTCTCTACACCATTTGCCATTGTATCCTCAAACTCTAGCATAGCAAGCCCTCAGTATATTTCGAAACAATGAAACTTAAATGTCTAACACTGCACTGGGTCCTTCAGAAACAATGGAGTATGACTCCCTTACACTGAGGTTATAATTATTTGGAGCCCTACATGCAAAAATAATTTAATAAGAAACATAGACAATGGTGCAAATAATACAATTAAGCCCCAAAGAGCTACTATAAACTGTGAAGTACTAGCTTTAACCTAATAAAGGAAAAAGTAAGTATCAGCTAGTATTACATAGGGTGACATTCCAGATGAAGTAGAATATATACTTAATTCTCCAGTGCTTAGCATGCAGCCTTGAGCAACTATGATGTCCTTCCATATTCAATCCAGCAGCTTTATTCCTAATTAATCTCTTCATTTTATCCAAAGGAGAACATAAGCAAATGCCAATCAACCCATCTAAAGTATAAATGATCTGTGATGTTAAAATACATTCAGTGACAGATGCCGAGTAGAAGGATGTGTACTCACCTCCCCCGCCCCAACCCCCTGCTACAAGAACTCCAAAATCACAACTAATTGCTGAACAACCATTGACAGGAGGATGCTAGAACCTACCAAAAAGACAGCCCATCTCCAAAGGCAAAAGAGAAGCTGCAATGAGACACAGGAGGAGCATAATCATGATAAAATCAAACCCCATACCTGTCAGGTGGGTGACCCACAATCTGGAGAACAATTATACCACAGAGTTTCTCCCACTGCTGTGCAGGTTCTGAGCCCCACTTGAGGCTTCCCAGCCTGGGGATGTGGCAGAGAAACTAGGAATCCTCAGGGAATCTGACTTTGAAGCCTAGCGGGATTTGACTGCCAGAACTCCGCAAGACTGGGGGAAATTAAAACTCCACTCTTGAAAGGCATACATACAACCTGGTGTACATGGGGACCTGGGGAGAGGAGCAGTAACCCCAAGGAGACTGAACCAGACCTGCCTACTAACGCTGGAGGGTCCCTTGCAGAGGCATCGGTCCGCAGTGGCTCACCATGGGGACAAGGACCCTGGTAGCAGCTATCCTAGGAGCACCCACTGGCATGAGCCATCCTCGAGGTCATCACCATGAGCCCTTCCATAGAGCCTGTAGACTCCAAGGCTGGGTCAGTTCAGATCAAACCAGGGAGGGAGTGCAGCCTCACTCATCAGCAAACAAGTGGACTACTACCCAAGGCAATATGCAGATTCGGTGCAATCTCTATCAAATTACCAAAGGCATTTTTCACAGAACTAGAACAAAAAAATCCTATAGTTTGTTTGGAGATGCAAAAGACCTCAAATAGTGAAAGGAATCTTGAGAAAGAAAAATGGAGCTAGAGGAATCAGGCTCCCTGACTTCAGACTATACTGCAAACCTATAGTTATCAAAAGAGTATGGCATTGGCACAAAAGTACTTCAAAATATAGATCAATGGAACAGGATAGAAGGCCCCAAAATAAATCCATGCACCAATGGTCAATTATCTATGACAAAGAAGGCAAGACAATGTTGGCCAGACAGTCTCTTCAACAAATGGTGCTTGGAAACTGGACAACTACATGTAAAGAAACATGAAATGAGATCATTCTTTAATACCATACACAAAAATAAGCTCAAAATGGATTAAAGACCTAAATATGACACTGGACACTATAAAACTCCTAGAGAAAAACACAGGCAGAATACTCTCTGACATAAATGGCTGCAATATCTTTTTTGATGCATCTCCTAGAATAATAGAAATAATAACAAAAATAAACAAATGGGACCTACTTAAACCCCAAAGCTTTTTAACAGCAAAGGAAACAATAAACAAAATGGAAAGACAACAAACAGACTGGGAGAAAATATTTGCAAATGATGTGGCTACAAGGGATTAGTCTTCAAAATCTACAAACAGCTTATGAAGCATAAGAGCAACAAAATGAACAACCCACTCAATAAATGGGCAGAAGACCTAAACAGATATCTCTCCAAAGAAAACATCCAGACGGCCAACAAATACATGAAAAGATGTTCAACACTGCTTATTATTCAGTTCAGTTCAGTTCAGTTGCTCAGCCGTGTCCGACTCTTTGCGACCCCATGAATCGCCGCACGCCAGGCCTCCCTGTCCATCACCATCTCCCAGAGTTCACTCAGACTCACGTCCATCAAGTCCATGATGCCACCCAGCCTCTCATCCTTGGTCGTCCCCTTCTCCTCTTGCCCACAATCCCTCCCAGCATTAGAGTCTTTTCCAATGAGTCAACTCTTCACATGAGGTGGCCAAAGTACTGGAGCTTCAGCTTTAGCATCATTCCCTCCAAAGAAATCCCAGGGCTGATCTCCTTCAGAATGGACTACTTGGATCTCCTTGCAGTCCAAGGGACTCTCAAGAGTCTTCTCCAACACCACAGTTCAAAAGCATCAATTCTTCTGTGCTCAGCTTTCTTTATAGTCCAACTCTGACATCCATACATGACCACTGGAAAAACCATAGCCTTGACTAGATGGACCTTTGTTGGCAAAGTAATGTCTCCGCTTTTGAATATGCTATCTAGGTTGGTCATAACTTTTCTTCCAAGGAGTAAGCATCTTTTAATTTCATGGCTGCAGGCCATGATCTTAGTTTTCTGAATGCTGAGCTTTAAGCCAACTTTTTCACTCTCCTCTTTCACTTTCATCAAGAGGCTTTTTAGTTCCTCTTCACTTTCTGCCTTAAGGGTGATGTCATCTGCATATCTGTTATTGATATTTCTCCCAGCAATCTTGATTCCAGCTTGTGCTTCTTCCAGTCCAGCGTTTCTCATGATGTATTCTGGAAATGCAAATCAAAACTACAACAAGACATCACCTCACACCAGTCAAAATGGCCATCATCAAAAATCTACAAACAATAAATGCTGGAGAGGGTGTGGAAAGAAGTGAACCCTCCTACACTGTTGGTGGAAATGTAAGATGGTACAGCCACTATAAACAATATGCAGATTTCTTGAAAAAACTAAAAATAGAGCTACCATATGACCATGCAATCCCACTCCTGGGCATATCAGCTGAGTTCAGTTCAGTTCAGTCGCTCAGTCGTGTCTAACTCTCTGCAACCCCATGAATTGCAGCACGCCAGGCCTCCCTGTCCATCACCAATTCCTGGAGTTCACCCAGACTCACGTCCATCGAGTCGGTGATGTCATCCAGCCATCTCATCCTCTGTCGTCTCCTTCTCCTACTACTATTATCATGACTCTATTGTCTCAAGGTACCACCAAGCACTTCTGGCTTCTTAACAGCATACCAAAGTGAGGGTGTGAGGCTGGAAAGGCAAATTAAGAATTTTTCATGGCTCTGCCCAAGAAAAGACTACTAAAGAAATACCAACAAAAATAGATGGAAAAAAGACCAGAAAATTGTATGTATTCCCATAAATTAAACAGTCAGTTCAGTCGCTCAGTCGTCCGACTCTTTGCAACCCCATGAATCGCAGCACGCCAGGCCTCCCTGTTCATCACCAACTCCCGGAGTTCACTCAGACTCACGTCCATCGAGTCTATGATGCAATCCAGCCATCTCATCCTAGGTCATCCCCTTCTCCTCCTGCCCCCAATCCCTCCCAGCATCAGAGTCTTTTCCAATGAGTCAACTCTTCACATGAGGTGGCCAAAGTACTGGAGCTTCAGCTTTAGCATCATTCCTTCCAAAGCAATCCCAGAGTTGATCTCCTTCAGAATGGACTGGTTGAATCTCCTTGCAGTCCAAGGGACTCTCAAGAGTCTTCTCCAACACCACAGTTCAAAAGCATCAGTTCTTCGGTGCTCAGCCTCCTTCACAGTCCAACTCTGACATCCATACATGACCACAGGAAAAACCATAGCCTTGACTAGACGGACCTTAGTCAGCAAAGTAATGTCTCTGCTTTTGAATATGCTATCTAGGTTGGTCATAACTTTTCTTCCAAGGAGTAAGTGTCTTTTAATTTCATGGCTGCAATCACCATCTGCAGTGATTTTGGAGCCCCCCAAAATAAAGTCTGACACTGTTTCCACTGTTTCCCATCTATTTCCCATGAAGTGATGGGACCACATGCCATGATCTTTGTTTTCTGAATGTTGAGCTTTAAGCCACCTTTTTCGCTCTCCTCTTTCACTTTCATCAAGAGGTTTTTTTAAGTTCCTCTTCACTTTCCGCCATAAGGGTGGTGTCATCTGCATATCTGAGGTTATTGATATTTCTCCCGGCAATCTTGATTCCAGCTTGTATTTCTTCCAGCCCAGTGTTTCTCGTGATGTACTCTACACATAAGTTAAATAAGCAGGGTGACAATATACAGCCTTGACGTCCTCCTTTTCCTATTTGGAACCAGTCTGTTGTTCCATGTCCAGTTCTAACTGTTGCTTCCTGACCTGCATATAGATTTCTCAAGAGGCAGGTTAGGTGGTCTGGCATTCCCATCTCTTTCAGAATTGTCCACAGTTTATTGTGATCCACACAGTCTAAGGCTTTGGCACAGTCAATAAAGCAGAAATAGATGTTTTTCTGGAACTCTCTTGCTTTTTCCATTATCCAGCAGATGTTGGCAATTTGATCTCTGATTCCTCTGCCTTTTCTAAAACCAGCTTGAACATCAGGGAGTTCATGGTTCACGTATTGCTGAAGCCTGGCTTGGAGAATTTTGAGCATTACTTTGCTAGCGTGTGAGATGAATGCAATTGTGTGGTAGTTTGAGCATTCTTTGGCATTGCCATTCTTTGGAATTGGAATGAAAACTGACCTTTTCCAGTCCTGTGGCCACTGCTGAGTCTTCCAAATTTGCTGGCATATTGAGTGCAGCACTTTCACAGCATCATCTTTCAGGATTTGAAACAGCTCAACAGGAATGCCATCACCTCCACTAGCTTTGTTCATAGTGATGCTTTCTAAGGCCCACTTGACTTCACATTCCAGGATGTCTGGCTCTAGATTAGTGATCACATCATCATGATTATCTTGGTCGTGAAGATCTTTTTGTACCATTTTTCCGTGTATTCTCGCCGCCTCTTCTTAATATCTTCTGCTTCTGTTAGGTCCATACCATTTCTGTCCTTTATCGAGCCCATCTTTACATGAAATATTCCCTTGGTATCTCTATTTTTCCTGAAGAGATCTCTAGTCTTTCCCATTCTGTTGTTTTCCTCTATTTCTTTGCATTGATCGCTGAAGAAGGCTTTCTTATCTCTTCTTGCTATTCTTTGGAACTCTGCATTCAGATGCTTATATCTTTCCTTTTCTCCTTTGCTTTCTGCCTCTCTTCTTTTCACAGCTATTTGTTGGCCATTAAGATGGTGATTATTAAAAAAAATTAACAAGTGTTGCTGAGAATGTGAAGAAGTTGGAATCTTTGCACGTTAGTGGAAAAGTAAAATGATATAGCCACCATGACAAGCAGTAGAGCAGTTTCTCAAAAAGAAAAGCATGCAATTATGATCTAGGAATTCCATTTCTGGCATATAGTTCCCCCCTCCCCCTGCAAAGAAGTGAAAGCAGAGGACAAGTGGGCTAGAAAGTGGAGTTTGGAGAACAGGCCAATGGAGGGGACAGCTGTTGGATATTAAGAGACAGCCTGAGGGTTGGGAGTAAGAAGTTCCCATCACTTCTGGCAGAAGAAGCCTGGGCCACCATAGAGGCAAGGTGCCATTGCAGAGTGACACACAAGTTTGGGGAGACTGCCATCGTAACTCCCTGCCCCACCCCCTGGACTCTGCCTTGACAATCACTGGGAGAGGTACCCACCTGAGCAAAAATAAGACCTAGAGCTGACTGTGGCTCAGTTAATCAGCATCTCAATGCAAAATTCAGGCTCAAATCGAAGAAAGCCAGGAAAACCACTCGGTCATTCAGGTAAGAGGCAAATCAAATCCCTTATGATTTTACAGTGGAGGTGACAAATAGATTCAAGGGACTAGACCAGTAGATAGACTACCTAAAGAACTACAGAAGGAGGTTTGTAACATTGTATAGGAAGTGGTGACCCAAACCATCCCCAAGAAAAAGGAATGCAAGAAGTCAAAGTGGTTGTCTAAGAAGGGCTTACAAATAGCTGAGAAAAGAGGAGATGTGAAAGGCAAAGAAGAAAGGGGAAAGATAAACCCACCTGAATGCAGAGTTCCAGAGAATAGCAAGGAGAGATAAGAAAGTCTTCTTAAGTGAACAATGGAAAGAAATAGAGGAAAACAATAGAATGGGAAAGACTAGAGATCATTTTAAGAAAATTGGGGATGCCAAGGGAATATTTCATGCAAAGATGGGCACAATAAAGGACAAAAATGGCAAAAAGCTAACAGAAAGAGAAGAGAGTAAGAAGAGGTGGCAAGAATACACAGAAGAACTGTGCAAAAAAAAGATAATTCTCAGAATAGGAGAAAATATTTACAAATGAAGCAACTGACAAGGGATTAATCTCTAAAATATACAAACAGCTCAAGTCATTCAGTTCAGTTGCTCAGTCATGTCCGACTCTTTGCGACCCCATGAATCGCACCACACCAGGCCTCCCTGTCCATCACCAACTCCCGGAGTTCACTCAAACTCATGTCCATCGAGTCAGTGATATATCCAGCCATCTCATCCTCTGTTGCCCCCTTCTCCTCCCACCCCCAATCCCTCCCAGCATCAGAGTCTTTTCCAATGAGTCAACTCTTCACATGAGGTGGCCAAAGTATTGGAGTTTCAGCTTTAGCATCAGTCCTTCCAAAGAACACCCAAGACTGATCTCCTTTAGAATGGACTGGTTGGATCTCCTTGCAGTCCAGGGGATTCTCAAGAATCTTCTCCAACACCACAGTTCAAAAGCATCAATCCTTCAGCACTCAGCTTTCTTCACCATCCAACTCTCACATCCATACATGACCACTGGAAAAACCATAGCCTTGACTAGACAGACCTTTGTTGCCAAAGTAATGTCTCTGCTTTTGAATATGCTATCTAGGTTGGTCATAACTTTCCTTCCAAGGAGTAAGCGTCTTTTAATACCATGGCTGCAATTACCATCTGCAGTGATTTTGGAGCCCAAAAAAACAAAGTCTGACACTGTTTCCACTGTTTCCCCATCTATTTGTCATGAAGTGATGGGACCAGATGCCATGATCTTCGTTTTCTGAATGTTGAGCTTGAAGCCAACTTTTTCACTCTTCTCTTCCACTTTCATCAAGAGGCTTTTTAGTTCCTCTTCACTTTCTGCCATAAGGGTGGTGTCATCTGCATATCTGAGGTTATTGATATTTCTCCTGGCAATCTTGATTCCAGCTTGTGCTTTTTCCAGCCCAGCGTTTCTCATGGTGTACTCTGCATAGAAGATAAATAAGCAGGGTGACAATATACAGCCTTGACGTACTCTCCTATTTGGAACCAGTCTGTTGTTCCATATCCAGTTGTAACTGTTGCTTCCTGACCTGCATATAGGTTTCTCAAGAGGCAGGTCAGGTGGTCTGGCATTCCCATCTCTTTCAGAATTTGCCACAGTTTATTGTGATCCACACAGTCAAAGGCTTTGGCATAGTCAATAAAGCAGAAATAGATGTTTTTCTGGAACTCTCGTGCTTTTTCCATGATCCAGCAGATGTTGGCAATTTGATCTCTGGTTCCTCTGCTTTTTCTAAAACCAGCTTGAACATCAGGAAGTTCACGGTTCACGTATTGCTGAAGCCTGGCTTGGAGAATTTTGAGCATTACTTTACAAGCATGTGAGATGAGTACAATTGTGCGGTAGTTTGAGCATTCTTTGGCATTGCCTTTCTTTGGAATTGGAATGAAAACTGACCTTTTCCAGTCTTGTGGCCACTGCTGAGTCTTCCAAATTTGCTGGCATATTGAGTGCAGCACTTTCACAGCATCATCTTTCAGGATTTGAAACAGCTCAATTGGAATTCCATCACCTCCACTAGCTTTGTTCATAGTGCTGCTTTCTAAGGCCCACTTGACTTCACATTCCAGGATGTCTGGCTCTAGGTGAGTGATCACACCATCGTGATTATCTTGGTCGTGAAGATCTTTTTTGTACAGTTTTTTGTACAGCTCAAGTAGCTGAATATAAAAAAACAACCCAATCAAAAAATGAGTAGAAGACCTACGTAGACATTTCTCTAAAGAAGACATACAGACGGCCAACAAACACATGAGAAGTTGCTCAGCATCACTGATTATTAGAGAAATGCAAATCAAAACTGCAATAAGGTATCACTTCACACGAGTCAGAGCTGCCATTATCAAAATGTCTGCAAATAATAAATGATGGAGAGTGTGTGGAGAAAAGGAAACCCTCCTACGCTGTTGCTGGGAATGTTAATTGGTACAGCCACTACAGAGAATAGTATGGATATTCCTTCAAAAGCTAAAAATAGAATGACCATATGACCCGGAAATCCCACTCCTGGGCATGTTCCTGGAGAGAACTCAACTCCAAAAGATACATGCACCCCAATATTCACTGCAGCACTATTTACAACAGCCAGGACATGGAAGCAACCTAAATGTCCATCAACAGACGAATGGATAAAGAATGTGGTACATATATACTATGTAGTATTATTCAGCCATAAAAAAAGGAATGAAATTGTGCCATTTCCAGATATATGGATGGACTTAGAGACTGTCATAGAGAGTGAAATAAGTCAAGTAGAAAAACAAATATCATATAATATTGCTTATATGTGGAATCTAGAATATGGTACAGATAACTTATTTGCAGAGCAGAAAAAGAGACACAGATGTAGAAAACAAATGTATGGATACCAAGGGGGAAAGGGGAAGGTGGGATGAATTGAGAGATTGGGATTGACATATATACACTACCATGTATAAAATAGATAACTAATGAGAACCTACTGTATACCACAGGAAACTCCATGCTCTGTGGTAACTTAAACAGGAAGGATATCTAAAAAGTGTATATGTAGATATAGTGTAGATATATGTATACATGTAGCTGGTTCACTTTGGTATACAGCAGAAACTAATAAAACATTATAAAGCAACTATGCTCCAATAAACAGTAATAATTAAAACAAACATTTGAACTCCTGCCCAAAAAAAGTTGAACTCAAGGACTCAAAGATATTTGTGTATTCGTTTCAGAGTAGCATCATTCACAATAATCCAAAGGTGAAACAATACAAATATTCATCAAGAAATGAATGAGTAATCTAACTATGGTGCATACAAGCAATGGAATATTATTCCAGCCTTAGAATGAAATTCTATCACATTCTACAACATGGATGCACCTTGAAGGCCTTATACTATGTATGTGAAATAAGCCAAATAAAAAAGATAAAATAATGCATGAGGCTTCTTACATGAAGCGCCTAAGAATAGCCAAATTCATAGAGACAGAAAATAGAAGAGTGGCTCCCAGAGCCAGGGGGAGGGAGGAATGGGCAGTGATTGCTTAACGGGTACAGAGTTTGTGTTTAGGAAAATGAAAAAGTTCTGGAGTCGGGTGGTGGTGAGAGCTGCACAGTGATGTGAATATATTTGATGTTACTGAACTGTAATGGCATGGCAACCCACTCCAGCATTCTTGCCTGGAGAATTCATGGACTGGTGGGCTACAGCCCATGGGGTTGCAAAGAGTTGAACGTGACTGAAGCAACTTAGCATGCAGCATGCACGCACTGGACTGTAAACTTAGAAGTGGTGACAGGAAACAACTACTGAGTTTCAACATAATAAATATAATGAAAAAATTAAACAGCTAAAGTGGTCAATTTATGTGTGTGTGTGCGCGGGCGCATATTTTACCACAATTTAATAAAAAAGAAGTTGGCCAAGCATAAAGTTGGAAGCTGAACAGGTTCCCCTCCCTCTGGATGTGAGGAGGCAAGAGAGACCCAGCTATTTAATATGTTCACCCAAAGGACAGTCCAACGGATCATCCTAAAGTGGCTGGCATTAGGGAAACAAGATCAGCTTGCGGTTGCTGAGTTCTATGCTATGATCCATCTTATTAAAACAGAGACACTAGGATTAACAAACTGATTTCAAGAATCTGGTTGGCAAATGCATTCGTTTAGTTCCCCCAAGAAACGTCACCTTAAGTACAGCCATAGCCATCGCTGGTCCCAGGGTGGCATCAGAGGGAATCTCAATTAATCATAATTGGGATTAAAGAATTAATAGAAGACTAAAAATAAGAATGTCTTCAGAGTGAGTTTTTCATCTCGCCAGTGTGCCTCAGGCAGCATGCCAGCTCATTTTCTGGAAGTATTTAGACACAGGATAGGACCAGATCTCCTGGGTTAAGGCAAAGGCAGGGAATGGACACCATCCCTCCGCGGCCTCCTTCCCCGCCCCGCGATCCTGTAGGTAGGTTGTTCAGCCATGTGTTGTTTTCTGGGAAGTGGCTCACACGGACTTGGAGATTGCTCAAGCCTTCCTAGCTTGAGCAGAAAGACTACATACAGAGCTCCCAAACTGGGCAAACATTCAGACGGGGTGAGAGAAAGCGGGTAGCATTTCGTGGAGACAATTCTCACAAACATTTCTCATCTCAGAGATGTTACAGCTCCTGACGGCTTCAATCTTTCATTTTAGAGATTTCTATTGATTGGGTAAGAATCACACACGTTTCGTCCACAGCACAGAGATATCAAAGCAAACTTTTCCCCTGGTGCCATTTCCACAGGGGATGGGAATGATTGATTTTTATTGGTTCAGCTTCTAGGATACTCACATCTCAATCCAGCCAATTTTCTTTGGAGAGAGCCCACTCCAGTCCACTTAATTGTATTTTCTAACCAAAGAGTTGAGAGAGATTTGTCATCTTTACAGTCCAGAGGGGATGAATCTCCAGACTGCTCTCCCAGTTGTGTGTGCTGGTTTCTGAAGTTGGTAATCGAAGAAGGGAGTCAGGCTTAGGGGAGACAAAAATTACATGAAATCATAAAAATGAAAATACAGTGACTGAAATGCAAGCAAAAAAAAACAAAAAAAACAAAAAACCCACCTAATCTGGGCATCAAGGATTTCAAAGTTCTGAGAAAAAACAATTTGCTTTATGCTTTCAACTTTTATTGGACAAAAAATCTATAACAGTCTTTCATTTGGATTTGAACAAAGAAAAACCATATATTGACTAAGGAAGCCATCCCCTCAATTGTCTGACACATCTTCCTTTCTGTTTGCCTTCTCTTGTGGCTCACTCTGTATTCCCGTGAACCTCTCATCACCCCAACCCCTGCTTATTTTAACTTTCATTCAACTCATACCAAATTTCCCATGTCTCCCTGTCTCAGCAATAGGTTGCTCTGGGGTGTGGAAATGAAGATCCAGAAATAATTAAGAATGCTAACCTAGCTTGGAACTTTGGGAAAATTATTGCCATGGTAAAGGGAAGTCCTCTTCCATTCTCTTGACAAATGGAAAAGGAACCTAACTCACGATGAGATTCTTTAGTACATGGACACTTTCCAGCCCTCAATTACGCACTTTCTCCTATTAAATATACAAGCAGCCCTGACAGTTCCTTCACAATGAACTTCTCTTAGCCCATAGGTTCTGTAGTATGTTGCATCTCTCTGTTTTGTATATCTATTTCTTTTCATCTTCCCTATTATGCTGCAACATTCCTGAGGACCAAATAACTGCTTCTTAGCTTCTTCTACGGAAATACAAAAACAAAAACTCCCCACAACGTTGGGGACTGAAAATGTTACAAGGTACTGTTACAAAGTGATGATATCATTTATGATTTTTTCAATAAATTTTTGTCAGAATAAATTGTACAACCAAAGAAGTACTAGACTTCAAAGAACTCAGCAAAGAGTTGCTTGATGGTTTCCTTTTTCTTTCTTTTTTTTTCCTTTTCCTTTCTTTCTCTTTCTCTCTCTCTTTCCTCCTCTCCTCTCTCTCTCTTTCCTTGCTTGGTAACTTTCACAGACACTCTGTAAACCCAAGAAAATGTTAGCTAATGATCTATTATAATTTTCAACACATTGTTATTAGTTTATTTTTTATTTATGTTTTCACACTACTAAACTTGATATACTGCTTTATTAACCCACTAGATCAAAATTATTTTTTGATGACTTCAAAAATTACTGCTAGTGATTCCCTCCAAGAAAATATTTTACCTCTGCGAAAGTAAAACAGAGGAGCAGGCTATCCTCAAACTGGAACACAATAAATTTTGACCATTGATAACTGCAATCAATTCCATCAAGGAGCAGAGGGCAGGTCCCCACACCAGCCAGTTTTCTGTGAGACCGCCTGAGGGTCCTACAATGCAACTCAGTTCTGATACTATCTATCTGGACAGAGCGTCAGATTCCACAGGTTACCCGCTCAGCCCTGCAAGTCTGCCCCTCCCCTCCACCTTAGACATCAGTCACAAGTGCTACCTGTCACCTAGGCTTGTAACCAACTGGCTACAGACTGAAGGTTCTGACATCCCCTCCTCCTCAGGTTTGGTTAATTTGCTAGAGTGGCTTACTGAATCAAAATAACATTTTCCTTACTAGATTGTTTCCTTACTAGATTATGGGGCTTCCCTCATAACTCAGCTGGTAAAGAAACCACCTGAAATGCAGGAGACCCTAGTTTGATTCCTGGGTCAGGAAGATCCCCTGGAGAAGGGGTAGGCTACCCACTCCAGTATTCTTGGGCTTCCCTCGTAGCTCAGCTGGTAAAGAATCTTTCTGCAATGTGGGAGCCCTGGGCTCGATCTCTGGGTTGGGAAGATCCCCTGGAGAAGGGAAAGGCTACCCACTCCCAGTATTCTGGCCTGGAGAATTTCATGGACTATCGTCCATGGGGTCGCAAAGAGTCAGACACAACTGAGTGACTTTCACTTTTCACTTACTAGATTATTAGTTTATTATGAAAGGATATCACTTTCTCTGAAAGTGCACCATTTTGGCCAAACTTCCATGTGTTCACCAACTAAGAAGCTTTCCAAGGCCCATCTCTTTGGCTTTTTATGGCAGTTTCATTGCGTAAGCATAACAAGTCAAATCACTGGCCACTGAGGATTGATTCTTCTTTGGGGAATATGAAAATCTCTGTCCGTGGTCCATCATTCTTGAAGTTAGCTTCCATATGCAAGGTAAGATTAGTGCCTTTGGCACTACAGCTGTGAACAGGGCACCTTCTCAGTCCTCAAGGAGTATTACTGTCTACAGGCAAAGAGGAGGTACTTACTCAAACTTCTTGAAAAGAAAAGAGAAATTGTTTCTGTGAGTGAAATGTATATGTGCTAGGAGAGATAACAGGAAAGAGGCAGTTGTTACTTTAGTTGTGTATGTTGTGGGCAAGGAGAACCTAACAGAAGTTCTCATGAAGGGAAAGTTTCAATATCTGTATCCATCATTCAGGTAAAGCTACTAAAGACAAGCTTCTTGAATTTGTGGATAACACAGAGCAGGGTGTGATGGCCAGTAACCTGATTAGCAAAATCAAGATTCTGAAATGATTCTACAAACCCAAATGACAGAGAACGTTAATAAGATCAATCTACACAGTTATGAATGTGGAGTAACAAATGGGTTCACAGCAGTGCTTATGGGGGAGAGACCACAAAAGTTGTAGCAGATCACATAAACTCAACAGCCATAAAATTTCATCCAAATATTCCTCCCAGGGCTCTTTCAAACCCCTTCATGTACCTGCTCACCTTTGAGGTTCACAAAAACTCCATGAGGGATGCAGCAGGCAAGTTTTACTATTCCCACTTTAGCAGGGGGACGTGGTCACAGAGCATAAACGACTTGACCAAGGTTCTGTAGCAACTTAAAAAAGTGAGAACCAAGCTTTCCTGGTGACTAAAGAATCTGCCTGCAAACGGGTTCAATCCCTGGGTTTGGAAGATCCCCTGGAGAAGGAAGTGGCAACCCACTCCAATATTCTTGCCTGGAGAGGAGCCTGTCTGGCTACAGTCCATGGGGTTGCAAAGAGTCAAACACAACTGGGCAACTAAACTTTTGCTTTCTTTCACCTTTGATCACATAGATTTGATCACACAGAATGACTTCACAATCAAGGAATCTCAACAACAATCAGAATTCCGTGGTCAGTTTCAGGCACATTTTATAAAGGATGTTGACAATAAAGGATCCCTCCATCTAGTGGAGCTAGTTAGGATGATGAAACCTCTGGACATCATGGCATATAAGAAATGTTTGGAGGAGTTTTGCAAAGAACAGAAAAGACATAAGAACTACTTTCTGCAAATATCTGAAGATCTGTGATGCGGAAAAGAATCAGACTCATCTGTGAAGGTTCACGGGGCAGAACCAACACAACTGTATGAAAGTGACAGCAAGAGGAAGATTTCAGATACTGTAAAGGAGGGCATTCTGTCATTTAGAAGTAGGAAAGATGAGCCTGCAGAAGAGTGAATCCACCATCCTAGGGCAGATTAGAACATAGGCTGCGAACAGCCATAAATTGCAGTCATTGAAGGAATTCCTGCCTAAAAATAAAAACTTCATAGCTTCTCAGATCTGTTGCAACTGAAAGACTCTATTACTTAAATAAAAAACTACTTCACTAGGAAATTGACATCCCAATGCTAGATATCTTTAAAATATGCTTAAAGAACATGCTGACACCATGATTTAGCACCATCTTCATTTGGGTCATAAAAACATCACATAGTCATAAGGCCATTCACATATCCTGATTTTTGCCATTTGCTAGTCTTCATAACCTTCCATGAATGAGAAAGGGGCTTGAATGACTATCCCAGAGAAGTGAAGTGACAAGTTTAAGGTGATGTAGCAACTTAGAAGTGAAATCAGAGCCAGAAAACTAGTCTCCCCTTAGATTTACTGAGATCTCAGTAACAATGTTAGTTTTAAAAAATTGACTACTATTTATAGCTCTTACTATGGGACAGTTACTTCTTTAAACACTTTACATCTGTGATGTCACTAAGCCTTCACAAAAACCTATCAGATGAGAACTATTACACCCCCATTTTATAGGTTAAGAAACTAAGAGCAGAGAGGTTAAGTAAGTCACCTAAGATAACAGGTCCTACATGGCAGGGTGAGATTTCAAACCTAGGCAATCTGACTCCAAAAGCCATTCCTCTCAACCACTAGGCTTTGTTTTCCTTCCAGAAATTGTTTTATTTGTGAGAGAGAAAGGGGAAGTCCCCATACTTATACATCACAGCTTCTGTGGAATGTGTTGCCAAACGAACCAGATAAGCAGGTTTGAAAGCCATGATAGCTGGGAAAGACTCTTCCTTAGGAGACATCTCCCTGTCTGCTTCAGCTCATCCCTCCCAACATGAAGGATGGCTGCAGACGCTTCTTCTCACAGATGGGATGACAGAAATGAAAGGAGCAAGCTGCAAACTTCACACTCAGCGGTTCTGATAATCAGACCAGACTGAAATGTGGCCGAGGTTCAGGCAAACTCTGCGCAGGAGGCGAGGTCCTCAGAAGAAAAGGCAGAATCCACGTTTGACCCTTTACTGGAGAGAGAAAGACAAAACTGAAATAATGGGGACCACAGATAACTGTTTATTCCTTTCCAGCACAACAAGCAAATAAACTGCCATTGGTGCCTCCAAACTTCATACAGGGTAATATTCCTTTAATGGAATGCTTTTAGGGAACAGTCATAAAAATAAATTGAAAAGTGCTTTCTGCTGGCTACAGCTGGCATAAGCAGCATCTGAGCAAACAGGATAACACAAGGCTTAACTTAGCATCGCCATTTTTATTACTCACCCGCGACAGGTCTTATAATAGTATAAATTCACTTAAAAAACGGACTCTTTTCCCCCATCACCGCCCCTCCTCTCCAGCATCGCGCACCCAACAGCCTCCTGTGTTCATTCTGAGCAGTATAATTACAGGTCTTTTTATGATTTAGGCTTGAGACCAATTAGCTGATACTGCAAGCCTTTCAAATGCCAGCTTCCCTCTCTTGGCACTCCCTGTTCTGCTGGGATTTACCTGAGTGCTTATAAAAGGCAAATGTTTTGCGAGGCGCGGGGAACTCGGGTCTGTTGGTGGATGGGTTCCCTCCTCCCCTCTCCTCTCTTGGTCTCATCTGCCCCTGCATCTTGGGTGCACCTGGTCTCTAAAATTGTCACGGTGTGAAATGCGCACTGAATATTCATGCCGGGGGCCCACGCCGCTGCTGAGAACAGGTAGTTGCGCGGTGGAGCCGCCGGCGGCTGCCTCCTCCAATCGCCTTTCCTGTAGGTGGGGCTGCAGCTCCATGCTGCGCGGCGCTCTGCCGCCATCTTGAAGCCTGGTAGCCATGAGTGGGGAAGAGTTCAAGACCTTGGAAAGGCACCGCGTGAGAGCCTGGCCTCCCCCACTGCCCCTGTCCCTAACGTCTTCCACTCCGCAGTCATCACAGGGTAAGGCTACAGCGATCGTCATAATGTCATATGTTCAGCAGAGATCTACGTCATCGACCAACGAGCATGAGTTGTATAAAGCCCTAGCACCATTGAAGATGCAAGGGTGAATAAGGTTCCCTGCTCTCAGTGTGTTTTTAACTGAATGTAAGGAGGCTCAACTTACTCACATAAAAGGATAACTTAGAATACAAGGCAGGATGTGGAAAGTGCTCTGCGGAATAGACAGTAAGTTCAAAGAAAGATTTTGCCACGGGGAGCTGAGCAAGCAGAGTCTCTAGCCATCTACTCTGTAGCAAGCGCGTTACAAATTGTGTTCAATCCTTATACAACCCTTTAAGGTACATATAGTATATATAATCATAATCCTTTAAGGCATATATGAGGCTTCTCTGGTGGCTCAGACCATAAACAATCTGCCTGCAATGCAGGAGACCTGGGCTCCATCCCTGGGTCAGGAAGAGCCCCTGGAGAAGGAAATGCCAACCCACTCCAGTATTTTTGCCTGGAGAATCCCACGGACAGAGGAGTCTGGTGGGCTGCAGTCCATGGTGTCCCAAAGAGAGACAGAACCCAACGACTAACACTTTCACTTTTAGTTTCAAGGTATTTGTAATTATATGTTATACCTGAATCATTTTCAAGATTAAAACCAAAAAAAGCCTCTCAAAATCAGGTAACCTTTCCAAGATCACACAACTAGTAAGTGACAAAACCTGAAATTGTGATTTCTGGTGTGACACCAAAAGCTTTACCATCATATCATGTTTCCTCCCTACAGATCAGCAGAGATGAAGTTTAGTGTACATTCTGCTGGTGGTTGTGGGGTGGTTGTAGAAGGAATTATAAGAATATTCGAGAAAGGAAAGGTGGACTAATTTGGATAGAATAGAGGAATTAAGAAAATCATAAAATACACAATATGAAGCTAGAAAGGAATTTACAAAGCTAACGAGATACATTATTAAATTAACAACCCAACAATATATTGGGGTACTACATAGCCATTAAAAAAACCCTGAAGACTAGGTAGAATTATGAAAGATGCTAATGCTGTAATGTTAAGTAAATGAAATAGTAGGAAGATAAAGCAGAATACAAAGTACTTTCTGGTTGCAGCAATGTGGAAGTAAGTATTGATAGAGTTTTTACATAAAACTTTTAGTTAATATTGTTTAAGAGGAAAAAAACAAGTCCATCCCCTGGGCATATGCATGACTATATTTATACTTTTACAGACAGATGGTTTTCTCCCCTCTTCTAACAGATTTCTGTGAAGAGAAATCTAATGCCCTCACTGTGTTATTTTAGTGCCTTGCAACCTGACTTCCTCAAGTCTAGCCTCCATCCCCCCACAGTTGGCTTCTGCTTCTGTGAGCTAACCACTGGCTTAAAATTTTTAACATGCTTTGGGTTCCAGAGATAATGAACGTAACATTGACATTCCCCCCAGCTCTCTTTTTGTATTCTGAACTCTAGCTCTGATGGTACTCTTGATATGGCTGAGAAGGTAGAAGGAAAGGAACTGATGATTAACAAAACCATCTAAGCGTCATCACTTACCAAACCTACTATTGTCCTATCTTCTGTTTCTTTCATGCTACTTACAATGACTCCACTTAATCTCCCAATATCTCTCATATCTAGTAATTGAAAAGCTCCCTTACTCTCTAAAATCTCTCTCTCTACTATTTACCAGTGATAGTGCTGTTGTTGTTCAGTCACTCAGTCGTGTCCAATTCTTTGCGACTCCATGGGCTGCATCACACCAGGCTCCCCTGTCCTTCACTATCTCCCTGAGTTTGCTTAAACTGATTTCCATTGAGTCAGTGATGCCATCCAACCATCTCATCCTGTGTTGTCCCCTTCTCCCCCTGCCTTCAATCTTTCCCAGCATCAGGGTTTTTCCAATGAGTCAGCTCTTTGGGTCAGGTGGCCAAAGTATTGGAGCTTCAGCATCAGTCCTTCCAATGGATATTCAGGATTGATTTCCTTTAGGATTGACTGGTTTGAGCTCCTTGCTGTCTAAGGGACTCCCAACAGGTCTTCTCCAGCGCCACAGTTCAAAAGCATCAATCTTTTGGTGCTCAGCCTTCTTTATGGTCCAACTCACTCGTCCGTACATGACTACTTGAAAACCTAATTTTGATGATATGAACAATTGTTGGCAAAGTGATGTTTTTGCTTTTCAATACACTGTCTAGCTTTGTCATAGCTTTTCTTCCAAGAAACAAGTGTCTTTTAATTTCATGGCTGCAGTCACCATCCACAGTGACTTTTGTAGTCCAAGAATATAAAGTATGTCACTGTTTCAATTGTTGCCCCATTTATTTGCCATGAAGTGATGGGACTGGATGCCATAATCTTGGGTTTTTGAATGTGGAGTTTTAAGCCAGCTTTTTCACTCTCCTCTTTCATTTTCCTCAAGTTCCTTTTTTTTTTTTTTTTTCCTTTAGGTTCTTTTTGCCATTAGGGTGGTGTCATCTGCATATCTGAGGTTATTGATATTTCTCCTGGCAATCTTGATTCCAGCTTGTGCTTCATCCAGCCCAGCATTTCACATGATGTACTCTGCATAGAAGTTAAATAAGCAGGGTGACAATATACAGCCTTGATGTACTCCTTTCCCAATTTGGAACCAGTCCATTGTTTCATGTCCGGTTCTAACTGTTGTTTGTTGACCTGCATGCATATTTATCAGGAGGCAGGTCAGGTGGTCTGGTATTCCCATCTCATTAAGAATTTTCCACAGTTTGGTGTGATCCATACAGTCTAAGGCTTTGTAGTCAATGAAGCAGAAGTAGATACTTTTCTGGAACTCTCTTGCTTTTTCTATGATCCATCACATGTTGGCAATTTCATCTCTGGTTCCTCTGTCTTTTCTAAATCCAGATTGTACATCTGGAAGTACTCAGTTTACGTACTGTTGAGGCCTAGCTTGAAGAATTCTGATCATTACCTTGCTAGTATGTGACGTGAGTACAATTGTACAGTAATTTGAACATTCTTTGGCTTTGCCTTTCTTTGGTATTGCAAGGAAAACTTTCCTTTCAGATCTCATTAGTATTGTCACTCTACTCTACATCTTCCTATCTATCCTCATGCCAGAATAGTATGACTCTTGACAAAATTAAATAAACCCCACCCATTTCCTTTTATGAGTAGATATCAATAAGCCCTATTAAGAGAGTTCTTTGCCCATTCTGATTGTCTGTTCCCAGGGTAGTACTGAGCTCTACCATACATAGTCACTGCTAAGGTGGGAAAATGAAAACATAGCCTTGAATCAAAAGGGTTATATGAGAGGATATGAATAGATAAGCAGATAGATAGATAAATGGATAGATAGATAGATAATGGATGGATAGATAGATAGACAGATAATAGAGATAAATACAAGCCAGGGTCACTTAAGCAGAAAAAGGGATGCTATGAAGCAAAGTTAATAACCAAACCCATTGGTAAGTCCCTGTATCTGTGGCAGCCAAATGGGAAAGGCAAAGCCAAAAGAGAAATCTGAGCTCAAGAACCAGCTGTAGAATTTTCCAAGCGAAAATCAGAATCCTGGGTAAGGAGTGGCTGAATTATTTGGATGCGTTGAATTTTGCTGCTGCTGCTTTACAGGGTCCATGATTTCCCCTTTCCCCGGTCTCACTAGGAGGCACCTGGAATCAGATACCTGACCCTCACACAGGAGGAGGTCTGACACCATCAGCTCTCAGGCCCTTGTAGTTTTCCAAGATGCCCCTTTACTCCCTCTGACCTTCACCCACATTCTGCCTGGTTCCGTTGCAATGCTTGTCATCTCTCCACACTTGAGAGCTACCTGTCTCTAGAGTGCAGTGGCCCACTTTCTCTGACATGCTCTCAGTCACTCACTAAACGCATTCTTTGTTATATTGTCCCCAGCACCCCCTTGGCAATTTGTAAGTCCATCTTCACGGCTCCCGTAGCATTTTGTCAGAGGGCTTATCAACATGTTATAATTGCTTACCTAAATATCTCTCTTCTGGACTCTATAAGGAGTCCCTTACAGACTGACTACTTTTCTTGTTCATTTCTGGGTCCCCATGCCTAGCGTTTTTCTTGGCATACCAGAGGTATGCAATGTATATTTCTTAGATGAATGAATCAAATATAGCTTATTCCATGTTCACCTACTCACTTCATTATCCTCTAAGATCTTGCAAATCAAGAGTGGCAATCTCCTAAAACAAACAGTATGACACCTAATAGATGTCACTATCACAGTTAATAGCCAGCAAATAGCCTCAGTCAGGAAAAATAATTAACATGCCAAGATACTGTGTTTCTTGATAGCTCTTTATTCCCAGGGCTACTCCTCTAGGTAAGGGCTCCGTCTCTGAAAGCACATGCAAATATATTTTCTAAGACTAGTTCTGGAGAGTACAGTGCAAGATTGTGAAACTCAAAACACACCTGGGAAATTCAGACATGATCTCAATAATAAGAGCTGTAATCAAGGAAGAAACCCTTACTTAAGCAAATAATTTTCCTTGGGAGTAAAAAGCTGAACACGGTGTTCTTCACACACAGGGACTTTAGTCGGCATTTTGTCTTCACTCTGCATAGATCTCGCTGAACAAATCACCAAAATAAAATATTTACAGTATGCCTACCATAGTAGAAATGGTCTTCCAATCAAAGAAGAAATTGATGTGATGTGGGAATAAGAAAGAGAGAGAGTAGGAGAAAGAGTGCTTAAAATTAAAAGGAAGTGCCATCTAAGGGCAAAGCAATTTGACCCAAATTCCCCCCAGGTGAGGGTAACATGAATGGTAATGAATTAGGTCTTATCTCTGCAGATTTGTGGATGATTTGCAGACATCAGATTGTGTGATGTTATAGACACAATCCTCAAATTCCAAGAGAGGGAGAAAAGTTGTTGCCGAAAAATACACTTTGACTAGACAAACAATAGCAAGACAACTGTATATCACAGCAAGATATAATGTCAGGTTTGGAATCAGATAAATTGCAAATAACAGTGGAGAAACAACTGAACCTTGAGGACTATCAGCAGATAAACCAGATGAAGTGGATAAAGGCTCATTGGGTAGAGATGACGGTGAAGCCTTCCTGGCAGAAGAGTGGGGGTAAGTAGACAGAGGAAGTAGTGGATTAGTGATGGAGCCTGAGCGTCTAGATTAAAAGCTGCAGTCAACTTTCCAAAAGTCAGAGGAAATAATAGCAAGAAATAATAAAGTATAATGGTAATAGTGTCAGTCGTGATACACAGATAATTTGTTACCCTATACAGCCTGAGGTCCCTTTCCAGAAGCAAGCAGAAATGCAAGTTCCTGGACTTATCAACCTGTGCAGTCAACAAGAGAAGGTGCAATGCAAAGAGCAGCAAGAACTGTAGTGTTTGCATTAGAAGGGACCCTTCAGTGCAGTTCAGTCGCTCAGCCGTGTCAGACTCTTTGCAACCTCATGGACTGCAGCATGCCAGGCTTCCCTGTCCATCACCAATTCCCGGAGCTTGCTCAAACTCATGTCCATTGAGTCAGTGATGCCATCTAGCCATCTCATCCTCTGTTGTCCCCTTCTCCTGCTTTCAATATTTCCCAGCATCAGGGTCTTTTCAAATGAGTCAGTTCTTTCCATCAAGTAGCCAAGGAATCGGAGCTTCAGCTTCAGCATCAATCCTTTCAATGAACACCCAGGACTGGTCTCCTTTAGGATGGACTGGTTGGATCTTCTTGCAGTCCAAGGGACTCTCAAGAGTCTTCTCCAACACCACAGTTCAAAAGCATCAATACTTCAGTGCTCAGCTTTCTTTATAGTCCAACTCTCACATCCATACCTGACTACTGGAAAAACCATAGCTTTGACTAGACGGACCTTTGTTGGCAAAGTAATGTCTCTGCTTTTAAATATGCTGTCAAGGTTAGCCACAGCTTTTCTTCCAAGGAGCAAGTGTCTTTTCATTGAAAATCTTTTAATTTCAAAATCTTTTAATTTCATGGCTGCAGTCACCATCTGCAGTAATTTTGGAGCCCAAGAAAATAAAGTCTCTCACTGTTTGCATTTTTTCCCCATCTCTTTGCCATGGAGTGATGGGACTGGATGCCATGATCTTAGTTTTTGAAAGTTGAGTTTTAAGTCAACTTTGTCACTATCTTTTTTCATTTTCATCAAGAGGCTCTTAAGCTCCTCTTCGCTTTTTGCCATAAGGGTGGTGTCATCTGCATATCTGAGGTTATTGATATTTCCCCCAGCAATCTTGATTCCATTCCAGCTTGTGCTTCATTCAGCCTGGCATTTCACATGATGTACTCTGCATATATATATATGAAAAGGACCTTAGCAATTATATAGAGCAGCCTCCCTTTCCAGGACAACAGACTATCTTGGTTTCCTTCCCACTTCACTGGACATGTCTTCTCAACTCCTTTTCTGGTCTCTGTTTCTCTTTCCCTCTTCTAAATGTTGGGATGGGTCCCTTTGTTCTATAAGCACTTATTCCCTAAGTGATCCCTTTCAGTTTCCAAGATTTAGATATCTAAAAGATTACTTCCATATCTGTATTCCTAGCCTTGACGTCTCTCTCAGCTGAGCTCCAAACTTGCATACTCAACTGCATGCTTGGCATCTCCCATTGAATGGCTTCTAGGCATGTCCTAAAAATAGAGCTCTTGATTCTGCTTTTTCTACCCAGATCAGTTCCTCCCTGGTTTTCCCCATCTAAATCAAGTTACCTCAATCTACCCATTTGCCCAAGCCAAAAACCTGGGTTCCATCTTTGATTCCTTTTTTTTCCTCTTTCTTTCTCATCAACCATATTTTATCTACTGATAAAATAGATACCTTTGCTAATTAATAGCATAATTAATGCTAATTAATTTGTTAGTGACCAATAGGTGTATCCATTCTATCTCCACGGCCACTACCCCGACTCTAGTCACCATCCAAGTCCATCTAAAGTAGCCACCCACTTAGCCCTCGCTTCTATTCTAAGAGCATGTCCTTGAAGTTCATTCCCTACACAGTGGCCAAAGTGACCTTCCAGAAAGATTTTTTTAATAGTATAAGTGGGATATCATTGTTAAATGCTGATTGATACAGGAAAAAAAAAATTGTTGGGCAGGCCTTCAGTGGCATGAGAATCCTGAGTGAATGTCGCTTCTATCCACCGAACCTTCCCATCGCATAACGGCCCGCCGCGCACTCAGAGTTTCTGCCAGCCCGGCCCCATGCGCTAACATTGCACTACCCCTTCTTAGGGGCTACTTGGGCTGTACATCTGCCTGCTCAATTTTAAACAAAAATAGCAAGCGTGCTTTCCATTACTTTCTCCTCCCTCACTTCTGGAACATCATTTCTAAATTGTCATATGAATGTTGCCAAAAATCTGGACTTTAGAAATATGCAAGTGGTTAACAACATTGCTCACATTTCTTTTGGATATCGAGTGAAGCACAGTCATTGCTACAGAGTCTCCTAGCCTCAAAGAATGCAGAAGCAACTCTGGGTTTGGGGGACTGTCTCATTTCCATTAACCTTCCTCTCCCCCCCCCACACACACCCCTCTCAAATTGGAACATATAGGTCAGTGTTTATGCCCACAGTTGCATTAAACCCATTAAGCTAGGGATGAGGGGGAGAGAGAGTGTTGCTTGTTTGCCTACTTAGGAGTGTTAGAATAAGGGCTCTAACGTGCCTCAGAGACTCTGGATTCTGAATAATATAATGATGTTCACTGATCAAAGTGCTATCACAGTCATTATGTCATTATTCAGCCCAGTAATGCTACAGCCCTAGGTCCTAACATCTCTGTTTTACAAAAGAGGAAACTGAGGCTCCCAGGGTAAAGTCACATGGTAACATTACAGAGCCGTGATGAAAAATCCTCAGAGTGTGGTAAAAGCACTCACATTGACCCATGAATGAGGTTAGGGGGTAGTATTTCAGCAAGGCTCCCTGTTACTTACTGGAAACCAAGGGAACCCCTCCCTGTCACAAAGCCCCTTGCCCGGCACCCTTTCCCACAGCTGCAATGAGCAACTGGTGACCCCATCCTCAGGGGGTCTGTTTCCTGGAGGGAGACCCCCCAGGTTGTCTTTCTGCCTCCTCCCCTCACCAGGGCCCTCCTGTGGGTCCAGGCATCCCTGCTACAGGGACAGGCTCACTTTCACAGTGCCAGGCCCACCCCAGGGAAGGGCCGCTGATTAGTCCGCGGGCTCTTCCCACCCACACTCCAATCTGAGGCTGGAGGCACTGTCAGACGGCCCCTCAGTCCTCGTCAGCTCTCCCCGCTGTGTGTTACCCTGCAGACAGAGGAAAATGACAGTTTTCATCATTTCCTGCTAAACGATTCTGTGCTGATTCAGACAGTTTCAACGCCACAGCACTGCAATGAAGAAAAGGAGGGAAAGGACCCAGAATAAAAGAGCAAGCGCTTATCAACCATTTTGAGGTATTGTTGTGGGTATTTCCCTTCACTCGGAAAAGCCCTTGTCACCCTTTTCAAGGACAGATGGCTGCACGGGAGAGGAGCCCCCTCAGAACCATCCCTTCACTTATCTGACTGATTTCCCTGTCAAGGGCTCTTTTTTTTTTTGGAAAGACACCATGGTTTCTCATGCCCCTGCAATGGGAATGCTTGGCGTAAAAACCAGTCGGCAGAGCAGAAATAGAGTGTTCCACCGCAGAACCGAGCCATGACCTTGGGGAAGTCGTTTCCCATGTCTGGATCTCAAGTCCTCTCTACAGAGCAAAGATCAATCCTCTTCAAATGGGTGAGACACTTGGCAAGCTATGAAGCATTGAAAGAAAACAAACTGCATGGAGTTTTCTGTCTTCAAATCCCCCATTTACTTGTACTGCAGGATCTCCCCACATATGAGCCGGAGGGCAGGATGGCCAAACAGGGGTTGTGATGCCTGAAAGACACGCCGGGGAGAGTCGTGCTCTGGGGAGGACTCTGTCTTGCGTCTTCTTTCTGGCTGAGGGCAGCGACGGGGACTCATCCCTGCGCTTCTGCTTCTAGTGCTTTGCCACTTCTGAAGCCCTCTCGCCACCCTGGGACACCTCCAGCTGCAGCCCAAACTCCTTTCCTGCTTTATTCAGTCAAACTCAGCCTTCAAGGAATAATCCCTATTTCTTTAATCCCTTCCAGGTCACACCAGTTCACCTCAAAATGCGTATGTTCCTTCTCTGTTCTCCCCCACTTTAACTTTTAATTTAATGTAACTAATTAAGCTGAGCAGACCAAGCCAGCAGGGTGATGGTTTGCTTTGTTCTAACTTCCCAGGTAAAGAGTGATCCAATGGTGGGACTTCCCTTTCTTCCCTCCATATTGTAAAATGTGTGGTTCTCTTTGCATGGGATCTTTTCTTTTTCTTTCCTCCTCCCTGTTCCTACGTAACTCCCACGGGCAGTATAGGTCAGTCTCACAATCACTCCCTCCACGCTGTCTGCCCTCATTTATCAGACCATCTGCCTAGGGCACCCACCCCAGCACCTGCCCCTCGTCTTCATCACCAGCACCCCTGTAATTCCTGCTCACTCCCTGTCTGCCCCCACCGGGAATGGTTCCCTGGGAGCAAGGTTCAACCCCTGTGTGTTGACCCCCCATGTCCCCAGGGCCAAGCACTTTGCCTTGCACAGAGTAGGGATTGCATAAAGAGATGTTGAATGAATGAATCATAGTGGCCAAGAAGATGTATTTTGGCACTGACTCGGGACTGGTAGGACCTCAGATGCCACCCAGAAAGGGCCTCCACCAAAGCCTGGCATCCCTCTGCAGCGTTCCTGACACAGACCCAGCTGGCTCCTGCAAGACCGGGAACAGGTATCCAGATGCCACTTCTTCACAAGCCCACTGATGCTTCACCTTGGCAGTTCTGCTGGCAAGTTCCTCCTCATCCAAACTGGCTCCTCCGCACTCTGACCGTTCCCTTCCTGCCCGCAGGGGAGGGTACAGATGTTCTGTGACAAGCACTGCAGGTGTGTCCAACGCTGATGGCAGTCGTCCCCCTTGGCATTTCTTGGTTTCTTTCTGAAGTCGTCAGTTAAGCCCCACCACCTCCTGTCTCCACTCCACCGCCTGGCATAGATCTCCATCATTCGGGTGGAGGCTTCCTTAGGACTATCTGACTTTCACTCCCTGATTCTCCCCAGGCACCGCCTTTCACACCTCCATTGACTCCATCCTCCCCATTCCATACCCAGATTCAAGTCCTTAAAGTTTTGGTAGAGCACTCTGGGTGCTCGATTCTCTGAAAGGTGAGTTGGGACGCTAGTTAAAGTGAGAGTGTTTTCTCTTAGGAAATGTAGACATTGGTCCCAGTGTGGAAGCAATGTGCCCCTCCATGAAGGACGGACAGCCCCCCACAATTATCCCCTTTCCCACCAACACTCCACCTGCGAGTGTCTCTCTTCTCCAAGTCCAACAACCTCGGTCCTTCTGCTGTTTTTCATA
This sequence comes from Oryx dammah, assembly GCF_014754425.2. NCBI lineage: Eukaryota > Metazoa > Chordata > Mammalia > Artiodactyla > Bovidae > Oryx > Oryx dammah. The sequence goes on along the minus strand of NW_024070205.1, from coordinate 6,015,386 downwards.
TGGCATGATTTCCAAAGCTTCCACAGCTCCAGCCATCCTTCCCGGGATGATTATCAGGGACCTCCCTGAAAAATCGCAAACCTGAGTCCCTAGAGTAATATATAGGTCCCGGGTTTTCATTGATACACACAGAACACTAAGAAGGGTCCCTGTCACTATCAGATAATTATTCTTTCTCACAGTGGAATATGTTGTGTGCAGCAAGGCAGAAGTTGCCCTGGGGAAGGACTAGGATGTATACAATCTGCTCTCCATTTAAAAAATGAAAAAGAAAATGGGGAAAAAATCCACAACTTCTCCCTTTCTGTGCTGTTAAGATAAACATCCTTTCCCCCAGTTCCACGGCTCAAGCTGATGGTGAATACTTTTCTCCCTACAGAAATCACTTCTGAAAAGCAGACATTTAACATTTCCAATCTGTCTCTGAAGCTGAGATTAAATTACATTCTGTTTTGAAGGAATCGAAAACACACTTGTTAATATAATAAATGTTTTCCGATGGTTCTAGAATTTGTCTTTGTTAGGCACATAATTCAAGAATTATCTATTATGGTAAAAAAAAATTGAGCCATCTGGGTCTGTGCTAATATCTGTGAGCAATAAGTCTTCGATTTCCTGCATACTTCATTACTGGCGATACACAGAGAGCAATCATTCCAAAATCAGAGCTTGTTTTCTGTTGTCGGACTATTGCTCATCAGGATTTATGAAGCAACAAAAAGGCATTTTCTTGATTTTCATAAGTTAAGCTAACAGTCCGGTGATGACAAGCCCATTAAAACTCAGCAAGTTAGATGTTTAAACCATGGGGTTTTATACCATATCTATCATTTTTACAAAGCGGCTTTCTTTCCTCCAACTTTCCATAGAATCTTTTATCAATAGAAAAGACAGGGAAAGAATGCTTATTTACCATATATTTGTTAAGCCATATACATTTGCAGTGTATCTTACCTGACAATGTGGAAAGGATATAAAGCGTTATCAAACTGACCGATTTTGATGATGTAGAGAAAAGAGATGGTAGGCCAATAGCATTCTCTCCGAATGAACTCTGCCACAGTGCTTTTTAACGCGCTTCTCCCTGGGGATGGGAGCAGGGACGAGCCGGCTCACTGGTAGCTGGTCAGCGCCCTCTGGAGATAGCAGGACGGCCCATCTCAGGGTTTTGGGGCCACGCTCTATAGATGCACAGCCTGTACACTGTCTGTTGTGAGTCTTCTGTGACTCAGGATGCTGGAAGCCTTCAGTGCCGCTTGAGACTTTGGGAATAAATGCAGGAAAGGAATCTCTGACTGGCAAGAAAAAGAGAGATCTTGGCTTTAAAGCCTTGCATTTAGGAAGTTCCCATTGGCAACAGAGGAATTCCTGTTAGGTATTGAGAGCATTAGTTTATTCTCCGTAACTCATTTCTTCCTCAGGGCTGCCTGTTGGATTTACAGCAAAAAAGTTAACCAGGGCAGAAAGTTTTTTTGTTTTGTTTTGTTTTTAAAGAAGGAAGCTCTAAGAGTGAAAGAGAAGGCTCTCAGGTCAGTTCCATCTTAAATCAGCCTACAGCTCGCGCGGAGCCATGACCTTAGTAGCGGGGGCCTACGAGGCACTCGTGGGTGACGCTGAAAGCAGAGGAGGAGTTTGAAGACATTTCATCCTGAGAAGAGGTGAGCTTCCCAAGTGGGGTGAGTTCATTGTGAACTTGGATAGAGGCAGAGAGGTGGACTGAGTCCCCAAGAGCCCCTCAAAGTCTTATCTCTAGGCCTCTTCCAATATTTTGCTGTTCTAGAGACATGGCAACCCACTCCAGTGTTCTTGCCTGGAGAATCCCAGGGACGGGGGAGCCTGGTGGGCTGCCGTTTATGGGGTCGCACAGAGTCGGATAAGACTGAAGTGACTTAGCAGCTGCAGCAGCAGCAGCAGAGACATGGCTGGGAAGGGCGAGGAAAATAGGGGCTCACATTTTTTTGTGCCTATTGTATTCTACACACTGTACTAGACATGTTTATATATGTGATCTGTGGTTTTCAAAGATGCCCGGTCGGCTGTTTTTCCCAAACATAGCCTCCCATGAACCCAGAGCTACAATTTCCAGCTGTGATGGGGAGACATGAAAAAAACTGTGCGCCCGATTGTGCTTCGTGATCTGCCCCCAGGAGGTGACTGATGTGGCGCCGGCAAAAGCACAATCACTTTGATAGACGGCTGGCTCCTCCAGGCTCTGTTTTTAAGAAACTCAAAGTCTTCCTGTGGGATTGCCTAAGATTCCAGAAAGCCCGGGCTTTGTTTCTTTCTGCCATCGTTGCAGCTGAGGTCAGATGCCATCTTCTGTGTGACAGACTCCCTTTCCTGAAATGAAAACCAGTAGAAACATCTCCCAAACCCAATCAGCGTGGACCGGTTGGTAGCTGAATTCCCTTGTCCACCCAACTTTGCTTCTCGCTTGTTCTCTCGCCTGGTGAGTTAATGCCATAAACTTTATTCCCAGTCATTCTATCATTACCCTTTATTGGGCTTCTCTTGGGATACCCAGTAGAATAATGGAACACAGACTCTTTTTTTTTTTACGAAACTGCCTGTAATAAAATAATTTTTAAAATGATAGATTAGATCTTAAAGTATATGAACAGCTTATGTTATCGCTTGCCTGAGAGACTTCACCCCTCCTGTATAGGTTCTGACTCTGTTTCTGATTAAATAAAAAAAAAAAAATGCTGTTGTGAGCATTTGGCTTCTGATTTTCCATAATTCTTATTTGTAAGCACTTTTGTGCTGGTTCCTCCTTATAATTTACTAAGTGCTTTGCTCTTTGAGAGCACTTAGGAGAAAGAGGTGCAGGGAAATTACATCTGGCAATTATGCCGGTAAATTTAACTCCAGGGTTTAGGCTGTGCAGGTCATTCTTCGCTTTAGGTTTTCTGTCCTTGTCCCTGGCAACAGGTTGCCCGAGGGCTGCTCCTGACCATGTTGAAAGAGGCATGAAACAATTTGATTGCCTGCTGTTAAGCTGTCATTTAGGGTTCTGATGGCCCTGGGAAGGCATGAGTGGGACTCATTCAAGAGCCAGAACAAAGATAGTCCTGCCAAGGCAAAACTCAAGAAGCCTACATTCCAAGAGGTCTTGCGGTCTTCGTTTCTCGGAGCGCCAACTAACTCAGCCCTCAAAAAAAGAATATGGCCAATTTTTTTTTCCTCTGCCTTAGAGAAGATGCCAATAGTCTTGTCTATGGCCTGCTCCTCTCACTTGCCTAAGCATTTCATATGCCTTTTGCATAGAACAACCATTGAATGTATCTCCAAACTCAGGTACTTCTGAGAGTGAAAGAAGGACCGTGACAGTCACATGAGAAAAATGGATGTTTCCAAAGATTCCTGGGCGAACTAGGGGCAAGTGGACACCACCTCCCAAGATCCCCTCTCTTCGAGTTAACAAGAAGTGGGGATATAAAATATGACTGGAGAATGAGTGGTTTGAGTCATCAGCTCTGAGTCTGCTTCCCCATGCTGCCTTTTCCAGAATGTTGGTGGTTTCAGCCTTCTTCCTGCCAGGGAGAGAGAAGACACTTGATATCATGTGTACTTGGTCTTCTGAGGAGTTGGGATGGTGAAGCATCAAAGCATGTGGGCTCTGAAGCCAGACTGTCTGGGTTGAAATCATAGCTCCCCTCTTACTAGTTGGGTGACCTTGGGAAAGCTACTTACTTTTTTGTGCTTCAGTTACTGAGTAAATGAAGAAGAGAGAACTCAGGAGGATTATAGAAATGGAAGCACATCTACCTGGAAACAAGAGGAAAGGAGGTGGCTGCTTAACAGGGGTTACCTTTTTTTTCTTAATGCCCACCAACAGCAAACCCTACATGATAACTTTTACCTTAATAACAACTCTGCAAGGTATATATTCTTATTACCCTTATAAGCATCAAAACCATTGTTACATCTGTTTGACAGATATGAACATGGAAGCTTGAAGACATCACGTATCTTGCCCAAGCTCATATAGCTAGCAAGAGTTAGAATCCCAAGCAACCTATCCAGGCTCTCAAGTCTTCATTTCCTCTAGAATACGTCTCTTACCTGGAGTATGCATGTTTACAAGAGTATTCTGCTTCAGTGAGACCCCTGGTCAAGCTTAACTCACCACTGCCTCAGGAAGTTTACCCCAGATTGGAAGCCCCTCTTGCCAAAACATTTCTCCTTCCTCAAGACTTTGATGGTATCACTATGTGACCCAGGATGAGTTACTTCATCTCTCTTTGCTTTGGTTTCCTCGTCTATAAAATGAGGCTCATTTTCACACCCGCCTCCTGGGAGTTTTATGAGCTTTCAGTGAATGAACACATGCAAAGCCCTCAAAATGCTCTGCACATGCAAAGCACAAAATGATTTGCTGCCGGGATCATGCTCGGGGGACATCAGAGAGCTAGAGGACAGTAGCCTCCTCGTTGGGTTGGAAGGAATGTGGAAAACTTCGGAATTCCTCTGCCAAACAAGAAAGAGGTAAAGAGGTAATTGGGACAAACAAAAAATATCCTCCTTCCTGCCTCTATAAAGAACCTTCTCAAGGTTCTGGCTCATACCTCATCCTTTCCTTCAGTTTCACAGTAGCAAGGAATCGGTCCACGTTCAGCCTCACTGAAACCCAGGTCCATGGTTTCTGCCCTTGCCTGCTGGCTCTGTCATACTCCCACGTTGCCTGCTCGTTAGCAACATTAACTGGCTTGAGAACCACATAACCCCGCCGACTGCTCTGTGTCTCTGGGAAAGGTGAGCCAGAGCAGAGTCCAACCTGAGAGGCACACACACCTGAAGCAAGGTTCTTCGTCTAGAAAATGAGGAGGTTGGACTCACTCAGTGATCTCCAAAGCCAGCTCTGATACTCTATGGGTCTGTGATTCAAAGGCGGCCCCGGATTACCAGGGCTGAGCCGGTTGCATTTCTCATGCATAATAGACTAGGGGGAAGCAATTGGTGGGAATTAAAGTCTCAAGTCCCAAGCACTGCCGTTTGTCCTTGACGCTTACTGGGAAGCTGAAGGTCATACTTTGCCAGAGTCTTAAATATCAGTCTCATCCATAAACTTCTTTCAGGCTGCCTGGAGAGTCAAAGGCTCTTATTCCAGAAGAAAGCAAGGTGGGGAAAGGACAAAGGACAATGGAATATTTTAATACCGGCCAGCAGCTTCTAGAATCGAATTGCCTTGTACAGCTTTCTTTCTCAGCTGTGCTGTTTGATCTCCTTGCCATTGGGTTGGAAATTGTAAAAATATTTAACTTGCAAAACTCCACGGTGGATGTGGTTTTCCCATCCACCAACTTTTTAAAGAGGCATTTAAAATCCTGGAATGCTATGATAACCAGAGACCGTGGGCTGAATCCTCAAGGGCAATAAGGTCCTAGAAACCTTAAGGGATGAAGGTCACAGGCGTTGTCCTGTCCAGCCTATGAAGTGTGAACTTGAGAATGAGCTGGGAGAGTGGAGAGGGAACACAGAAAGGCAGGCTTGTGTGCAGATTCTGTAGGGTCAAGCGATGGTTTCCTAAATGTCACGTTTAGCATGGAACGGGGTCAAAAGAGAGAATGGTTGCTCCTAGTCTCTGGCGACCTAATTCAGTTCCACCTGCTGTTGGGATTCCACTTCCCCTCAAGCATGCTGTGTCTCTGCCACACTACGATGGCACATTCTACAGTCTAATGAGACCTTTGCCATGGGGTGCTCCTGCCAGGGAGCTGCTTACATTCTGTCCATCCCAAGTGTCTCTCTGACTCACACCCTATCCCTTGGCTCTCCTGAAGTCCCTTGTTCACAAGGTTCACTGAGGATTTCCAGAGATCAGCGCTCCAGACTCACTTATAAGAAAGAGTGTAATAGGTTGATAAGCACCGAAACCCACAGCCAGACATCCCGGGTTAAAACCCCGCTTCTGTCACATGTTGACAAGTTACTTAATGTTTTGACTCAGTCACTCCTCCATAAAATGGGGACTAGCTTACCCCGGCAGGGTGTGGAAAGGGCTGCAGTATATGGATATTCACATAGGTATCACCTATTTTTTCCTCATTCTCATCAAACAAGGGCTAGATATATTATGTCAGAGACTCCTGGGGAGGCTTTTAAAGCTCTGAAAATCCTCCTTCGCCACTTGAGGGCTTTGTCCCTTCAGCATCTGAAGTTTAATTCCAGATTTTGCTGCTGCAAAAGGGAAAAGGCTACTTGTCTAATGATGATCGGCGATTATCTCACTCTCTTGGGGAGATCAAACCCTGTTCTGGTTTGAAAGGAGGAGAAAAGAAAATACGAAGGTGCTAAGTGTTGTGAAGCAAGAGGGGAGGAAGCAAGGGGGAGGAAGAGGAGAAAGGGACCAAGACGGAGTTGCTCAGAGGCCTGAGAGTGGCTTTCCTCAATGGCGCAGCTTCGCTTCTCTGGCATCGCTAACTGTGCCCCCTCCCCTCTGTCGTCAGAAACTCCCACGTCTCTCCCTGCCTTTCTCCTCTCCACCCTCCACCACCTCCAGACCTTCCTAACTCCCCGAGCAGCCTCTTCAGAGCTGGGGAAGAGAAGGAGGTGGGATGAGGCAGGATTTCAGGTCATCTGTGCCAACCATCTCCAGCACTGGCCCTGCTGTGATGACCAGATAATTCAGAAATAAGCCTGGGACACACTTCAAACCAGGGCTCAGAATGACACCGATGCTGCATCCTGCCAGCTTGGGGCAGAGTGGCAGGGTGGATGGCAGCTGCCAGGGGAAGCGTCTAAGGAAGGGGGCTCGCTTGCCCAGTGGAAAGGGGGCCCATCCTCTCCCCTCACGTGGAGATTCAATTCCCGCTCTTGGCAGCTCCAGGGCATTAAGAGTTCTGTCAGTGGCACATTTTTTTAAAAATCAATTTTATTAGAGTATAGTTGTTTTACAATGTTGTGTCTGTTTCTACTGTACAGCAAAGTGAATCGGCCCCATATATTCCTGTCCCCCTTCCCTCTTGGGCTTCTTCCCATTCAGGTCACCGGGGAGAATTAAGTAGAGTTCCGTATGCTGTGCAGTCGGCTCTCAGTCTACTTTATGCATAGAATCAACAGTGCACTTTATTCAGTTCAGTTCAGTCGCTCCGTAGTGTCTGACTCTTTGTGACCCCATGAATTGCAGCACACCAGGCCTCCCTGTCCATCACCAACTCCCGGAGTTCACTCAGACTCACGTCCATCGAGTCCATGATGCAATCCAGCCATCTCATCCTCGGTCGTCCCCTTCTCCTCCTGCCCCCAATCCCTCCCAGCATCAAAGTCTTTTCCAGTGAGGCAACTCTTCGCATGAGGTGGCCAAAGTACTGGAGCTTCAGCTTTAGCATCATTCCTTCCAAAGAAATCCCAGGGTTGATCTCCTTCAGAATGCACTGGTTGGATCTCCTTGCAGTCCAAGGCACTCTCAAGAGTCTTCTCCAACACCACAGTTCAAAAGCATCAGTTCTTCAGCGCTCAGCCTTCTTCACAGTCCAACTCTCACATCCATACATGACCACAGGAAAAACCATAGCCTTGACTAGACGGACCTTAGTCGGCAAAGTAATGTCTCTGCTTTTGAATATACTATCTAGGTTGGTCATAACTTTTCTTCCAAGGAGTAAGTGTCTTTTAATTTCATGGCTGCAGTCACCATCTGCAGTGATTTTGGAGCCCAAAAAATTAAAGTCTGACACTGTTTCCCTGTCTCCGCATCTTTTTCCCATGAAGTGATGGGACCAGATGGCATGATCTTCGTTTTCTGAATGTTGAGCTTGAAGCCAACTTTTTCACTCTCCTCTTTCACTTTTATCAAGAGGCTTTTTAGTTCCTCTTCACTTTCTGCCATAAGGGTGGTGTCATCTGCATATCTGAGGTTATTGATATTTCTCCTGGCAATCTTGATTCCAGCTTGTGTTTCTTCCAGTCCAGCGTTTCTCATGATGTACTCTGCATAGAAGTTAAATAAGCAGGGTGACAATATATACAGCCTTGACGTACTCCTTTTCCTATTTGGAACCAGTCTGTTGTTCCATGTCCAGTTCTAACTGTTGCTTCCTGACCTGCATACAGATTTCTCAAGAGGCAAGTCAGGTGGTCTGGTATTCCCATCTCTTTCAGAATTTTCCACAGTTTATTGTGATCCACACAGTCAAAGGCTTTGGCATAGTCAATAAAGCAGAAATAGATGTTTTTCTGGAACTCTCTTGCTTTTTCCATGATCCAGCAGATTGATCTCTGGATGGCAATTTGATCTCTGGTTCCTCTGCCTTTTCTAAAACCAGCTTGAACATCAGGGAGTTCACGGTTCACGTATTGCTGAAGCCTGGCTTGGAGAATTTTGAGCATTACTTTACTAGCATGTGAGATGAGTGCAATTTGTGCGGTAGTTTGAGCATTCTTTGGCATTGTTTGGCATGCGATTGAGATGGACACATCTGATCCCATGTATAAAATACACAGATTTGATTCTATGTGATTTGATTCTATTTGATTCTACTTTTATACATAGAACCAAATCTGTGTATTTTATACATGGGATCAGATGTGTCCATCTCAATCTCCCAATTTTATATATAGAATCAAATCTGTGTATTTTATACATGGGATCAGATGTGTCCATCTCAATCTCCCAATTCATCCCCCCTCTTCCCCTCTCAGTTTCTATACAGTTGTTCTCTCCATCTGTGAGACGACTTCTGCTTTGCAAATAGGATCACCTACACCATTTTTCTAGATTACACGTATATGTGTTAACATATGATACTTGCTTTTCTCTTTCTGACTTAACCGTCACTCCATATGACACTCTCTAGGTCCATCCAGTACTATTCACAATAGCCAGGATGTGGAGGCAACCTAAATGTTCGTCAGCAGAGGAATGGATAAGGAAGATATGCAACATGTATACAGTAGGATACTAAAAAGGAACAAAACTGGGTCATTTGTAGAGGTATGGTGCGCTTCACTGGTGGGCAGGCCTCGAAGCCCCCGTTTTTCTTGCCCTGTGCCAGGTTCCTTCTTCTCTGCTCTAGCGCATATTTCTTTTCTCCACCTCCAGAAGAAAAAGGTCCAGTGTTGCACAAGGGAGTTGAATTTGGGGAGGGGATATACTTTACAAAAGTAATGGAGTGAAAAATGAAATAGTCAATTTGTAGGAAAATAGAAAACAGGAAAATAACAAGACATCCCCATAATGGCCTAACCCAACAAGTTCCCTTCTCAGGGGTAGTCTTGTTGAACAGCCTTGTGAATATTCTTTCAGAAGCTTTGTAGGTACATGTAAGCACTTGAGAATAAAAACAACAAAGTTTTATGGATAAAGTAAATGGATGTTATGCTTATGACTCTGGGACTCCATTTTCTGCTCAGTGATAGATTATGGGTACATTTGTTTCCTAGGGTTGTTGTAGCAAAGCATTAAAGATTGGGTGGCTGATACACCTTAAACTTATACACTGAAAAAAGTGAAAGTGAAGTCACTCAGTCATGTCTGACTCTTTGCAACCCCATGGACTGTGTAGCCTGCCAGGCTCCTCCACCCATGGGATTCTAGAGGCAAGAATACTGGAGTGGGGTGCCATTTCCTTCCCCAAATGTATACAGTGCTGTAGGTCAATTACATATTTATGAAATAAGAAAATAATTTAAAAATAAAATTTTATTTGGAAAAAAATAAAAATAAAACTAACTTTACTGAATATTCTGGGACTTTTACTAAATACACTTCAAGTGTAAAGGAGAAGAATGTATCCCTTGACTCCAATTTGTCATTGGTCAAGAGAGGCCCCATGAATATCCCCCTGTAATTCCAGGTTGGGCCTGTATGAGTGCAGAACACGTTCTCACCTACATTCTGCATGATGCTCCCCAGCAAAAAGTAAGAGGTAAGTGGTAAGGACCAAAGACAAGTGCTGTTTGATCTCACCTTACATTCCATGAGCCAGTTTTTACCAAAAGCCGTTGAACAGGGCCGTCTGATAGTGCTCTCCACAGTGAGAGAAATGGTCTATATCTGCGCCGCCCAGTGTGGCAGTCACTAATCCTTATATGAGTCTGCACTGGTAAAATGTGGCTTGTGCAACTGAGGAACTGAACTGTTAATTTTAGGTTAACTTTAATTAATTTAAATTTAAATATACAGAGCCACATATGGCTAGTGGCTACTTACAGGATGGCATCTGCCTGGAATAAAATGTGGATGAAGATTCTGAAATGGTGCCTAAGTGGTGCCAGTATATCTTTTATCACGTACCAAGCACCATAAAAATTTAGAATTTTTCTATGATATACTAAGATCCTTACATATATTATGCCATTTAACTCTCATACCAACACTATGTCAAAGACATTGCTATTCATGTTTTATAGCTGAGGTGACTAAAACTTAGAAAATGACTAAAGCTAAGTAACTTTCCTGTATTTCCATAGCTAATAATTGTCTGGGGCCAGGATTTGAAGCCAAGCAGTATAATTCCTCAAGGTGTACTTTTAATCATTACACTATCAGATCCCCTTTGCACCAAATTCCATATATATATGAGTCTGTATCTGGATTTTATTTTTCCTATTATGCACCAGTACCACACCATTTAAATAGTGCAGCTCTAGAGTGTGTTTTGACCCCTGGTAGCTTTTTAAAACTCTATCATACAACATTTTAAAATATGTTGGTCATAGCTAACTACCTTCTTTATGTGAGCCAGAAGTAATTAGAGACGCGAAGGATGACTAATACACTTTGCAAGTGAAAGTGTTAGTTGCTCAGCCATGTCTGACTGTGACCCCATGGACATGCCAGAGTTCTCTGTCCAAGGAATTCTCCAGGCAAGAATACTGGAGTGGATCGCCATTCCCTTCTCCAGGGAATCTTCCTGACCCAGGGATTGAAGCCAGGTCTCATACATTGCAGGGAGATGCTTTAACATCTGAGTCACCAGGGAAGCCCAAGATATTTTGCTTTGGGCTTTAAGTAATCAAAAGCTCCACTAAAATAGGTGTTTATTATCCCACATATTAAGAAGTTCATAGGCAGATATTTCCAGAATTAGCTAATAAAGTTGCTCAAAGACTTAAGTTTTCAGGTTCATTTACCTTTCTATTTTTCCAGATTGTTGGCATTTTCTCTAAAGCTTGTCTGTCCATGGTCCAAGATGAGTATAATACTTCTTTTTTTAATTAATTTTTCATTGGAGAATGATTGCTTGATATATACACAATGGAATATTACTCAGCCATGAAAAGAAACACATTTGAATCAGTTCTAATAAGGTGGATGAACCTAGAGCCTATTTCACAGAGTGAAGTAAGTCAGAATGAGAAAGACAAATATACTATAATATCACTTATATGTGGAACCTAGGAAGATGGTGCAGTAGAAATAGAGTCACAGATGCAGAAAACAGACTTATGGTTACCAAGGGGAGAAAGACGCATGGGATGTTTTGGGAGACTGGGATTGACGTATATACGCTGGTATATCTCAACTAGATAACTCTTGAGAGCCTACTGTATAGCACAGAGAACTCGAGTTAGTGCCCTGTGTGACGTAAGTGGGAAAGGAATCTAGAAAAGAGTATATATATGTATATATGTAACTGATTGACTTTGTTGTACAGCAGAAACTAACACAACATTGTAAAGCAACTATACCTCGATAAAATTAGTTTAAAAAAAAACTCGGAGAAACAAAAACACCCAGTATGCACCACCTGTAGTTCCTGTTAACAATCATGCCTTGTATCTTTCCATACTTTTGTAGCGCATATTTATAGACACTTTTTAAAATGAAAAAGTATTGTATCTTACTTTTTTGTAGCTTCTTTTTTAAAAAAAATTTAAAGATACATAAGGGATATTTCCACTATCAATAAATAGTTCATAGCTTGACTTTTTTAAAGTATATTAAAGTATGTTTAACCTAATCAATTCCCTATGGTTTAACATGTAGGCTTCTTATTAATATTTTAATATTTTAGAGATATATCTTTATGCATTCCCAAAGGTAGGAAAATGCAGTCAAAGATATGCACCTTATTAAGGTTGTTAATACAGTTTGCCAAACCGCCCTCCAGAAAGCTTATATCAATTTACACAGCCCTTAGCTGTAGGAAAAGGAAATGGCAACCCACTCTGGTTCTTGCCTGGAGAATCCCAGGGACAGGGGAGCCTGGCGGGCTGCCGTCTATGGGGTCACACAGTCGGACACGACTGAAGTGACTTAGCAGCTAGCTGTGTATGAGCTCCCCTCATCCTCCACTGCCTTGCCCGCACTAAGGGTTGTCATTCAGCGTAATCTCAGCCAAGGCAGCTTTTGTAAAAGCCAAGCTTACCTTTGTGACTGCATTTTATTCCTAACCCTTTGCAGCTCTCATGAATTCAGGCTTCGGCCAAGGTTGTGAGAGGGGTTTCTGGCCTCACTCGCTGTGCTGACATTGATTAGACAAACAGTTTTGCCAAAAGGACAAAACTAACGGAGGTGATCGCTGGGGAGACCTGCTAGCAAGTGGCCATGTAGAGGGTCTGGGGGAAACAGCAGTTTCTCCGAAGTGCCTCGGAGTGCCACATTCTGGAGTGAGGCATCCCTTCTTTAGTTGCCATCACCTTCCTCTCCTGCAGGCCATTTCCCTCTGGCCTCAGGTTTCCCCAGGTAGGGGCTCATTTGCATTTCCTTATGCAGCTCATGCTAGTGGACACACAAAGGTGAGCCTGAGAGCAAATTTAACAAACTGGCAGGAGAATCTATTCTGGGCTCTTCTGGAGTCGCCTGGGAGAGTAGGGTGTTTTATTCGCTGCTAAACCCTGTGCAAACAACAGGGTGCTATATTTCTTTCCATGGAAGCTTTAATAACCCAACCCAGTCATAATGAATTCTGGGGCAGAATGAATGTAAAAGAGTAATGGTGATTAGGTAATTATCAAGTACAGAAAGTATTTAACCTTCCCAGTGACAGGACTGCCTAAGACTAGCTGATATCGTGTATGCACTCTTGAAATAATTAATAATTTTAAAATTATCCAATATCTACTATTAATCAAAAAATAAGGATCCAGGAGCAGCGTCAATCACGCTGAGTTTTTTCTGCATTTAACGTCAACCAATGTGCTGCGTCTCTCTGGTATCTTTGAATGTGTTGGCCTTTCTGATTTTTATTTTAGGCTGGCCAGACTTAAGCTGTTGCAAGTCTCTCAGAATATCTCAACAAGCTAAGACACATCACCCTCTAAAATTATCCACCCCAAGCAAAATGCCAGGGAATAACCTTTGGCCTCTGCCTCTTTTAATTGCAGCTCCAGCCATTTTTAAGCCACAGGCTGTGACAGCCTCATGTTCTGCTCCCCTTCACCCAATCTCCCCCTCCCACCCTTCTTGGGCGGTCTACTCCAAACAGATTGGGTATGTGTGTGTATGTGTTTGTGTGTGTGTGTGTTGTATAATGTATGATTGTCTGGAAAAAAAAAAAGTGTGCCTTCTCCCTAACATACAATTTAATTCCACAATAAAGGCAGCTATACTTAGATGGGTCTTATGAGCCCAAATATACATGAATGCCTGTGTGGCACCCACAAATGCATACACATGCAAATATTACCTGGCAAGTAGAACAATTTCTTATGCTAAATAACAACACATGTACTACAGGAAGATTCAGAGTAGAATAAACTAGAAGAGATCACAAATCTCTCCAAACCCCTTACAGAGAAGACAGTCTTGAAACTTTAAGAAAAGCAGTGACTCTTTTAGGGTCATACAACTAACAACAAAAAAAAGAAAAATAATTACAACTTTCTGACTCCTGATCCTAGAACTCTTTTCCCTAAATGGAACTGAGTCTGAGGCCAGGATATTCAAATAATGCAGGGAATCTAAGTACCAAAACATTTGTTTCTGTGCATGCGGCTTCTTCCTCCTACATGCCCATCAGGCTTGGCTTTCGTCCTTGGACAACTGACTCCTTCAGACGCGGATCAAGGAGCACCTCCTTCAGGAGACCTTCCCTGCTGAAACATTCGGGGTCAAGGCCCTTTCTGTGAGCCTGCATAGTCATCTGTGCTTAATCTTAAGATAGCATTTTTTCAGAGGGTAGCCAGGATTTGACGTCTGGCCTTTTACAGCTCCTGTGATTCTAAGACAAAGAGGTTGCATGTTATTCCCTGTTGCACCCTCAACCACCAGCCTCGTGCAGAGTGCTCAAAGAGTTATCACCAAACTATGCAAAATCTTCCAGATTTGGGAAGTCATGACAAGGTCAAGGGGACACATCTGCAGAAGAGCTCAGGCCAGATGACTGGTCGACAATCTGGGACAAGAGGACGCATAGGAAAGTGAAGGGAAGTCTCTGCCAAGAGGTGTTCCTGGCGGACAAGCCCAGCACAGGCTCAGACAGTCCTGCTCCTTCGTGGAACAGAGATGTTCATCAGGGAGAAGCCCACGATGAGTCAACGGTGACAGAAAGGGACCCCACTTGTATAGCAAAGCAGATAGAGGGCGGGAGGCAGCAGGGACCCTGGGAAGCAGCCCAGAATGGACAGCAGTCTGGATGTCTCCTTGGGATCTGCTACTCTGAAGGGGACAATTTTGGGGAGAGGTGTGCAGTCTGCCTGTTGAGTACACTGACTAGTATTGCAGATATGGGCTCCATGTCTGGCAAGGTGGGTGGCGGCTGGGGTGTTGAGAGTCTGTGACATATACACAGTCCCTCCGGGCTGGACTCAGGAAACACAGAGCGTTGCACGGGCTTTTCTCATGCACCCCTCTCCTCCTCACTCGGCTAAGCTTGGGTCAGTAGGCCTGCATCCTGGAGTGTCTTTATTCTTTGCAAGCATTTGCTGAGAACTGTTGGTGCCAGGCACTGGGCTGGGCACTATTTTATAGCTCAGTGTTTCCTAGTCTTCTGTGATCATGAGGATCATGATCTTTTTTTTTTTTTTTTTAATTACAGATTCCTGGACAACCCTTCTATATCTACTGACTTAAACTCTAGGGGAGGGGCTTCAGAATAGGAATTTTTTCCAAGTAACCCAAGGAATATATACCATCCATCATTATCGGGAGACACCGATTGAGATGATAATGGGCTGGCCGAAAAGTTCATTCAGGTTTTACCACCATTGCAGAAAAAACCAAATGAACTTTTTGGGCAACCTGATAATAGTGATAATAACTAAAATAAATAAATGACAATGACTGCTGCCATCAATGAGTACACAGTTAGATGAAAAAAAGTGTTCTTTTTAAAATTTCTAAAATCATGTATTTTTAATTGGAGGATTAAGATTACAATATTGTGTTAGTTTCTGCCAAACATCAGCATGAACCAGCCATAGGTATGCATATGTTCCCACCACCCTGAACCTCCTTCTCACCTCTCACCTGATGTCACCCCTCTAGGTTGTCACAGAGCACCAGATTTGAGCTCCCTGCGTCGTATAGCAAATTCCCACTGGCTATCTATTTTACATACGGTAATGTATATGAAAAACATTTAAATAAGCATTCCTAAGTCGAGAGACAGTCATCACTTTCTAAGAACACACATGAAAAAAACTAGAATTCTGACTAGTCCATGACATTCATTTGTGTGACTTTGGTACAAGCATCTCTTGTAGGGACTGACTTGGAAATCCCCGAATGGGGACAGGTAACCAAGGAAAGGACTCCAGAGTAGCTACAGAAAATGTTGACCCAACTGGAGGACCTTTAGCAGATCAAGGCTCAGGAAATGAAAATGTAAGCTTCTATAAACAGAAGAGTTTCTCTGGGTTCTGGGAAACATTTGTAGATAGTGTGGAGAATGAGTAAGAGCAAAAATCAGTCACCAGCAGAAGCTTATGATAGATGAGACACTTAGTACACATTAGGGAGGCAAAAATTTTCCCCAGCTTCAGCCAGTAATGCAGAACTTGGAGCAGCTGAGCAGATAGTTCTCAGAAATTACTGGACAATCACAGTCCTATTTGGCTATAAAATAAGCATTGCCACTACATGGGAGACCCAATGTCTGCTCTCTGCATCAGCATCTCTGCCTCCTATCTACCATTAGCCTCTTCCCTTAGAGGACTCCTCCCCTTTCCATCCACTGGGCTTGGCGTCCTTTCAAATGTTCTCACCCTCCTCTGGAAGCTTATCACCAGCCCATGAGGCCTTAATGCATGTACTAATGGTAAAAACACAACGAAGTTATTTCCTCATGGTGCCAGGATAATCAGAGCATTTGTTAGGGGGGGAGAAAAAAAAATCAGTGTGAATGGCATTTGGTAGCTACAAAGACTAGATAATGGACTTCATTTATCACTTTTCAGTGAGTACATTTTAGTGTTAAAAATTATTAAATATTGGGGATTACACGGTCCAGGGTTTTTGTTTCAGATTTGCTTGTTTGCTTGTTTGTTTTGTCTTGTTTGGCAATGGGATCTATTTTTCCCGTGAAATATTATGCAGAAGCCTGATACACAATGTATGCTTGTCGAGCTGCTGTGGATAGATAGAAGCGGGGAAAAGACACAGATTCCTGCTACCCCGCCCACTCGTGTTTTTGCTCGGGATCCCCTAAATCACCCTACAGGCGTCCAAGATGCTGAAAAAGTCTGTTTGCAGTCCTCCAAGCCCCTTGTTCCACAAATAAGGAACCTGAGACCCAGAGATCGGAATTCAGCATGCAGAATTCTTGCCCAGAGCAGAAGGCTGGCTTAGAAGCCAGCCTTAGCCGAGGAGCCAAGGTTCCTCAAGGGGTTCTCACCACCCCAGGACAGTGGGGAAGGGTGGCAAGAGGAGGGATCAGATGCTTCCTAAGCCATCTTTCTACCGCTCGCTGCACCCACTCACTGCTTTCTTTGGAGGCATGCTCCCATTTCTTTAAAATCCTCAGCTGGGTTAAGGTTAAAAGGATGAGTTAACCCCTCCCAA
Source organism: Oryx dammah (assembly GCF_014754425.2). NCBI lineage: Eukaryota > Metazoa > Chordata > Mammalia > Artiodactyla > Bovidae > Oryx > Oryx dammah. Next base: position 5,998,498 of record NW_024070205.1, on the reverse strand, counting down.
ACTAGACAGCTATCCCAAAAGAAAATGAAATGGGCAAGCTGCCGTTTTCTTCTCAAGTCCACTTTCAATGTCTGTGTACTCCAGACCCCACCAATCAAGGAGGCAACCGTTCACTAACGCTGGGCATTGCTTTTTTTTTTTTTCCTTGTATCTCCCTCTCAATTTCTGACCCAGTCCACATCTCTGCATTTGTATCTGTCACTGTTCCCCTCTAAGAATATCAAATAATCGTAGCTTCTGTTCAGACTCGTTGCCCTGCCCTGGAGATTCTCTCCCTTTATAATCTGCCAATAAGGTATTAATACATTAGTTACCTCAGAGTGCACTCTGTAATGAGGGCCATGGACATTCATTTAGCTGAATTTGATGGCAAAACACATTGACGTTGGCAAGGTTAATCATCTCCCACTTTATTTCACTGAACAAGTTGAACAACACTGAGCACATTGATCCACGAGGTCCTACAATTCGTCTTGGCTGTTACTTTAATGGTGCCATGGCATCAATGCCCTTTAAGTAATTGGCACCAGGAAGAGATGGACTTGGCCTTGTCACGTCAGATTAGAGCTATGTTGAATTGTGAACGATTTTTGCCTTCCTTTGATTCTCTCTTTCCTCTCATTTTACATCCTCCTGATTGAAGAGGCAGGAAGGGGCACATAGAGGCCGAGAGAGTGAGTCTGGCTGTATTGTGAAGAGACAGGATTATGTGTTCAGGAATGCAAAGATCAACATTTCTGAAGCCCTGATTCCCTTCAGATCATCATGCCTGTGTGACCTGGGGTGGGCTTCTAAGCCTCCTTAGATCTCAGTGTCTTCATTTTAAAAATGAGGATAATTAGTAAAATCTACTCATCCCCAACCTGCTTCACAAATGATAGGTCCTAGTTCCAAGACCTGATGCTTTGCCTTTGGTGTGAGGAGATGACGGAAGAAAGAGAATAGAGCGGGCCGGGATCTCACCTGAGCCCTGCCCACAGGGACGGGCAGGTATCAGCTTGAAGACACTGCACAGCTCTGAGGTGACACCCAGGAAAGCTGGAGATAGAGTCTATGGTCTTGGTGAGTGTGCAGGTTTGCCAGGAGTAGGCAATGAGATCCTGACCAGGTAGGCAGAACTCAGGAGTCAAGATTATGGGTGAAGCCAGACACGTGCTCGGTACTTAGGAGTATGTCCTTGAGACGTTTGTCTAGAAGGAATGAATTCGGGGCAGACTCTATGTCCTGAAGGTGAGCCTTGGGTGGGTGGAAACTTTCAAAGAGGGGTGTTGGCGGATGGAAAGATGGGCTCTGGCTGGGGGACTGCACAGAGCTTAGCGATCTCTCTGCCAAGAAATACCCCTTTTTATTTTAGCTGGTGGGATTCTAGTGGTAGCTGGGCCACTGAACCCCACTAAGTCTGAAGCCTACAGTCTCACTATATTAAAAATTGTTGCTCTTTAGTTGCTAAGCCTTGGCCGACTCTTTTGCAACCCTACGGACCCTAGCCCATCAGGCTCCTCTGTCCATGGGATTTCCTAGGCCAGATTACTGGGGAGAGTTGCTATTTCCTCCTCCAGGGGATCTTACCAACCCAGGGATCAAATCGGTGTCTCCTGCATTGGCAGGGACATTCATTACCACTGAGCCACCAGGAAAGCGCATATTAAAATCAAGTCGATTCAAATTTCCGCCTTAGGATTGGCTAAGAATTTGTGAGAAGATGCAGAAAGAGGTGAGGTCTGAGCTAGCAAGGAGAAGCTCATGGCACGTGAGGGCTGAGGAGGTCCACATACTGAAGCTGGCTTTACCACTTGCTTGCTGGCTGGCTTGATTCATACTCAGATTACTAAAGAGCTCTGAGCTTCATTTCCCTCCTCGGTAAAAGAGGAGGTGACACGACTCCGCAGGGGCTTTGTAAAATTGGCTGCTGTAACGTGTGGGGTGGAATGGAGCCTGGCTGGCTGGGGGAGGACCGGCAGCATCAATTTCTGTTTGAAAGGCATGAAATGAGGCAGAAGAAAAAGACATGAAGTATGTATAACATCATTCATTTAGCAGACCTGCTATGTAACAGACGCTAAACTTGGAGTTGAATAAACAAAGATAGACCATATGGTATCCCTGCCCCCAAGTTGCCCACAATCTAAGAGAGGAGACAGACTGTATATTTTGATGTCAACTCTGAAATATTTGGTCCTCAAGAAAGGAAAAAGTTACCGAAATACAGGAAGAGAAAGTGTGGGGCCTCTTTCTTTCCATCATCTTGTTCACCCACCACAGCACACTTCTGCTTCTCCTGGGACCGGATGCATGTGTTTCAGTCTGGAGGAAATTATTAGAGAGGCACACTTGGCTGCAGATCTAAGCCAAGTTCTCTAGTAAAATTTACCAATAAAGTTTATATTTTTCTATCCATCTGTTTGACAACTGTGTCTTATTTCTCGATTGATTCTGAATTCAGTTGGGGAATAAAGGGGTGCTGTTTATTGGTTTTCACGAAATCCAACATGACACAGGTTATTGTACTGCAGAAAAATGCATAGAGTGTAGAATTAATGTGTAGTAGGGAGGGATTTATTTCATATGGGGTGTGTGTGTGTGTATGTGTGCACTCACATATGTGTGCACATGCATATGAAGAGAGGGTGTGTCAGTAAAGATTTACAGAAGGGAGGATGGGTCACTATCCAAAGGATGATTGAAAAAAGAAAGACAAGAAGACTGCATGTACAGAGAATTGAGAAGGTGAGAAAGAGCATATGTAAATAAACCAGGAAAGATAAACGTGATGTGCAAATTTTCATTAGGAGTTTTAGTATCATTTTTTCAACCTTGTATTAAAGAGCCCAGTTTCACGGGATAACATTTCTCAGCTCTCTCCCTGTCAGAGCTGACAATGTCCTAGTAAACAGAGAAATACTCCATCAGAACTGTCCCTGTGCTGATTGCAATGACACTGCAGAATCCTTAGGGACATTGCTTCACCTCAGCCACTCTGAAGCTTGAGTCTAGGTCTCAGCGCCATTATCAGGGCACATTGCCCGGGACTCCAGTTTTCCCATGTAGAAAAGAAGCCGCGATATCATCTCTAAGCCTTCTCCAGCCCTGACCTTCGTGGAGCTCTTATCCTTTCACATTGTTTTGTTTTGTTTCAGTCAATTCTTTCTTGACCTTTCCAGCTCTCAACAGAGCTCTCCATTCTCAAGGTCTGTATAGATTAATTATCAATATTTCAGATCTTGCTTTGCCAGCTCGTGGAAGCGCATCCCTGTAGGACATCACTTGATTCTTATTTCTCCACTCCTTTATTATCCACAAAGGAGAGTGTATTAAATTTGTAGAGAGGAAAAAATAGTGGGCTGAGCCAGTTTGGTTTTAAAATCAAATACAATTCTTGAAGCCCTTCTCCTTCCCTTAAGGACTCCCATTACCCCGTAGTCATACTTACAGACCCATAAAAAAGGTTAATGCCAAGATTGTCTCTATCCTGAAAGTAGGGCAAGTATGGAAATGTTTGTTCCTCTAGGGCAGAGTTTCTCAACCTTGGCACTATTGACATTTGGGCTAGATGATTTTGGGGGGGGTGTGGGTGGTGTCGGGGTTAGCCTATGCCCGGTAGGATGTTTAATGGCATTGACTGTCTTTACTAACTGGAGGCCAGTAGCACTGCTTCCCCAGTCACGACGATTAAAAATGTATCCAGGCACTGTCCAATGTCCTTTGAGGGTCAAAAGTGCTCTTTGAGGATCTAAGAGGTTACTTTCCCATAGCTGAGGTGACTGAATTGATCATAAGGAAGCGTGCGCATCTTTAGAGAGTGTACTTCTTTTTTAATGTTATTCATTCCCGTACTCATTCAACAAATTCAGTTGCTACCAGAAATGTTTGCTATACTTCTTGGCCATTGAAACTGTCATTTCTTGGATCTGTTTTAAGCCTGACATGCTGGCTTTCTCTTGGCCACAGTAGCCCCTGCTTTCACTCACCACCTTATGTGTATCGTGGTGGGCTCACTCCAGCGCTTTTGTGACCCCGTGGACTATAGCCTGCCAGGCTCCCCTGTCCATGGAATTTTCCAGGCAGGAATATTGGGTTGTTGTCCCTGACCTGGGTAGAGTGGCGCCTGGTTGATGGTGCCTGTCTCAGGTCAGTGAGGGACAAAACACCTCCTTGTTTATCCCAGCTTGGCTTTTGCTCTGTACTCATGCCTGGTTCATGCCCTAGACACATAGATTAAAAAAGAAAAAAGAATACTGGGTTGCCCTTTCCTATTCCAGGGGATCTTCCTGACTTAGTGATCAAACCCCTGTCTCCTACATTAGCAGGTGGATTCTTTGCAACCTGGGAAGTGTTCGTCATCTTAGGGCTTGCTCATTTCCAGCTCTGTGCTTCCAGACCTGTCGCTCATCCACAGGAACTTATCTGCAACAGCGAGAACGCCAAGGGTCTGAAGGTACGGCCTTGAATTCTAGTTCTGGTTCTGCCAGTTCCCAGCTGTGTGACCATAGAACAGCACGAGTCTGTGTGAATGTCACATCCTGGTCTGTAAAATGGGAAGGACATGTGGCACCCTCCTGCTTACTCATCCGGTTGATTGAGGGGAAGAAGAAGAGCAAGGCAGAGGACGTGATCTGAAAAGGAGAAAGCACCATACAAGAGAGAAAGATTGTTGTTCTCATGATCATTATCTGTAAAACAAAAGGTATTAACAAGAAGTGCTTGGCAAGCAGAGAGAAGGCCAGCTGAGGGAGAGAAACAATTACCACCTAGATTGGGACAGGATAAGGAGTTAGAGCAGAAAGGCATAGTCCTTTGCTGATCTGGGGGCAACTAAGCTCACTTCTGACAGAATGTGGTCCACTGGAGAAGGGAATGGCAAACCACTTCAGTATTCTTGCCTTGAGAATCCCATGAACAGTATGAAAAGGCAAAATGATAGGACACTGCAAGGGGAACTCCCCAGGTCATTATGTGCCCAATATGCTACGGGAGAGCAGTGGAGAAGTAACTTCAGAAAGAATGAAGGGATGGAGCCAAAGCAAAACAATACCCAGCTGTGGATGTGACTGGTATAGAGGCAAGGTCTGATGCTGTAAAGAGCAATATTGCATAGGAACCTGGAATGTCAGATCCATGAATCAAGGCAAATTGGAAGTGGTCAAACAGGAGATGGCAAGAGTGAACGTCGACATTCTAGGAATCAGCAAACTAAAATGGACTGGAATGGGTTAATTTAACTCAGATGACCATTTTATCTACTACTGCGGGCAGGAATCCCTCAGAAGAAATGGAGTAGCCATCATGGTCAACGAAAGAGTCTGAAATGCAGTACTTGGATGCAATCTCAAAAAACTACAGAATGATCTCTGTTTGTTCCCAAGGCAAACCATTCAATATCACTGTTATCCAAGTCTATGCCCCAACCAGTAACGCTGAAGAAACTGAAGTTGAACAGTTCTATGAAGACCTTCAAGACCTTTTAGAACTAACACCCAAAAAAGATGTCCTTTTCATTATAGGGGACTGGAATGCAAAAGTAGGAAGTCAAGAAACACCTGGAGTAACAGGCAAATTTGGCCTTGGAATATGGAATGAAGCAGGGCAAAGGCTAATAGAGTTTTGCCAAGAGAACGCACTGGTCATAGCAAACACCCTCTTCCAACAGCACAAGAGAAGACTCTACACATGGACGTTACCAGATGGTCAACACTGAAATCAGATTGATTATATTCTTTGCAGCCAAAGATGGAGAAGCTCTATACAGTCAACAAAAACAAGACCAGGAGCTGACTGTGGCTCAGATCATGAACTCCTTATTGCCAAATTCAGACTTAAATTGAAGAAAATAGGGAAACCACTAGACCATTCAGGTATGACCTAAATCAAATCCCTTATGATTCTACAGTGGAAGTGAGAAATAGATTTAAGGGACTAGATCTGATAGACAGAGTGCCTGATGAACTATGGACAGAGGTTTGTGACATTGTACAGGAGACAGGGATCAAGACCATCCCCATGGAAAAGAAATGCAGGAAAGCAAAATGGCTGTCTGGGGAGCCCTTACAAATAGCTGTAAAAAGAAGAGAGGCGAAAAGCAAAGGATAAAAGGAAAGATACAAGCATCTGAATGCAGAGTTCCAAAGAATAGCAAGGAGAGATAAGAAAGCCTTCCTCAGTGATCAGTGCAAAGAAATAGAGGAAAACAACAGAATGGGAAAGACTAGAGATCTCTACAAGAAAATTAGAGATACCAAGGGAAATTTTCATGCAAAGATGGGCTCCATAAAGGACAGAAATGGTATGGCCCTAACAGAAGCAGAAGATATTAAGAAGAGATGGCAAGAATACGCAGAAGAACTCTACAAAAAAGATCTTCACTACCCAGATAATCATGATGGTGTGATCACTCACCTAGAGCCAGACATCCTGGAATGTGAAGTCAAGTGGGCCTTAGAAAGCATCACTATGAACAAAGCTAGTGGAGGTGATGGAATTCCAGTTGGGCTATTTCAAATCTTGAAAGATGATGCTGTGAAAGTGGTGCACTCAATATGCCAGCAAATTTGGAAAACTCAGCAGTGGCCACAGGACTGAAAAAGGTCAGTTTTCATTCCAATTCCAAAGAAAGGCAATGCCAAAGAATGCTCAAACTACTGCACAATTGCACTCCTCTCACACGCTAGTAAAGTAATACTCAAAATTCTCCAAGCCAGGCTTCAGCAATACATGAACTGTGAACTTCCTGATGTTCAAGCTGGTTTTAGAAAAGGCAGAGGAACCAGAGATCAAATTGCCGACATCCAATGGATCATCAAAAAAGCAAGAGAGTTCCAGAAAAACATCTATTTCTGCTTTCTTGACTATGCCAAAGCCTTTGACTGTGTGGATCCCAATAAACCGTGGAAAATTCGGAAAGAGATGGGCATACCAGACCACCTGACCTGCCTCTTGAGAAACCTATATGCAGGTTAGAAAGCAACAGTTAGAACTGGACATGGAACAACAGACTGGTTCCAAATAGGAAAAGGAATATGTCAAGGCTGTATATTGTCACCCTACTTATTTAACTTCTATGCAGAGTACATCATGAGAAATGCTGGGCTGGATGAAGCACAAGCTGGAATCAAGATTGCCAGGAGAAATATCAATAACCTCAGATATGAAGATGACACCACCCTTATGGCAGAAAGTGAGAAAGAACTAAAGAGCCTCTTGATGAAAGTGAAAGAGGAGAGTGAAAAGGTTGACTTAAAGCTCAACATTCAGAAAACGAAGGTCATGGCATCTGGTCCCATCACTCCATGGGAAATAGATGGGGAAACAGTGGAAACAATGTCAGACTTTATTTTTGGGGGCTCCAAAATCACTGCAGATGGTGACTGCCGCCATGAAATTAAAAGTTGCTTAATCCTTGCAAGGAATGTTATGACCAACCTAGATAGCATAGTCAAAAACAGAGACATTACTTTGCCAACAAAGGTCAGTCTAGTGAAGGCTATGGTTTTTCCAGTGGTCATGTATGTATGTGAGAGTTAGACTGTGATGAAAGCTGAGTGCTGAAGCATTGATGCTTTTGAACTGTGGTGTTGGAGAAGACTCTTGAGAGTCCCCCTGACTGCAAGGAGATCCAACCTGTCCATTCTAAAGGAGATCAGTCCTGGGTGTTCATTGGAAGGACTGATGCTGAAACTGAAACTCCAATACTTTGGCCACCTCATGTGAAGAGTTGACTCATTGGAAAAGACTCTGATTCTGGGAGGAATTGGGGGCAGGAAGAGAAGGGGATGACAGAGGATGAGATGGCTGGATGGCATCACCGACTCAATGGATGAGTTTGGGTGAACTCTGGGAGTTGGTGATGGACAGGGAGGCCTGGCGTGCTGCGATTCATGGGTCGCAAAGAGTCGGACATGACTGAGCAACTGAACTGAACGGAACTGAAGCTCACTTCGTCTTCCTAGGTAGCTCAGCAGTAAAGAGTCTGCCTGTAATGCAGGAGATGTGGGTTTGGTCCCTGGAGAAGGAAATGGCACCCCACCCCACTCCCGTATTCTTGCCTGGGAAATCCCATGGACAGAGGAGCCTGGGGGCTACAGTCTATAAGGTCGCCAAGAGACATGACTCAAGCGACTGAGCAGGTGTGCAAGCTCACTTCCTCCAGGAGCAGGAGGCTAAAGATAAGAAGCACCGGTGTGGCTGTGAATGGGGCTCCCCTGGGCTCCAGAGCAGGGCAGCTTAATGGGGCCTCGGTCCAGATTTCTAAGTACAGTTCTTTTATACAGAAGAAAAATTAGAAAGTACCTAATACATGTTAAGTATATATATTAGGTACTTCCTCTGTACTACCACTGCATCTAGAAAGGATGGAAGAGCTGACTTTTCTCTCACAGCCCCATCTGTGCCACCCCAATAGTCCAATGGAGTGTTTCTCTGTCTCTTAAGAAAAAACCTAACATATTTGGGAAACACTAGAACATGAAGCAGCATGGTCCATGAAATGACTTTCAGAAATTGTGACGCATGCGCCATGGTTCTGTTTTTGTGTTATAATAATGGGGATGGCAAGCATGTGTGCAATGCCTAGTACAGGCCAGGTAGTAACCTAGACACTTCACGGCTTATGCATTAATTAACACAAACTGAACGTGAGTATGAATATGAGCCTTATCACTCAGAGAGGCCTTCAATCCCCCTTCCCTGCTACCCTGGGCTCTATGCCTCTGGATTTTCAGTGAGAAGTGAGTGAAAGTGAACGTCGCTCAGTTGTGTCCAACTCTTTGCAACCCCATGGACGATACGGGTCCATGGAATTCTCCAGGCCAGAATACTGGAGTGGGTAGCTGTTCCCTTTTCCAGCGGATCTTCCCAACCCAAGGATCAAACCCAGGCCTCCTGCACTGCAGGCGGATTCTTTACCAGCCGAGCCACAAGGGAAGCCCTTCAATGAGAAAAGTATGTCCAAAAAAGAGGAACTGACCCAGCAGTGCCCAGTAAGAGCACTATCAGCGGTGGTGAAAATGACCCCACTGCATTCAGTAGACAAGGAAGAGGACAAGAGATGGTGGGTGAGGCTGGCAGGTCACCAGGGAGGGAACGGCAGCCATGGGCTAAGGGACGAGGGTGGCTTGTCAGAAACTTCAGGGGAAGTTGGAGAAAAAGTCAGATACCAGAGATGACCAGATTATGAGATACCAGAGGGATTTCCTCTTTTTCACCCAGGTAGAGATTTTAGGGGATTGAATCTTGTCACGATTCTTTGAGTGGGTAGAGAATAATTTAAAAATAACCCTTGTCTGCATGTGTGCAGAGGGGCATGACATACTCATAGGAGCATCAGTATCCTCTAAAGAGACATTTTCTCTGGCCCTGAAATAAAAGTGTTTACCACCCGACAAGAGCAGCATGGTGTTCCTGTGACATTTACTTAATGCCCCTCACCAACTCCCGATTAAACAAATCATGGTACCCAGAGATCTCAGTGTTCATACGAAACTGGTGAACACAAGTCGTTTCGTGTACCTGGAAGTTGTGATTTTTTTATTTTGTCTGAGGTCAAGCCCTTTTTTCCAAGCCAGCAAACATTTCATTTTCACTAAGATGAAGTAGGAAGGAGAAATAGCCTTCACTGATGTGCTGCCATTGGGCCGAGGTTTAAATCTGAAAAGATGGCCCCATTCATTGTAGGTATGGTCATTGCTTTGATCGTTTAGCAGCTGACTTGACCATCAGTCTCGGATCCAAAAAACATCTTTGGCAGCTAAAGAATCCTTTTTCAACCAAACGCCAGGCCTCCTGTATTTAAAACCACCTACAATGTATCTTTTGGCATAAGTGAGAACTCCCCAGTTCATCACTTCATGTATCATTCCACTTGGTCCTTAAAACGATCCTGAGAAGACAGGCGTTATTACAATTAATATCCTTATTTCCAACTGATAGAATGATGCTGTGAGTAAGCAAGTAACATTTCCAAGATCAGAAAGTGGTAGAACTGATTCTCACTCTGAGTGGTCTTTATCGTTCTCAAATTCCAAAGGCCTTCATCTTCAACCTTAGCCACGCTGCACTCAATTCTCAGGTACGAGTTTGGTCGCTTCTCAGAAGGGCTCTTACGCATCATCCCCTAACAATAACATCCCTTCCCCGGCAACAGCTGAGGTTGGTAGTGTCTTCTGGAGGCCACTTCTTTCAGAGTTGCCTGTAGCCTTTGGTGCAATGGCTCAAGACACACGAAGCACTCAGGAGCCTCAGGCAGGAGACAGCGGTGGTACAAAACTTTCTGAGGTCAGATATGGGGTCTGTCCTTTTTCACCTTGGCTTTTCCTTCTAAATTACTGTTGATCATGGAACATCTGCTTCCTTCTGAGATGCATATGCTTGCCCCTGTCAATCTGAATGCCTGTCGAGTGACCCGTACAGAGCTGCATACGGACACGCAGCTGAAAGCGGCCTTCAGAACCCCTCCGTAAATCAGACCCCCCAGCTCAGCCAGCACATCTCTGGAAGTGGTAGGTAACAATAAAGGCAAAGATAGAAAATACCTTCCCAAGTCATCTGATCGCTCCCAAGTTTCCATTGCTCTAGGCCCAGATGACTGGCAAGGCAACAAGCAAGGAAACACTGTGCCTTCTTCCACTGGCTGGATCGCCAGCCTTCCTGACAGTGGAAGAAAGAGGGGCTCTGGGGTCTCAGGCTGAGCTCACAGAACTTCAGAGAGGGAGAATCAGATGTCAGGAAACCCTGTGTCCCTTTATCTGCACGTCCCACATACGCCGATCCCACCCCACGTCTCAGTAATCACTAGCGCTCCCGCATTCGCCCTCACACTTTTCTAATCGATGAGGTCTTTTTAGACATAGGCTCTTTCACACACACTCTTGTATCTTACATATACTCACTTTTGAAAAAAAAATATTGGGAGAATTAATTTGAGTTAAATGATTTTGCTTGTGTTGGTGGTCATAAAAAATCGACAACAAAATGAATAATCAAGAAATAATTATTAAAGCCAACACACCGAGAGGTACTAGTGTGAGCAAAGGACCATTGTGTGGACCGGAGCAGCCAGCCCTCCGTGGAGAGCATAGAGCTACACGGCTGACCTGCGTCCTCTAAAACATGACTCTGGGGAGGAGCCTGGGCAACCTGAGAGGAAAGCTGGATTCCAGGGGCCTGTCAAGGCCAAGGTAGAAGTTTCTCCAGACTATAATTTCAGCTCATGGAGTCAAGGTGCAAGTAGAGGAAACAGACTCTTTAAGCCAAGAATTTTAAATGGAGTATCTTTGTTTTTACAGGTTTATTAAGGTATAAGTGACACGTGATGAACTGCACATATTTAAAAATACACAATTTAATAAGGTTTGGAATATATATATGTATATATCAATAAAAATAATCACCAAAATCAAGACCAGGAGCCTACCAGACCCGTCATGCCCCAAGATTTCTTTGCGCCTTCCATCCTGCCCCTCCCACCCTCCTCCCAGGCAACGACTGACTTGATTTTGCTATAAAAGTGTTAGCATTTTCTAATGTTTGTTTTTTTTTTAAGGGAATCATTCAATAAGTATTCAATAGTTCATTCTATTATACTGGGAAGTGTGATATGCCTCAATTGGTTTATCCATTCACCTGTTGATGGGCATTTGGATAATTTCCAGTTTTGCACAGTTACAAATAAAACTGCTATGAATATTTATGTACAAGTATTTGCACGGACATGTGTTTTCATTTCTGTTGGGTAAATACCTAGTGGTGGAACAGCTAGGTGGTGTGGCAGCTGTATGTGGAATGTTTAAGTAACTGTCAAGCATTTTACAAAATCTTCATACCACGTTACATTAGCACCAGCAGTGTTTGAGAGTTCAAGTTCTGACACATAATTGCCAACACTTAGTCAATCATTTTAACTCTTCTAATAGGTAGTGGGATAATATTGTTATTTTAACTTGCATTTTCCTAATGACTGATGATGTTGAATATATTTTCATATGCTTATTTGCCATTCATATATCTTCTTTTGTGAGTGTTGGTTCAAATATTTTGCCCATTTTTAAAAACTGGCTTGCTAGTCCTTATTCCTGAGGTTGTGCCAATCAATTTGATTGAGGATTAATTGACACACATTTCAGTGAGGTTTGAAAAACTTGTACATTCCAGTAACTGCCATCACAATCAAGGTGAAATCTACAAAGTCCTGACTCCTTTCTTGATGGTCAATCCCACTCTTTGAACTTTTACTCTTTTTTAAACAACAAATTTGTTGAAATATAATTTACATACCAAACAAATCACCCACTTAAAGTGTACAAGTGTTTTTTAATATAGTCACAGATTTTAAAATCAGCCTATAATCAGTTTCATCACCTCAAAAAGAAACTTCATACCTATTAGCAGCCACCCCGCTAACCCCCATTTCCTTTCCCCTACTTCCAAACCACTAATCTGCTTTCTGTCTCTATAGATTTCCCTATTCTGAACACTTCCTATAAATTAAATCATAATAAGTGCCTTTTCTGACTGGTTTCTTTCATGTAGCATAATGGCTTAATTCACTTTGTAGCATGTATCAGTATTTTATTTCTTTTTACTGCTAAAGAATAGTCTATTGGATATTACCATATGGGTGTATAACATTTTATTTCTCCATTTATCAATTGATAGACATTTGGGTTTTCATTTTTTTAGCTATTGCATATATAATGCTGCTATGAATATCAGTGTACAAGTTTTTGTGTGGATTATTAAGGTAATGGAAAAATTACAAATTAAATATATCTGTATATGTTTATTGGTCTCTGCCCCTGGTCCCTGACACAGAGCTCCCAAAACCTTTGTAATTTCCTAAGTGAAAAGAATATTAGGAATATCTTTTGTTCTCATGAGACAACTCTGGGTGGGCTCCTGGATGGGGGCTGGTCTCCAGAAGACCAAGCCATGGTTAGCTTGGGATTTTCAGCCTCCTTGCCCCCAGCTTCTCCAAAGTGTAGAGGGGCTAGAAATGAAGCTAGTAATTGATCGTGCCTATATAAAACCCCAGTTCCAGGGGGCTTAATGAGCTTCCAGGTGGCGGATACATCCACAAACCAGGCGGGTGACGCACTCCAACTCTCTGAGGACTGAAGCTCCTACATTTGGGACCCTCCCAGACCTCACTCTATGTATCTCTTCATCTGGCTATTCATTTATATTCTTTAACATATCCTTTAATAAACTGGTAAACAAATATTCCCTGGGTTCTGTGAGCCACTCTAGCAAACTACTCAGATTTTAAGAGAGAAGAGGTCATGGGAACTTCCAGTTTGTAACCAAGTAACCTTGGGATCTGCTTCTTGCAATTAGCACCTGACGTGGAGGACAATTGTTTGGTGCTGAGCTCTTAACCTGGGGAGTTCAATCAATTTCCAGATAAATGAAGTCAGAACTGAGTTGGATTATAGAACACCCAGCTGGTGTCATGAAGAATTTCTTGACTTAGGGAAAACAATACGCACATAATTTGGCGACCAGAAGTGTCAGCAGTGAAATGTTCTGTGTAAAAGGAGATCTAGAAGGAAGACTGAATTTTACCCACACAGTTACGTTTTGCTTTTCTTGCGTATGCACCTAGGAAGACATTGCTAGGCCATATAGCAGTCCTCTGTTTAATGCTTCATTTTTAGAAACTGACAGACCATTTTCCAAAGAAGTGTACCATTTTACATTTCAACCGGCAGTGTGTAAAGATTCTGATGTTTCCACATCTGCAGACACATAATTATCTGTCTTTTATTACAGCTGGCTCAGTAGGTGTTGAGTGACAACTCACTGTGGCTTCGCTTTGCATGTTTCTGATGGCTAACGATGTTGAGCGTCTTTCCATGTACTTCTTGCCCATTTGTGTATCTTTTTTGGAATGAGGTCTATAAAATCATTTACTTACTTTTAATTGAGTTATTTGTTATTTAACTATTGAGTTATTAGTGTTTTTATGTTTTAAGTCCAACAAGTCTTTATCAGATATATATTTTTTTTTTCCTTCCATTTCATAGGTTGCCTTCACTTTTATGATGGTGTATTTTGGACAACAAGAGTTTTAATTTTGTTGATGTCTTATTATTGAGATATTTTATCAATTTATTTATTTTGATTGGAGGATAATTACTTTACAATTTTGTGATGGTTTTTTGCCGTACATCAGCATAAATCAGCCACAGGTATACATGTGTTCCCTCCTATCCTGAAGCCCCCTCCCACCTCCCTCCCCACCCAATCCCTCTGGGTTGTTCCAGAGCACCAACTTTGGGTGCTCTGCTTCATGCATTGAACTTGCACAGGTCATCTATTTTACATGCGATAATATACAAGTTTCAATGCTATTCTCTCAAATCACCCCCCCGCCCCACTCACCTTCTCCCAATAAGACACAGATGTATTGTTGAGACAACCTAGATAGCATATTGAAAAGCAGACATTACTTTGCCAACAAAGGTCCATCTAATCAAGGCTATGGTTTTTCCAGTGGTCATGTATGGATGTGAGAGTTGGACTGTGAAGAAAGCTGAGTGCCGAAGAATTGATGCTTTTGAACTGTGGTGTTGGAGAAGACTCTTGAGAATCCCTTAGACTGCAAGGAGATGCAACCAGTCCATTCTGAAGGATATCAGCCCTGGGATTTCTTTGGAGGGAATGATGCTGAAGCTGAAACTCCAGTACTTTGGCCACCTCATGCGAAGAGTTGACTCATTGGAAAAGACTCTGATGCTGGGAGGGATTGGGGGCAGGAGGAGAAGGGGGCGACCGAGGATGAGATGGCTGGATGGCATCACGGACTCGATGGATGTGAGCCTGAGTGAACTCTGGGAGTTGGTGATGGACAGGGAGGCCTGGCGTGCTGCGATTCATGGGGTCGCAAACAGTCGGACACGACTGAGCAACTGAACTGAACTGAACTGATGCATATTGTAGACATATGCATATATATGTGTGTGTATATATATATATATAATCCTTTATCAGTCACATATCTTGCAAATATTTTCTCCTAATTTGATTTGTCTTTTCATTCTCTTAACAATATCTTTTGAAAAGCAGTTTTTTCATGAAGTCAGATGGGTCAACATGTTCTTTTATAGATTTTCTTTTTGAGATATTATCTCTGAAAACTTTGCCTAATCCAAGATCACAGATATTTCATACTATGTTTTCTTTTAGAAATTATATAGTTTAGGTTTTATATTTAGACCTATGAAGCATTTAACTTTTTTTATATTGTGCAAAGTATGGATTAAAGCTTCTCCTTTTTTAAATATATTCAACTGTTCAGCACCATCTGTTGAAAAGACTATCCCTTCTTCACTGAATTACCCCCTTACCACTATCAAATCAGCTGTATAGATATATGTGCATTTTTACAGACTTGTATTTTCATATCATCTATGTTTATACCAATTCTACCATCTTTGCTTTCTATAGCTTTCTTAACCTTGAAATCATGTGATGTTACTCCCCCAACTTTGTTACTTTTTCAAGTTGTTTGGCTCTTCCAGAGGCTCTGCACTTCCAGTGAATTTTAGAATCAGCTTATCAACCTCTACAAAAATAAAAAATAAAAATCTGCTGAAAGTTTGATTGGGATTGGCTTCCCTGGTGGATCAGACAGCAAAGAATCCACCTGCAATGCGGGAGACCTGGGTTTGATCCCTGGGTTCGGAAGATCCACTGGAGGAGGATATGGCAACCCACTCCAGTATTCTTGCCTGGAGAATCCCCATGGGCAGAAGAGCCTGGCAGGCTACAGTCCATGGGGTCACAAAGGGTCGGACACGACTGAATGACTAGGCACATAGCGGTGTACTGAATCTATAAATCAATTTAAGCCAACTGACATCTTAACAATACTAAGTCTTTCAACCATAATAAATTATGTACCTCTATCTATTTAGGCCTTTAACCTCTCGCAACAATATTTTGTAGTATCATTGTAGAAGCTTTTTGTCCTTTTTGTCAGATGTATCACTATCAATTTCATATTTTTGATGCAATTATAAATAGTACTGCAACTTAATTTTAATTTCCATATATTCATTGGTAGTATATAAAGCTCTTGCTAATTTTTATGTATTGATCTCATATTCTACAATCTTGCTAAACACACTTACTGGTTCTAGTAGATGTTTATAGATTTCATCAGATTCTCTTTATCAGTGATTCTCAGCTACGAGTAGTTGAGCCCCTAAGGGTCACGTGCTAATGTCCAGAGACATTTTTAGTTGTCATACCTTGGGATAAAGGGATACAGACAATGATACTGGCAACTAATGGTTAGATGCCAGGATTACTGCTAAACATTGTACAACACATAGGAAAACTCCCCCACAACAAAGAACTATTGAGCTCAGAATATCTTGCAGAGAGTGAAAAAAAAAAAAACTATCCTAAATAGATAAGCATGTCATCTGCAATAAAGATAGTTTATTTCCTCATACTATCTGCATGAATTGTACTTTTTTTAACCTGGATATACTAGTCAAATCTTCAATGTTGGATAAAAGTGAAGAAAACAGACATATTTGTCTTGTTTTTGGTTTGGTGATAAGGCATTTAGTCTTTCACTATTATGTATGATGTTGGCTATAGGTTTTTTTGTAGACGGACTTTATTAGGCTGAAAAAGTTCCCTTCAATTCCTACCTTGTTGAGTGATTATTCAGGAATAAATGTTATATTTTGTCACTTTATTTTCTGCATTTATTGAGATGATCACATAGCTTTTCTTTATTGGTTTGATAATATGATGATATACTTCCTAGGATAAATCCACTAGCTCAAGATATATTATTCTTTTATGATACATTGCTGGATTGGATTTGATAAAAGTTTATTTTGAATTATTGTACCTGTAATCAGAAATGTATTAGTCTGCAGCTTTTCTGGTTTTTGGTTCCTTTAACCTGTCATGTCTTTGCCTAGCTTTGGTGTCAAGGCAGTCTCAAAGAATGTGTTAAGCAGTATTTTCTCCTCTTCAATTTTCTGGGGCAGTTTATGTAGAATTGGTATTATTTTTCCTTAAGTATTTTTGAAGAATTCACTAGTGAAGCCATCTAAGCCTGCAGTTTTCTTTGCAGGAAGATGTTTAACTACAAATTCAACATCTTTATTTGATATATAGCTATTCAGGTTATCTGTTTCTTCTTGAATGAGCATCAGTAGTTTGTTCTTTTCAAGGAATTTGTCAATTTCATCTTAGATGTAAAATTTATAGGAATAAAATTGTTTACAATATTCCCTTATTATCATTTTAATGTCCATAGACTGCAGTGATGTCACCTTTCATTTCTGACACTGGTAATTTGTGGCCTTTCTTTGATTCCTGACCATGTGACTGGTTCTAAGAGATAAAGAAAACTGAGAAACCTCTAGCCATACTGTTTTATATTTTGGGGATTTCTCCTTCGATCTTTATTTTCTTTCTTTTTACTTTAGTTTTAATTGTGCTTCCTTCCTTATTTTTTTTAATATGGAAGGTGAGATCATGTGACTTAAGACTATTTTTTCCTAATACAGATGTTTAGTGCAATAATTTTCTCCTAAGTACAGCTATAGAGCATCCCACAAATTCTAATATACTGGGTTTTCATTTCATTCAGTTCAAAATACTTTTGATTTCTCCTTTGACTAATGAATTATTTAGAAGTACATTATGTAGTAGATTATGTGTAGATTGGAAGTTTGGTGTTGACATGAATACATTGCTATGTTTAAATATAAATCATCAACAAGGATTATGTGTAGATTGGAAGTTTGGTGTTGACATGTATACACTGCTATGTTTAAATATAAATCATCAACAAAGACCTACTGTATAACACAGGGAACTCTGCTCAATACTTTGTATAAACTAAATGGGAAAAAAAATGTGGAAAAGAATAGAAACATACACATGATTAACTGAATCACTCTGCTGTACACCTGAAACTAACACAGTTTTAACCAACTGTACTCCAATATAACATAATTTTTTTTAAAGAAGTACATTATATAGCTTCTAAATCTCTAGAGATTTTCTAGATATCTTTCTGTTACTGATTTCTAATTTAATTCCATTTATTGTAGGACTTGAATCCTTTTAAATCTGTTGAGACTTGTTTCATGGCCCAGAACATAGTCTCGACCATCTGCATCGTGGAAAGCAGGCTCCAGCCACAGGACCAGCATTTGGGTCAGGCTTCCATCTCTAAGGGAAACTTGATACTGATCTATGTACACTCAAAAATAAATATTCTGCTGTTACCTGGTGGAGCTGTTCTGTAAACATAACTCAGGCCAGTTCAAGCCTATTTGTCCTTGCTGATTTTATGTCTCAGATCTGTGACTTTATATTTTTTAGCAAGTTTAGGGGGAAAAATGTTCATTATGTCTACAAATATGTTTTCTGACCTCCCCCTTTCTTCAGGGACTTCAATCACACACACACACACACACACACACACACACACATATATCAGTCTTCCTGAGGTTGCCCCGTAGCTCCTTCCATTTTCTTTCAATTCTTTTTTTTTCTTATGTGTTTTATTTTAGTTAGTTTCTATTTCTATGTTTTGATATTTAAAAATCTTTTCTTCCCCAATGACTAATCTGTCATTAACCCCATCAGGTATATTTTTCACATAAGACATTGTGTTTTATATATCTAGAAGTTTATTATGGGCCCTTTGTATAACTTCTTTGTTTGTACTTAACTTTTTAGGGGCTTTCCAGGTGGCTCAGTGGTAAAGCAAGAGACGTGAGTTTGATCCCTGGGTCAGAAAGTTGCCCTGGAGATGGAAATGGAAAACCACTCCAATATTCTTGCTTTGAGACTCCCATGGACAGAGGAGCCTGGCAGGCTACAGTCCATGGGGTCACATACAGTCAGACACAGCCAAGTGATTGAGCACACACGCAAGCAACCAATGCCCTTACCAAGTGAATCATTTATATCAGCGCTTAATCATGTTCAATTATTTTCCTCACCATAGGTCATTCTTCCCTGTTTCTTTGCATGCTAGTGATCTTTCTATTGGATTCTAAGCATTGTGAACTTTTCTTTGTTGATTGCTGTATTTTCTTATTCCTAGACATATCCCTGGGCTTTGTTATCATACACAGTTAAATTAATTTTAAAAAATAAGTTGATTGTTTGTGTTGTTTTTAAGATTTGTTAGGCAAGACCAGATGAGTGTTCAAGGTCTTAAAACCACTGCTTCATTTTGTCTGTTTTTCCTCTGGTTGCTTCAGACAGAACCTAAATTCAATCCGTGTCACTCTATCTTGTCCAGAAGCTGCTGCTGCTAAGTCGCTTCAGTCGTGTCCGACTCTGTGCGACCCCATAGACGGCAGCCCACCAGGTTCCCCCGTCCCTGGGATTCTCCAGGCAAGAGTATTGGAGTGGGGTGCCATTGCCTTCTCCCTGTCCAGAAGCAGGAGTCTTTAATTGTGTTATCTTTTAAATCTCACAACTACTCGGTAAGTACTAAATCTGTTGTGAAATTTTGTTTATTGTATGGAAAGATAATTTGCAGGGCAGAGAAGTTACTCAGTCAAGTTTGCATAGCTCCTAAGTGAGGTGTGCGTGATTCACACCTAGATCTGCGTGACACCAGGGTCTATGCTCAGTCATCATATTTGTCTTTCAACATTGTGATACCATGATATCTGTGGACTTGCCCATGAACAGCCCCAAACCATCCTTGCTGACATCCATTTCTAACCACATTCAAGCACTCTTATTCATTGCAGTCCATTCAAGCAAATGAACAGTGCGGGAGGAGATGATATGAATAGGTAGCTTCAGATCCCAGCAAGTAGATGGATACTGAAAAAGGAGCTCTAGGTAAGTGACAGCTAGTAGCCCCATCTGGCCATCTGCAGTAGAAAACAGTCTTTTAGTCACAGGACAGCCATTCGAGAATAGGCTTCCCATCTATGATGGAAAAAAAAAAAACCTCAGTAAGATTAAAAGCAAGGCTGGAGAAAAGCTTGAATAAAGATCAAACAGATTATTGTTTTCAAATATGCCTCACAGAATTGTAATTGGGCACATGATAAAGGCAAGAGTCTATTCTCAGAACAAGTGTGCCATGGATCAGGGGGCGCGTAGAAGAGGAAAATGAAGCGCCGGATTTAGTGCCGGTCACCAGATCTTCAGCCAAAACAACAGGGAAATTGGCTCAATGCTAAATTCTTTCAGATGGGGTGAGATGGCCTAAGTATTCCTTGCTTTAGGTCAGGGTCTTAGAATCTGGGCAGACTTGGGCTAAGATGAAGAGAGGAAGAGAGACAGGAGACCAGCTCTAGAGAAGCAGAAATGAAGATGCGTACGTGTATGTGTACACATGTTGACTTAGAAGTGGTATAGTAAGCTCTATACAGAAGTGTTGGGTGTTATGTGTAATTATGGTTTGTTCATTCATTCATGGCTTACGTCCCACATTAGACTGCAAATCCTTAGATGTACCTTGACCATCTTCCTTGCTACTGTATCCAGAGCACTTGGTGCAGTACGTGGCATATGATCATTACTTGATAAATATGTATTGACTAAATGACTGGGACATTTGTCCCTACCTCATAATTAAAGAAGGGTGCAAGAATTCTGGGTGGGAGAGACATCAACTGTGACCAACAGGATCCCCATTCTTTACTGATAGGTTTCTATGGTAAATGTTCTGGTTCCACACCACCCACCCACCTGCTTGTACTCTCAGCCCCTGCTGGCCAGAATAGTGCATGAAGCGGCTGGTTGATATTCCTTGTGCCTTTCAGCGCAGTCATGTGCTACTGGGCAATAAACCTCCACTTTCCCAGAAGAAGCAGAATTGCAAAATGAATAAATAAGAAATACAGCCTGTATCTGTGTGTTTGTTCAATGATCAGGCTTTGTGCATTTCTTTGCCATGCTGATGGAAGTGAGCTAGGCTTTGCAGCCAAGTTCCCCTCTTTATCTGGATTGCCTGGGAGCCAGCCTGGTGGGACAATTAGCGAGCAGAACCGCAGTATATATGAATGTCCCTTATTAAACATACAGCCCAGGATCTCCAGACTTACATTTTTCTGACATAAAAGCAACCTTAGTTCAGGCTAAGCTGTGCCAGCAGGTAGCTTGGCACTGCAATAAAGCATTTTCCTTCACTGCCTCCTCAAGAGCTGGCCACAGCATCTGCCAGGGGTGGGTCCTGGGCTCCTGGCAGAGCCTCCAACCGCAGAACACAGTTCCCCTCCGCTTGCATTGCGTCCCCTTTGCTTTGAAGAGAAGAGCTTCAAAACCAAAACCAACCAACCAACCAACCAACCAACCAAACAGAAAAACCCATTCTTGTTTGTCTACCCATGGACAAGCAGACTGGGCTTGTCCCTTTAGGGGAAGGCTTTGTATGTCATTACCCTAACATCTGTGCTGAGTCGCGCGGGTCCCATAACTGTGAGTCTCAGCCGCAGCTCCCAGACCCAGAAAGGCAGTAAAGGGAAGTCAGGCTGCGTGTGTCTATTAGATCTTGTAAGGGTTCTTTTGAGAGTTTTGCTCCTCTCTATCAGAGACTAGATCCCTGTGTTTCTTCTATGTGTTTTCTCTTTTTCTGTTGGATTATCAACGTCCCGTGTCTTGTCTTCCTCCTCTCAGCACTGGAATTCCTCTTCCATTGCTGCCACCGTACTGCAACATCTGGGCCCAGGAGCTCAACCCAATTCAGGTTTAAATTCTTTCCACTCACTCTTTCCCTCCTACTCTGGGCCCTTTAGGGCAGGTAAGTGTCTATCCCTTCCCCAAACACTCCACGTCCTTGTAATATCTGACTTTCTTTCTTCATCCCACAGCTTCTGCCTGGAACTTCTTTCTGCACCTTATATAACTGTCATAGTCCATCACACTTCTTAAGCATGAGCCCTTCTTAACACATTATCCCTTCCTGTTTCAGTACTTTACTATTTAGGCTTAATTTCTTAGAATTACACTCATTCTTACTAAAACGAGTGCTCCTCCTAGGTAGGGACTATGTTTCATTTATCTGTAGCTCTTGTTCCAAGTATGGTGCCTAACTATTAGTAGGGGATTAATGGAAAAGTAAGTGATAGAAGGAAGCAAGGAAGGGAAGAAGGGGTCTGAGGTCTGCTGAGTGTCTGGTACTTTCCTCTAAAGGCTCACTGCTCCTAGGATTCTGAACATACCCTTTCTCACCTAATGGATGTTGTTTAGTCGCTAAGTTGTGCCTGACTCTTTACAACCCCGTGGATTGTAGCCTGCCAGGTTCCTCTGTCCCTGGGCTTTCCCAGGCAAGAATACCAGAATGGGTTGCCATTTCCTTCTCCACACCTAATGAATAATTTTTTTTTAATAAAAAGTTACCAGGAAAAGACAGTGTTATTTATGCTTCAGTTTTTTGCATCCAATGACAGTCTTATGTGTAGAATACAAAGCAGAAGCAAATATAGGGGGTTCTCCCCAGTGGAATGCCCCCGTCAACTCCTGACAATCCTCTCCCAGAAATCCCTTGCACTCTTGCCCTTCAACCTTACACATGATCTGACTTAGGCTTCTCCCGAAGTGAAATGCCCACTCCTGACAAATGTTGAGTGCAAGAACTCCGCCTTCTAGGTGGACAGAAACAGTTTCCATAAGGGAAGACAGGCAGCTGCTGGCCTTCAAAAGGAGCAAACCACCTACTTGCTTGGATTATGCTGGGTCCACATGACTTACACTCACCAGGAATAATTCTTATTCTTGTTAACCATGAAGCGCCGTGGTGCCCTCACCCGCCCATTCAGTTTTTGCATTTTTCATTACGTTATTCCAGTATGTGGGAAATTGTCCACACTCCTGACTCCATTCCAATGGAAAGACTAGGCTCTATTATGTGGCTGTTCCTCTCCTGGCATTTTGACACTTAGCCCATCCCCAGGCTTAGTATTCATCTCAGATTGCCTGGGGCAGTCCCAATTTACACATGTTGTCCCAGCGTAATTATTAATAGCACCCCCTTTCATTCTCATAAGTGTCACGGTGTGGATGATGAATTATATGGTTACACTACCCATCTCTGGCTTTCCCTACTTCTGTCTCTGAACTGACAGCTCACTCACTTGTCACACCCACCTTGTAATATGCTGAGATAGGACAATTCCCATCCTGACCTACTTCTGTCTGTTCCACAGCATTTGGGTTGCTGGGCAGAGAGTCAGTGAATATGTTAGAATGAAATTCTAGCCTTCCATCCATGCCCCATAGACAAGTATGTTTACACTCACACACACACACACACTCATGCACTCAACAGTTGAAGCAACATTAGCATCCTTGTTTTTAACAAAGAGACCTCCATGTAGTAAAAAGAGAGGGAGGAAATTGTCTGGCAGCGTTCTAATGATAGATGTCAAGCAGTGACATAGAAAAGAATTATAAAGGACCAAAAAGATAGGGCCCAACAGTGATCAAATCCTTTTCCTCCAATGGGATGCCATTTTTCTTTCAAATCCACACCATAAAGGGAAGAGATATTTTTCGCACAGATACTGGCACAAATAATGCTTACAAGGTCTTCCCAGCAGATGCTCATTACCTAAGCCAACCACCAAAGAATTCTCACCTAAACGAAACCCCATGAGCTGCTTACCTCATGGAAAAAGGGAACATTTGCCTGTTAGCAGTGTTTCATCAGTGTGGCTTTCCATTCTGTTTCCTCTGAAACCTGCAGAAGCCTAGACACATTTGATCTGTTAAACATTTTATGCTGAAAATACCCCTTATTTAAAATGACTTCATTACCCTGCCAGAATGGCTCCAAAGAGCACTCCAGGGTTACCAGCTTATCTATGATTTCTATGGGTATTCATACTCACTCCCTAAACATTGCTGAAAAATCTAACTCTTCCAAGAAACCTTCCCTGATCAAGAAGGGTCAAGGTGAGGTGCCTTTTTTCCCTTTTAACAACCACTTCTAACCAACACAAGTATCAAAGTCAGCACAGATAAATAGGGACATAGTTCTGACCCCAAACCCAACCAGTCTGAAAGAGAAAGTAACACCTAGCTCACTGCTCTTCTGTGAATGCCAGGGCTTCCTAACCTGTGCTTTATAACTGGGGTACTAGTGTTCCAAGGTCAATCCTCAGCTCATCAGGTAGCCAGGCTCGGTCTTGAAGCAGCTGGACTTCACATGCAATTGTCTCAAGGGTTGAGCAGCTTCGGTGGTTTTACCCCACTATACTATTAACATTTTCTACATGCACCATGGCATAAAATCATTAGAAGTACCGCCACGTATCAACACATAGCCCTAGGATCAAATATGAACCTTCGGGTGAATTCAAAGGAAAACATTTGTCATTAGTACTATGATTAACAAGTGAAAAATATTAATAATACTAACAGGTAGAGAAATGAATGAATAATGTAAAAACACATCCATTCTAAACAGAGTAATGAATACCTTGAGTGTTAACACTAAAAACAAATCACATGCTGTCCACTGTGGTATTAATCCTCATACAGACTCACTTGCGTTGTTGGTCAGACTTGAAGGACATTACCTTCTGAGCTCATACTCTCTTGACTCCAGGGAAGGGATCTAACAGACAGGCAAGTTGCGCAGAGGAAAGAGGACTGATCTGGAAAGCACCCTGTCTCTGCCAACAATGAGGAAATCGTGGATAACTTTTTCAGCCTCTCTAGTTTTCTCATCCCTTCATTTAGGGAGTTGTTGGAGTCTTTCTACTGCCAAAATCTTCTTACCACTGCTACAACATTTGTGAACATCACTGTACACGAAACAAAAAGAAATGGCAAGTATATGTGGTTTATTTAAATGCCAAAAACAAACAAACAAAAATAAATAAATAAATACCAAAACCCACTACCATTCTATTCACACCTACTTCACTAAGCCAACCAATGCACACTTAGTAGCTCAGTCATGTCTGACTCTGTGCGACCCCATGGACTGTAGCCCTCCAGGCTCCTCTGTCCGTGGGATTCCCCAGGCAAGAATACTGGAGATTACCTAAGCCAATTCCTTGCCATTTCCTTCTCCAGAGGAGAAGTCGACCAACAGAAGAGACATAACACAATGATAGTAGAGACTCCCAGCTCTCACCTATGAATAACCACCCTCTCCTTCTAGCTGCACAAGAGGGTTATATTTCCTTGGCCCATTACAGTTAGGCAGGTCACATGACTGGTTCTGGCCAATGGACTGTGAGTGGAAGGGATGCGTTCACTCCTAAGTCAGAATTTCAATGCCAGATAAGACTCTTCAGCATACTCTTCTGCGTCCAGAATTAGAGATAGTATAGCAACAATATCATGTTCATCAGCTTGGGTTCCTGAGTAAACTTGTGAAGCAGACTCCTCCACTGATTTTCATGAGAAGTAACACTTTGGCTTTGGGAGACTGGGGGGTTGTTCATAGCATTATCTAGCCTGTCTTGACCAATACATTAACTCCACCCAGTTACCCACTACGCTCATTTTATGGTGTTGTTCTTGTTTGCTTTTTTGTTTTTTGAGAACAAGCCCCTGAGTAAAACAAAATGAAATGAAGGCAAGTCATGCCTTTTCTTATTTATTAGTTTTGGCCAGGTTGCTTTGTGCAGTTACTGTAGAGTACCCCTCACAACATGAGTTGATGATTCAGATAACAATAGGAAACTCACTATTCAAGCTAAGATTACCAGAAGGAAATATATAAAAGAATCGAGAAAAGCAACCATATTTTTCATTACTGCAAATGCTCATCTTTGGTCCCTGTCACCACATGTCGTACTCTTGACCTCTTCCTTACTGAAGACCTGGAATGGCCCTGATACATTTGTCTTTTGCTTCCCTGAACTTTTATTATGATGTGAAATTCTAATGCCAGAGCCCCCATCAGCACCTCTGCTCAGTGGTTCGAAGTGGGTTGAATTGTAGCCGGCGGCAGGGGGTGATAAATGTAGCGTGAGCTGCCTTTCCCCCAGCAAACTGCAAATTGCCTGAGCAGTACAGCCCACAAAAGGTTCCCATGGAGTGAATTTATCTTGCATTGTCGAGTGGAAAGGGAAAGAGGAGAGACCAGGCATTCTATTTTTGCAAAGTCACATTCGATCTTGTTCAACGTACAGTCCACACATCTTTTAAAGGGGGTCTCCAATGGAAAAGAGTGCCTAGGAACGTAGAACAGATAAAGGAATTTATTTTTAACGCTGTTGGAGTTCACAACTGTGTGAGCATTTCAATTTCAAGTCACTTGCTCCTGAATAATAATAATGTGTTCTGCTGGAGTGAACATCGTATCACCCAATATTTCCGGATGGAGAAGACCAGCCATGGACCAGAGGACAAGGGAAAGCTCTCTTTCCGTGATAACACGTGTTCATTCAGGAGGGGAAGCTATGCTTCTATCAGTGACCCAAATTCTCCTCTAGCCTCGCTTCTAAGTCGGTGTCCCTTCCAGAGAAAGTCCCATGAACACTTCATGGGTCTGTCAAAGCAGCTGCCATTTTGGAATCCTCCCAAGTGTTGAAAAGTAATAAGAACCTTCCTATCTGCCAAGCTTCATTATAGCAGACTTTAGAATGAGGTCTTTGGGGCAACTCTTTCAGATATAGATCTTTCCCTGTCTCCTTGAATAACTGATAATAATAATAAATTTCTGTTTGTCTTGCAAAAGCAAGAGTAGTCAGAGGACTTCATAACGTTATTGTAGCCACAGGTCAGAAGATATTCTATGACATGACTCTCTCATTTTTGTTCTATGTTTTCAATTAAATCTGGGAAGGGAGGGGTTATTTAGTTTTCCTCACTATCCAGAACGCATCTTCTTCTCTAAAAGGCAGGCCTGAATCCTTTTTCCCATTTTTCCAGATCCACGTGCTCCATAAGGATTCCCCTGACAACTTCTGCCTGCAAAGATTTTTCTTCTGCCAAAGAAAGTCTGGGTATTAGAAATACTGGTTTGGTCTGAACCAGTATACAAAAATACAGAGTTTGGTCTGAACCAAACTCTCTTAGCCTTTGCTATAAACATGTGCTATCCTCCTTGTATTCCTCACAGCATTTTATACATAGTAAGTGATCAAAACAAAAATTCTCTCAGCTGAAACAGTAGTTAATCTCTGGATGGTTAATAGCTTGGGCCCAGGAATCACAAAGCTGGGTTCAACCCCAACACGCTTAGTCACTAACATGGGCACGTTTAGTGATCCCCTCCATGTTTGTATTTCTTCATTGTAAAGTAGAGATAATGATTAATATCTACCTCCTTGGGGTCAGGCTCCGTGGTAAAGAATCCTACTGCCAGTGCAGGAGACGTGTGTTCGATCTGAGTCAGGAAGATAACTTAGAGAAAGAAATGGCAACCCACTCCAGTATTCTTGCCTGAGAAATCCCATGGACAGAGGAGCCTGGCCTGCTACAGACCTTAGAGTTGCAAAGAGTCAGACACAACTTAGTGACTAAACAACAACAGTGGGTCATTGAGAGGATTAGGTGGGAAAGTGCATTTAAAGGATTTAGCACAGGTTCATAAACTTCTGTAACTCTGTCAACTGCTATTATTATCATTTACAATGTATTGGCACTCCCTTTGTTTCGCTGTGCCCTCCTACCCACAGCCCTTTTAACTGGAGATTTCTATGGCACAGCAGTAATTTCACTCTAGGATTTGTTGTATCTAGTATTGGATTATGGAAAATAAAGGCAGAAGTTTTCTGTTACCATGTTCTGGCACATTCAGTTAGAGGAACATCTCTGGGAAATGTTAGTAAAATGATGACATAATGAAATTCCCCAAGACAAAGTGGTGAGACGAATACCTCATCAGAACAGAAGTGATTGAGAACGCCTGAGCCAGGCTTCTGCTTTCCAGCTGTTGCCCCAGTGAACTAAAAAATCCATTACATAGATTATAAGGTTAATGCCTATAGATTCCAGATATATGTGAAAGAGCTGAGACAACTCGTTGGCCCAGCAAGCTACTCACAGGCAGAAGCCTTCAGGGGGGTCCTGGGGCAGGCCCTGGACAGGTGCTTTTCCTCTTTGTTTGGATTCAAACAGACTAGAGTTGAACAATTCCAGGGTTAATCGGAGGATAAGTTCAGTGAGCTCTCGTACCCCAGTTCTCCATTCCAAGGATTGAACCAACCTCAGAGTGTGTAGAACAAGAGTATATCCTGTGGAAAAATGTCCGTGTATAAGTGGACTTGCACAGTCCAAACCTGAGTCATTCAAGGGCTGACGGTAAACTTTTCACAATTCACTGTGGCATTTTGGGGAGGCATGGGCGAAATTCCACCGCTCCATGGCGCTGGGTTACTGCCTACTGCTATGTTTATAGCTGTGTCTATATATCAACAGATGCCAATATTTCCCCCTGTTACTGTAGTCTGGGAAGAAAACTCTTTTCATGCATCATGGGTTTAGAAAATAATAATCCCCCAAATTCTGTTTGTTTGTTTGTTTAACTTCAAGTCCTAGGTCGTTTCATGAAGGCCATTCAGAGTCCAAGCAGGGCGTTGTGCTGTCCAAACTCAGTAAGGAGGAAGTCTGTTTGTCAGTTACCCAGAACCAGCTAAAACTCTGGTTTTAAAGGCCAGTTTTGTCTGGCAGGGCTGTCTTCACTCTCAAGCACAAGAGATTGTTTTTATTCTGGCCTTTCAGGCCATGAAACCTGACTTGCCATCCCAGAAGACCACTTCTGGCTACCTGCCCCAACACCACCCAGTCTCACCTGCAGGGCCCACCTCTAGGGAGGTTCCCTCTTAGGCCATGTGATCATTTTTAATTAAAGGTTTCTAAAGCAATAAACAGTAACTTTAAGATCTTTACAGAAAAAGAATGTTGAACAACAACACGGTATACAGCCCTTTGGGTATTTTGAAAATCATGCTGAGATAATAGATCATTTGCAACTTTTCAAAATGATATTTCAACCACCTTTATAATTAACAAGGTTAAAAACTAAGAAATGAAGAGTAAAATTCCAACTGAGTTAAAATGTGAGGCTGTTTCATTATTTTAGTGGTGTCTGAATTCACTGATTTCCAAACCCTTAAGATGATTTACTAAATCAAATCCCTTTTGTTTTTAAATTATGAATCATTGCTTTCTCAACATATAAAAAAGTTCTGTTTGCCAATTTGCAGATGGTCTAGCCCATCTATAATGGCCCTTGCTCTATACAAAAAAGACTCCTGTGGCTCAGTCACGTCTTCCATCATTTTTCTGGTGGCTGAGATGGAATGATAGGGAGACAGACCCTTGCCTCTCTGGAACTTCTTTTTAGAGAGTATTAGGCAGTGAAACCATAGACTTGTGCCTTCCCTGAGGACTAGAACCAAGTCCACAACCAAAGTGACAAGTGATATTTAAGCAGCAGAGCTAACCATTGGCAGGGATGAACAAAATGAGACCTAGATGGGGTATGACTTCATGGCAAGTGTGTCTGTGGGACCCACCAGTGTGTAACAAGGGTGCTTGTGTAACAAGACCTGTTATTTTTCATCAATGCTCTTCTATGAGCAGACTCATCATCACAGTTGCAGCATGTAGACATGCTTAAATGTTAGACATATGAGGACACCTGGATTTAATGCTGTAGAAATGGACATAGAGCATAAAACCATATAAAATATTCTTCATCAACGACACAAAAGACAAATCACAAAAAAAAGGAAAGAAAAATCTGAACAGCTGGTAAATACAGGAAGTCACACCTGACCTCCTTATTAATGAAACAATGCTAAATGAAACCCAAAAAAGCTACTTTATGTCTATTATATTGTAAATATTTGAAAATAACAGAATAATTATTAAAGCACCTGCTATGTGCTGGGCCCTATTGTGATCAAAACTCGTAATCCTCACAATACCTTATGAATCAGATGCTAGTTTCAGTACATTTTACAGTTGAGAAAACTGAGGAAAACAGATTTTACATTTCTTAACCATAGCTAGGGCTTCCCTGGTAGCTCAGATGGGAAAGAATCTGCCTGCAATACAGGAGGCCAGTGTATCATCTCCGGGTCAGGAAGATTCCCTGGAGAGAGGAATGGCAACCCACTCCAGTGTTCTTCCCTGGGAAATCCCATGGATAGAGGGGCCTGGAGGGCTATAGCCCATGCGGTTGCAAAGAGTCGTACAAGACTGAGCAATTAACACTAACAACCATAGGTGACGTAGCAAGAGAGTGTTGGAGCGAGGACTGAATACCAAATACTGGCAAGGATGTGGGGAAACGGGATATTTACCTACTGCTAATGGGAAATGAAGTGTGTGCAGACATTCTAGAATGTAATCTAGAAATGCATAGTAGAGTTAGGGATGCTTCACCCTATCACCTAGCAATTCCACTCCTAGACGTGTACCCCACAGAAACCTTCACACAGGTCCACCGTGAGATACAGACATATTAGACATTCATTGCAGCTCTGTTTGTGGGTATTCATAGCTAAGGAAATAGATACATGTAACATACTTAATATAAGTGCAAAACAGAATGGTACATCTTGGTCAGAAATAATGAGCAGGAATATATTTCAAAATATGATTTTAAGCAAACAAAAATAAGATTTATAGCACAAAACTGTTTATGTAATCTTTTTAGGATAAACAAACAACACACTTTTAAGGCTATTGCTTGTAAATAAGCAAATGAAAGTTGGGTCACAATGCCAGGCAAAATTATGACCTCCAGGAAAAGTTTACCCCCTAATTTCCAGATCTGCGAATATGTTAATTTACATGGCAAAAGGGACTTTACAGGTATAAGTAGTTAGTAAGCATTTGACCTTAAAATAGGAGATTATCCTGCATGGTTAGGGAGGGTCAATGACCCCTAAGAGCAGAAGGGAAAGCGGAAGAGGAAGTTGGAGAGATTCCAACAGAAAAATTCTAAGTACAAGGAGGATTCAACGCACCATTGCTAGCTCTGAAGACCAAGGAGACTATGAGCCAAGGAGTACAGATGGTTTTCTCGATGCAGAGAATGACCCCATCAACAGCCAGCAAAGAACTCTATGCACACAACAACCCAAAGGAGCTAAGATACAGATCTCCCCTCACCTTGGAGCCCCCAGATAAGAACCAAGACCAACCAATACCTTGATTTCAACCACGTGAAACCCTGAGCAGAGAACCCAGCTGACACTGCTGGATTTTGACCTACAGAAACTGAGATAAGTTTGTGTTAACTGAAAGCTGCCAAAAGGGAAAGGTGAAGGGGGAGGGGAATAAATGAAGAGTTTGGGATCAGCATATACGCCCTATATGTATATAATAGGAAATCAACAAGGACCTGCCATATAGCATAGGGGACTCTATATGGAAAAAGAACCTGAAAAAGAAGGCGGAGAAGTGTATTCATAACTGAAACACTGTGCTGTGCGCCTGAGACTGACACAACATTACAAATCAGCGATATGCCAACATCAATTGTTTTTAATTTAAAAATAAGTAAAATAAGCTTGTCTTATTTAAAACCCTATGTGTGTGTAACTTGTTCAGGCAGCAATAGGAAACTAATTCACTGAGAATATATATGAAACCCACAAGAGCTAGAGCCTGTAGAATGAAGGATAGAGACATAAGGAGGGGGGACAGAGCCGCAACAATCAAAAATCAAATGATAGAGGCTTCTATGTGGGCTGATTTTAATGCTGTGCTGTGCACTGAGGATGCTGTTGGAACAATTCTGTGAACCTGAGGTCAAAAAACCCTCTGCAGAAGAAACACTTGGTAACTCTTTGTTCAGAACATTCCAAGCATAGTCTGTTCTAGGCGAGCTGCAATTCTGCATGGAAGAGGCAAGCTGCACAACACTGTCTGGACAGGCCTGACCTTCTCAATCTTTAGGATAGAGGGGTTTGCTTCTATCAGAAGTGGTCTTACCCAGTCGTGCTGGGGGAAAGCCAAGCAGCCAGATCTGAGGTCTCAGGCCCATGGAGAGTTTTCCTCACTGATCTCTGCCCATCTTCTCTGGTTCTCCAGTTTCATTCTGGCTCCTTCTTTCTGCACTTTGAATTTCACATCAGCCTACCTCATTAATTCTACTGCCAACTTTGTTCCTTTTTCTAGCATTACCCTCAACCACATGCAATGTGAGAAACCCCTTTCTTGGACTTACAAATAGGCAGCCTATCTCTGCGTACAAATAAATGTGGATAATTAGAGTGGGTTTTGAGTAACTTAGAGTCAAGGCCTCTGTGTGTCATGGCTTATAAAATTTCATCTGCCAGAAGCTTCTAGCAAGTTATCAATTACTGTCCCTACTGTGAGAAAAGGACCTGATGTTTCTTGAACCACAGCTTTGCATGTGAGCATATGAGCACACACACGCAGATATATATGCCCAGGCCCACCATGGCTATCCAAAAGCCCAAGGGAGGGGAGAATTCTGTTTTGGGTTTCCAGACTCCCCAGGGGAAATCTCCTTCCCTGTCACTCGTAAGATCACTTTCCTCTGTCAGTTCCAGGAAAATACTACAAGCTCTGAGCGTTCAGTTGATTCGTGCCCCGATCCCAGGTGGAGAAAAGCTACCCCGCGCACCCGTCTGATCACATTCGTGACAGTAATTATCCAGGAATCAGACATGGAGTCATTACCAGTGAAAGAATTATAACTGGAAACAGTTAGTGTCCAATAATGAAGTTAATGGGAGGTAATATGACAGTCATTAGACTGACACGGCTCTCTTCATTGTTGAAGAAAGAGGAACAGTCATCAGAGGCTGGCAGTGGACAGGCAGGATTAATCTTGGTCAGACAGTGTTTACGACACATCGCCGAGACTCTGTTCTTGTGGTCTCAGGAATGGGCCGAGTTATGATTAGAGGGGTTATATTTCTTGCTGGAAGTCAGCAAGGGTTGTTCAGAGGAGAGCTCCCCACACTTGAGCAATACTGACAGTTTTGCAATTCTCTGACCACAAGATGCCCTTACACAAGGCTCTGTTTTTGCCCAAGCTGTTCCCTCTGCCCACATTTCTTTCATCTATAAAATTCCTATACTTTGTTTTATGCCTAACTCAAATATTACTTCCAGAGAACCTTCACTATAAGTCGTCCAGGAAGGCCTAGCCTCCCCCACCTCGATGTGCCCTGGTGCCTCACCGGGAGCTGTCTGCCTCCCAGCATTGCATCCCACTGGCGTGTTGACACGTCTCTGTTCCCTGTTGCGCTGAGAATGCCTCGGAGGTGAGAGTTGTGTATTTCACGTCATCAGCACCCAGAAGAGAACCTCTTGGTTCAACAACATCTGATGAAAGAAGAAAGGGAGGAAGGTGGGAGAATGGGATGAAGGGAGGAGAGAAAGGAAGGAGGGAGGGAGGGATGGTAGGAGAAGATGTAAGAGAGGAAAGAACCAGCTTTCTAATTCAAACTCTGCAATGTAACCGACAGCAAACCGTATGATCCACCCAGCCCTAAATGTCTTCACAGTCCAGATGAGGGGATCTTCCTTACTGCTTCTGACTTCGTGGCTGGGAGGTAGATAAAGGAGATAAAGTGGATATAAGACAGCACTTTGGGCTAAGATGAAAGCATTATAAGTACAAAGGATTTTTATCTCCACTGTTGCCCTGGATAGACAGCACATCTTTTTGGTCTTGGATAAAAATATCCTTCGGTGTGATTCCACACCTCCCTGTGTGCACCGGTGTACATGCATTGATGGTGCTGAGAACAAACAAATCCAGTTTGACTCAGCGGAAAGAGCCAAAGCTGTGTGAGTAACCAATGATACTCTGGTGCCTGCAGAGTTTTCTTTCCCTTTAGTTTCATTCACTGTGGTTGGCACAAAGTGAATATCTTTAAGGAAAAACTTCGAATTAATAGTTTAAAAAAAAAACCCTTTTGCTAAGACAGAGAAGAAGAGAAAAATAATGAAGGGTAGGCATGCTTCCCCTTCACTAGTGCTGCTCTTGGAGGGACGTGCACCTCCACTACCGCCACGAAATAAAACCTCACTTTCCCGACCATCCATGTGCCCTGGGCATTGACGCCAAAGAGTTCCCCTGGAAGGAGCCTGGAGAAAGGAGCCTCCAACGAGGGGGCCTGAAGTGGAGGAATCAGGGATGGAGAGCTTCCTGCCCTCTGGACCCCACCCCTCCCCCTCTTCTAACTGCCAGGCCAGAGAGAGGATGAAAAGAGATACACGCTGAACTGGCAGAGCTGAGAATGCACCACACCACGGAATTCGAAAAGGAGAGACTAAGGTCCTTCTTGAACATCAGCGGAGCTTATACATTAGAGTCTTTGGGGTAAAAAAAGGATCAATAGGATGTGTGTGTGCATGTATGCACACATGCATATATATATATATATATATATATAAAGAGAGAGAGAGACTTTAAGGAATTGGTTTCCATAACTATGGAGGCTGAGACACCCCAGTATCTCCAGTTGGTGAACTGGGCACCTAGAATAGCGGGTGTAGGATGACAGTGTAGTTCCAGTCTAGATCTGAAGTCCTGAGAACCTGGAGAGCTCATGGTATAAACTCCAATTCAAAACCCAGCTAGCTCAAGACCCAAGGAGAGCCAGTGTTTCAGTTTGAGTCTGAAAGCTAAAAAGACCAATGTCCCAGCTCCTCGTTCAGCAGAAATTCCCTCCTATTCAGTCTTCTTATTCTATGCAGGTGTTCAGCTGAGAGGAGGAAGGCAAACTGCTTTATTAAGTCTACCAACTCAAATGTGAATTTCATCCATAAACACCCTCACAGACACCCACAATAAACACCAAATGTCTGCACAGCCCATGGTCCAATCAACTTGACGAACAAAATTAACATCGCAGGTTACAGCTCTCTCCTTCTAGCCCCCCTACTATGGGGTATCCCATGGGTGGGCATCCCAAGACCCAGAGGTGTAGAACTCTCCTAGGTACAGTGCTCGTGGCATCTCCTCTAGAACGTCACTAAGGTTCAAGCCTGCTAAGTCACTGCTGCTAAGTCACTTCAGTCGTGTCCGACTCTGCGACCCCATAGACAGCAGCCAGCCAGGCTCCCCCGTCCCTGGGATTCTCCAGGCAAGAACACTGGAGTGGGTTGCCATTTCCTTCTCCAATGCATGAAAGTGAAAAGTGAAAGGGAAGTCGTTCAGTCGTGTCCAACCCTTAGCATGGACTGCAGCCTACCAGGCTCCTCCGTCCATGGGATTTTCCAGGCAAGAATACTGGAGTGGGGTGCCATTGCCTTCTCCGAGGTTCAAGCCTACCACTCAGGAAAGCCTTGCTGAAGCCGTAGTGCTATACGGATGCTCTCTTTGAAGAGTATGCCCTTGGAAAGTAAGGGCTGTGTCTCTTTCATCTTTATATTGTCCCATTTCTCTTTATGTCTCAGAGCACCCAGAAAAAGGCTGACACACAAGAGGCGCTGCTTTTACACCTAACGCTCACTTCTCCTTTTCATAACCCCGGCACTGCAACCAGGTTGCCCATAGCTATTTCTTGGGCACTTCTCCTACTTTTATACATCTTCGCTTTTCCCCCAGTTGCTCCCTGGGCCTGGAATGTCCTCCTCAGTTCTTTTCTTTCAAAGACCAGCCAAAATGCCACCTGCTTATTATGTGCATGTGTGCATGTGTGCATGCTCAATTGCTCAGTCGTGTCCAACTCTGTGACCCCCTGGACTGGAGCCCACCAGGTTCCTCAGTCCATGACATTTTCCAGGCAAGAATACCAAAGCAGGTGGCCATTTGCTAGTCCAGGGGATCTTCCCGACCCAGGGATTGAAACCCTGTTGCCTTCATTTCCTGAGTTTGCAGGCAGATCCTTTACCACTGAGCCACCTGGAAAGCCCACCTGGTAGCTATGTGAAGTTGTGAAGTTGCTCAGTCGGGTCCGACTCTTTGCGACCCCATGGACTGTAGCCTACCAGGCTCCTCCATCCATGGGATTTCCCAGGCAAAGTGGGTTGCCATTGCCTTCTCCAGATCATCTTCCCGACACAGGGAGCGAACCCAGGTCTCCCGCGTTGTAGGCAGATGCTTTACCATCTGAGTGGATTTCCCTGGTAGCTATAATGCCGTCTGTTTAAGTTCATCCGTGAGCCACCAGCCCAGCGGTGGTGATAGTTAATTTTAGGTGTCAGCTTGACTGAGCAAAGGGATGCCTGGATAGTGCGTGAAACATTATTTCTGGGTGTGACCCTGAAGGCGTTTCCAGATGAGATTAGCATTTGAATCAGTAGACTGAATGAAAATCGACCTCACCAGTGTGGGTGAGCATCATCCGATTTGTCAAAGACAAAATGGAACAAAAAAAGCAGAGAAACGATGAATACTCTCTGCTTGGGCGGGAACAGCCATCTTTTCCTGCCACTGGACATTGGGTCTCCTGGTCTTCAGGGCCTTTAGACTCAGACTGAGACTTCCACCATAGAGCCTCCTGCTCAGGCCTTCAGTCTTCGACTGGAACTACACCCCTGGCTCTTCTGGGCCTCTAGCTTGCAGACAGCAGATGGTGGAACTTCTCAGCTTTCCTGAACACGTGATCCAGTCCCTCACACTACCTCTTGCTATATAGCTGTCTACGTACATCCTTTTCATTCTGTTTCTTGAGCACCCTGATTAAGACAGTGGTACAATAGGATGCCATCAAACTGTAGTGGCAGCTTCAGTACTGAGGATTAGGGGGGCCCTGGATGAGATTTAGTCTCTCACACTGGGCTGTGTGAGCTAGACTGCAATCTTGAAGACTTTGTATTCCTCTCTGCCTGATTAGTCTATTCAGTTCAGTTCAGTCGCTCAGTCGTGTCCAACTCTTTGCGACCCCATGAATCGCAGCACACCAGGCCTCCCTGTCCATCACCATCTCCCGGAGTTCTCTCAGACTCACGTCCATTGAGTCCGTGATGCCATCCAGCCATCTCATCCTCGGTCGTCTCCTTCTCCTCCTGCCCCCAATCCCTCCCAACATCAGAGTCTTTTCCAATGAGTCAACTCTTCACATGAGGTGGCCAAAGTACTGGAGCTTCAGCTTTAGCATCATTCCTTCCAAAGAAATCCCAGGGTTGATCTCCTTCAGAATGCACTGGTTGGATCTCCTTGCAGACCAAGGCTCTCTCAAGAGTCTTCTCCAACACCACAGTTCAAAAGCATTAATTCTTCAGCACTCATCCTTCTTCACAGTCCAACTCTCACATCCATACATGACCACAGGAAAAACCATAGCCTTGACTAGATGGACCTTAGTCGGCAAAGTAATGGCTCTGCTTTTGAATATGCTATCTAGGTTGGTCATAACTTTTCTTCCAAGGAGTAAGCATCTTTTAATTTCATGGCTGCAATCACCATCTGCAGTGATTTTGGAGCCCCAAAAAACAAAGTCTGACACTGTTTCTACTGTTTCCCCATCTATTTCCCATGAATTGATGGGACCAGATGCCATGATCTTTGTTTTCTGAATGTTGAGCTTGAAGCCAACTTTTTCACTCTCCTCTTTCACTTTCATCAAGAGGCTTTTTAGCTCCTCTTCACTTTCTGCCATAAGGGTGGTGTCATCTGCATATCTGAGGTTATTGATATTTCTCCTGGCAATCTTGATTCCAGCTTGTGTTTCTTCCAGTCCAGCGTTTGTCATGATGTACTCTGCATAGAAGTTAAATAAGCAGGGTGACAATATACAGCCTTGACATACTCCTTTTCCTATTTGGAACCAGTCTGTTGTTCCATGTCCAGTTCTACCTGTTGCTTCCTGACCTGCATACAGATTTCTCAAGAGGCAGGTTAGGTGGTCTGGTATTCCCATCTCTCAGAATTTTCCACAGTTTATTGTGAACCACACAGTCAAAGGCTTTGGCATAGTCAATAAAGCAGAAATAGATGTTTTTCTGGAACTCTCTTCTTTTTTGATGATCCAATGGATGTTGGCAATTTGATCTCTGGTTCCTCTGCCTTTTCTAAAACCAGCTTGAACATCAGGAAGTTCACGGTTCACGTATTGCTGAAGCCTGGCTTGGAGAATTTTGAGCATTACTTTACTAGCATCTGAGATGAGTGCCATTGTGCGGTAGTTTGAGCATTCTTTGGCACTGCCTTTCTTTGGGATTGGAAGGAAAACTGACCTTTTCCAGTCCTGTGGCCACTGCTGAGTTTTCCACATTTGCTGGCATATTGAGTGCAGCACTTTCACAGCATCATCTTTCAGGATTTGAAAGAGCTCAACTGGAATTCCATCACCTCCACTAGCTTTGTTTGTAGTGATGCTTTCTAAGGCCCACTTGACTTCACATTCCAAGATGTCTGGCTCTAGATGAGTGATCACAGCATCATTATTATCTGGGTGATGAAGATCTTTTTTGTGCAGTTCTTCTGTGTATTCTTGCCATCTCTTCTTAATATCTTCTGCTTCTGTTAGGTCCAGACCATTTCTGTCCTTTATCGAGCCCATCTTTGCATGAAATGTTCCCTTGGTATCTCTAATTTTCTTGAAGAGATCTCTAGTCTTTCCCATTCTGTTCTTTTCCTCTATTTCTTTGCACTGATCACTGAAGAAGGCTTTCTTATCTCTTCTTGCTATTCTTTGGAACTCTGCATTCAGATGCTTATATCTTTCCTTTTCTCCTTGGCTTTTCACTTCTCTTCTTTTCACAGCTATTTGTAAGGCCTCCCCAGACAGCCGTTTTGCTTGTTTGCATTTCTTTTCCATGGGGATGGTCTTGATCCCTGTCTCCTGTACAATGTCACAAACCTCATTCCATAGTTCATCAGGCACTCTGTCTATCAGATCTAGACGCTTAAATCTATTTTTCACTTCCACTGTATAATCATAAGGGATTTGATTTAGGTCATACCTGAATGGTCTAGCGGTTTTCCCTACTTTCTTCAATTTAAGTCTGAATTTGGCAATAAGGAGTTCATGATCTGAGCCACAGTCAGCTCCTGGTCTTGTTTTTGCTGACTGTATAGAGCTTCTCCATCTTTGGCTGCAAAGAATATAATCAATCTGATTTCAGTGTTGACCATCTGGTGATGTCCATGTGTAGAGTCTTCTCTTGTGTTGTTGGAAGATGGTGTTTGCTATGACCAGTGCATTTTCTTGGCAAAACTCTATTAGTCTTTGCCCTTCTTCATTCTGCATTCCAAGGCCAAATTTGCCTGTTACTCCAGGTGTTTCTTGACTTCCTACTTTTGCATTCCAGTCCTCTGTAATGAAAAGGACATCTTTTTTGGGTGTTAGTTCTAAAAGATCTTGTAGGTCTTCATAAAACTGTTCAACTTCAGTTTCTTCAGCATTACTGGTTGGGGCATAGACTTGGATAACTGTGATATTGAATGGTTTGACTTGGAGACGAACAGAGATCATTCTGTCGTTTTTGAGATTACATCCAAGTACTGCATTTCAGACTCTTTTGTTGACCATGATGGCTACTCCATTTTTTCTGAGGGATTCCTGCCCACAGTAGTAGATATAATGGTCATCTGAGTTAAATTCAGCCATTCCAGTCCCTTTTAGTTCTCTGATTCCTAGAATGTTGACCTTCACCCTTGCCATCTCCTGTTTGTCCACTTCCAATTTGCCTTGATTCATGGACCTGACATTCCAGGTTCCTATGCAATATTGCTCTTTCCAGCATCGGATCTTGCTTCTGTCACCAGTCACATGCACAACTGGGTATTGTTTTTGCTTTGGCTCCATCCCTTCGTTCTTTCTGGAGTTATTTCTCCTCTGATCTCCAGTAGCATATTGGGCACCTAATGACCTGGGGAGTTCCTCTTTTGGTATCCTATCATTTTGCCTTTTCATACTGTTCATGGGGTTCTCAAGGCAAGAATACTGAAGTGGCTTTCCATTCCCTTCTCCAGTGGACCACATTCTGTCAGCTCTCTCCACCATGACCCGCCCGTCCTGGGTTGCCCCACAGGCATGACTTGGTTTCATTGAGTTAGACAAGGCTGTGGTCCTAGTGTGATTAGATTGACTAGTTTTCTGTGAGTATGGTTTCAGTGTGTCTGCCCTCTGATGCCCTCTTGCAACACCTACCATCTTACTTGGGTTTGTCTTACCTTGGGCGTGGAGTATCTCTTCATGACTGCTCCAGCAAAGCACAGCCGCTGCTCCTTACCTTGGACGAGGGGTATCTCCTTACCACCACCGTTCCTGACCTTCAGCATGGGATAGCTCCTCTAGGCCCTCCTGTGCCTGCGCAGCCACCACTCCTCGGGTTGGTCCTCCCTGCTGCCGGCCCTGGCCTCGGGCATGTGTGGCTCCTCCCAGCTGCTGCCCCTGGCCTCGGGCTTGGGGTGGCTCCTCAAGGTCACTGCCCCTGGCCTCGGGCGCGAGGTGGCTTCTCCCGGCCGCCCCTGACCTCGGACGCGGTGTAGTCTTAGGTATACAAATGTTGGAAAAGACTCTTGAGAGTCCCTTGGACTTCAAGGAGATCCAACCAATCCATCCTAAAGGAAATCAGTCTTGAGTATTCATTGGAAGGACTGATGTTGAAGCTGAAGCTCCAATACTTTGGCCACCTGGTGTGAAGAACTGACTCATTTGAA
The DNA here is from genome assembly GCF_014754425.2 of Oryx dammah. Lineage (NCBI taxonomy): Eukaryota > Metazoa > Chordata > Mammalia > Artiodactyla > Bovidae > Oryx > Oryx dammah. Next base: position 5,958,042 of record NW_024070205.1, on the reverse strand, counting down.
AAGACCCTGATGGTGGGAAAGATTGAAGGCAGGAGGAGAAGGGGACGACAGCGGACGAGATGGTTGGATGGCATCACCGACTCAATGGACATGAGTTTGAGTAAACTCTGGGAGTTGGTGATGAACAGGGAGGCCTGGTGTGCTGCGGTCCATGGGGTCATAAGGAGTTGAACACAACTGAGCAATTGAACTGAACTGATAAAAATGTCCTTCTATTCTCCCTGGGTTCCAAGTATACAAATACTCCAGGACCTAGAGCCTCCCCTTGAACACCAGCTTCAACCAATCTGTGGGGGTATAGACCAGGTAAGACCAGGGGAGAGAGTGGGAAGCAGAAACCTATTCCCTTGACACCAACATAAAGCCTCTAAAAGCAGAAAACAAAAGCAAATACACCCTGTTTTTCATCTATTTCAGCTCTAGACAGGGGATCTTAAACTATATCACTGTAAGCTTCACAAAACTGATTAGGTCAAGGCCAGTGATGGGCCCTGTGTCTTCAAATTTCACAGGGCTAAGACAGTTCTACAAAGTAGTGGCATGGACCTGGTCCAGCCCTGGCAACAGACACTCTTTAAGTGCATGGGTGAATAGATGATGATGTTAACTTCCAGAGGCCTAGAGACTCTAGGGCATAGGTGTATGAGCTATGGCAATGGAAGTGCCTAGTTTTGGAACAGTGTTAGTGGCCCTAATGTGAATAGTATCTTGTTCAGTCCTCATCTCTGCAAAATTGCAAAAGATAACCTTAAGTAACCGCCTTTCATACCAAACCATTTACCAACGTGACTTTATTAGCAGCCACAGATGTGATTCTAGGCAATAGCTTCCTCCTTGAGGGTGACTGGTACTTGTGACCCCAGCTCTGACTATGCTGCCTGCTCAAGCTGTTGAATAGGAAATTGGAACTGGCTTGAGACAGCTCGTTGGCAATGACTCGAGTATTAATTGTAAGTAATTTGGAAAATGTCTTGGTGACTGTGCATGCATTGAGTGGAACCAATTAAACTAGGGAAACCAGGCGCTTAAGAGGCCAGGCTACTGCTTTGCAGAGGACTCAAGTGAGAAAGGACCTGGGATCTGTACAGCCAGTACCTACATGAGCAGGCAGTGTCCTCTCCCTGAGGCTGCCTGGAGCTGAGCTAGTAACACTAAGCAGAAGGGAATGAAGCATGGAACAGAGGCTGAGAGAAGAAGAAAGCCCCCATCATTTTTGCAAAATTAAGCACACTTCTAAGAGTATTAAGGCTATTGCTAACTATCATCTGACATTAATATACAGAGGCTGATAATGGGAAAGGGTTGATGATCTCTTAGACTAAATCAGCACATACTTAAGCAAGACACTTAAAGTAAAGGCAATTAGCAAATCAGGTCAAAAGCAGAGGTCTCCAGTCTAAGCCATGCGGAATTTTTCAGCCTAGTTTAGGATCTACTAGGTTCCCTAGTGGAGAAAGCAGGTGTTCAATAGGAAAACTTTCCTTCAATTCCATTACCAATATAGTAATCTTACTACATTCACTCTTGACCTCCCCAAATCTCCAAACCTCTAAGAAACTATATTTTAACTGAATTCCTACTTCCTATACATTTTATGGCATATTTTTGGTATACATAAACTTGCATCATGTTTTGATATGTGTTTTATCTCTATAGCTCATATGTCTTCGGTTTTCTTTTCTAGTTGTCTTTCTAGTTTTTGTTTCCCATAATAAGCATCTGCAAACATTTTCTCAAACAGGCCAGTTAGTAAATATTTTAGACTTGGCAGATCATGTGATTTCTGTGACAGCTACTCAGCTCTGCCATCATAGCACAAAGGTAGCCATAGGCAATACATCAACAGATAAACATGGCTGGGCTTCAGTTAATCTTCATTTATAAAAAGAGGTGGGTGCAGACTTGGCTGGTAGGCGGTAGTATGCCAATCTCTGTCCTGTGGGAACCAAATGAGAAAGAAGATTCCCCTGACAGTTAAGCCTGTACGACCGCTGTGGATTTTCACATGAAGGAACACGTTCCCTGCCACGATGAGAATTCAAGCAGAGATAGACAGCCACTCCAACTCTAACCCTAAAGACAAAGCTGGCCCAGAGCAGTTCTGTTACAACTGAAGTCCGCTCAAATCACTTTTGTGCTCAGAACCGCGACTCACTTAGATGAAAAGGTAAGGAGGGTCAACACCATCCATACCCTCCCATCAACTCTGATGTCATTTCCTTCCAGCCACTAGCCTCTAATTCTTCCGTGAAGCAAGAAGACTTCTGCTTGGGATCTCCGCACCTGTAGTCCCCTCTGCCTAGAACGTTCTTTATCCAAAAATGTACATGGCTCACTTGCTCACTTCCTTCAGAACTTTACTCACAAGCGACCTCACAGTAAAGTCTCCACCAGCATGTTACCTGGGATCTCGTACCCCCTCTTCTGCTTAGCGCTTACCACTCCCAAGCATTAGATATGCAAGCACTTACTTGGTATCTATTGCTGAGTCCTACACACTCTAAAGCATAAGCTTCTCAAAGGCAGTTAGCTTTGCTTACTGGGTGAGCAAATGCATCCCCATGGCCCAGAACACTGTTCAGAACATAATCAATAACTATTTGTTAAATGAATGCATCCGAGCTCATAACCCTAAGAAGTTCATCGTTAAATGGAGGCATTCTCAATTAAATGGGGTTTCTCTTTTGTCCGAGTATACATCTCTTTACTCACTTTCCACCACCCTCAGCATCTACCTCCCTGGGAAAGATTAGAAATTGCCATAGAATGAATGTAAAGGAAAAACACTGAGGCGATACCAACTTTGAAAGGCAAAATGTAGATTGCTGGGGCTCTGCAAGAGCTGGCCAGCCAGGCCATTGTCTTGAGGAGGGAGGGTCCATGGCATCTCTGCATCCCCCAAGCACACCGGAGGGTCTCCATCAATCGTTTTCCCTAGGTGTGGGGGCCTGTTCTGGGAAGGAGAAGCAATGGCAGATGAGGAGGAATAAAAGTGCCAGCCCCCTCCCCAGGGGCCTCCTGGGGACGGTGGGAGGGGAGGGGTGGGGCATGGAGAACCACACCGACACCTCACAACCGCTCTCTGAAGAGCCATTCGCCCTGATACTTTTGGGGACTCTTGGAAGAATCTCACTAACAGGCAGCCTCCCACCAATCTGGGCCTTTTTGTTGTCTTTCGTCGTGTTCAACTCTTTGTGATCCTATAGACAGAAGCCCTCCAGGCTCCTCTGTCCATGGGATTTCCCAGGCAAGAATGCTGGACTGGGTTGCTATTTCCTTCTCCAGGGCATCTTCTAGACCCATGGATCAAACCCAAATCTCCTGCATTGGCATGCATATTCTTTATCCCTGAGCCACCATGGAAGTCCAGCTCGGGCCTGAGCAGAGATAATTCCTGGAGTATGGTCAGGCAGAGGGCAGTCTTGATGATTAGGTTGACCGAACTTGTGCATGTTCCTGGATGGTATGGCTGCTGGGTTGAGAGTCGCTGGGTCCACCAGGGTATTACAACATGACCCCACAGTGAGTCTTGGTAGTGAACCTTCTGTCCAGCAGGCCAGCTAGAGACACAGTACGGAGCTCAGTGGCACCACGCCGGTGGGAGCTCCATTGGAAGTGGCAGCTAGGCCACGACAAATGACTCCGCAGGGGCATCGGCCACCCACTTCAGCATCGGAAGCAGATGAGGGACACTAACCCGCTGACTCAGCAGACAGCGGGGCCGGCAGCCAGCACTGGCAGGAGGAACTCGCAGGAGGGCTGGGGAACCATTCCTCCCTGCTGTGGACCTTGGTTAGATCCTGTCAGTCTTGTTTCTGCTTCTTGAGCACATGGGAAAAATAGTATTCACTAGCCTCCCTTGCAGTTAGGCTGAAACACTGTGACGAGGTTCTGGTAAATGGAATGTGCACGGTATCAATGTCTACCATGCAGAATTCCTTTATATATTCTCTTCCCCAGAAAAGCACTGCAGTCATTGAGAAATTGAGAGAGAGACTGACAGAGAGAGAGAGAGATGTCTTGAAGATAAAAATAGATGAAAGAGCCTGGATTCTTAGGTCATTACTTAGAAAAAAGCCACACTCCCTACATGCACCATGACATGAAAGAGAAATAACCCTTTTTTCATGTTATGCCACTGAAATTTTAGAGGGTTGTTTGTTATAGAAGTTAGCATTATTTATCCTGACTAATACATATACCCAATGAGAAACTACACACCCCTTCCTGTATGGCCAAAGGCCAAGAAAGAGGTTGTATGAGATATCACACTTTTTCCCCCCCTTAGAGAGAGAGAGCATTACCTCAAGGCATTATTAAACTTTTTAACTTTTAAAATTGACTAAGGTTATATTAGACTGGACATTGCATTAATTTATTTTCCTACTAAATGGACACTCAAGAGAAAGACCAAGTTAATTACAGACAAAAGTAAAATTTCAGACTTTAGTCTTTTGCACATTTGCATTAGGATGGAAGTTAAATTTGCAATCCCATTACAAAAAATTTGGGAGAAAGGTTTGAACAATAATTCTAAGATTCTAATTCTAGCTTCTGCAATTCCAGTAAGTGAAAGTAAGACTTGGAGAGGAGGAGCTCAGAGGAAGAAGCGCATAAAGGCTTTTCACAACGATGGCTTGCAGTTCAGTCAACACATGTTTTGACTTTTTCTCAGCCTCCTATGAACCTGTGACCTTGAGAAAGTCACTTAATGAATTTGAGCCCCATTTTCCTCACCTTAAGTGGCGGGATACCACCTTTGCTGCAACAACTAGGTCTTATGTGGTCTACAGATCCCTTACCCCAGCGCCTGACAATGCATACTTGCTGTGTCGATGATTAGCAGCTGAAACAATCAGTAAACTCAACAAAGAGGGAAGTCTGAGAGAATTCATGAAGTATGGAGTTGAAAGGAAACTTCTATCCTGTAGTCTCTACCTCTTGAAAGGATGTTGTATTTTTCAACACTTGAGAAGAAAATTCTCTCCTCTCTAGTCTACCTGCCTTTTTCTGACTGTCTCTCTGTCTCTATCTTCCTTTCTCTCACACAGAAATATACACTTGCTCCCCTTATAACAATTTTATTTGGATTCAAATGTGCAATTGAAATATTCTGCACAAATAACTGGTCCAAAGTTTGGAATGCCACAAAGTCACAATTTGACTTGCTGCCTCTTTCCAAATAGGCATTTGGGACAGTTCGCAATACCCCAGGGGGATTCCCTCTTCAGTAGAAAACAGGTCTATTTCCCCGGAGGAGGAATGTGACCCCACCTCACCCCTGAAGAGACTGCTATCACTAAAGACTTATATGCAGAGCCTGGATGACCACCCATGTAGGATGTTGGGAGAGAGAAAATCATACATTTTTTTCTGACTGCCTTTGATCTGCCCAGCTGTGAGAATTACCTCTTGCTTCCTGCAGACCCAGCACTACTAGTCTCTGAAATAGAGAGCCACTCTGGAATTCTGTAGGCGCCCACTCCTTATGTAAATGGTGTCTGCTGTGTCTGTGTAGACTTTGCTGCCAAGGATCCCCTGGGCACTGGGCTATAGCCTTCAGACTGCCCCTACTAGGTGCAAACACCACCAAAGTGCCCTTGTCACTGTTTCTTTATGTCATTTCCAACTCCCTCTCGAAGCTCAGTTCTTAGCCCAGTTTCCCAAAAATTCTGACCCCTTAGTTTAGCTGTTTCCCTAGAGACAGACTTAACTTTTCAGCCCCAACATGAACCTGGATAGGTCTTGAAAACAATGTAAATATCTCAAATACAAAAAAAATATTGCCTAAGGCCATTGTACCATTGCATATCCCTGTGTTTGAAGTTTAATCCAGCCTAGATCCACCCAGAGTTCTGATTCTTCTACCTCCTGGCCTGTGGTCTCTGCTCACAGGTCTCTGTCCTTTCATGACAAGACCAACAGCGTGCTCCTCCACTGCGAGGAGAGGGTTGTTGAGCAGCTGAAAATGCAAGACATCATGCAAACACTTTCATCAATGAGTTGGGGCTTCTCAATCTTTTTGAGTGTATTGCACCCTTTTCAAAATCTAAAATTAACATCCACAAGATAGTGCTTGAGTATTTTGCTGATTAAAAAATACAGAGTGACAAGAAGTTACTATGAATTTTATTATGTCTTTAAATGATTTTTACTTTATTAATCCCAATAGCATCGGATGTCCCTGGTGGCCCAGACGGTAAAGAATCTGTCTGCAGTGTAGGAGATCTGAGTTTGATCCCTGGGTTGGGAAGATCCCCTGGAGAAGGTCCACGAGCTATGGTCCACTCTAGCATTCTTGCCTGGGAAATCCCATGGACAGAGGAGCTTGGTGGGCTGCAGTCTATAGGGTCACAAAAGAGTTGAACGTGACTTAGCACTAAACGCCAACAAATAAACAATTCTTAGCATACTGAATCTGGATTAATCTTTGCCTCCACCATGTAGCCATAGCTCACAGGTAGATTCTTTACTCCCAAGATGGGCTTCCCTGGTGGCTCAGATGGAGAAGAATCCGCCTGTAATGTGGGAGACCTGGGTTTGATCCCTAGGTTGGGAAGATACCCTGGAGGGGATCATGGCAACCCACTCCAGTATTCTTGCCTGGAGAATCCCCATGGACAAAAGAGCCTGGCGAGCTGTGGTCCATTAGGTTTGCAAAGAGTCCAGACACAGCTGAGTGACTAAGCACAGCACAGCAAGGCAGGGAATCAGATGCCTGGTGATCTTCAAATTTTTTTTCCACCATCTTACATTTGACATCTGACAATTCCCTGCATATTTCCAGCTGGTACAGTTTCCTCCTCACCAATTCACTTTGCCCTTCTCTCTCTCTTTCCTTGGGAAACCATGTAAAAATGCCAGCAAGTGTGGCATTAAGGCAGAGATCACTTAAATTATAGTAATTTAATCTATAGAAAATAACGGATTTATTATTTACAAGTATTGGCATTTTCCTTATTATTTCAAAGGAATTATATACTTCTCAAGTGATTGAAGCACAGCAGGATACCATGGCAATAGACTGGAACCACTGGATAGATAGTTTTTATACTAGTTTAAAGACAGTATAAAAGATAAAGATCAGGTGTTCTTTTTGCCAGGCAGTTTATGTACATTGTTTAAGTTAATCGTTTTGGTAGGGAGCTTTTCCCAGAAAGGAAATTGGGATAGAGGAACGCTAACTATCCAGCTTCAAATTTTAGAGTTTGTAAGTGGTTTCAAACTCAGTTTTGTTACCAAAACCTTTGCAGTTCACCATGTTTCTTGATTATCTGTTTTTCTAGAGCAGTCCTAAAGGAAATGGAATTTTGACCACTGCTAAATTACTTTATTTTTGCCACTGCTCTCATTATCAAAATAGAAGGCTCAGGGAGGTCAGCTATAAAGATTTTGCCACCGGTGAGAGTTTTTCAGAAACAGATTTGGGTTCCAACCGGGCCACTCAGGAGGTCCATGTGTTTCTCTGCTTGTTTATTTCAATAACTTCAATGCAGTAGATGTACCGATTAAGGTCTTAGATTCTAGAGTCAGGCTGCCTGAATTCAAGTCCTGACAGCACCTCAAATTAACCGAGAAGACCTTGGCATGCCTGTGTGCTCAATCGCTCAGTTGTGTCCGAATCTTTGAAATCCTTTGGACTGTAGCCTGCCAAGCTCCTCTGTCCATGGAATTTTTCAAGTAAGAATACTAGAGTGGGTGTTCATTTCCTTCTCCAGGGGATCTTCTCAACCCAGAGATCAAACTCTGGTCTCCTGCATTGCAGGCAGATTCTTCACTGTCTGAGCTACCAGGGAAGCCCTTATACCAGATAACATATGGCCCAGATTACAAACGGGAGCCCATCAAATGCTGTACACAGGGCTGGCTGTCCAGTAGGCATGAACGACTCAGCCTCAAGTAACTTACAGGCTCATAAAGGAGACACGACACACCAATGAATATTCAATTTTTTATTGGTTTAACATTTGGTATGATGAATATGAGAAGGATTACCCCAGATGGAAAAGCAATTTAAGCAAAGACAGTGAATAAAAGAAAGAAAAGAGTGGGTTACGTTTGGGTGGACAGTGAATCTCTTCACAAAGCTGTCAGCATTTCTAAAGTTCTGGTAGAAATTCAAGTGGGAAGGCAGAAGTAAGGAAAGTTTGGTTCCATACTAAATTACAGAAGGTAGCACACAGACACGCCCTCCGATTTGCTGACTCTGTCAATCAATCACACATCCAATAACAATCAATCACACATCCCATAACTGTAGGTCCCTCGAATCAGAGGCTCTAGGCCCCAGTCATTTCTCCACGAGCATCATTCGGGTTACACCAGGAATCACCAGGAATCAGGATTTCCAACCATGAAGAGGTTGGCCCATCAGCCATTCACAGCAGTTAGAACTCAGCCGTGTTCATTTCCTAGGGCTGCTATAACAAAGTACGGCAAACGGGTGGCTTAGAACATTAAAGTCTTCCTTCACAGCCCTCGAGGACGGATGCTGGAGATCAAGGGGTCACCAGGGGCCGCCCCACGCCCCGCCGCCGCCGCCAAAGGCTCTAAAGAAGAATCCATCCTTGCCGCTTCCATCTCCCGGCGGCTCCCGGCAGCCTCTCTCCAATCTCTGCCTCTGTCTTCACACAGCAATCTTCCATCTCAGTGCCTGCTGCTCTTCTTGTGAGGACACCAGCCGCTGGATTTAGGGGCAACCCCCAATCCAAGATGATTTCATCCACAAAGACCCTATTTGCCAATCAGGTGAGATTCTAAGGTCCCAGGTAGACATGAAGATTTAGAGAACACCATCCAACCCACGACAGCAGCCACGAGGCTAAACACGAAAGAGCCACACGTCAGCGGCCATCTCTGCGACCACGTCCTTGTCGCCAGGCGTAGCCGCTGACAGCCCGCAGGATCCTCTCACCCCGGGCTCCGTTCTGCCAGCTTCGCCCCCTCTCGCCGGGGGTCAGGTGGTTGCATTCCAAAGGTCGCACGTGGAAGGGAGAATAAAATTTATTTTGAGCAGATGTGCCACCGAGCAGCAGTCTGAGGCGACAGCTTGCACTTGCCGTCTTCCCAAAGGGCCGTCCTCCACTTGCGGTAAAATACTCCGAGGGAGCCGCGAGCTAGGGAACCGTGACCTCCCATTAGGCGCTCTGGCAGGGAAACGTGACACGTGGCGGTAAGGAGCAGGGGACGGAGGGGAGCGCGCCTCGGGGGCACCAGGCTCGTCTCTCATCGGCCGGATGAACAGGCAAAAGCGCGGAGGAAATGAATCTTTTCCGCTGGTGCCTGAGCAATGGTGTTGACCGAGGAGCAGGTGGGCGGGCTGGCTCAGGAGAGAGCTGGTTCTTCGATCAATAACACACACTTAGGCATTTCGTTTTTTCAAGTGTTAAAACAGGACATTTTAAATCGCTTTCTGGATAAGTAAGACTCCCCTGAACACAAAGGCCAACTGTTGTGCGTATTCACCTGGGCATTCAGGAGAGCACAGGTTCTACGGGGTTTTTCAATACCCAGAGGGGTGTCTCATTCTCAAAAGGCTAAAAATTTAAAATTTCTCAAGGGAGCTTCTGCTCCAGATATAACATTAGTGATTAGGGACGAGAGGTTGAATAAACTCTTCACTTTTGACTGATTTAAATTTAAGGCCAGACATCAAAGAACTGAAGTCCCCTCCTCTGCTTCATGGCAGATTTTGGGAGGGAGAACCCTGATGTTAACGATTGAGATCCGAATGGGCAAGTTAAGTTGTTTACTCCCTAGAGCGCCTGACATTCTATAAAACAGAGAGTTCACGGAGCAGACAATTGACATTTTTGGTCTGGCTGGTCAGCATTTACTGGAACCTTTGTAGGCTTCTGCAAGGGAGGCTGGGACTGTCAATCTGTTTGCTGTGGAACTGCATGGCCTGATCTTTATCTAACAAGGATTAATAAAACGCTGGTCAATTCTATGTATTGTTTCCACGGTCTAAGAGAAAAATTGTCCTGACTTGGTATGCTCAGGTAGAAAAATGGCAAACTTGACTGAAGACAAAGTCATTGGACTTGTTTTTGTTTGAGCTTTTACATTCTCTTTACAGAAAAACAAAACCAAGATACCCCTCCACTGCCACAAAGTGAAGAATAGGAAACAGCAAAGCATAAAATGTTTACCATCCGGCCCCTCACAGCAAAAGCTTGCAACTCATAGTTGATATTATAACAAAATGAAGCTTGACTCCCCAACCACAGTTTCAAAAACTGAGCTAGTGTAGATTAGGGATTGAATCATAGATTAATCATAGTGGAAGTGACTGAGTTTGAATCCTGCCTTCACCACCTACTAGCTAGTCACCCTGAGCCTCAGTCTCCTTATCTGCAGAATGAGGGTAATGAAAATATGCCCTCGGGTACGTTGTTGTGAGGATGATACACCATTCACCCTTTTAAGGTTCTGAATAGACCAGCACATAATAGAACTGGCTCTCAATAAATGCCAATAATGTTTAAAATTCATTTCATAAAAGCACTTTCAGGCAGGAAGGAAAATCAGAACCAATATATCCTGAACAGGGAACACTGCTCAGCGTTTAAACCCTTTTAGTGAACAGCACACTAAAAGTAACTTACATCTTAGGAAGGCCTCAGAATACTATCTAACCCATCTCTGAGTCTTGAAGTTCCTACAAATCCATTTTATTGATGAGAAAACTGACCTCAGGGAAGTTTATTAACTCACCCAAAGTCACAGCCTCCTGCTTCCCACATCAGAATGCCTGTTGTAACATGATGAAATTATGTCTTCTCTACTCATGCAAGATGTGTTCATTCATTCATAAATATATATTTTATTGGCACATGCGGAAGAAAGTGGGGGCAAGCTGGGGGAGGGAACTTCCTCTAATGAATGGGGCTGAAGGAGGCTGATAAACAAATAAGTGCAAAACGCAGTGTTACAGATGCTAACACAGAAGCACATGTAGGAAAGGCAGAGACCGGACTCTAGACTGAGGAGGTACTCACCATGCAGAGAGAATGGTATGAGCCAATCCAAGGATCTAAAAGAACCCAGCATATTCAGAGAACTTCAGAGAGTTTACTCAAGGTGAGGGGGCCATGGTGAGGATAAGTAAGGACTAGAGTGTCAAAGGTCACAGACGGCATATGGAGGAGTTTGCACCTCATTGCGTAGCAGCGATTTTTGGAGTTTTAAGCAAGGAGACGACGTGGTTTGCCCTTCAGAAAAATCACCGTGGAAGCAGCCGGGCGTGTGATGGATGGAGGAGAAAGACAGAGCTAGGGAGACCAACAGGGGCCTGTTGCAGATGACCAGATAAGGGAGAATAGCAGGCCGAACTGGGGCAAGAACTGCTTAAAACGTCAGAAGAGGAGAGAGAGAAATAAGTTAGACTGCGGATGGGGTCTCCAGAAGTCCGCATCTATTTAGACATCTATTTAGACACAGTAGAGAAGAAAGGGGAGAAGGTGAGTCCCAGATTTTGAACTGAAAGAGCAGAGAGTGGAGGGATTTACTCAAAGGGGAAATAAAAAGGAACAGTGCAGTTTAAGAGGAAAGACCACTTGGTTGGTTTGGGATACGATGGATTCGAGGGACGCGTGAGGCATCGGGGTGTTACGTCTAGTGCACAAGACTGCTCGGAATGAAGACCCAGGCTGGAGACACAGATGCGCCAGGAACCAAGACAGAGGAAGCAAGTGGAAACTTAGAAATACACATAATTTTCTATCAGGTAAGAACCTAGGACACCCACTTTTAAGAAGTAGATGAAAGAAGAGGACAAGAAAGACAAGCTTCAGGAGAAATAGTCAAGACAGTGAAGACAACCCAACAAAAACATCACCTCCAAGGCCAGGGGAGGGCAGGGATTCCTGGAAAAGGGTGTGATGACATCACCTGCCACACAAAGGCCTGAAAAGTGGAGACGTGAAGACTATGTTGTTTGGAAATGGGAGGTCCCTGGTGAGATTTGTGCAAAGCGAGAATAGGGTAGGAGTCTGAGGGCTGAAGGAGGGGGTGAGCAAGTGGAGAGAGCGAGTGGAGGATTCTTCCTAGAAGTTGGCTGGGAAGGAACCATGAAGCAGAGGGCATGGAAAGAGATGCAGGACCATGCTGCCTTGCTTCTGCCTTGTCTGTTTGCTTTTAAAAGCTGAGACGCCTAAGAATTTTTTCAGAGACACTGGGAAATGGACGAGAAGACTGGACAGTTTTGGAAATGAGGTTGGCTCTCTGTATCCAGGGTTTCTGCATCTGCAAATTTAACCCACCAGAGATACAAAATATTTTTCAAAACAGTTTCAGAAAGTTCCAAAAAGCACAACTTGAATTTGCCGTGCACAGGAAATTATTTACATAGCATTTACACTACATTTACAACTATTTACATAGCATTTAGGTTGCATTAGGTATTATAAGGAAACTAGAAATGATTTACAGTCTATGGGAAGGTGGCTGGTGGTCAAGTGACTAGGACTCCCCTGTCCCCATGCAGGGGGCCCAGGTTTCATCCCTGGTCTGGGAACTGGAGCCCACGTGACAGAACAAAGAGGTCAGAGGCCATAAGCACAGATCCCACATGCTGCAGAGAAGATCAACAATCCTGAGTGCCCCAGCTGAGACCTGGGGCTGCCAAATAGATAAATATAAAAACCAAATTAATTAAAAAATAAAGTATTTGGATGGACATGTGTAGGTTATAGCAAATACCGTGCCATTTTACATAAGTGACTTGAGCATGCTCAGATTTTTGCATTCTTGGAGGTTCTGGGACCATTCCCTATGGATCTCGCAGGAAGACGGTATACAAGTGGGAGAAGAAGGCCAGTGCAGCAAAGCTCATAAAACGGAGAGCGCACACAGGTCAAAAGTGCGGGCAGAGTCCAGATGTCCTCTCTCTCTGTTTCTCTCCTGTCCCTCCCTTTCATTCATCCCCATGTCCACTGAAACATCACTTCCTTGGGTCAGTACTCCCAGTGTGCATTTATTATAGTGCCTTGATGAATAATTCCGGCTCTGCAGCCTCATTTCTTGAAGTCAAAACCTGGGGCCACCATTCACTGGCTATAGGGCTTTGAACACATTGCCTCTTTGCCCAAAGTATTGGTGAGAAAATAAAATCAGTTAAAGTGCACTGAACAGTTCCCAGTAGCCATAAATATTAAATGGATTGAGGCTACATCTATTTTTTACTGTATTTTGCCATGCTAGCATTTATCACAATTTATATTTTATATATAATCATATGATTAACTATTTAACGTCTGACAGTTCCAATTCAATATAAGATCCTTGAGGACCTGGAACAGTCTTTTGCCTCCTCATTATATTCTGAAGGATCAGCAGAAACTAAGCCATCAAGGAGAATAGAAAGCATCAATTGAATTTATTGAGCAAATATACTATTAGAGTGGGGCATCTCTGTTGGCTCAGGAGTAAAGAATCTGCCTGTAATACAGGAAACTCTGGAGACACAGGTTGGATCCCTGGGTCGGGAGGATCCCCTGGAGGAGAAAATGGCAATGCACTCCGGTAATATTGCCTGAAAATCCCATGAACAGAGGAGTCTGGGGGGCTACAGTCCACAGGATCACAGAGTCAGACAGGACTGAGCAGGCATGCACACACTATTTGACCAAAAATACTATTTGATCAAAAATACTGAAGGGGAAGAGAGTCATTGATAAGATGTACCAAGAGGTCTAGATTAAAGAGAAAGTGAGATTTGAAAGGGGCTTGGTGACTCGGGAGAAGAGTTTAGAGAAAGCAAAAGTGGAAAGAAGCAAGTTCAAATAACAGGAGATTTTATTGCAGGCCAGCAAGTGAAATTGAATGCCTCATTCAAAAAAGAAAGAAAAAGTTATTTGCGCTAAGGACAAAAGGGTGAGATGGGCTGTTGGGATACATTTACACTCTTATTAACACATCCTTCTGGAATGGTGAAGAGCACGGTCTTTAGTGGGTTTCTATTCGTGCTCCTTTCTACTTCTATAAGTGTAGGAAAGTGCCTCAGTAACTTCATTTCTAAAATGAGGAAGATATACCTTCTTGCCAACTTTTGACAAATAAATAAAGTATGAATATAAAGCATGGGCTTCCCAGATTGCGCTAGTGGTAAAGAACCTGCCTGCCAGTGCAGGAGATGTAAGAGACCCGGGTTCAATCCCTGGGTCAGGAAGATCCCTCGGAGAAGGGCATGGCAACCCACTCTGGTATTCTTCCCTGGAGAATTCCATGGATGGAGGGGCCTGGTGGACAACAGGATCACAAAGAGTGAGACACGACTGAAGCAACTTGGCACACAAACACTCACAAATAGAAAGCACACAGTATGTAGTAGGTATTCAATAAATTGTAGCTGTTCTTACATAATAATGATTATTCCTGCTGCATAATTATATTCCTGAGTGATTGAATGCAAATCAGTCCATATTTGAAATGCACTGCTGTGTTTGCTCGATAAAAGAATCTAATGCTGAAGCTTTTTGTAAAACATAAAATCATTCAATGGTGTAGTGACCCCCGATTAATTAATTGATGCAGTTCTTTTATGAATGCTGGGGTATGATAATACATAGTAATGGGTCTATACTGTTGGCATCTAAATGCAAAACGATATACCTGTGACACAGGTAATTGCCTTCATGGGGCAATTACCAGGAGAAGAGTGCTCAGTCTAGAGACTGGAGCTGAGGAGAAAGTCTGGTGAGACAATAGAACAGTCTTCTCTCAGATTTGATCATGAAAGCATTACCTTGATTAAGAAAGAGGTCTTGGATCATGCATTACAAAACCAGCATTTGAATCTTGACTCCACCACTTACTAGCTTGTGTGGCCTTGAGCTAGTCAATCTGTTTGAGCCTCAGTTTCTTCACCTGAAAAATGGGCTTAATAATGCACATCATATAGAAGAGTTGAAAAGAGGAAATGAAATGATGCATGCAAACATCTTTACAAACTGCCTGGCACGTAGTAGAGGTTAATAAAAGATGAGTGTTTCATTCTCTGTGCTTGCCTGCATTCTCAGTCACTCAGTTGTGTCTGAGTCTTTGCAACCCCATGGATTACCGCTCAGCAGGCTCCTCTGTCCATGGGATTCATCAGGCAAGAACACTGGAGTGTGTTGCCATTTCCTTCTCCAGGGGATCTTCCCGACCCAGGGATCAAACCTGGGGCTTCCACATTGGCAGGTGGGTTCTTTACCGTTCGGCTGGGAAGGCCAGCAGATCCCCTCTACTCGTGCTGATGCAGACTGAGATCTAAGAAATCAGAATACCAGGCAAAGGGCCATCTGAGGTTTGCAAGGACTTTGGTACTAGAGGCTAGAAGCTGCAGCCCTCAGGCAGGTTAAGGCAGCATCAGGTACCCATACAGAATAGTGCCAGGACATTAAAAATATGCCTGTATTTCCCAGGCTTCTTTTAGTCTCATTCTCTCTCGGTATTTTGTAAAGCCTTGCTGAAGTTTCATCTTGCCTGTAAGGAGGTAGGAGTTCCAGCAAGGGCATTTGGACATTTGGGGCCAAATAAGAAACACAGAGCAAGCCAGCCAAGTAGACCAATGTCTGGGAGATCTTAAAGCAAGAAAACCCTAAGTATGGCCAGGTGTATAGTACTTGACCTGTGGCCCCTCGCACATAATGATTCCTTCTCCAGAGCTAATCTTCATGAGTTGAGGTTTGACTTCTGCATAAAGTTAACCCTTTCATAGATACGGTTTCCTTAAGACACACTTGAATTTGCCAGGGCCTCCTAGTTTCACCGTTGAATCATCAGATTAAAACAAAATGAGAAAAAAGCATCAAAACCATTAAGGGGACAGGTGATTCAAGCCTCCCTGAGGCCTCCTTAGCTCCTCTGCCTCCCAGTTCCTGCAGCTTTGGTAGCTGATCTTCAAAATGCAGTCCGGATGTCCGGCCCTGCTGCCCCAGGAGCTGGGGTTTGCTCGGAGCTCATCAGCCAGTCCTTTCCTGGGGCTACCTCTCCAAAGTCACTGGAAGACAGCCCAGCCAAGGCCTCAGGCAACACATTCTTGCTCTGGCCCCAGCCTCCCCTGCCTTAATCCCCAGGTTTAATTTCGTCTCCATCAGAAGTCTGCAGAAGGACATTTTTAGCAGATCAGAGGGACAGAGTGAGCATGAAAGGAACACAGTCTCAGGGCAGGCGCAGGTGACATGGTGCCCACACAGGAAGACCAGCTGCTTTCAGAGGTGTTTGGAGGCTAGGAAACAGCGTGGCCGGAAACCAGCTTCGGGAGATGCACAAATCTGCAAACAGGGCTCAGTCAGTGTAGAGGTTGGAGTCATGCCAATCGGAGTGAGTTGGATCCCCAGAAAAGAGCCAACGCTGGGAATGCTGAGTTCATCAGGCCCACCTACCCTGCACTGCCCCCACCCCCACCTCAGTGCAGTACACGTCCCAAAACGAGGGAGGGCCCCGCCACGGTTCCATTGCCTGTGTACCTCAGAGGTATAGCGTACAGTAGAAAAATAAGACTCTTAAAGTGAGCGAATAATATTAACTTATTATTCAGAGGTGCAACCATCCAGAACAGAGGCATACGCAAAGAAGAACACTGAATCATAATATCTGTCAAAAAATGCCTGCCCAAAACGAAGGAGGATTGTGGGCTGCTGGCAATTATCTACAACTTGATTTAAGTGGTGGTTGCATGGATATTTACTTTGTAAAAAGTCATGGAGCTATGCCCCTATGATTTGTGCACTTGGATTTATATTATATCTCAATTTTTTTTTAAGTTTTCAGGAAAATTCCTGCCCTAGAATTATAAATTTTTATATATATAAGAAAACTCCTATTGCCTTCCCTCAAATCAATATATTCTTATTTTAGATAAAATTCACAACAAAGTCATTTATATAATTTTGTGGTCCTCAACAGCTATCAAAAAAAGGGAAGTGACTATATATAGGGAGGGGTCACTGCCAGATTCTAGATTCTCGGGGACATGGATAATGAGACAAGTCTAGCATGAAAAAGTAGAATAGAGAGGAAAACAGCAAAACATAAAAATTAAACTCAAGAAGACACAAAATAAAGCTACAGCAGGCTTGTTAGCATAGAAGCAAATAGGTCTATAAAACGACAAAGCCCTGAGACAGCATTGAGATCCAGCCTCTCTCTGTACCTGTGTGGCCTTGGGCAATTCATTTAGCCTCTCTGATGCTACCATCCTTATATTTGAAGAGGAATTACTAATACCTGTCTTGCCAGGTTGTTTTTGCAGGCAGATTCTTTATCAGCCAAGCTACCAGGGAAGCCAGAGGGCCTAAAGTGTTCTCTACTAGTAAATGGCAGAAATAAAGTATAACAATGTTTTAACTTATTAATCAATGCTATTAAGGTATAATTTAGAAACAATATAATGTACCCAATGAGCTTTGACAAAAGTATACCTTCTTGTAAGTGCTAACCAAAAAAGATAGAATCAGTCCATCACCCCAGCATAGAAGCAAATAGGTCTATAAAATGACAAAGCCCTGAGACAGCATTGAGATCCAACCTCTCTCTGTACCTGTGTGGCTTTGGGCAATTCATTTAGCCTCATGTTCCTTTGTAGTTCCCTCATGTACCTTTGTAGTTCCAGCCACCCCAGGCAACCACAAGTCTATACACTGATACATTGATACGATGCATCAATATACACTAATTGTGATGGGCCTTTGTTGTTGTTGCTTAGTTGCTAAGTCATGACCAACTCTTTTGCAGCCCCACAGACAGTAGCCTGCCAGGATCCTTCAGTCCATGGAATTTCCCCGGAAAGAACACAGGACTGGATTGCCATTTCCTTCTCCAGGAGAAGGCAAGAGATCTTCCCGACCCAGAATCAGACCCCCATCTCCTGCGTTGAATAAAGAAGATGTGCTAATATACATGGACTTCCCAGGTGGCACAAGTGGTAGAGAACCCGCCTGCCAACGAAGGAGACATAAGAGATGCAGGCTCAAACCCTGGGTCAGGAAGATGCCCTGGAGGAGGGCATGGCAACCCACTCCACTAATCTTGTCTGGAGAATGCCATGGACAGAAGAGCCTGGTGGGCTACAGTTCACAGGGTCACAAGTCGGACGTGACTGAAGCGACTTAGCACTCATTCCATATATATATATATATATATATATATATATATATATATATATACACACACACACACACAATGGAATGTTACTCAAAGATTTTTAAAAAATGAAATTCTGCCTTTGCAACTATGTGGATGGGCCTAGAGAGTATTATGCTTGTTGAAATAAGCCAGAGAAAGACTAAAGCTCTATGTGTCCCTTATATGTGGAATCTAAAAATAAAATAAATGTATATAACAAAAAGAAATAGTCTCACAGATATAGAGAACAGTGGCGATATAGTTGCCAGTTGGGAGAGGGAAAAGGGGAGGGGCAGGATAGGGGTGTGGGATTAAGAGATACAAACCACTGTGTATGAAATAAGTGAGCAACAAGCAGACAGTCTACAGCACAAGGAAATAGGGTCATTATTTTATAGCAACTTTAGGTGGGGTACAATTCATAAAAGTACTGAATCACTATGTTGTACATGTGAAAATGGCATATACAATATGGTAAATCAACTATACTTCAATAATGAAGAAAGCAATTCAGATCCAGGTCAAGAAGGGTGATATACTCAGAAATTTGGAATTTATTTTGTATGCAGTGGGAAGTCATAAAAAATTTCCAATAGGCAACTGATATAATCAAATCTCTGCTATAGGGAGAGTACTTTAAAAGCAATAGATAAAGATAACTTTGAAAGCCAGATAATAAAGTTAGGGAATCCAGTTAGGAGACAATTTCAACACTACAAGTAAGAGAAAATTGGGTGCTGAACCAAGGTAATAAAAAGAAGTCATAATTTGTGGGACCCAATCAACAGATCTTAAAAATTACCGGCAGTCAGGGGTGAAGGGGCAACTTTAGATGATGAAGACTCCGAGGTTCTAAGCCAGTGCTTGACAGGCTTGATGATGCCATAGCACAGCTCAGAAAGATAAAAAGGTAGGAGCTGCTGTTAAGAAACCTATGATTCAGGATTTGGGCCTGTGTTTGTAAAACCCCTAGAACCTTAGCTGGCCATGCTGCCCCATAAGAAGCTGACATGTTTTACTCTCTGAAGAGAAATGGCCTTAGAAATATGAAATTGGGGTCATTTGCCATCTGCAAGGAGAAGATTGTTGGAAACGTGTGGAAAGAATTATTTTGAGAAAGAATGAAAATAAGAGAAAAGTTTCAGTGACATTTAGGGGGTAGAAGGAATAACAAGAGTAGGTTAAGGAAACTGAGAAGAAAATGGTCCCAAAAAGTGAGCAGAAAACTGAAAAATTCAGTGTATGAATACCTAGGAATCTTTTGAAGAGTGGGGTGTCAGTGTTGTCCAATGTTTCAAAGAGGCTGATTATTTGAAGCCACTAAGAAAACTGTGCTATGCTCCACATACTCTATCCTCAGCATACTCTGTCAGGGAGAGGTGTACCATATTAACAAAATGTTCTTTTTATAATCTATATACTCTTGTAAGATTTCCATGTTAAAGTAGTAAGCTTGAGTTAACTTTTAAAATCATTTATGGGCAGAAAAACATGGACTTCCCTAAAGGCAAATGAACCAATGGAGCTTTTTTCCAAACTTCTTTTCCCAACTAGATAACCCTTTCTTCAAGCCAGAAGCTTGAAGAAGCTCAGTTTCTAAAATAAATAGGAGCTGCTCTGATGAAAGAGAAAGGAATAGGAGAAAAGTAGTGGACTCCGTGATCTCTCCAAGACTGATCAATAGTCAGTAGATAGGTATATTGATAGGCAGACAGAGAGAGGATGGATGGACAGACAGATCAACAGAGTTTAACGTCTGCATATTTCCAATGGAACATAGTCTTCACAAGAGCAGGGACATTATCTGTCTGGCTTACCACTAGAACAGTATGTGGCACTCAGCGCCAAACAAAAACATTAGTGAGTAAGTGGATCTGAGCCTCCTAACAGTGGTACAATGGGGAAGAAATAAAGTTCACATGTACTGACTGTCTACTATATACAGAATTCTGGGCTATCTGAAATTATGTGAATTAATGTTATATAACAACCCTGTAAGTACATGCTATTATCCACACTGTATCCATAAGGAAATACCTGCTTGCAGAGCTTCCCAAAAGACACATAATTTGGCCAATCTAGAAATCCAACCCAGAGGCATTTAGTGCCAATATGCAAGACCTTTGTTCCTCACACCACCATGCCAGGCCACTCTTCCCGTCTCACTGGAGGATAATAACCTGGCCTCTGATGGTTGTTCTGGCACAACTCAAATAAGTTGTCTGACTCTTGGTTGAGAAGCTCTTTGCACCAAGGGACGGTGGGCACAGTTGGGAAAGGCTAGAGAATATAGGAGAGCGGCAGTAATTAACTCAGCTCTTCTTGCTGATGGTGTAGGTACTTGGGATGAGAGGATAGGTAGGGTTCAGTCAATAAAGAGTAAACTCCTTTCTAATAAAGGGCTTTCACACACACGTGCACACACACATAGGGATGGATGGGGGAATGCTATGGATTCTGGGGACCAACTCAGCAGGTAAGTACTTGCAGCAAGATGGGCGGTGGGTCTTCATCCATTGTATCAGTTATCCGTGGCTGCTAGAAAAACCACTCCAAGTTAGAGACTTAAATGAACAATCGCTTGTTTGTATTACAGTTCTAGGGATGAGCAATTTTGGCTGGGATCAGTCTGGGGGCTCTGATAACTTGAGCCAGACTTGGCTGATACTGTTAAAATGTGCGCATGAATCTGTGGCTAGCTGCTAGGCTGGTATGTACTAGTTCACTAGAGTTGCTGCAACAAAGCACCGCAGATTGGGATAAAGGGCAGAAATGCGTTTTCTCACAATGGAAGCTAGAAGTCCAATATCGAAGTATCAGCAGGTTTGATTTCTCCCGAGGCCTTACTTTGTAGATGGCCATCTTCTCCCTGTATCTTTACATGGCCTTTCTTCTGTGCACACACCTCTGTGTATAAATGTCCTCTTCTTACAAGGACATTAGTCATATAGGATTGGGCCCAATCTAAAGACTGAATTCTAATCTAATTACGTCTTTAACGACCTATCTCTAAATACAGTTACATTCTAAGATTCTGGGGGTCAAGACTCCAGCTTATAAATCTGGAGTGGAACACAGTTCAACCCGTAACAGTTGGCAACCAGCCAGATAACCTAAGAAGTGTCAGCTGGCCTCATTGTCTCTGTTCCACACGATGTCTCATCCTCTGAAAGGCTAGCCTGAGTTTGTCCACTAGACAGTGATCACAGACATCCCAGGAAAGAAGGATAAAGAATGCAGGCCCTCTCTAGGCTTGAGTTCAAACCCAGAACATCATTTCCGTCACATTGTACTGGCCAAATCAAGTCACAAAAGTGGCCCAGATTCTAAGGATAAGAAAACTAAGGGCCATTTTTGCAACCTACCTTCCCACTCCCACACCCAGGGAATCCCACCATATTAGACAATTTTCACTGTTAGGTTGAGACCCTGGGAAAATGATGATCCAATGAAACTTGTTCTTCAGCCCCGTCCTCATAAACAGCCTTCTTTTCAATGCCTCTCTTCTCTCTCCAGCTCTTAGACATTCCCCACCTTCCTTTCTACATCAGAAGAGAGTCTCGTAAAATCATTCATCCTGGGAGTAAAGGAGTGGGGTGAAGGTTATGGCTTTGCCAGAGATACCTGTATTTCCGTGGATGCCTAAGTCTTAAGCTAAGGAATGGAGCACTGCGGCAGAATTTCTAGCAACAACAGGGAGTGAGAGAAACTTCCCTAAGCCCATAAAAGTTGCTTCACTACGTGGAACAAGAAAAGTCTTCTGTTTGTTACTTTCTACATGCTGAGCACAAAGCCCACTCCAGCAGCCACTCAGTGAACACCTAGTGAGTGCTTTAAGGGTGAACATGAGGGTGAAGGTTCTAGGGTCTTTTCTGTGTGAGTGATCATGGAAGAATATTACTGTAAGGCCGGACCCCGGGGGCCATGATGGGCCGCCCCTCCTCTCCCTTCCGACGGCGGGAGAAGTCCCTAACGGAAGGAGCCTCCCAAATCTCGGGGACCAATGACAGCACACTTCACCAGCTAAAGCTGTCCCACCGCAGCCACGTAGAAGGACCTGTCAGCCCACGATGCCTTGGCCTGGCGACCTATCCAAACCCCCGTCCATCTAGCCTGACCATCCTTCGCAACGAAGGTATAAAAGCCACCCCCAACACGGTCCGGGCGCGGACTTCCTTGACCTGCCTCGTTCGGGTCTGGGAACCCCGCTCGGTAGCACTTCACCATTAAAAAGCCTGTTAGACAGTTTTTTGGTGTCCTGGTCTTTTACCTAACAATTACTATGAAGAGGAACCAGATCTGGGTCCCAGGTTATTCTTAACGACCACTCGGCGGCTGGACCTTTGCACAAGCTATTTTCAGTTTCTCTGAATCTCAGTTGCTTTTTCATTTCCAAAACGACAGGTTTGGTAGGGCGATCTCTAGAATTGCTTTCAGTTTTAATTTCCTCTGAATTCTAATAAAATCTTCACGGGAAGAGAGCAATAGTCTAACCTCTCACCCTAGCCAACCAATCCATCCACGTGTTTACTCAGTGTGGGCAACCTCAGGCCTGGCTGGCACTGACTGAGGGGCTCTGAACTGAGTCAGCATCACTACTAGGACCAGCTAGGGACAGGTCACAACTGTCCTGGATTATCTAGGTGCTTGTGAGTGACCCTAGGGAGATAATGAAGCTATTACGTTCAGGAGGAAGTGTTGACAGGTTTTCATCCGCAGAGTGTTTTCTCCCTCTCAGAATAGTAACTAGGGCTCAGAAAGGCTGGAGGCCTTCATCCTCCCACTCCCAGCTCTGCTCTTCCAAGCAGCCCCCATTTCTCAGTGTATACACTGAAATGCAGTCTGTTGTATACATTTTCTCTATATACACAATACATCTGTCTGCCCTGGATATACACAGCCATCATCCAAATTTAAACACCAGTCTGTCTGTACAATGTGGGTGGGTTGAGTTTGGACCTGACCAGGACAAGGCCGTGTACCCATACATATTTAATAGTCCTGTCTTGACAATCTGCCATTACAGCAAATATGAAAAAAATAAACAGGGACAGAACTTTTTTTTTTCCCCCAAACTCTACATCAAAAGTTATTGAGTGATTTTGCTGTGCAATAGCCAGAGGTAGCGGTAACCACAGAAAAAGCTCTAAGCTCTAACTTACTCTGTGGAAAGCAGTTCATATGCTTTATCATCTCTTAGGACCTGTCAAGCTCAGTTAGTTGGGTGGACATGGATTGCCTCAAACAGCATTTGCTAGGCATTTGTTTTCCAAACACACTACACCTGTTCTTTGGAAGGTTAATCCCAGGAGATAAAATGTTTGGAGGTTGATTTGGGGCTTACCAAGTTGTTCTCCTTTAAAGCCCAGTCTCCAAAGTAAAAAGAGAGACGGAGTTCAAAGGTAGATTTCCTATCAGAGCAAACCTAAGCTTCAGTTAAGCTTCTGCTAGACCTTAACCAAACGTGAATACAATTATTTTTAAGCAGAGAACTTACTTCTGTTCACAAACAAGGCCATTTCTCCATTTACCTTAAGACTCCCAGACTCAGGGTCTCCAATGTGCAGGACTGCACTGACAGCCCGCCCAAAGATACTGAGTGGCATGGGATTTTGGGGGGTTCTCCTGAGGCCTTGAGCAAAGTCATTGCTCTGTGTATTCTTAGCATGCCAATGAAGAACACATGCATGGCAACGTCTAGGACAAGAGGGGAAGAATGAACAAAAAATAGCAGCATCTTTTAAGTTTCTAGTCTCCCCAGCAATGAGCCAGGGTGCAAATAGATGCAAAAAAAAAAAGAAAAGAAAAGAAAGGCATCTCTCTGGCTCTGGCAGTTGAAAGGACTGGTTCTGCAACAGCTCAAGTGTAATAAGAGGCAGAATACAATCAAGTGTTTGTTTACATGGAGGGGATGGTAACAGACCACAGGGGAAGTTTAAGAATTTCAAGAAGGTGAACTGTTCCCTAGGGTAGTAAGGGAAGGTATGTAGGCGGACTCCTAAAAAGGCCCCAGGAACCTCATCCCCTGGTGGGCCTGCTGCTGCTTAATCCCTTGTCCTTGAGTGTGGGTGGGCCTGACCTAATCAAGTGAATCCTTTTCTCGAAGAGTCTAGAGGTCAGAGACAGAAGAAGTCGGCGATTTCAAGCTGCAGCAGATAATCTCCTGTTTGCCTCAGGGAAGCAAACCGCGATGTTGTCAAGAGGGTCACATGGCAAGAAATGGCCGACAGGCTTTCGTAGCTGGGAGAGGCTCCTGCAAGAAAGTAGGGACCTCCATCCTACAACCGCAAGGAGCTGAATTATGCCAACCACCTTGTGAGCCTGAGGACCTGAGCTCTGGAAAGATACCTTGATTTCATTCTGGTAAGGCCCTCAACCAAGAACCTATCTAAGCTATGTCTGGATTCCTGATCTACAGAGAATGTGAAATAATAAATGAATGCTGTTTTAAGCCAATAAGTTTGTGGGAATTTTTAATGCGGCAGTAGAAAATGAAAGCAGAGTCTTTTTTGACCAGAAATAACTTGAGCAGAGCCCAGAAGAATATGCTGACAACTAGAAGAAGTTTAAAGAGGGTGGGAAGCAGTTATGCTGTGGGCAAAGGAAGAGGTAGGAAATATAAGCAAAGACCCAGAAGTAATCAGGCGCATGGTTGGACGCATTAAAGATAATGTCATGAACAAAGAGACCTTCACCTCCTTATTCCTCATTTTGATGCATGTAGCACTCCAGTGTTCTTGCCTGGAGACTCCCAGGGATGGGGGAGCCTGGTGGGCTACGCTCTATAGGGTCTCACAGAGTCGGACACGACTGAAGCAACTTAGCAGCAGCAGCAGCAGCATCTGATGAGCAGGCCATGAGTCCTCATGCTCATGATACCTGAGAAAGCTGGTATCTAGAGATGTTGTTTGTGAATCCCAATTGTGTGTATAGATGATTAACCAGGGCCAGGGTTAGTTTTCTGAAATGAAAATCTGACTGGAGTTTATGAAATGCTTTTCATCCCTGCAGCCCAGAAGATAAGATCTAATTCCTCAACCACAAGAGGAGACCTTCCGTTCTCCTCACACGGCCTCCCTGTTACACTCTAGCCACGCCAAACTGCACACACACGTGCGCATCGCCGCTCTCCCCTACACTTCTGCACTGGGCAGATGGTTCTCTCCATGAGCACTGCCTTTCCCTACTCCTACCCTCCCCCACCCAGCTGGCCATCCCAAGCCCACTCAGTTATGATCTTCCAATCTTTCTTTAAGATTCAAGTCAAAAGTGATTTCTCCTGTGAGGCCTTCCCCTGTATTCCCACTTAGCACCCCAGGTATAATTTTTCCTTAATGATCCTGTAAGACATTGAACATGCCACCGTTATCACTTCATAATGATAACAGCAATAGTCCTGATCACTGCTCACATTTTCTGGGCATATATCTAAAGCCATGTACTGTCCCTTTGTACATGCATTACCACGATGTATTTTTATCACACTTTTTGCATGTTTACAAGCTTCTCTACTAAATGGTGCATCTCTCAAAGGCAGAGATGATGGCTTTTTCATCTTTGTATCCCCCAGAGCTTTGCAGAGTGTAGAAGGCACTCAAAATATATTTAATAAATGAGTTGGAAGAGTCAGAAGTAGGGCTGGGATTCCGGTCTATGGATCATGTTACAGAATTGCATGCTGCCACACCATCATAATGAAATGAAAGTCCAAACTCTTTGTGGAATTACAGAATACTTTGTGAGTGGAAGTTACAGAAGAAAAACTCATTTTCCCTGTCTGAGCTTCTTTCTTATTTCCCACTTACTTCTTGCTGCTGAAAGTACTTAGATTATGATCATGGAAAAAGCAAGAGAGTTCCAGAAAAACATCTACTTCTGCTTTATTGACTATGCCAAGGCCTTAGACTGTGTGGATCACAATAAACTGTGGAAAATTCTGAAAGAGATGGGAATATCAGATCACCTGAGCTGCCTCTTGAGAAACCTGTATGCAGGTCAGGAAGCAAAAGTTAGAACTGGACATGGAACAACAGACTGGTTCCAAATAGGAAAGGGAGGACGTCAAGGCTGTATATTGTCACCCTGCTTACTTAACTTCTATGCAGAGTACATCATGAGAAACGCTGGGCTGGAAGAAGCATAAGCTGGAATCAAGATTGCCAGGAGAAATATCAGTAACCTCAGATATGCAGATGACACCACCCTTACGGCAGAAAGTGAAGAGGAGCTAAAAAGCCTCTTGATGAAACTGAAAGAGAAGAGCGAAAAAGTTGGCTTAAAGCTCAACATTCAGAAAATGAAGATCATCGCATCCAGTCCCATGACTTCATGAGAAATAGATGGGGAAACGGTGGAAACAGTGTCAGACTTTATTTTTCAGTTCAGTTCAGTCGCTCAGTCGTGTACAACTCCTTGCGACCCCATGAATCACAGCACGCCAGGCCTCCCTGTCCATCACCAACTCCCGGAGTTCACACACACTGATGTCCATCGAGTCCGTGATGCCATCCAGCCATCTCATCCTCAGTCGTCCCCTTCTCCTCCTGCCCCCAATCCCTCCCAGCATCAGAGTCTTTTCCAATGAGTCAACTGTTCGCATGAGGTGGTCAAAGTACTGGAGCTTCAGCTTTAGCATCATTCCTTCCAAAGAAATCCCAGGGCTGATCTCCTTCAGAATGCACTGGTTGGATCTCCTTGCAGACCAAGGGACTCTCAAGAGTCTTCTCCAACACCACAGTTCAAACGCATCAATTCTTCGGCACTCAGCCTTCTTCACAGTCCAACTCTCACATCCATACATGACCACTGGAAAAACCATAGCCTTGACTAGACGGACCTTAGTCGGCAAAGTAATGTCTCTGCTTTTGAATATACTATCTAGGTTTGTCATAACTTTTCTTCCAAGGAGTAAGCGTCTTTTAATTTTATGGCTGCAGTCACCATCTGAAGTGATTTTGGAGCCCCCCAAAATAAAATCTGACACTGTTTCCACTGTTTCCCCATCTATTTCCCATGAAGTGATGGGACTGGATGCGATGATCTTCATTTTCTGAATGTTGAGCTTGAAGCCAACTTTTTCGCTCTCCTCTTTCAGTTTCATCAAGAGGCTTTTTAGTTCCTCTTCACTTTCTGCCATAAGGGTGGTGTCATCTGCATATCTGAGGTTACTGATATTTCTCCTGGCAGTCTTGATTCCAGCTTGTGCTTCTTCCAGCCCAGCATTTCTCATGATGTACTCTGCATAGAAGTTAAATAAGCAGGGTGACAATATACAGCCTTGGCATACTCCTTTTCCTATTTGGAACCAGTCTGTTGTTCCATGTCCAGTTCTACCTGTTGCTTCCTGACCTGCATGCAGATTTCTCAAAAGGCAGGTTAGGTGGTCTGGTATGCCCATCTCTTTCAGAATTTGCACATTTTATTGTGATCCACACAGTCAAAGACTTTGGCATAGTCAATAAAGCAGAAATAGATGTTTTTCTGGAACTCTCTTGCTTTTTCCATGATCCAGCGGATGTTGGCAATTTGATCTCTGGTTCCTCTGCCTTTTCTAAAACCAGCTTGAACATCAGGGAGTTCATGGTTCATGTATTGCTGAAGCCTGGCTTGGAGAATTTTGAGCATTACTTTGCTAGCGTGTGAGATGAGTGCAACTGTGCGGTAGTTTGAGCATTCTTTGGCATTGCCATTCTTTGGAATTGGAAGGAAAACTGACCTTTTCCAGTCCTGTGGCCACTGCTGAGTTTTCCAAATTTGCTGGCATATTGAGTGCAGCACTTTCACAGCATCATCTTTCAGGATTTGAAAGAGCTCAACTGGAATTCCATCACCTCCACTAGCTTTGTTCATAGTGCTGCTTTCTAAGGCCCCCTTGACTTATTTTGGGGGGCTCCAAAATCACTGGAGATGGTGATTGCAACCATGAAATTAAAAGACACTTACTCCTTGGAAGGAAAGTTATGATGAACCTAGATAGCATATTCAAAAGCAGAGACATTACTTTGCTGACTAAGGTCTGTCTAGTCAAGGCTATGGTTTTTCCAGTGGTCATGTATGGATCTGAGAGTTGGACTGTGAAGAAAGCTGAGCACTGAAGAATTGATGCTTTTGAACTGTGGTGTTGGAGAAGACTCTTGAGAGTCCCTTGGACTGCAAGGAGATCCAACCAGTCAATCCTAAAGGAGATTAGTCCTGGGTGTTCTTTGGAAAGACTGATGCTAAAGCTGAAATTCCAATACTTTGACCACCTCATGCGAACAGTTGACTCATTGGAAAAGACTCTGATGCTGGGAGGGATTGGGGGCAGGAGGAGAAGGGGATGACAGAGGATGAGATGGCTGAATGGCATCACAGACTCGATGGACATCAGTCTGTGTGAACTCCGGGAGTTGGTGATGGACAGGGAGGCCTGGCGTGCTGTGATTCATGGGGTCACAAAGAGTCAGACACGACTGAGCAACTGAACTGAATTGAACTGAACTGAAAAGATTATAAGCACTTCTTGTCTACTTTATCTAGCCCAGGAACCCAAGATATAAAGAGGAGTGAATATATGTTCATGATGGTGGGAAGTATCAAGAAGGCTGGAATCAGGGTATCCAATGAGCAAGGTGTAGTAGTCTTGACACATGGATAGAGAACACAAGAATCCCAAGCAGCAGAGGGAAGCAAGATTCCAGGTCACGGGTCCAAAAAGACTTGGTCCTTAGAATTCTGTGCTGAACTCCATGCATTGCTTTGGTAAACAAGGCAGTTGGTGTCTCTCTTTAAGGAGCTTTCACAAACTCATTATCAACTAAGTAAGTGGGATTCTCCTTTTTCAAGTCCTGCTATTTAGAGGCGGGTTACTTGTCTAACTCAGTGAAACTAAGCCATGTCTGCGGGGCAACCCAAGACGGGCGGATCATGGTGGAGAGGTCTGACAGAATGTGGTCCACTGGAGAAGGGAATGGCAAACCACTTCAGTATTCTTGCCTTGAGAACCCCATGAACAGTATGAAAAGGCAGAATGATAGGATACTGAAAGAGGTACTCCCCAGGTCAGTAGGTGCCCAATATGCTACTGGAGATCAGTGGAGAAATAACTCCAGAAAGAATGAAGGGATGAAGTCAAAGCAAAAACAATACCCAGCTGTGGATGTGACTGGTGACAGAAGCAAGGTCCAATGCTATAAAAAGCAATATTACACAGGAACCTGGAATGTCAGGTCCATGAATCAAGGCAAATTGGAAGTGGACAAACAGGAGATGGCAAGAGTGAACGTCAAAATTCTAGGAATCAGAGAACTAAAAGGGACTGGAATGGCTGAATTTAACTCAGATGACCATTATATCTACTACTGTGGGCAGGAATCCCTCCGAAAAAATGGAGTACCCATCATGGTCAACAAAAGAGTCTGAAATGCAGCACTTGGATGCAATCTCAAAAATGACAGAATGATCTCTGTTCGTCTCCAAGGCAAACCATTCAGTATCACAGTAATCCAAGTCTATGCCCCAACCAGTAACGCTGAAGAAGCTGAAGTTGAATGGTTTTATGAAGACCTTCAAGACCTGTTAGAACTAACACCCAAAAAAAGATGTCCTTTTCATTGTAGGGGACTGGAATGCAAAAGTAGGAAGTCAAGAAACACCTGGAGTAACAGGCAAATTTGGCCTTGGAATGCGGAATGAAGAAGGGCAAAGACTAATAGAGTTTTGCCAAGAAAATGCACTGGTCATAGCAAACACCCTCTTCCAACAACACAAGAGAAGACTCTACACATGGACATCACCAGATGGTCAACACTGAAATCAGATTGATTATATCCTCTGCAGCAAAAGATGGAGAAGCTCTATACAGTCAACAAAAACAAGACCAGGAGCTGACTGTGGCTCAGATCATGAACTCCTTATTGCCAAATTCAGACTTAAATTGAAGAAAGCAGGGAAAACCGCTAGGCCATTCAGGTATGACCTACATCAAATTCCTTATGATTATACAGTGGAAGTGAGAAATAGATTTAATGGCCTAGATCTGATAGATAGAGTGCCTGATGAACTATGGGATGAGGTTTGTGACATTGTACAGGAGACAGGGATCAAGACCATCCCCATGGAAAAGAAATGCAAACAAGCAAAATGGCTGTCTGGGGAAGCCTTACAAATAGCTGTGAAAAGAAGAGAGGCGAAAAGCCAAGGAGGAAAGGAAAGATATAAGCATCTGAATGCAGAGTTCCAAAGAATAGCA
Source organism: Oryx dammah (assembly GCF_014754425.2). Taxonomy (NCBI): domain Eukaryota; kingdom Metazoa; phylum Chordata; class Mammalia; order Artiodactyla; family Bovidae; genus Oryx; species Oryx dammah. Next base: position 5,927,702 of record NW_024070205.1, on the reverse strand, counting down.
AGAAGAGATAAGAAAACCTTCTTCAGCGATCAATGCAAAGAAATAGAGGAAAAGAACAGAATGGGAAAGATTAGAGATCTCTTCAAGAAAATTAGAGATACCAAGGGAACATTTCATGCAAAGATGGGCTCGATAAAGGACAGAAATGGTATGGACCTAACAGAAGCAGAAGATATTAAGAAGAGGTGGCAAGAATACACAGAACTGTACAAAAAAGATCTTCACGACCCGGATTATCATGATGGTGTGATCACTCATCTAGAGCCAGACATCCTGGAATGTGAAGTCAAGTGGGCCTTAGAAAGCATCACTATGAACAAAGCTAGTGGAGGTGATGGAATTCCAGTTGAGCTGTTTCAAATCCTGGAAGATGATGCTGTGAAAGTGCTGCACTCAATATGCCAGCAAATTTGGAAAACTCAGCAGTGGCCACAGGACTGGAAAAGGTCAGTTTTCCTTCCAATCCCAAAGAAAGGCAATGCAAAAGAATGCTCAAACTACCGCACAGTTGCACTCATCTCACATGCTAGCAAAGTAATGCTCAAAATTCTCCAAGCCAGGCTTCAGCAATACGTGAACCGTGAACTTCCTGATGTCCAAGCTGGTTTTAGAAAAGGCAGAGGAACCAGAGATCAAATTACCAACATCCCCTGGATCATAGGAAAAGCAAGAGAGTTCCAGAAAAACATCTATTTCTGCTTTATTGACTATGCCAAAGCCTTTGACTGTGTGGAACACAATAAACTGTGGAAAATTCGGAAAGAGATGGGAATGCCAGACCACCTGATCTGCCTCTTGAGAAATCTGTATGCAGGTCAGGAAGCAACAGTTAGAACTGGACATGGAACAACAGACTGGTTCCAAATAGGAAAAGGAGGACGTCAAGGCTGTATATTGTCACCCTGCTTATTTAACTTCTATGCAGAGTACATCATGAAACGCTGGGCTGGAAGAAACAGAAGCTGGAGTCAAGATTGCCAGGAGAAATATCAGTAACCTCAGATATGCAGATGACACCACCCTTATGGCAGAAAGTGAAGAGGAACTAAAAAGCCTCTTGATGAAACTGAAAGAGGAGAGCGAAAAAGTTGGCTTCAAGCTCAACATTCAGAAAATGAAGATCATCGCATCCAGTCCCATCACTTCATGGGAAATAGATGGGGAAACAGTGGAAACAGTGTCAGATTTTATTTTGGGGGGCTCCAAAATCACTTCAGATGGTGACTGCAGCCATGAAATTAAAAGACGCTTACTCCTTGGAAGAAAAGTTATGACCAACCTAGATAGCATATTTAAAAGCAGAGACATTACTTTGCCAACTAAGGTCCGTCTAGTCAAGGCTATGGTTTTTCCAGTGGTCATGTATGGATGTGAGAGTTGGATTGTGAAGAAGGATGAGCGCCGAAGAATTGATGCGTTTGAACTGTGGTGTTGGAGAAGACTCTTGAGAGTCCCTTGGTCTGCAAGGAGATCCAACCAGTGCATTCTGAAGGAGATCAGCCCTGGGATTTCTTTGGAAGGAATGAAGCTAAAGCTGAAACTCCAGTACTTTGGCTACCTCATGCGAACAGTTGACTCATTGGAAAAGACTTTGATGCTGGGAGGGATTGGGGGCAGAAGAAGAAGGGGATGACAGAGGATGAGATGGCTGGATGGCATCACGGACTCGATGGACGCGAGTCTGAGTGAACTCTGCGAGTTGGTGATGGACAGGGAGGCCTGGCGTGCTGCGATTCATGGGGTCGCAAAGAGACATGACTGAGCGACTGAACTGAACAGCATCACTCTGTATAGCACTCTTTTACTCTTCCTCTCTTGCTTTTGTATTTACAGGCAAAAGTTGAATATTAAATCAGCTACCAGCGACATTGCATTCTGCTCTATTGACCCTAAGTCTCAGCTAAAAAAGTCAGAGGCAAGAATTTTTTCCTCTCAATTTAATACAACAGACTCTATCAGGACTTTATGCTTCTTATCTTTTTTTTTTTCCCCCCAAACAGCAAGGTATACAATTCTTTCTTTGTTTCACAATTGCCTGTGCCTTTGCTCCAAATCTCCTGCCTTCTCCCTCTCCCTCCCACTCACCGAGCACAGATAGCTAGAATGTCTCTAAAGGTGGGCTGCATAAGCAAATATTAGATGGGGTGAGAAGAGAAGAAAAACTATTAGCATCTCACTTGCATAGTTGGCACTGGGCTTAGAAAGAACAGTTTAAGGCCAATTAGAGGTAACCCTTAGGAATAGTTAGCAAGACCCTACTTCATTTTCTCTGGAGGAAAAAACAATCTTACAGCTTTTTACCTGAAGAGAAGAATAGCCTGTTCTTTTAGATTATGTTTGAAAATAATTCTTGCCTCCCACCCAGTTCAACTCAAGAAACCTTATGGAAATCAGGATCAGGTACCAGAAGGGACACAGAGATAGAAAGAGATAGTCACTACCCTCCAGAAACTGACAATCTAGTAGCAGACTATGATTAATTGATATATAAATAAATAATTCTGAATAAAGGAGAATCGGGATAAATGCTACATGAGAGATGGAGGCAAAGATGTGTGAATAAGAAAAATTATGTATTTGGTAGGGAGCATCATCGGATGCATCTTCTAAACTTCCCTTTTCTGGAACATGGACAACCAAAAGTTATTACAGCTAAAATTAAGGAATAATGGGGAAAAAAAGTATTGTTTCCTACTATCAAATTATGATTGCATTCTTAAGAAATATCACATTATCAAAAATAGCATAACAAAAATTATTCTAATGGAGGAAAAAGGTAGTTGAGGCTAGACACTTTTAGACGTATAATGATAGTTATTTTTCTTCCAGAAATTTCAGCAATTGAAAATGTTTTTACTAGGTCTAGGTGTATTCTGTTATTTCAGGCAATATCTTGGTTCATCAAAACTGACAAAAACAAACCTAGACACTCTTGGGCGCATCTGAGCAGCACATAAAATAAGACCAAAATATGTAAGTTCTGAGACTATCAGAATCAATTGCTGCCCTATTTGTGGCTGATTGCTTTAGTGAAAGTGAAAGTGAAGTCGCCGAGTTGTGTCTGACTCTTTGTGACCCTGTGGACTGTAGCCCACCAGGCTCCTCTGTCCATGGGATTCTCCAGGCAAGAACACTGGAGTGGGTTGCCATTTCCTTCTCCAGGGGATCTTCCTGACCCAGGGATCGAACCCAGGTCTCCTGCATTGCAGGCAGACGCTTTAACCTCTGGGCCACCAGGGAAGGCTGATTGCCTTACTCATTGCTAAATATTCTGGTTTCAACTCCCGGCAGTGCCCCCTCCCTGTGAGACGATGATACATACCAGCTCTGTTCAACTCCTGAGCAACCATGTGACTGGCTTTGGCCAATGAAATGTAGGCAGACATGATAGACATCACTTCTAAGCAGAGGCTCTCAGAGCTCCACCATGACCTTTCCCCTCCACCAGCACTGCCAAGAGTACCTTGAAAAAGAAAGTGAAGGTGAAAGTTGCTCAGTCATGTCCAACTCTTTGCAACCCCATGAACTATACCATCCATGGACTTCTCCAGGCCAGAATACTGGAGTGGGGAGCCTTTCCCTTCTCCAGGGGATCTTCCCATCCCAGGGATCAAACCCAGGCCTCCTGCATTGCAGGCAGATTCTTCACCAGCTGAGCCACAAGGGAAACCCAAGAATACTGGAGTGGGTAGCCTATCCCTTCTCCAGCGGATCTTCCTGACCCAAGAATTGAACCGGGGTCTCCCACATTGCAGGTGGATTCTTTACCAACTGAGCCACCTTAGCCAGAGAATACTCCTTCAGCCAGAGGTCTAAAGAGCAGAACGTGGAGTAAAGATAACATGGAACAGAGCCCCAAACAACTCAAGATAGGGATGCATAGCAGAGAGGGAGAAGTAACCCTTTGCTGTTGTAAGCCAGTAAACTCCAAGGGCCATTTGTTACCATAATGTAACGCAGTTTATTCTGACTAATACACAAATACAAGGTATAAAGGAACATGAACTGAACAGCCACAACTGAAGTAAAACAATTTGCTATGCCCAGTGGTATTTCCTAAGCATAATCCTTGTTAGCAATTATAGCCTACGTAATACTGCCATTTTTTGAAGACTCTATACTAGACATTTTTTCATATATTATCTCATTCAATCTCTTTAACAATGGTAATAAGGTGAAGTTAAATCTCCATTTTCTAGATAAGAAAACTGAGAGCCAAAAAGATGAAGTGATCTGCCAAGAGTTATTCACCTATTACGTGCCAGAAGCGGGAACCTAACTTAACTCTGTTGATTCTAAATCTAGCCTTCTTAGCATTTTTCCACAGGGCTAATTAAGGAATAAACCGCAACTCTGAAGCCATAAAAAGTGGGGTGATGCTAATGTGATCTCAATTAAGTTACTCAGCCTCCCTGAGGCTTGGTTTCCTCATCTGTAAAATGGAGATAGCGTTATCTTCCGTGTCCTCAGAGGATTCAAATAGATAGTTCCCAGCATGCTCTCTGGTACGTATCAGCCCTCAGTTAACAACCCATATAATCAGTGGCAATCCTCATACAGACTAGGTATACAAACTTAGACTGAACAGAGAAAAACTTGCTCTGGGGTCCCTAGAGAAAGCAGCGCCCTCTTGGGTCCTCATGAGGCCAGGACACAGCAGGGACCTGTGACAGTAGAGATTTAGTGCCGTGCAGCAGGATAAGAGTCACCGCTGAGGACAGGGCCACAGGGTCGGTGCTGGGCAGCCACAGACCTAGCTCTGCCCTCAGTCTAATAGGCGAAGCACAGACGGCCAGGGACAGCCATCAGCGGGCCTCCTAACAGATGGACCCACGAAACAGGGGAACAGGTTGGGCCCCAGCGGCCAGAGAGAGAGAGAGAGAGAGCTTGGAGGAACAGGGCCTCTCTCTGGATGGAGGCAGAAATAGATCTGCAAACAAGAGAGAGTTGGTGACATGCATGGCCCCTGATTAGCAATGAGCTGATGGAAGCAGCTTATGGGAATAATGACAGGAGGTAATGATGATGAAAAGCACTTAAGCAATGGGCCTCAAGTAGCCGTTGTGGTTGCTGAAAGGCCTCCGCCACCAAACAAAGCAATTAGTCAGTCACCCCCGCCACTCAGCCCCTCCTCTGCCCGCCTCGCTTTTCCCACCTTTGCAGACCTTCGGCCATTCATCCCTTTGTCTGAGCAGCCCAGCCTGCAGCAGCCCAGACCCAGCAAACAGACACGTACCAGCTGGAGCCCAGCCTATTCCGGCTGTCTCCCCAGCCCGCAGTGCCAACGGTGGCCTGGGTTACAAAGGAGGACGGGCCTTGGGGAGCCCTTTCTGTCTCTGCAGTTTTGCCATGAATTTTACATGAAAATGCTACCTGTGTGTTTGTCCGCTTTTCTGTGTGGCATTGCTTTTCCCATAACACAAAGAAGAGACTTACTGTCTTTTGCAGCTGGGAGGGTGGCTCTAAGCTGCAAGTTAGAAAACAGTTTTGAACTTGGACCTTTCTCTACCCAAAAAGGAAGATAACTGGGCTGGGAGTTGAGGATTCCTGAGTTCTTATTCTTGCTTCTGCTCCTTCTTTAAGACTTCTCTTAAGCATTTCCACTCTTGGAATCTTTCCTTCATCCGTGCAGACTGTCCTCCTGGTCTGCTCCCATTACAGGTACCGTGAGAAAATGTTACAAGGTCATGACTGCTTCTCATCTACCCATCCATCTTCCTTCCTCTCAAGACTGTGAGCCCACAGATGGCCAGGACTATGTCTGTTCTTTCAACCCTCAGTATCCAGCATCTTGGTGCTACACAGCACCTTTGTCAAGTTTCTGAGGTACCCAACGTCCAAATCCACAAAGTAGGGGTAATAATATCTGTCCTGTTATATGTTCCAGTTTGGTATTTGGGGATCAAATATGAGAGCAAAACTGAAGAGTGTTTGGAAATGTAAAGCAATAAATAAATTATGAATGTCAGGCACTGCGCATCTCTGCTTTCCGCATTCACTCAAACAACATTTTTCAGCGCATTTTCTGTGTTACGCATTTTGTTGGTACAGGTAGAAGCACCTTTTGAAGTTTCTCCCACTAAACTCACTGTCTCATTCCCTCCAGCCCTGTACTGAGCCTCTGGTTATGGCCCAAACCAGTGAAGGTGCTCCTGATGGCCTTTGTCTCCCCTTGCTAATGTCTACACCGAGACCCCAGGGTTATTGTCGGCCATTCATGAAAATCAACAATGCTATTTTGAGTGTCCACAACAAAGAGGGCATGGGACCAGGCATTGAGAGAAGGGCTAAAATATAAAATGGGCAAGGTATAGAGTCTTCCCCCTTAAGAAAATAGAGCATAATATAAACAGAAAGTGAAAAGAATTGGAAAATATCCACTAAAAAAATGATGTCACAATTCAGAGAAGGGCAAGCTTTCATTAACTGATCCATTAGAAAAGCCTGAAGGAAACGGGTGACATTTGAGTTTGATCATGAAGAATTGAAAGATTTCAGGAGACAAGGATTGTGCAAAAAAAAAAAAAAAAAAAAATTATTCTCAGAAAAATCAGAATTATGACTTTCCTTAGAGGGTCAATCCTCAGCTTCATTGTACAAATGAGAAAATCGAGGCAAAGAGATTCGGTAATTTGTTCACAATCACTTAGTAACTGGCAGGGCTGGGATACAAATTCTGCAACCCATGGTTTGACAAAGAAATGGTGTACTAGAAAGGGCATGAAGCAAAAGAGACAGAGGGCTAGAAAAATGAGAAAAAATGATGGGCTGGGAAGAAAAAGCGACAGAGAATGAATTAAAAGAAAAAAAAATCAAAATTTCCAGAGAATGGGAGACCATTTAGGAAGTCACTACAAAAGTCTAGAAGCAACATAATTAAAGCCTGGTCAAAAGTGGTAACTGCAGGGGTAGGAAGAAATGGGAAAGTCTGGAAAGGCGATGTGCTAGTCCATTTGCACTGCTGTAACACAGTGTAGGTCCAGATGGCTTAGGAGCAACAGAAATGTGTTTCTCCCAGCTCTGGAGGCTGCAAGTCTGAGATGAGGGGACCAGCACAGTTGGGTTCTGGAGAGAACCCACGCCCTGCTTTACAGACAGCTGTCTTCTCTCTGTGTCCTTGCAACTCTGTTATAAGAGCTGCTGCTGCTGCTGCTGCTGCTAAGTCACATCAGTCGGGTCCAACTCTGTGCAACCCCATAGACGGCAGCCCACCAGGCTCCCCCGTCCCTGGCATTCTCCAGGCAAGAACACTGGATTGGGTTGCCATTTCCTACTCCAATGCATGAAAGTGAAAAGTAAAAGGGAAGTCTCTCAGTTGTGTCCGACTCTTAGCGACCCCATGGGACTGCAGCCCACCAGGCTCCTCCGTCCATGGGATTTTCCAGGCAGGAGCACTGGAGTGGGCTGCCATTGCCTTCTCCGTTATAAGAGCACTAATGCTATCCATGAGCTTCCCTGGTGGCTCAACTGGTAAAGAACCTCCCTGCTGATGCAGGAGATGCCAGAGACACAGATTCAATCCCTAGGTCAGGAAGACCCCCTGGAGAAGGAAATGGCAACCTGCTCCAGTATTCTTGCCTGGGAAGTCCCATGGACAGAGGAGCCTGGAGGGCTACAGTTCATGGAGTCACAAAGAGTCAGACACGACCGAGTGTGCACGCACACAGTCCTATCCATGAGACCTCTGCTGTCACGACCTAATCACCTCCCGAAGGCCCCACCTCCCATTAGCATCACCTTGAGAAACAGGTTTCAACAGATGAATTTGGGGGAACAGAAACATTTAGTCCATAGCAGATGACTTAACAGGCTTTGATTATCAAATGAAACAAGATGCAGGGGAGTAGAATCCTGAGATTTCAAGCTTAGAGAAAACAGAAAATAGTTTAAAAATCTGCGTTTTGCTAAGCCTACCATCCCTTTCCCCAGATTATGAGCAGGTTTCCATAAGGGACAGAAATGCACCCATTGCCATTTTCCCCTGACTTGTGAGAAAAGAACGCTGGCAAAGGCGAAGTGGGGAATGATTGCTTTCACTGTAGGACTCATCTATCACAGCAACAATATTATAAAGTCAGTAAATAATTGATCTCAGATGAATAAGGAGGTTTTGGAGTTATACAGCCCATCACACCTCACCCAAGGGCACATCAAACAGGGTTGTGCTGTTCTGACTGTTCACAGGGGTTCTTGGATGTGTAAACATCTCTAAATTCTGTCTCCAAATCAGAAGGCGCTAGCTTTGTTGAGAGTCAGCCATGTTCAAATCTAGGATGTGCCCAAACACGACAGAAGCATTGTTGTCTGTCCCTCGGCTCTCCGTATGTTAAAAGCATCTATTAAAATGTGTCTGGAATGGAAGACACCCAACACACTGTCATTAATTTAAGGAAATAAAATTACACCATATGAAGGGTTATCATAAGGAAGATGGTGACCAGCTGTTCTCCATCTCCTCTGGGTTAGAATAAGAGAAAGTGGGAGGGAGTTTAATTTGAAATTGAATTGGGAGTGGGAACTTGACAGAAGGAAGGGAGCATAGCCAATGAGGGCTACAAGACAGACAAACAGTGGAGCCAGCCACGGTTACGGGGATATGGGATTATTGAGGGGTGGGGAGGAGAGGGATGCGCCCAGCCCAAGGCAAAATGCGGCTTTCTTTCCTCTCTTTCTCTGGGAGCCTAACAACCTTCGAGTTTCCCTGCTTTTTAACCTCTTTCCAGAAAAAGTATTGCTTTCTTATTTTCACGAAGGTTAAAACAATTGAGGCACTTTCATTTGAATGTAGATCAAAGCCTCCCAGTAACTGAGTGAGGCAGGAGGTAGATTATCAGAGGCCCTTTTCTGCAAAGTAGCTCATAGGCTTGTGTAGTTTCAGTCCAGCCCTGCCAGAGAATTCAGATTTGAGTGGATGTGGGAAATGGGCAGTATAGATTTGAAGTTCCTAGTGACTTAAGGAATCTCTGATTTCAACCTGGTTCAATGCTAAATTGTGAGTAACCTAATTTAGTCATCAGTCACCCCCAAATCCTGCATCTGCTCTCATATCGGCTGTTTCCTCGCATTTGTAGGCCTCTCCAGAGCCAGTCACCATCAAAACATGTTTTTAACATGTAATTTGTAACAGTAATTTACCCTTAGTATGATTCAAAATCACCTCTAATCTCTCTCCTAGTCGTATTTGTATTAAGTTGTGCTTCTTACTGGGGAACCAGAAACCTGATTCTCTGGTCCAGAAATTTCAAAATACCAGGAAAAGAATGGAAAGATTTTCCTCTGAAAGAGATTCATTTGAATCCTGAAAATGGACAAAGAAGGAGGCAGTTTGTTCTCCCTACTTCTCAGGGATGTTCCATTAGAACTGATCCTCCATTACAAAAGAAACCCCACTGAAAGTGAAAAGAAATCAGAACACTCCTCAAACTGGGCCAAAAAAGAACTGACCTCCCACTGTAAAATATCAGGCGAAGTCTTGTCATCACAAATGTAAGTCAAACCCCACAGTATAGGAAGGAAGCATGGCAAATACACAAGCATACACCCTGCCCATGAGGAAAGACCTGGAGGCATTCAGAGGAGGGAAGGAGTTAGAGTTGGTCAGATCAGGAGAGGGTACGTGAGGGAGAGGGTACTTGATAAACACTAGGATGATATTTGAGTGGGTTTTATTTCCTAGTGGAGACCTACTCAGAATCTCTGAGTCTCAGAGAATGAGATGCTACCCCTCAGGAAAACACAGATTTCTGAATTAGTTTCTAAGTTGTTCTCCAAGCCTGAAACCTTGAGATTCTACTCTCTTGCATCTCTCGCTTCCATTCAGTCATCAAAGTCTGTTAACCCATCTGCTATGAACTGAATGTTTGTGTCTCCCCAAAATTCATGCATTGAAAAACCTAATCCCCAAGGCGATGAAGCAGGGTCGAGAGACAAAAGCATTCTGAGTCAACAGAGGTCCACGGACAAGGACGTGATGGGGGCCAGACTGGGCCAGGAAACCTGAGGGGCTGAGCGCCTCTGGGGCGGGCATGACGAGGGCAGAGGCAACGAGTGGCGCTGGCAAGGCAGGCGACACCCTGCCCTGCGCTGTCCCCAGTCCCACCAGGATGAGAAGCTTCTCCTTTACTCTGTGCCCCGCGGTGACTTCCCGTTTGGGGGAGGGGAGCAAATCGGGCCACACGTAATCCTCAAGACCCAAGCTGGCTCTGCGTCCATTTCATCATAAGTGACCTAATTCTTTTCCGTATGAGAAGAATTTCAGGGTTTTGCCTTCGCGGTCGGGGTTGCCTTCCTGATCTGGTAACACTTGACCAGAGCGACCACAGATGAGCCTGTTTCCGAAGCCCTTTCTAGCCATTAACTCCATCCTGCTCTCCTTAAAGAGCCCACGTTTCCCATTTAGGTCTAGAACAGAAGCAGTTCCAGTGGAAAAAAACAGAAGGAGAAATGCTTCTGAATAATAATCCTTGGCATTCAGTTTTTCCTCAACTGAGGAACGTTTCAGTTGTAAACTTGGCGTTGTCCCTGAGTCGAGGACTGCCGGAACCAATAGCAGAGCTAGGAGCGCAGTGAAGGAAGGGGGTGGGGACAAATTAACTCTATAGTCAGGCGCGAAACACTGGAGTCTGTTTCCCTGTCACCTCTAAGCAAGATGCCAAGTGCCTCTGTTTTTCCTGGCAACTCTAAAGCAAGCCTGAACCCAGGCTCCAAATCAGCAGGAATCTTGGAACACAGTAAGGTCAGAGAACCAATTGGTCCCCTCCAATCAAAGCGGCATTCATTTTGTTTTTTAAGTGCAGAGTTGGTGGAGGATAATTTCCTCCCCTGCTGACAATCTATGTCAAAGCTTCAGCCTCATTGGAAACAGTTGTGATCTGAACTCTTTCAGGGGAAAGAAAAAATAATAATAATAATAATAACAATAAAGGAAAAATGAAAGAAAGAAAACACACACAACTCCCACATAACTCCAGCTCTTTTAATGGACAAGTTGACAGAATCCTTAACTAGCATCTCTCTGGGACCCCTTCATACTCACAGGCTGGAAAGGAGAGCTGTGTTTCATGGGATTAGAGATTGGTTGTGCTTCTGTCCATTAGGGAATATAGAAGAGGAAGCATTTTCAAGAACTTGATGCCAAACATTTTTCACTAGGGAATTTTACTCAATTACTTGCAAAATAGTCTCAAAGATGGTCATTTCATCATTAAAATGTCCTTTTGAAAATCGGCCACAGATATGTTGAGAGCTGATTTTGATTGGTGGCACTTTGGAAATTATGTGCTTGATTCAGCCCCATCCTCTCCTAAAGCCCTACCCACCACCTTTCCCCATCGCTGTTCCACTTAATTGAATTAGCCTCTCCCTTTTCGCCTGACCAGACATTGATGAAGATATACAGCAAACAACTCTTTAGCAGTTCTCTCTCCCTCTTATATCAGGGGAGTCCATCAACCTGGAGAGAAAACAAAAACAAAAACAAAAAAAGCCCTGGGGAGGAGAAGGGAGGGGAAGCTGATCAGACCTTTCAGAAAAGGCTGGAATTAGGAAAGAGTTCTCCTTGCTGAAAGAAATCTCTTTATAGCTTGATGTTGGTGATATGGCTAGTCCAGTAGGGATGGGTAAAGAGAGGCAGAAACATGCCTAGGATGCCGTTTAAACTCAATGCATCTGAGCCAAGGACTTTGCAGGGAAATGCGCCCCTAACCTATACTGATCTCGTCTAGCATGGTATCATCAATGGCCAGGGCACTATCAAAATTTCCATCATGCCTTCCATTCTTCTCCTTTTTAAAAAATGTAGTGCCACATTCCTACATGTTTTGTTTGGTTTAATTTTTAACGCTTAGCTTGGTTTGCTTCTTTGGCTATCCTCACAGGTGGGATCTTACTTCCCTGACCAGGGATTGAACCTGCATCGCCTATATTGGAAGCACTACAGTCTTAACCACTGGACCATCAGGAAAGTCCCTCATTCCTCTCTAACTAACCCAAATTCTCCTCAGCCTGCAAAAGGCAATTCGGACCCCATTTCTCCCATGTCGCTTTCCTTGGCCACTTTATCCCACCCTAGGCTCTCCTTTCTCCGAAATCTTTTTTCACTTACCATCACTATCACAGAGTCCAGCATTCCGCTAGTCAGCGTTCTTCTCAAGAACAGAGCTCAGAATCATAGAGACTCTGTAAGACTGCTACAGAGGCCTGCCTGGTACCAGTGACTGTGTCAGGAGGAGGTGGGGGAAGGCGGAGGGTATGCAGCCTCCTTGAACGTCTGCTGTAGGGACCTCCCTTCTGCAGATGAGGACAAACTGATGTATTTCTCACGGGGGAAGGGAGTTGAAATGACCAGTTGGAGAAGGGAAGGAAGGCGTTAAGTGGCAAGGAGGCAGAGGAGTGGCAAGGGGCCCTTGAGCCTGTGGAAGGGTCTGTTTTCCCAGAAGTCCCACAAGGCTGATACATCAAAGGGAGAAAGAGGAGACGGAGCTGGTCTGTGTGTTTTGGAAAGATGTTATCATGAAAGGTGCTCCTGAATCAAATTAATGCAGCATTTTCTGTGGTTGGGAATTTGTGTGGAGAGTCTGCCTGTACAAAGAAAAGGCATCTGTGGAATGTATGTTCTCCCTAAGTATGGAAATGTGATTACAAGCATCACAGACACCCAGGACAGGTCAGATAGGAGAGGCACGAAAAGCCTTTCTTTTATAACAATGGGAAAAATACGCATGTTTCTACCCTGGTGTCTTTACACATCTCCTCCGTTGCTGCCCCTTCACCAAATACACACACACACACACACACACACACACACACACACACTTTGTTCATTCTCTCCTCAGTAACTTAACAGGTTATGGTTTGGCTCTCTCTCTCTCTCCAAATTGTTCCCACCCCCAGCCTGTATTGCTCATTCTCTTCTCCCAAATTATTTAAAAGCCATCAAGCATTTAACGTAGTGCTGCCGTGATGTCACTTTCATTAAACCTTCTGTGATGGCATTAACTCTTCTCTGAAGCGCTCCTGCATTAGAGGTCTGCTCCATGTTCTCAGCACACGCATGTTGCGGGAGAGGGGGCAGGGAGGGTTATGTGTGCAAGTGTGCGGGTGCACACAAGTAGCTGCCCTAACGGGAACCAACGTTTCTTGAGGTTTAGGTTGGAGAACTCCTTCAACACGTGGTTGTGTTGCTGTTTAGTCGCTCAGGCATGTCCAGCTCTTTGCGAGCCCATGGACTATAACCTACCAGGCACCTCAATCCATAGGATTTTCCAGGTAAGAGTACTGGAGTGGGTAACCATTCCCTTCTCCAGAAGATCTTTCTGACCCAGAGACTGAACCCCTGTCTCCTGCATCGGCAGGCAGATTCTTTACCACTGAGCTGCCAGGGAAAGCAAACATGTGGTAGGCCTCAATACAAGTTAGTTGACCCAAAGGTGAATATTAGATCACACCCACGTGGCTATGGCGACTCCCCACTATGCTTAGTATTGAACCCTAGGACTTTGGGAGATACTGTATTCTTACGTCCCCTTGCCCCAGGGATAGAGGGGACTCAGAAAGGGCAAGAAGTACCTTGGGAACTCTCTTCCCTTTTCCTGATATCCAGCCTTGACTCTGCCATTTCCTTTCCCAGTGCTACAGAAAGGTAACCATCTCCTCTGTCTCAGACAGGGCATAAATGCCATTTCCCATCAGTACCAAACCAAGGGCAAGGATGCTCCAAAAGTCTTGGAACCATAGACTCTCAAGCAGTCCCACCTGGATAAGCATTTGTTCCATTACAACGGAAGTCAATAAGCCCTCTTTTCCCCACCTTGAGATAGGCACAGCAGATACTTAGAGATCAAAGTGACGCGTGGAGAGGCTGGAGGTGCTTCTATGCAGCAGGGGCAGAGGTGTCACAAGTCTGTCCTTTGGTAAGTGTGGGTCACAGGAGATTTAACCTTTGTAGGACGCCTGGGTTCACGGGCAAGTGGCTGGTTTCTGTTAAAGGTACCAGGCTATTTTTAAAAGGCTCAGGCCCGTTTTAAGAGTTGCTGTGATTTTCATACACAAACTGAATGGGTCTCAGAAAGAGGCATCGATTACTCAGGCCTCCGCTGATATTTTGTCACCTACAAATACAAATGGCTATACTTAGAAAAGAGTCCGGAAGGGCACCCTGTGTTAAACAGCTAACGGGATTTCCTACAAGACAGGCTGCATGTTCCACAAAGTTCCTCTTCTTCCTATTCTGAATAGGAATCATCATTATAATTTGCATTATATGTCACTTATTTTTATCATAATTTTCTGGTTTTTTATGTCTACCTTTATATTAAGTTTTATACTTAAGTCTACTGGAATATAACCAGAGAAGACACAGATGTGACCAGGAAACTGTAACTAGCACTTAAGGTGGCTCTTTTGACATCAACTCTGGATGGAATAGTGGGTCATGACATCGTATTGCCTTCTAAAGGGAGGAGGCTGAGTATGTGTGTCTGCATGTGTGATGATGCTAACAATCATAGCTACCATTTATTAAATGCTCAGTCTTTCCAGGTGGCGCTAGTGGTAAAGAACCCGCCTGCCGGTGCAGGAGATATAAGAGCCTCGGGGCCGATCCCTGGGCCAGAAGATCCCCTGGAGGAGGGTATGGCAACCCACGCCAGCATTCTTGCCTGGAGAATCACACGGACAGAGGAGCCTGGCAGGCTACAATTCATGGGGTCTCAGAGTCAGACTTGACTGCAGCGACTGAGCATGCATGCATTAAACGCTCGGCTTCTCATCCATAGCAGCTCTATGAGGTGAGACACTAAGAAATAGAAACTTTTAAGTGACTGTCTTGAGGACATAATAAAACTGAAATGGTAGGGCCAAGATTCAAACTCAATCCGTCTGATTCCAAACTATAGACTCTTCACCACTGTGAAAGTGAAAGTCACTCAGTCATGTCCGACTTCTTGAGACCCCATGGACTGTAGCCCGCCAGGCTCCTCTGTCCATGGAATTCTCCAGGCAAGACTACTGGAATGGGTTGCCATTCCCTTCTCCAGGGGATCTTCCCAACTGAGGGACTGAACCCAAGCTTCCTGCATTACAGGCAGATTCTTTACCATCTGAGTCAGCAGGGAAGCCCCTTCACTACTAAGCTTTACAAATAATAATTTATTTAGTCAGAGATACTTTGAGAAATAAGCATGTGAAAAAAAAGAGAAAACCAGGAACAGAATATGCTAAGTATTTTGCAAGTCTTTCTTGCCTTTTCCCCAATCTGCCATAGCTGACTGAACCTCAGGTGAACACTTGACGAAATAGCCATGGCATAGACTGATGAGTGCCCGAAAGACAAGCTAGTCAGTCAAATTCTTCCCAAGTGTTTAAACTAAGATGCACAGAGATACAATACTGGGGGGGGGGGCAGTTTTAGAACAGAAGTGAGTGAACTCTCTCAGTCGTGTCTGACTCTTTGCGACCTCATGGACTGTAGCCCACCAGACTCCTTAGTCCATGGGATTTTCCAGGCAAGAGTGCAGGAGTGGCTTACCATTTCCTTCTCCAGGGGATCTTCCCAACCCAAGGATTGAACCCGGGCCCTCCGCATTGCAGGCAGATGCTTTACTGTCTGAGCCACCAGGGAAGCAGTTTTGGAAGTGAAAGGATATATAATTTTAGGTGGCAGGGAAGCCATTTGGTAGCATATGGAGAATTAGTAAGTATAAAAAGGTGGTTGGTAAAATGGAGAAGAGAACAGAAACTTAGAGAAAATCTGAGATAAACATGCAGTGTTTGAAAGAAAAACTTACTCTTCAATTTTCTTGAGCTTTCTTGAATATGTCTGTTCTTTTCCCTTGAAATCCAGGTAGTCTAACCACACAGTATTATAATTAGTTTTCCATTGTGGTTACTCAAGGACACAGTATCTGGAACATAGTAGGTGCTCAAAAAGTGGTTTTCAAATGAAAGTATAAAAAAGATTAATCCTGAATAAACACAGAGCCCTGAGACCCTATGTTGAATAACTAACTGGGTGATTTTCTCAGCTCCTCTACTGTTTTAAGCTACACAGCAGAAGTTTCCCAACACTTGATTTGGTACAAAGTCTTTAACTTCCTCCCCCAAGTTTCTAACTCT
Source organism: Oryx dammah (assembly GCF_014754425.2). Lineage (NCBI taxonomy): Eukaryota > Metazoa > Chordata > Mammalia > Artiodactyla > Bovidae > Oryx > Oryx dammah. The sequence goes on along the minus strand of NW_024070205.1, from coordinate 5,911,589 downwards.
CATAGGCACTGTAAAGCTTGGAAAAACAATAACAGCTGTGTGCTTTCTTCATAACCCAAAGAGACTCTGATACCACCTACCACACCACCACAAGTAGAATTGCCAGATTAAATGTATGATGCCCAGCTAAAGCTGAATTACAGATAAGCAACAGATAATCGTTTATAACATGTGTCCCAAATAGCGCACTGTACATATATATACTAAAAAAAGAACTCATTGTTTATCTGGAATTCAAATTTAACTGAGCATCATGTATTTTTATTTGATAAATCTGGTACTCAACAAGGATACGCTTTCCCCCAAATAACCAGTTTCAGATGTCCAGTTCTGGGATTTGTCTTCTCACAGTAACTCACCCCATGAGAAGATGGTGACTTCCCTCCACTCCATACTGCATCTACCCACAAGCGCACCGGCACACATATGTAAGGATACAAACACACATCCACACACACATACGTCCTACGAAAGGACGCCCTATTACTTCGTGATGCTCACGAGATAGAAGTTACTAGATTCAAAGCATTGTTAAGCGTGCTGAAAAAAACGTGAGTGGAAATGGCAATGCTTTGACCTTTTCTCCTTCACTTTCAGTGGAGAGAAGTCTTAATATCGCCAGCACTGAGCAGGAAAGACCACTTTGCTAGACTTCACCCAACACCTGAAAGTGTTTCCAGCAAATCTAACTGGAATCTGCTACTCTGGCCAAGTCTTCCAATTATGAGCAAAAGCTCCTGCTACCCCCCCTTCCTGAGCAGGACAGCGGTGACATCACAGCATCCCTCTGGCAGGAAGTACCTACCCCTGCCTCCCAACCACACTTTCTTTGGGAAGAGCAATATAGAGAAGAGAGGTAAAGAATCGTAGCCTTGGTGCTTTTTGCGACAGCATCGCCCACTCCCAAACCCACATAACCATCATTGCGGCCTCCTGCCCGATACGACTCATGTCTAGGGGATGTGGTCACCTCCCCCACAGCCGTGTTCAGAGGCCGCAAGTGAGAGGGAGTGTCTGTGTTTTGCACTCGAGGTCCCAGATAGCCTCTGTGTCACAATCATAACGTAAAGTCTTTATCGATTAAGACGTTCCAAAACCTCCCTCATTCAGTTGCCATGGTCATCTTGCGGCTCAATATAGAGACTTTGCCAAGGTCGCAATGAGACACTTACAGACGAGGGCCTGAAGAGCTGGGACTCAAACTCTGACTTTGCCTCTCCCAGCCCAGAGCTTCTCCCCACCTCCTTACCTGGCTCAGGTGAGAATGTGCGGCCTCTGCCATAAGGTTTGCTGGGAGATGAAATAGCCTGTCTCTAAGGAAGGCATGGACTGGCCCCTCTTGACGCCCAGGAAGGCAGAGACATTAAAAATATGTTTTCCAACAGGTGAGACGAGCACGGTGGGTCAAAGAAGAGAGCTGGATTCAAAACTGCCCAACCCCAGAGTAGACCAACCTTCCATAGCCAGGGCAAGAGCTAGTGCTTGTCAGTTATCCAGGGCACAACAGATCGCTGTGGAGGGCACACGTGCTCCTAAACCATTGCACTAGATGCTAAATGAAGCAATTAGAGATGAAGGGGACATTTTAATTACCAGGCTTGGCCGGCTCCGAAGGGGCCCAAATTTCAAGTGAATGTGAAAACTCAATTATGCTGAACGGGAGCAAGACACCTGGCATCATGGGGCTGATTATCTGGAAGCCTGAGGTGAAGGGAAACGATGCCAAAGAATAGAGCAAGGGAGAAAGGGGAAGTCACGTGACAAAAAACCTCATAAGACAGCAAGAAAATGCAAGAGATCCGTAACATCCTGAAGTGTGGGATGAACCAGCCTCTCAAGGGAGAGTGGGCAAATTAGTCCCATTAGCAATTTTAGAAACTCCCTCTTTTCTTTCCTCTAATGGATATACGATTTTCATTTTTTAGCTTCAAACATCTCATGAACTTTTCACCTTTCCATTTTTTTCCAAAGCCTAATTTCTACTTGCCTCCACCACCAGCAACCCTGGGACAGGAGCCACAGCAATTCTGTGCTGCTGCTAAGTTGCTGCTAAGTCGCTTCAGTCGTGTCCAACTCTGTGCGACCCCATAGACGGCAGCCCACCAGGCTCCCCTGTTCCTGGGATTCTCCAGGCAAGAACACTGGAGTGGGTTGCCATTTCCTTCTGCAATGCATGAAAGTGAAAAGTGAAAGTGAAGTCTCTCAGTCGTGTCCAACCCTCAGCGACCCCATGGACTGCAGCCTACCAGGCTCTTCCACCCATGGGATTTTCCAGGCAAGAGTACTGGAGTGGGGTGCCATTGCCTTCTCCAAATTCTGTGTTAGCTTGTCCTTTCTGGAACTTTCCAAATGAGATTCACCCTAAGATACCCCAGGAGAAAGGGAAAGAGTAATTGGTATTGGGTAAGGGTTCTGGTGTATCATATTTCATAGTTGAGGAGTATTCCTTTAATAATAATAATTAAAATTCTAATGTGTACAGAATTAAAAAATTTTCTTTCTCCTTCATCTCTGTTTTAAATCTGTTCAAAATAAATTAGAGTCAAAAAGGCAAACCTTTGCATAAAGACGTTTTACACTTGTGATGGACATGTCTAGAGAATGCGGGAAATATCTAGTCTTCCATGTTTAAGGCTACTGCTATTTTATGTACCATCGAACGCTCCATGCCTATGAACAGATCTGTTTTCAGACAGATACAGAGAGTCAGCTAAGCTCACCCTCTGGTCAACTGATTCACTGTCATTCACTAGCCTTGCAGCATGTTGGATTCAGATAAGCTAAATATGTTAGCTCCAGAGTTGAAACCAGAACCTGAATATCTGGACTCCTGGTCCTAGCATTTCCCCCAGGTGATGTTACGTGATATCTTTGGGATTTTGCCTAATTTCTAAACATAAACGTATGGTCCAATTTATCCTAGGTCAATTTCTCATCTTTTTTTTTTTTCTTTTTCTTCTTTTCTGTTCCTAGGCTAAACATATTTTGACTCCACATAATCTCTTTGCCCAGTACTAAGAATGTCTAGAAATAGAGATAAGAGTTATTCATTTACTCGTCCTCCCGTCTTCTTATTTTCACAAGATTGGGGCCAGCTAAGATCACTGTGTGATGTTAGGAGGAGGCTTGCTCTTTCGCCATGGTCCACAGTGTGGGTGGGGGTAGGGGGGTTTACAGCGCTTTTGGATGAAACTTGCCTCACTGCCCAGCAGGGAGAGAGGGCTCTTTTCAGACTGAAAGTCAGCAGCATCATGGGAAAAGAGCTGACAGCTGAATAGGACAGGAGACAATAGTTGTTTAAGAAGAGCGGGCCGGTCCCTGAGAAACAGGCCTGCCCTCTAATGAGTGGAACCATCCCTGTGCGCTGCGCTGGGAGGAGGACGAGAGCCTTTCAATGAAGATACATTGTCTTCAATTCCCAAAGCAAAGATCAGTGTCCCAGAATCATGGTTTGAAATGGTTTTCTCTATGTCAAGGAGTCCACGCCTCTGCTTTCAGGATTTTGAATATCATCTCAACAAAAATATCTGTGCAAATGTTGGAGGAAGTGGCCACAGGCAGCTGGTATATTTCAAAAACTCCCCAAGGAGAACTACATCCCAACCATCTCCTTTATTTGGCCCCATCCCCACTTCTCCTTCTAGCAGGAAGAAGTGTATGAAGTTATGTGTTCATAGCCCCTCCCCTGCCCTTTTCGCACCTTTCCCATACTTTTGGCCGTCAGATCAACTTGTAAACAGCAGTCCTTTCCCTCCCCTTGAGACAGCTAGGAAAGCTTTGTTCCCTTTTAAACAGATGGGGGAAACCAAGGTAGAATGTGCCATTGAGCAGGGGGCCCTGGAGACTGGCAAATTCTGGTTCCCAACCTACCCACGCGGTCCACAGAGAAGAATGAACTTTCTCTTTCTCCCTGTAATTAAATCAGACCGTCACCACTTCAGTAAAACAACATTTGTTTAGGGATGAAAGAGGGACGTGGCGTGTGGTGCAGACTTCCCTTTGAGCAGCCCTGATGGAAACAGGACCAGGCCCATGTGCGCCCAGCGGCGCCCTTTTGTAGTACACGCCATTCATCACTGCCTTTGAGGGCAGCTAAGCGGAGGGCAAGAAAGAGAGAAAAAAACGACACGAGCTTCCAAAAACACAGTGGTGTTTTTCCTCTTTTCTTTTCCCTGTTCATTTAAAAGTCCAAAAATATAAAGTGCAGGGTTCAGTTAATCAAAATGCTTTCTACTCCAAAGGCCCTTTAATCTGAGGAGACAATTCACAAACATCTCTTCCCCAGGCATTCCCCTTTCGCGTTCCATTAAGAGGAAGCTAATGCAGCCTTAAGTTGAGTCGGAGTAGACCGGGGTGCTGTGTGCAAATTTGCCCAGGTCAGTGTTCAGACCCGCTGCTCAGGACCCGCAAGTAACACATCCTCCTGTTGAAATCCTCCTCCCGCCCCGTCAGCTCTACCCCGTTTCAGGAAAGCCCACTATATGAAGCACTCAGAAAATAGGCAAGTTGTCGCCATTACAAAAGCTTCTGTGGGTAAATGGGAGCTGCTAAAAATCTTCAGTGGAAGTAGGGAAGCCTGGGTTCACTTACCCATGAAGGCATGAGTTTCTTTTTTCTCTAAACCAACACAAACTATGTCAAGACCCTCTGCTGAACATCAAGGTTAAAAGGTGAAGAAAATATGAACCTCCCTCAAGCATTGCAGGCCTGGCTCAGTCCAATGATCAGCTGTGTCCTTGAGTTAGTCACTCAAGCAATGTGGGTCTCAGATCTCCCTTTTGAAGAAGAAAAATAATAGCTGGCTTCCCTCTAGCTCACAGAGGGAGAGGGTAGTAAACCTGCGCATTTAAGTGTTTCTTTACAGATCATTAACTGCTCTGGGGAATGGAGGGTCATAAGAATAATAGAATTTTTGAGCTAGATGGAACCAAAGAAATCAACTATTCCAACCTTTTCATATAAGAAGGGAGTTCTGAGAGCTAAAATGTTAGGAGGCTCTGTCTGTCGAAAATCTATCAGAAATGAAAACAAAACATCTTTGAAATAATAATGAAAGATAGAGGTTTAGGTTTCATGATTCATATCCCTTTGTGGGAGGCAGGAGAGGTCTCAAGAGTAGCAATCAGGAAAATTGGGTTCTAGTCTTGAATTTTTCACTAACCAGCTAAGTCCATAGATGAATGATTTAACATCGACTGACTCCCAGTTCTATCACCTGTAAAATGAGAAGTACAGATGGGGAAACATGGTTCAATGGGGACACAGTGGGCTTTGGAGTCCTACAGAACTGGGTTTGCGTTCTGTCTCTGCCACATTTTATCTGTGTTCACCAGGGGTTTAAGTCACCTAAATGTGACTCCTTGAGTCTCAGCTTCTACTTCTGTAAATTGGGCATAACCCACTCTCTAATGGGGTTGTTAGGATTAAATATGCCACTGCATATAAAGCACTTTGAACATGGTGAGTACTTTTAATGAATGTTAATTCCCTCCCTTCCTACATAGATAACCCCTTCCAACATTAAAGTGCTATGACTATTAAATGTCTCCTTTAAAAGGGATCTCATATAAGTCTATTGGTTTTACTGCTTTCTCACCCTACAAGGTAGGGAGAAGCCAGACACTTTTCTTCTAATAGAAGATGAAACAGGCCCCTGGAAGTATGACAGCTCACTCAAGGTCACAATGTCTTAGCCACAGAAATGGAAGTTGAACCAGGTATCCCAGCTTCTAGGCTGGAGGCATTTCTCAAAACAGCCATTTGTGGCTAAGAGAGGGGAACGCTTGTCATCAGCCAACTTGCCATGAATTCAAGTGGGTAAAAAGAACAATAGAAAGGAGAGAAAGAACTCATATTTGAGCTAATGGTACCACTGATGGCTCATTTAATCCTCAGTAATCCCATGGGATAGTAAGTATCCCCATTTAGGAGATGAGAAAATGGAAGAACAGAAGGGTAAAAGAATTTGCCTAGGATTCCAGACTTGTCGATGATGAAGCCAGAATTCATCCAGGTACAAACCAGGTACTCTTACCTGATCTCACACAGGCCTGGAGTCATCACCATGGTGCATGCGTCTGGGGTCAGCAGAGCTCTTTGTGTCACCAAAAAAGACTCAGTTTCTAAGACCCTTCAAGGAACCCTCTCTTCTAGTCCACGGTCTCATTCATGAACTTTGATACAAGCCCCCTAAGAGTATTTCTCAGCTTGAAATTTACTTATACCTCCCTCCTACACCCTCGCTCAGAGCCAAAGAGAAAAGCCAAAGGGGTCTGGGGCTTCTAGGGACAGTAGTCAACACCTCTGACCATTCCTGAGTAAACAGATCTGGTCCTTTCATAGGCTTCAAAGAAGGGACTGAGGAAGTCCAGGACCTGGGAACATGTGGCATGCTTTAAGGCTAAAGCCAGTAGCTGATGATAAATGAAAAAAGACTTTTTAAACAGAATGAATGTAAATGAGAAAAGAAGCCCCTGGTTAGGGAAGTTATTCTAGCAAGTGGCTATATAAATGTCTTTATATTGTTATTTCCAATATTAGTTTGTTGTTCCTCCATGAAAGCTGATTTATTTGAAATGTTATTACTAGAAACACCCTAATCTTTTGGTAATAATTCATATACTGGAAGATTACAGTTTTGGAAGGAAGCCCAGCGCTGTCTGGAATCCTATTTATGGATTAAAGGATTTGAACAGCATTGCAAGCAAGATCTCTAAAGAGTAGGATAATGTAAACCTGGTTCCATATAAAATGCTTTACCCCAGCTGTAGTAACCCCATTAAAGTCAGATTGTCAGAGGACACTGGGCATGAGAACTTTCATTACAATAAAGCAGGGTATCACTGCCCCTGAAGAGCAGGGATTTTTCAAGCCCAATTGCCCCTTGTCTTGACAGACCATGCTTAACTTTGCATTTCCCCTTCCCCCTAGGACATACAACTTCATGTGATAGGTCCTGACTTCTTGAAATGCGATATCCAAGTGAAGGAAGGAGAAACAGTAATTTGGCACAGCAGAGCAATCGTGGAGCTAATGCAGTTTATCTGCAGAGCTAGGATCACGTGGACCAGGTACTTTGTATTCTCAGAAGCCTTCAGGTTGAGATCGATCCTGTTCTACCAAAAGTGCTCTTTTAGGAAATAGTAAGTAGTCCAGGCTTTGATGCTGGAAGAGCCCAAGGAAGATTAATTAAAGTCAACAAGACCTGGCAAAGATTGCCGTTGACCGTAGGGAGGGCAGAACACCCAACAGATGCCGCAGAGCCGCTGAAGCGAAGAGCTGGGCAGCCCTCTTCCTTCTGAGGGCCCTGGGGAGCCCTGGTGCCCTGACAAACAGTGGCAAAGCCCCAGGAGACGCACTCAGGGCCACCTAGGTCCACTCTTCATTGGTGGTGTTGTCACGAGGCGGTCATTTAATCTCTTTGAACCTTAGCTTCTTCATCTTTAAAGAGACAGTATCTACTTGCAAAGCTGTTGTGAGAATTTGATGCAATCAATTTGCCAAATGTCCAGCGCGTGGAGGCTGGGAAAGGAATGGTAGCAGCACCATGACTGCCACCAAACAACTGACGCCCTGTAGGAGGGGGTCCAGTTTCTACATCAGACTCTCCGCGGCGGCTTTGCCTCTTTATCACAAATCCCTGCTGCTGCTGCTGCTAAGTCGCTTCAGTCGTGTCCGACTCTGTGCGACCCCATAGATGGCAGCCCATCAGGCTCCCCCATCCCTGGGATTCTCCAGGCAAGACCACTGGAGTGGGTTGCCATTTCCTTCTCCAATGCATGAAAGTGAAAAGTGAAAGTGAAGTCGCTCAGTCATGTCCGACTCTTAGTGACCCCATGGACTGCAGCCTACCAGGCTCCTCCGTCCATGGGATTTTCCAGGCAAGAGTATGGCAAACCCAGAATGCCATCAGAACTGGCTGGGGCTCAGCAGAAGCAGAGATACAGTGGGAGGGAGGCAGGAAGGGAAAAGATAGACCAATGTCACATTCTCCTTCAGCAAAGATACTGCCTATTAACACAGAGTCATCAAGCACCTCATGAACATCATCTGCCACATAAATAATGGATGATAATTCTAATTATACCACCATCTAAAACTTGACTTAGGAAGTCTTTATTTTTTTCTGTAACTTATTTCAGTCACCTCAACCAGATCCTCTTTTATTTTATGATTCCAGCCTCTGTTCAATGATTCAGGTCTGGGTTCTGACATTGGATACAGCACAGAAGAAATGTCTTCTCAGACCCACTGAAATGGAATGAAAGCATTCCAGGGCACTTGGAGGCTCCAGAGAAGCAGAGAGCATTATTTTTAAAAGGTTTGTTTTGAACGACTTGTGTGAGCATCCCTGGGGGACTATGGGAGTCCCTTTTATTAAAATCAGGTTTCTGGGTTCCAGATTAGAGCCATTAAATCAGAATTATCTGAGAATGGGCCCTAGGAATCTGCACTTTTAACAGGTTCCCAGAAGAGCTTTATTGCACTAAACTTCGAGAATGGCTGAGTGTAGGAATTTCCAGGGAGAAGCCAGAAGTAGTGCCCTTCAGGACTGCCCATGAAGCATGGTGATAAAGGACAATTTCATTGCATTTTACTGTTTACAAAACGCTTTCACCAACATTATCACATACTAAAGAGTGTGCATATAAACAAAACGGAGATATCCACACTGCAAATTATTTATATTGACAAACAATACCGTACACCTTATCGACCCAGATCAGAGAAAAGGCTGTTCTACATAAATATATTTCCTAGGAAAATAAAAACTAGAACATAACCCTTTGAATGCCAAGTATTTGAGACAATTAATCCTAGTACTATTTTAATGAATTTTATAGGTCCCTGCCTTAGTAAACCAAGGAACTCAAACATAGTTTATCATTGCCTCGTCTCAGGGTCTTCACTAGGAGCATCTGCTTTTGCAGGAAGCTCTAGGGGCAGTGAAGATAGAGCTTGGAGGCATAGTGATGTGCTCTGGGCTCTGCTCCCAGGAAACACTCTTTCTCCTGACCTTTGGCGGCCCCAAGCTGGAAGCACTTTTCTTGCTGTTTACTGTGTTTCAAGCTTCTCTTTGAATTGACTAGCCAATGTCACTTCCTGCCCTTGGGACACAAAGCACCGCCTCCCTCACCCTTTCTGATGATATACTACTAGTATTTTAAGGCAGAAGAAAATTGAGAAGGTCATAATTGTAAGTACAATATGAGGAAATCACCTCTGAGAGTTTCTGAATAGATGGTCCCAGGAATAATATTCACGAGACTGAGGGTGAGTTATGTTCATCAGCTCAGAGGTCTGTTTCCAGCAGGGTTCAGGAAGTTGGAGAGGACATCCCTCTGACCTCTGGCTAAACAAGGTTAATGGTTGCAGAGCCCTGAGGCTCTCAGAGCAGAGTGCCTGCTTACCAGAAAGATGGGACCAAGGACCTGGAGTCACTTATATATTTACCACCAGAGCATGGAGGGAAGGGACATGGAAGACACATGCATCACTCATAAAGAGGAGACTGAATATTTCTGGGTGAATCTGTAAGAATTTTTTTCTGTGAAGACTGTCAGTTAAGCAACTTGGATTAGCGATAGAACAAGGAGGGGATTTGCTAGCGCAGGGTTCTCTGTCTCTGCTCTCGTCTCTGCTGCTGTGTGTGCTGACAATGCTCTCATCTGCACGTGCTGCACGTGAACGTTCTGCAGCAGGAAGCGTGCTCTGCACTCAAACCAGCCTCTCTTAGAATCTGAAGGAGAGAGAGGCCTCTTAGGTGCGCACTCTAAAACTTCTGCTTTAAGAAGTTTTGCGATTAAATCAGTACGGTTCATATTTCCACCTCTTGAACCAATCACTTGTGGAAGGATGAATGGTCGGGATGAATAGGTCTTGTGCCCATTACTGCAGTCAGGGGTACTCAATGCCATGATCAGCAGCCCATTGTAATCATAAGGTGGATCAGAAGCACCTCCCGAAAGGAAGTGGGAATTGATCTTAGCAGGGGGGTGGGACAGATGGTGCAGAAATTAAACAAGAGATATCAACTGCGGCAAAACAACAGCTCAAGGCCCATCTAACCGCAGCACCATGGGAAGATCAGGTAAGGATGACGAGGGTCAGATCAGGGAAAGCTGCAGAGGTGTCAGCGTCCACGACGCTGAGCCCCCTCTTCCCACGGAATCCCCAGCAGAAGACTTTTAGTGAGGAGACCATTTTATTTCAGTGACTGTATCAGCCAGTGGAGACCAGGTTTCCCTGTGGGAACCGCTAGCCTGCAGATCTCAGCACTTAGCACGAAGCTTTACCCCTCGGTACTGGGCACACCCAGTGCAGGTTGCATCTGAGTGTCACTGTCTGCACTCAGACCAGGCTGGTGGAGCGGCCAGGGTCTGAGAAGGATGGGCCACCTCTCAGTTCTAGGAGCCTCTGTCTGGAAGTCACCCTCCATTTCTGTTCGGGCAAGTACGTGAAATTCTGCCATAAATCTGGGAAGAACTTAACAGACAACACTGCTGCTGCTGCTGCTGCTGCTGCTAAGTCGCTTCAGTCGTGTCCAACTCTGTGCTACCCCATAGACGGCAGCCCACCAGGATCCCCCATCCCTGAGATTCTCCAGGCAAGAACACTGGAGTGGGTTGCCATTTCCTTCTCCAATGCATGAAAGTGAAAAGTGAAAGGGAAGTCACTCAGTCGTGTCCGACTCTTAGCGACCCCATGGACTGCAGCCTACCAGGCTCCTCCATCCATGGAATTCTCCAGGCAAGAGTACTGGAGTGGGGTGCCATTGCCTTCTCCACGATGGACAACACTAGTGACTACCAAAGATTCTGTGGATTCCCCAGCCTCCAAAGGAAGGGGGGGGGTGGAGAGAGAAAAGAATGGTTCCCTACCAGATTCTACCCAGTGAAAGGAGCACCCTGGGTTCACTCCCAAGCCTCCATCCTCTATTCGAACCATTGCTCCACTCCACTGGAACTTAATAAAGGATTCTGATGTTGTTGTTTTCAGGAGAGGAGAAGCAGAACCTTCCAACTTTCTACTGGAATACTTAGAGAATGTGAGAGAGAACAGGGCTATCTTGGCCGTGCCATGGTCCCTAGGTAGATATAGCTATCATATAGATAATCATATACATGTCTGGTTGGCAATAAGAGTAGAAAATCTGGGAGGGAACTGGGCAAGAGCTTGGAATATCTTAACAGATTTACCTGGGGGAGACTGTGGAAATGATATCCATCCAGAAAATGACACCTGCTAAGCCCAGTGAAGCTCCATATGTAGCATCAAGAATAAAAAACAAAATACCCTCCCAAACTAGGAGAGAAATGAAGAAATAAAGAAAGAACAGAAAGAGAGTGGAAGGAAGGAAAGAAGGAGGAAAAGAGACAGCTTTCTGATGAGTGATTAGCTTATACTGGCATAGGTCAGACATTTATTCATCTACCATTTGCTAAGAAACTACTCTATTGATCAAGTACTAAAGTTACAAAGATGACTAAGACACAGTCTTTGCCTCAAGAACTTAATTTATTCTAGGCAAACAGGCAAGTAAAGAGAAAACATAAAATCAGGGTGATACTGCTGTGTCAGAAGCAAGTCCAAACATTGCAGGCACCCCAAGAACAAACACCTATCTCAGCCTTGATCCATGGCAATCAGCTATGCACATCGATGCAAAGGCAGTCTCTGAATCCATCCTACAGGGTAAGTAGGAGCTAACCAGAAAAAGGGAAGGCAGTTTGAGGGAGAATATTCCAGGGAGGATGGAGTGCATTTGAAGAATTCCCAGGTAACGAAAAGAGGTGCTGTAAGTAAAACAGTATGAAATTAGGATGGGAACAGTGATAAAAGGTGAGACTGAAAAGAACAGTTTATAAAGGGCTTTGGGGTGGGTTTGCAAAAGAATTTGTATTTTATCCTGAGATTAATGAAGATAATTTTAAGCCAGCAGCCAAAATGGTCAGATTCAGTTTTTTGTAACTTAATTTTTTATTGAAGTATAGGTGACTTACAATGTTTCAAATGTACACAAAAGTGATTCCATTATACATACACATTGAAGTAAGTCAGAGACAAATATCTATGACATCATTTATATGTGGAATCTGAAAAAATGGTGCAAATGGAACTTGTTTAACAGAAGTAGACTTGCAGACGTAGAAAAGAGACTCACGGTTACCCAAGGGGAAAGACGAATGGAAGGATAAATGGGGGATTGGGGATTGACAGATACACGCCACTACCGTATGTGAAATAAATAAATACTGTACAGCGCATGGAGCTAGATCCGTGGTTTAAATCAACCGTCGTGGTTAAATTATGAGATGGACCAAAACAGTCCAGGACTGGAGGCGGAGGTGGGGAGCAGTCAGGGGGTTCTTATAATAATCCCAGGAAAATACTGAATCTAGAGAGCTGAGGGAGAGGTGGGCATCGACGTAGCCCTAATCAGCTGTGAGGGGAAAGCAGTTGCTTGGGAAGGAAGAGACGGGCTCTAGAGTCCTCTGGACCAGCGTAGGACACCGTCCTATTTAGTTTCTTCCTGGGTCCCTCCTATTAAAAAAGGTTTGCTGAGAACCTTGACACTTAGAGAGTAAAGCTGATGGGTGATCCTGCCTCCTGTACCCTATCAACCTCATTCCCCTAGAAGTTATCAAGTGTATGGTGTTGAAGAGACCACTTCAGCATCACCCAGAGGCACCTCAAATAAATAACAGCCAAGAACAACATGCGTGGTCAAAACCATTCTAAAGAATCAGGTGGTGTGTGCCCAGAGAAGACTCCGATACTGAAAGAGCAAGGCGCTTAGAGACATGTTTCTCTCCATCCCCACAGAGCTTACCAGACACTTCCCAGAACTTGGGTCTATGCGTCGCCAGAAAACAATATGCATAGAGTTATTGCACCCCCTCCCAAACACAGCCCATGCTGCTGCTGCTGCTGCTGCTGCTGCTGCTGCTGGGTCACTTCCATCATGTCCAACTCTGTGCTACCCCACAGACAGCAGCCCACCAGGCTCCTCCATCCACAGGATTCTCCAGGCAAGAACACTGGAGTGGGTTGCCATTTCCTTCTCCAACATGGCCTATAAATGATGATATTTTTGTCTTAAACAATGTACAACCAGGGCTCAGCACTGCACTTTTTTCAAAACATCCTGGACTCAGCCCATTAATGATACCACAGCAGCAGCAAACAGGAGCCCACGCCTCAGGGCCATAGTCACGGCAAAAGATGCCTAAGTCCCGCTGGGAACAAGACAAGGATATCTGTTCTTCCTCCTGGAGAGTCAGGTGCTTTGAGGCAACAAGTCTACCCAAAACCAACTGAACTTATTAGAATAGTGAGGGGGGGAAAGGGTAGCAGCCAGACTATTGAAAAATGGGAGAAAATTCAAGGAAACTCCATTCATTTCAACTCACCATCTTTGGGATGTGTTTGTTTGGGGAAAAACAACACTGATGGACAGGCAGACAGGTCTAATAAACTGTAGAGTCTCAGCATCCCTTTCTCCACTTTCCCAACCTACACTTGTGTTTGGAATCAGGTCTACATGGCTTTAGGAAGAGTCCCTCTGTCTTGTGAGTAATTCACAGAGCCTTCCCAAGTCCCCAGGGACTGACTACTAGCTCAAGGCCTCAGTGGCAAGTGTGGAACCCTGAGATGGGATCCATATGAGTTTCCAGCAATACCCAAGGCCTCACAATCAGCCAAGGCACCCAGTCACACATCCCAGCCCCTCTTCGAAGCCTGTCTATGACAGTGTTGCTTTGAAATCCTATCTGATCAGGCAGGACTTCTTAGCGATACCATTTTCTGTTCTTTTGAAGATGGTGGGCAAGAATAGGTGCAAGAATGGCAGCTGTAAGCCTTCCCAGGCATCGTCCCACTCAGACACAGACCTTTCACCTCATCACCTGTTTCAGGGGAAATAGCTGGAAGTACACACAGTTGTGTTTTGTGTGGATGTTAAACACACCACTCTGCACGGTCAAGATGTCACAGCATCACCTTTGTCCTGGGCTCGGCATGTTGCCAAGGAAAGGAGGGTTCCAGGGTGTGGGGCAGGGAAAGGCTGCCCAACTGGACACTTTCATCTGGTCTCACGGACAAAAGGATGTGAGTCTTTACCTGGAGTGATTTGAAGAACTTCCTGACTTCTCTTTGCTGCTAAACCAAGTCAAAAGGACATCCTGACTAGTTATCTGTGATGAATCAATTTCCACCATAATAGTATCACTCTTTGAGTAATAATTTTGTTCCCCAGTGGTCTGATATAAAGACATAAACTAATACAAGAAGGATTTTGGTTTCGGGCTTGAATCAGTCACTAATCTCTCAGGTTTCCACCTAACAAACCTGAGACGTGTGGAACAGGACCAAAAGCTAGGGTTATTTAGGTTACTGGGTGCCCAGGTGAGGAAGGATGATAAGACATATGACGAGTCTTCCATTGCAGTAGGAAAGGAGCCTTGGTAGCGGAGGTGGGGAGACAATGGTAAACAGCAGCAACTATATCCCTCACTTGGCCCTTTGTTCAAGGCCTGTCTTGACCCCAGGCTCAGTCACCACTGGATTTCAGTGCTGAAGAAATTTCAAGAGAAATGCAGGGCAAAGGTTCAGTCTCAAGCACAACTGAACCACATTTCCTTCTAACAAAGTGGCATGTGCATTGATGCTTTTATGTCAACGTATCAATAGAAACACTTCTCTCTTTTTTTACAAGGACTGTATCAGCAATTCTGTCAGACTTTCAGAAAATGTTAGTTTGTTGGCACTTAAATTTTATCTTCTCTGCCTGCATATCTACTGACCCCCAACTGGGAAAAAAAAGCTTTCCTGTCTAGTCATTAATGATGTATACACAGTCACTTAGGAGAACTAGAGGACTCATTCTTCAAGGAAGTATGTTGGAGCTTTTTTCTTCCTTATAAAACAAATAGTAACCGCCTCCAAATGTATGTGCCATTTAAACTGTTTTCTTCATTGGGCTTTCTAGTACCCTTCTTAGAGAAATAAGATCTCAGAAAAATGTCACTTTATTTTTTTAACCAAATTAAGAAAGTAGGTTTAATTTGGGGTGTGGGAGGAGGAGAGCTTCTTAGGAAGGCTGCTATAATTTGAAAGAAGTTATCAAGAATAATTTGGGGAGCTTCTTCTGCAGAAGTCTGCTTAAATGGAATGCTCAAGATAGCAGCCCTGCCTACAGAGAGGGGCTCTGACATAAATGACCTGAAGCGCTCTCTTCCAGGCTCAAGAGCTGTAACCCTGTAGCCTGGTCCTTCCTTTCTGGATCCCTTGGTAAAGCAAGAAAGCAGAATACCTTGTCCGTCCTGTTCTCCTAGCATACTGAGAAATCTAATGGGATAAAAGCTCAGGTTTGCATAAGAAGTAAATCAGAGTGAGTCCATCTCCACAAATTCTGAGCAGAGCCCATCTTGATAAATAAAATGTGACATTCATAACAAACAAACCAAAAAGCAGATAAAGGATGAGAGCCCTCAGCATTAATGCCAGAAAACCTTTGGCGATAAATAAGTAATATTATAATAAAAGATATTATAATGCGTTGTCATTTGTAGGAAGAAATGTAATATAGTCTGAGGAGGAAGATAGATGGCTCAAGTTGTTTCTCTGACAGTGGAAGTAATAGCTATTGAATGTTATGTTTAGCATATCATAAAATCAGCGTTAGCAGGCAAGACAGCCCTCAAGCCTTCCTGAAGTCCGCATTCAGCCTTTTGACATCAGCAAGGAAAAGGCCTGCAATGCAGCTCACCTGGGATGGATGACCTCGATTTAAACCAAATCAGATGAGACAGAGCTTCCCCTCGGCCCTCAGACTGAAGTGGAAATGAACTTGGGGTGACTGGAGAACGTCTTTCTTCAGCCCCTTCTGTACCTGCTATCCCCAAGGGGCTCCTGCCAAGCTCGAGCTTGAATTCATGTCACACTGAGAACTTCTCTAAGCTCTCCTTATACATGGAGGAGCCATGGACCAATTCAGGATCTCCTTGGAGCTGCTGAAAATCCTCCTTCTTCTCACCTCACCAAAAAAAGAAATATGCGCAAGTACCTACCATGTTGCCTGACCCGCCTCTCCCTTATTTATTATGCCCACTCTAGCCCCTCTACCTCAAGGAGAAGAGAGAGCCCCTTGCATCTGTGAGACAGCAGAGCCTGACCTCCCTACCATTTCCAGCTGGAGCCCTGCAGCCTTCCTCATTGTAGGGAAAGGAAAGCCAGTCGCAAGAAATAATTCAACCAAGTGCTCACACAGGAGGGGGCTTCGCTTGTGCCAAATGATGCAAAAAGAACACTAAATTATTTACTTTTTTTTTTTTTTGGTAAATTATCTGCCAGGAAAGCCCACTAACAAAATATCCTGGGCAAAATGTATCCAACCTTTTTTTTTTTTTCTCTCTCTTTTTTTTTTTTTTCATTACAGGATGAATTTGAGAAAGGATTCAGATAGTCCTCCGTCTATGCTTCCCAGGAGCTGTAACCGTGGCAGTAGTAACTGAGTACTGCTACTCCTGGGCTTCACCGACTGCGAAAAATGGGCCGTGGACTCTGTGAAAGAGCTGGGCTCAGAAGAATGCAGGAGGATGGCTAGGAAGACAGATACATGTGTCGTATTTCCTGAGAGGACTTGATTTACTGTGAATTTTTCTTCTTTTCTGCCTAAATCTCAAGGTAAAAATTCCATCCGAAACCTCTGGCTCCCTCCCTGTACCATCAACATCCATCTCAGAAATGGGAAGAAGTGTCCTTTGCTCACAAAAGTATTCTAGGAGCCACCATCTGTCCCTGTTGTTTATAGAAAGAGAAAGAAAATCCTCCAAGAAGAGCTCTGGGTGGCGTGGCTGAGCAGGGGGTGATGGCAGACTGTGCGTGGGCGCTCGGCGAAGGAGACACTCACAGGCCAGGAGAGGCAGGGTGGCTGCTCCTTCCCTTCCCTAGGTCCTGGTTCAAAAACCTTGTAGAGAAGAGAGATAGACATCGAGAATCTTCTTCACAGAGGGCTCTGTGCTAGGTGTTCTAAGTGGTATTAAAGGCAGCCCATCCTCAAGGAAGCAAGGAGATGCATACTCTCAAAATTAAGATGATGGCCAAGCAGGACAGTATTCACCCGCTCGCAAGGTCGGCAGACCTAGTTTCTCATGCCCATGACCAGTCTCCTCTCAATAAGCAGGAGAGGCAGTTTAAGAGCTGGAGCTTTGAAATCTTAGCCACTTGACTCTGCAGCCTACTTTGACCACTTAGTTAGTTCTGGGATGCTGGGCAAGTTATCTTCAGCTCTTTGAGCACCGAGTATCGTGATATTGAAAAGCAGACAGTCATTGTGGCCACTTCATGGGACAATTGAATGAGTTTGTGGATGCAAAGCACTTAGCACAGCGTATAGTAAGTGCTCAATAAATGCTGGCTGAAAGGAAGCTGAAGATGTGCCAGACACTGGGCTTGAAACTGTCTACCCAGATGGCTGATGTGTTACTCTCCAGGAGTTTACAGGACAATAACTCAGAGTCAAATAACCATAGCAAAATGGCAAAAACACGTACTAAGCTGCCTGTTCTTGTTAAGAGGCTGGAGATGACATAGTCCTTTATTTGGATTGTTCCTTTTATAGAGAGTTTTGAGAGGAGCCTGGTGGGCTACAGTCCATGAGGTTGCAAAAGAATCGGATTTGACTGAGCAGCTAAGCATGTGTGCATGCCCCGAGGAGAGAGGCTGGGCCTGTGGTTCTAAACCATCATATCCGAGCTTCATCTGAGGCCCAGTGCGTGACCTGTGGAGGTTAAGTAAAACATTACTAAAGTACCTACTATGACTTGGACACTATGATTGGTGCCAGAGATAAGTGGTATAAATTCCTAGTGTTCACCATTATCCGTGCTCTCCTTTGCTTCCTGAGCATCCAACTGGACTACACTTCCCAGCTTCCCTTGCAGTTACACAAAGCCATGTGGCTTGAGTTCTGGCCAATGGAATGTGAGCAGAAGTGAGGCACTCCACTTTCAAGGCTGACTGGTAGAAACCTCCTACCAATGACCACTTTTTCATTCCGCATCTACCAGGTGAATCAGAAGTCCTTCAGGGATCCAGAGGAACATGCAGCCACAGATGGAGACTTGAGCCCTTGAATCTTGGGACCAGGTTAGACTGTGATATGAATGAGAAATGGACTTCTGTGCTGAGTTGCTGAGATGTGTAGGTTTATCTGCTACAACAATTAGGGTTATTTTTCATACCTAGAAAAGGAATAAACAAGATTGACTTGACCCTGGCCTATGTGGAGCTGACAGACTGTTTAAAATTAACAATTAAGTTAGTAATTATAATGTAGCATGATGAGCATTAAAGCAGTAAAAAGACAGAGATGTGGAAGCAGACAGTAGGATGACCTAAGCTAATCAGAGAGTTCAAGAAACTCTTTAGAAAAGGTGCAATTATCAAGAGACTTGAAAGATGGTGTGCCCATCAGCTCTGGCTGCCAGAACAGAGTACCATGGGCTAGGTGACTCAAACAACAGAAATGTACTTATTCGCAGGTTTAGAACTGGGAGTCCAAGATCAGGGTGTCAGTAGAGTTGGTTCCGTTCTGAGTTTCTCTGCGTGCCTTGCAGATGGCTGCCTCCTCGCTCTGTCCTCACATGGCCTTTCCACCACGTGTACACACATCCGTATGCTAATCTGCTCTTATCCTTAACACCAGTCCAATTGGATTAGGGCCCACCTCGCTTCACCAGAATTATCTCTTTAAAGGCCCTATCTCCAAAGACAGCACATGATGAGATACTGGAGTTAAAACTTCAACATATGCATACAGCCCATAACAGACGGCTGAAGCTGAAGCTCCAATACTTTGGCCACCTGACGCGATGAGCCGACTTATCAGAAAAGATGCTGGTGCTGGGAAAGACTGGAGGCAGGAGGAGAAGGGGACAGCAGAGGATGAGGTGGTTGGATGGCATCCCCGACTCGATGAACATGAGTTTGAAAAAGCTCCAGGAGATGGTGAAGGACAGGGAAACCTGGCATGCTGCAGTCTATGGGGTCACAGAGAATCAGGCACCACTGAGCGACTTCACTTTCACTTTCATGCGTTGGAGAAGGAAATGACAACCCACTCCAGTGTTCTTGCCTGGAGAATCCCAGGGATGGAGGAGCCCGGTGGGCTGCCGTCTATGGGGTTGCACAGAGTTGGACACGACTGACGTGACTTAGCAGCAGCAGCTGAAGGATTGGGGTGAACCTCGGGTTCTCTCTCTGGTCCAATGATGAGAGCGGCACAGAGAAAGCAGGGGGATGAGGAAAGAGCTCACATTTATAAGAAGGAAGGTGTAGAGCTATTCAAGGGGTGATTCAGATGACACCCTGACAGCAGTGCTTTGATTGCAGATTTGGAGTTTAAGATATGAAACATCAAATTGCAGAAAGGCAGGAAGCAGCAGTGCACCTTGGCTCTCTGGAGAGAGAAGGAGATTGACTGCAGCTGTGGTCTGTGGACCTGGAGCCTTCAAGGGGCTACTCTGCTTGCCAAGAAATCCCAGGAGGGTCTTTTAGAGTAAAGATTGGCCCCAGAAGTCAGATCGCAGAATGATAGCTACCTGGCCATGTGCAGAGATTGAAGATCAATGGGTGAAAGATCAATCTGAATAAATGATCTATTAATATATACCACAGGTTCCTAGCAATTAATCTCCAGGAGAATGACAGCCCGCCAGTTACAGTGAACTGCTGATGGTGATTGACATAATGGGATCGTCTGCAGCTGCCAGGCTGCTGAGTTAGTGATATTCACATTTATTTTCCTGGTTGGATTGAGTGGTTTCTGGGGCAGCTCTGGAGTTTAATACTGAAAACATACTGCTCACAAGACCAAAATAGTCTCTTCTAAGAGAAGGTGTACATAAGCAAATCTAGGACCAACGACTGATCTACTGAAAGGAAAAAAGAGAGACCTTTCTTCTCTCCCAAGTGCTTATTGAGGTCTTTGAAAATATGGAGCTTGGTAGAGGGATTTAGAGAACCTTGCTCAGAAAGGAGGAAAGTTACCCCTCATTTGAGGGCTGTCATCATGAATGGAAATAACTGCATAGCCATGAGAAATATGTATTTTAGAGTATTTTCCCTCTTTTTTTTTTTTTAGAAGAATGCCGTGAAGGACACTTTTTCTTCCAAAATACGTGACCTCAGACTTTTTGTCTTCTAAGCTCAGAATTTGAAAGTCTGCCTAGTGAATCCCTACTTATTCTTCAAAGCCCATCTTATTAGCCTATAACCTTTCCTGAAAGATATTTCCCAGGTGCTTTTGATGCTCCTCCCAAAACGCATCCCCAGTCCACCCACCCTTCTCTGTGTCCACACCTACCGTTTTAGTCCAGGCCTCTGTTATCCCTTGCCTCACTTCTGCCAGAGCCTCCTGCCTGGTCTCCCCACTGAGCGCCTTGCCCATGGTCTAGTCTTCACACAACAGCCAAATTCTGTGTTTTAATGATATATCAGTGTGCATTATTACCATTGCACTCAGAGGAAATTCCACTCTAACCCTCACCACAGCCCACATAGCCGTACAAATGCTAGCTCCTCACAGCTCCTGTGCTTTCACCTCTTACCAAGCTCCCTACAGTTCCTGCTGCACCAGGATGAGGTCAGACTCTTCTGCTTCATGGAGCCTTCCTTCTTCTGTCCACCCTCCCTACCCCCTTCTTCTCCCGAACCCCACAGCTCAGATCTTCCCATGATGGTTTCCTCATCATATGTAGATTTCAGCTCCTCGAAGAGGCATATCTGGACCAAGCCAGTAGGTTCCAGTCCCTCACCCTAGTCACTATCATATTACCTTCTTTATTGCCTTCACAGCGCTCATCATTATGTGGAATTATATATATATATATAATGTATGTATAATACTTGTTTATTA
The DNA here is from genome assembly GCF_014754425.2 of Oryx dammah. NCBI lineage: Eukaryota > Metazoa > Chordata > Mammalia > Artiodactyla > Bovidae > Oryx > Oryx dammah. Next base: position 5,890,669 of record NW_024070205.1, on the reverse strand, counting down.
CCTGTCTTTACCCACTAGAAGTTAAGCTCCCTAAAAATAGAACAGTTCTAGCATTATTTGCATTTCGCAGTAGGCAGTCAAGTACCTGGCTTACAGCAAGTGTTCAAGTCTGTTTAGAGTGAATGACTGAAAGAACGGCACAAGCTGTCACTTACTCCTCTGAATTCCCATCGTATCCTACTCCCTTCTCTGTAAAGATGTCCTCTACGCTGTCGAATGGGGATCTGTCAGAATCCATTTCTCTCATCCTTGATTACGAGCACCTTATGGAGAGGAACATTCATCCTGAGATGGCGTGTACTAAAGCAGAGGACACAGTGTTATCCACATCGTCAGTATTTCTCAAACTTTAATGGGCGTACAAATCAGTGAGGGGATCCTGTCAAAATGCACTTTCTGATTCATAGTCTGGAGCGGAACTCAAGCACTCCTAATAGGGTTCCGAGTGATGCCAGTACTGTTGGTACTCAGCATATTTTGCATAGAAAGGCATATTTTGAGTCAGTGATTTAAAATGTTGTTGTTCCTTCCCTTTGTATTTGCTACAGAGCCCCACACAGCACTGGATATAAATTAGCATATATTAAGGAGAATGAATAAATGAATGACTTAAATGCTCTCAAATTTAGAGGAAGTAAAACTGACTCATCAAGAATTAAATAACATGCTTTACCTAAGACATCACAGTCCAGTCTAGAATCTTTGCCTCTATGGCTCTCTTTCCTGAATCACAAGTCCTCCCTCCAGTCCTCTTAGGGTCAAGGTTTAGAGGTTCAAAGACATCAAAGATAAACTGAGTACCTCCCCACCTCAAAATAAATGTCAAAGCTATGGGAGGGGCACCCCAAGAGGAGAAGGGGCCATTGCTTGGTAACTACCCACTGCATTCACACCCCTGCAGGCTGTCAGGGTTTTTGTGGTCTGCCCAGCCTGGAGAGGTATCATCCAAGAGATTTTTGCCTGCCAGGCCTTTCTTCTTGGCAGAATCCATTGCATTTACATACGCCATTTGCTAAAGGTGGCCAGCAGAGACTTGAGAGCAGATGTATTTCAAATCCTGAAAGATGATGCTGTGAAAGTGCTGCACTCAATATGCCAGCAAATTTGGAAGACTCAGCAGTGGCCACAGGACTGGAAAAGATCAGTTTTCATTCGATCCCAAAGAAAGGCAATGCCAAAGAATGCTCAAACTACTGCACAATTGCACTCCTCTCACACACTAGTTAGTAAAGTAATGCTCAAAATTCTCCAAGCCAGGCTTCAACAATACGTGAACCGTGAACTTCCTGATGTTCAAGCTGGTTTTAGAAAAGGCAGAGGAACCAGAGATCAAATTGCCAACATCTGCTGGATCATGGAAAAAGCAAGAGAGTTCCAGAAAAACATCTATTTCTGCTTTATTGACTATGCCAAAGCCTTTGACTGTGTGGATCACAATAAACTGTGGACAATTCTGAAAGAGATGGGAATACCAGACCACCTGACCTGCCTCTGGAGAAACCTATATGCAGGTCAGGAAGCAACAGTTAGAACTGGACATGGAAAAACAGACTGGTTCCAAATAGGAAAAGGAGAACATCAAGGGTGTATATTGTCACCCTGCTTATTTAACTTCTATGCAGTGTACATTATGAGAAACACCGGGCTAGAAGAAGCACAAGCTGGACTCAAGATTGCCGGGAGAAATATCAATAACCTCAGATATGCAGATGACACCACCCTTATGGCAGAAAGTGAAAAGGAACTAAAAAGCCTTTTGATGAAAGTGAAAGAGGAGAGCAAAAAAAGTTGGCTTAAAGCTCAACGTTCAGGAAACTAAGATCACGGCATGTGGTCCCATCAATTCATGGCAAATAGATGGGGAAACAGTGGAAACAGTGTCAGACTTTATTTTTGGGGGCTCCAAAATCACTGCAGATGGTGACTGCAGCCATGAAATTAAAAGACGCTTACTCCTTGGAAGGAAAGTTATGATCAACCTAGACAGTATATTCAAAAGCAGAGGCATTACTTTGCCAACAAAGGTCCTTCTAGTCAAGGCTGTGGTTTTTCCTGTGGTCATGTATGGACGTGAGAGTTGGACTGTGAAGAAAGCTGAGTGCCGAAGTATTGATGCTTTTGAACTGTGGTGTTGGAGAAGACTCTCGCAAGTCCCTTGGACCACAAGGAGATCCAACCAGTCCATTGTAAAGGAGATCAGTCCTGGGTATTCTTTGGAAGGAATGATGCTAAAGCTGAAACTCCAGTACTTTGGCCACCTCATGAGAAGAGTTGACTCATTGGAAAAGACTCTGATGCTGGGAGGGATTGGGGGCAGGAAGAGAAGGGGACGACCGAGGATGAGATGGCTGGGTGGCATCACGGACTCGATGGACGTGAGTCTGAGTGAACTCCGGCAGATGGTGATGGACAGGGCGGCCTGGCGTGCTGCGATTCATGGGGTCGCAAAGAGTCGGACACAACTGAGCAGCTGAACGGAACTGAACTGACTGAACCTAGTTTTAGCGGGCTGAAGAGGAAAATCCCCACCTCCTGGGATTAGGGGGGTGAGGGGCAGACCCCAGCGCATCAGGAGGACCCTGATGCACGGCTCCCAAGAGGCTTGGGGAGCAAAGACTGTGCTGCAGGCTCAGTCTCTGCTCCAAATTAGCTCAGAAAGGGTTCCCCCTGGACAGGTGGGCCCTTGATTCCCACCCCACCTGAGAGCACTGGAGCCACCTGGGGGCTCTTCATTCAGAAAGTGCACACTACGCACTAGCACCATGGGATCTGCCTGGAAGAAGCTGTGTTGCCTTGCAGGGGGCTGAGCACAAAGAACAGCCTAGGAAACAGATGTGCACTGTTGCTCGCAGGCGCCCGTGGGAACACGGACCCTGGCCCTCAGGAGAGCATATGGAGCACACAGAAGAAGCATAAGCTGCCAAACAGCTGACCTGACCAGAAGCTTTTCCCAAACTCTTTCCTCTCATCATTTTCCCCATCCCTGTTGGTCTTGAAAAGCTGTGATGGTTATCTTAGGTCCTTCCTATCAGTCACTGAGAGTAGAATCAGGCCAGGCTTGCAGGGAAGCTCCAGAGTCAAGGCTTCCAGATTCCAGGATGGTATCACCACCCCTGCTTCCCAATTGACTCCGAGGACTTGGGGAGTTTGAAAGACCCAAAGGATTAATATGAAGGGAGGGTTCAGCTATTTTGCCCCTTTGCTGTGAGCAGGAAGAAAAGCAAGATGCAGGATGTCCACGGGGCACTTCAGTCAGATAGACGGATGTGAGTGTGAACGCACCGAGATTTTGGATCCCAAGCCGCCTCCCTGCAGCACTGATGGGCAACCTGCTTGGCTCAGAACATGGTCCAGAAGCAGCTGGGAGAGGGCCGACAATGCAGGACCCTCCCAGACCCTGATGCACCTCCAGCTGGGCTAGTATCTTCCATCCTGGTTGGGGAAGGAGGTGGACGAATGAGGATTCATTTTCCCTAGAATTTTCTCATCAAAACCCGCATCTCCTCTGTCCTGATTATGGGCGCCTAATTACTGTGCAAGAGTAAAACCCACATTTCTGTTTTAGCCCCAAACACAGTGATATTTAAATTCTTAGGCACCAAGAGCAGACAAGTGAGATAAATTGTAACTTGTCCCACGAATCAAAAGTGATGTCAGGAGTGGCGCCTTTCCCTCACTGAAAGAGCAGGGTCCATGGTGCGCCCTCGCTTTCTCACAACCACCCCTTCAGCTCTGTCCCTACCAACCCCCCCAAGTCCCTCTTCTTCCTCTTCAATTTCTTGACTCAGAACAGTTGGTGGCTCATCACGGGAAGGGGTCTCTTCCATCCCTGAGGGTTTGGTCAATTGGCTCTGACCAGGAAGGGGTCCTCCCGGTCTCCATCTCTCCAGCTGTCTCTTAGATTCCAGTCCCTTCTTGCCTTGCGCTCCCCTGCATTGCCCTTCAGCCTGAGGCTCCCCCAGAGCTCTGGGCTGGGGGGAGCACGCCCTTCTGTCACTGTGAGTGCTCACCGTCCCCAGGACCCTCTGGCTTGAACCCCTCTTTTACCTGGCGGCACACAGCTCCTTTGATCCCTGGGGTACCAGAATGGCAGGTGGCAGCTTGGTGTTTGAGACCTCTTCACAGGTGAGTTCATATGCCCCACTCTGGAAAGGATCCCACTGGCCACTCTTCATGGACTGAAAAATATATACACTTGGAGTCTATGTGGGGTAGTGAGAACCGATTAGGCTGGCTGAAATTCACATCCCAGCCCTGCCATTGAAAATGTATATGACCTTGAACAACCATGGGATGGGAATTTTTTCTTTGGATTCTTCAGCTGGGTATTCAGGATCATAACATCCACTTCCTAGCATGTAACTGGCACAGAAGCCATCAGTTTTTCTAGGTTTTTCTTCCTTTCCACCAAACCTCTCCTGGTCACCCAGATGCTGGCTGCCTGGACTGTCTCTGGTTCTGGGTATTCACGCTGCCAGCCTCCCTCTTTACTCTTTATGCCCACGGACAGTCCCTTCTTCCAAAGACTGGTAGTCAGTACACCTGGAGCTCCGAGAGGTGACCAGTCCTTGTCTGGGCAAAATCGTTCTGGAGATGTGAACCCTTCATGGATGAAAGAATTCACTGCCACACTGTTAGAAGCTGTGGGACAGCAAAGATTCCCAGGAGCCCCCCTGCCCAGGTGTTCACGCAGGTGGCTCGACCTTGTGTTCAGCTCTCAGCCACTTCATTGCTGCAAAAAAAAAAAAAAAATCTGGACAGATCAATTAAGATTTAATTGATATTCTACAGTGAATACAAAATAATTATTGTGGTCTTTTAATTAAGGATTGATGTGGGGAAAGTGGAAATCATAAGAACAGTTATGTAACAGTTTCTTTCCTCGGGGAGGCTTTGACTTGTTATTCTCAGGAGATGTGAACCCAACATAACGGTTTTATTAGCTCTTATTAAAGCTTTGATACATGCACTTCAAAGAAGTGACCGTTCTCCTTTTCATCTGAAGTACAGGAATCTCCTCCGGCATCTGGGCTGTCTGGAGGGGCAGCTGCTCTCTGTAGAGCTCAGCGCCGAGAACCTAGAACAAACCGAACTTTCTGACAACCCCAGTTCTCCCTAAAGCTATTTATTTTCCCTTTTTCCATCTTCTCCTATAGAGTTACGGAGTAGGGCATGCACAATGTGACAGGGGTTAAGGACCCTTTAAGGGTCAGCAGAGGTGGCTTGACTCAGAGAACAAACTGTAACCCTAGAGTTGGGAGCCATCAGCGAGATCCCCTAGCCCGCCCACCCATTCTGTGCAAGAATCTTAGCGGCAGCATCCGGTCCTCAGCTGGGCACCTAAGCCCTGCTCTTAAGCCTATCAGTGATCAGAAGCCAGCTCATTCGGAAGTCTGCCTTTTCCACATCTAGATGCTGCCAGGTATTTTTCTAATCGTCTGTACGTTGTGTCCATAGCCATTTCCCTTTCCTACCATTCACAGACCCCAGTTCTGTCCTCTGGAGCACGACTGAATAATCCAATTCATCTTCTCCATGGGACACTTTCAAATACCTAAAGCCAGCTGTTACTGCTTCCTGAAGTATTCTCTTTCTAAATTCATTGCCAGCGCAATCAATCTTTTGTTGACAAGATACCCAGACATTTCTCAGCATTCTGGTCCCCATTCTTCTGTTTGTCAGTGTCTTTCCTGAGTATATGGAGCCCAGAACTGACTAGAGGGCTCTGAGCAACTCCAACTAGGAGAGAAGAGGGCAGGCCCTCATGTTATTCAGACACGTATAAATAACAGGGCAGAGAAGTATACGTGTATATCCTGACAAAGTCTACGGTCATCTGAAACTTACTCAAACGTTTCTTTTATAAACTGTGTTCAAACCACTTCTTCCTTATCCTCTATTTGCAAAGTCAAGCTGCCTTTCAAACCTGAAAACTAAGGCTCTACTTTAATCCTTGTAAAATTTATCTTGTTGCTTTCAACCTATCTTTCCAGATATCAAGATCTTTTGAGACTTGTTTATATCATTTGCCATATTAACTGACCTCCGCTTCGTGTCATCACAGATTCGATAAGTACAGGGTCAATGTTTCATCTGAGCTGTTGATAAATTCTTGAAACATGACAGAGAAGAGCAAAAACCTTTAAGGTGCTCCTAGAGACCTCCTTCCCCTTAGATATCATTCCAGAGATCAACTCCCTTTTGAATGGCGTTGCACTATCAGCCTTAAATTCACACACAGCCTGTATTTTCCAGGTCATTCCAGAGGATACCAGGAGAAACTCTGTCAGAGTTTAACTATACCGTCCTTCTGTGTCTCTACCACCCAGCCCACCACCACCATTCCTGTCTGCCAGACTAATAAAAATATCAAAAAAAGGAGCTAAGGACGTTCAGCGTGGCTTTCTTGTAGGAAATCATGGATGCTTCTAATAGTCAACTCTTTACATTTTGTGTGTTCACAGACCATCTGCTTAATAATACACTCTAGGATTTTTCTAAGAGTGAACATCAAGATCACTGCCCTGTAGTTTTTATCATTCACGTTTCCCCTTTTGTGAAACTGAGGACAACGTTTGCCTATTAATCCAATTCCCCATGATTGCGGAAGATAAGATCCAGGCCGCCCAGGACTATATAATCAGATATTCATTTCAGAGTCCAAAGAATTGGGGAATCTGCATTATAAAAACATATTTCTTAGCCAGTGAGAGAGAGAGCCCCAAAGGCCTTGCCTTAAAGAATTCTCCTTAGCACCTTAAAAATTTACCATCTAGGCCTGAGAAGCTGCTGGAAGATCTAACATAAAGGTAAAATCCTAGCTTTATCTCCAACTAGCAATTAGTTTCTACTGGCCCCAGTTTCCTCACCTGTAAAATGATGAAATATACTCTACTTTTAGGTTTCAGTGACTTACCAGGTTAGTTACTAAGGGTGACCACACAGGTGACTAGATTTACATACCAAGACCTGACTCCCCAACTCTTTTCTGGAGAGTTTAAATAGCAATGCCATTTTCATTTGCCTTCTGTATATAAACGTGCACAAACATATACACATACGCACATGCTCACCCACGTCAGACTCTACAATCGTTAACTGATTTTCTTTCTGGTATGTGCATTTGCTGAGAATAAAATCCATTGTTCTAACATTATCTCTGTGTTATAATGAATCTGTTCTAGGAACAGCTTGTTACAGCATCATCTGTCAAGAATGTATTACTAATGCCTTATAAAACAGTCTCTGTACCATGTCCCCAAAGAACAGCCCTGGATCTAGATAACATTCATTAAATGTTGGAAACATTGTCAAATAACTTCACACACACAGGTAAGGTTGGAGGGTTTGTGTGTGTCAACACACATGTATTTCTAAGGAGAATAACAAAGCCCAGTGTGAACAGAAATATTTTGTGATATTCTGTCAAGTTCAACATATCCTATTTATGTTCCTTGAAACATTTCAGGGCATATATATTTATCCAAACAGAACTGCAGTGAGCAAAATACAGGGAGGCCAGAAAGACATATGAACACACACACACACACACGCACACACACACGCGCACACACATACACAGTACCAGCACCACCAAGAGGCTGCTAGCAAATAGGAGATTAAGAAAGACGATGTAGAACTTGGCTCAATGAGCTAGGGAAAGCCTCCTCTATTCCATTACGAAGAATGTTAGGATATCTCTCCCAGCTTTACTTCCTAGCTTAGGTCTAGGTAGATGCAAGCATGGTTCTCAATCCTCATGGCTGATAAGAATCACCTATAGGAACTTTCTAACCTGTGCATGCCTAAACCAAAATTTAGACCTACTCTCCTTGTGGAAGTTCATTCATAAGCATGTTAATTTTGTAAATCTATGCTTCAAACCTCCAGTAGATTTTACAGGAGTCCTGAATCCCTTTACCAAGGCTGCTGCTACGTTTATACCAAGGAATTTTAACATACAAAAACAGTTCATTATAGTGAAAGTCAATATGAAATACAGTGGTATGGTTGGGTACATAGGCTCTACAGCCAAACTCTTTGGGTTCAAATGTGTTTTCAACTACCTTCAATCATCTCTGTACATTCATCTCCTCTGCCATGAAACAGAGCTACTAATAGCATTATTATTAAGAACAAATGAGTTAATATATATAAGAATTTGGTTTTTCCTTTAAGGTAAACATTCATAAATGTCAACTCTTTTAGGCAAATATACCTAGCCCTGGTGGCTCAGACAGTCAAGAATCTGCCTGTGATACAGGAGGCCCAGGTTCAATCCCTGGGTTAAGAAGATCCCCTGGAGAATGGAACGGCTACCTACTCTAGTATTCTTGCCTGGGAAATCCCACGGATGGAGGAGCCTGGTGGGCTATAGTCCACAAGGTTGGCACACATGGCCATATTTTCTGGTGAAGTCGTGGCCGGTTTGAAAACGTGCTGCCCTCTATTCGACTTTCTTCCTGCCCTGTGTCGGTTCCTCTTCACCTCCATCCTGCTTCTCTGGGATTACCTCTTCCACGAACACACCGTAAAGCATTTGCCATAAGTTATGCCTCAGGTTCTGTTTTCCAGGGAACTAAAGAAAGATTTAAGGTTTACCAAGATAAACTGGCATGGAGTGTTATTATGCTTTTGAACAGAAAACATAAATATCCATAATTGGAATCTGCTACACTCATCAGAGGTGACCTAGCCAGCCACAGTTTGCCTAGGACTTGAGGATTAAAGTAGGGGCCAATCTAGATGGCAGGTCCCACCCCCATGCTCCTTCCCTGACACCCCCAGTGAAAATGACTAGGGGAAAAGTTCAGTTCAAGATGAAGGAGGCCTTTCCCCTGAGGACAGCCCCAGAGGTGACTGGTTTCAGAGAAGTCCAAGACCCTAGCAGAGTGCCTTGTGGACCAACCCTGCACTGGAAAACAGTGAGAAGCTCCATAGTTTGAAGGCTTACTTAAATCCCCAGGAATAGGTAATGGGATCCAAGGTCCACCTAGGAGAAAGATAGAACTCCTGGAAAACCAGGAGTCTATGTAGCTAAATTGCTTGATCCAAGGCCTCACAAAGTGGATTGATCCTTTTTCCAGCTCAATGCACAGTGAGGATTTTTGCATGGGTCCTACCTACATTCCTGAATTTTGCTCAGGAATGGAATGACCTATAGTCAAAATTGAGACCCTTCACTAAGGAGGAACAGGGATTGAGACACTTAGACAAGATGTATGCTGTGAGATCACGGGACCCTATGGGAAAGTGTTTCTATAACCCGAACATGTGTCTAAGCAAACTCATGGTAAAAAACTACACATGTGAGATTCCAGAGAGGGCAATCAGGGAGATGGGCCGCAGTGCCCAGAGCTGTGTCTAACATCACACTCCTCAGCAGGGTACAGAGGGAAGCAAATACCAACCACAGGAGTCATTTCTCTTTCCACCTCCTCAGTTTGCCTGAGGCGGTTACACTCACCGCCTTTTCCGCTGTGTCCTAAGCTAGCTAACCCTAGTTCCCGCCCACACAGGAAGGCTATGAAGAACCCAGTATCAAGGCCAGGGATTGCCTCAGCAACCCAAGTCCTCATTTCCGGCACTCTCTCACCACGTCCCCGCTTCTGCTTCCTGGTTCCATTTCTGAGCTTTCGTACCTCCACTGGTTTCTGATGTTTGGCCTAGGATTTGAAATTTTCTCTCTTTCTCTCTCTTTTTTGGTACCTTTGGGATATTAGTTCTTTTCTATATAACTGCAACTTGGCCACCAGCCAACCCTGGTCAAGTATAACTGGACTTTTGGCTGATCCACCTGATTTAACAGACTTCCCCTACCCAATATTAGCAACTGAATTCCAACTGTGGCCCTATGCTCCCCAAAGTCTGTATTAAACACACACATACATACATGGACGTGTGCATGCACACACACACACACACACACTCACACTGCAGAATGATAAATGACACGTTTTGCCAGAGTTTTAAAAGAGACAAAAGCCATCTCATTCTGTTTGTGAGTTCCCAAGCTAGATCTATTACCCCGTGATAGTGTAGAGTCCAGATGAATCGCAGAGACAGCCGGCTGCACTCAGTGGTCCTGGGCACACGAGTTCTTTGGTGAGAGAAGACCTGAGCTACACAACATGACCCTGCTGATGTCAAGCTGATTTATCCACAGCTCCTTCCACTTCTCCTCTGTTACCGAAAACCTCAGGAGACAAGAAGCCTCATTTTGCCATTGACAGTAAAGGGAAAGAGAAGTAGGGGTGGGAAGTGGATGAAATCAGAAAAGGGAAAACAAATCAAAGCTGTCTCTGGGTTTCCATTTGTACGAGACCCCACTCCCTGCCTGAATTGAAAGCCCACTCACTGTTGTGGGTGGATTCTTACCGATGAAACAAAAGTTGTTTCTAGAGCCACCAAATTCACATTACTTAAGCAAGACTGAACTGTTTAAAATTTCAATGTTGTCCACCAAAAAAATAATAATAGGAAGCTGTATAGCACAGAATGTGCTGACAGCAGTAATGTTTCAGTAATAATTCATGTGTAGGAGACAATGCTCTGGAAACCAGCCCAGCCGACTAATGTAGATTGGGCATGCTCTCCTACTGATGGCCAAACGATTGATTGACATTTCTGCCCCATCGTGAAATCAGCTCGCAAACAAAGGGGAGGTGGTTCCAAAAGGAGGGAAATTGAAGAAGAACGAGGGAATGAAGGGTGCTGAGCAGTCCTGCCCAGAGAAATTTGGGCAGAAAGAACAAAGTACCACCTTCAAGCTCAGTTTCTAATCTAAGCCAACTCCTGTCTTGATTCTCGGCTATAATTTTAAAAGCTAAAAACAAGCTAATCATCGAATAAAGGTGACATCAACTATTCATTCTATCTTCCACTGGGAACCAGATCTCCCTCACAAATAAGTTAGCTGCCTCTTCCCAACTTTCTGACAATAAGAGCCATAAAACCAATAAACTCGCCTGTTGTACACACAGACCTCAGGGCTTATCTGCCCTCGTGGTAAATGTGCCATCTACTCCTGATGTCCATGAGGGAGCAGGGCTTGAGTCACCCTGCCATTCAGGGTGCTTTATGGTCTCCTCTGTCCATGACTCAGAAAAGGAAAATTCTCTGAACTGTGATCTATGGAATGTAATGAGATAAGAAAATAAGCTCCCCTTGACTATGTGACGCCTAACAAAGCAAACTGGAAATAGCCTCCTGAATTTAATGTGGAGATTTTGAAGTAGATAGCCTCCATATTTTGTGACTGAAATTTAGGGACAAGAGAGAACTTAGAAAGGGGCTACCATGTGCCAAGCTCTTGAAATGTAATGACTGTTTTATGTAAGTATACAAATGGGTAATGGGCTTGAAGAGTAAGTATGAAAAGTGAACATAAAATATTGTGCTGATAATTGCTATATTAGTCATGTCCGACTCTTTGCGATCTCATAGACTGTAGTCTACCAGGCTTCTCTGTCCATGGGATTTTCCAGGCAAGAGTACTGGAGTGGTTTCTGTTTCCTTCTCCAGGGGATCTTCCTGACCCAGGGATTGAACCCAGGTCTCCTACATTGCAGGCAGACGCTTTACCCTCTGAGCCACCAGGGAAGCCCCAATTATTATATTGTTTCTACATTGAAATGACACATTAGAAATATTTGGTCAAATAAAATATAAAAATAAAAGTAATTTCACCTGTCTCCCTTGGTTCTTTTCAATGTGGCTGAAGTTCAAGTCTCCATTTCTTTAAGTTCTTTAACCTCTTGGTCTCCTCTCCTTTATCTGGGAAGCATTGCGGCAGGATGAGGCAAGCAATATTAGGATAAATGAGGTAATCAATGTTAGGATATTTTGCTCCATCAAGTTTTATTTATTTATATATTTTTTTAGTTACTCATGAAATGAAAATGAAACTCAGGTAAACCTGAGTTTAAGTCCAGCTCTATATACTATCAGGTAAGAAACGAATCGCCAGTCTATGTTCAATACAGGATACAGGATGCTTGGGGCTGGTGCATGGGGATAACCCAGAGAGATGATATGGGGTGGGAGGTGGGAGGGGGGTTCAGGATTGGGAACTCATGTACACTCGTGGCTGATTCATGTCAATGTATGGCAAAACCAATACAGTATTGTAAGGCAAAATAAAGTAAAAAAAATTTTTTTTTAAGTCCAGCTCTACCATTTATGAGCTATTTCTTCTTAATTTAGTCCTTAGTCTTCTCATCTATGAAAGGGCTTAATAACAATTAATTTGCAAGATTGCTGTGAAGTTTAAATAAAATGATGTGTGTAAAGCAGTTCCTACAATGCCTGGGATATAGTAATCATTCAAAAAATAGGGTTGTTATTACTACTGGTCAAAAGAAATGGTTGAATAAAAGTGATTTTTAAATCTGGGTTATTGAATAATATGCCTCTTACCATGGGTGGTCATTCAAAATTGAATTATGGATACAGAGGGAGACTTTTAACAATTGTTGGCTATCCTGTTGATGTACTTTCTGCATGGATTCAAAATACTCTCCGGATCATTTTAGACCATCGTGCATACAGACATGAGGACAACCCAACTCAGATCAAGTTCCACCTGCTCCCTGAACCTGTCTGAGCCCTACGCCTGTCATAGGGGACCGTCCACATCTATTTCTGAGGATAAGAATCTCCCACTCACTGTCTCATTGACCATGCTGCCCACAATGTCCAGGGCCTGGCATCAGTGGGAATGAGTGGTGAAGACCTTGCCCTCTGTCCCTTCTACAACATCTTAGCTGGCTGAACCTCCTGCAACTACACTCAAAATACTGGCTGAAGAAAATTATAGAAAGCATTATTTTTTCCTGTAAACCTTTCCTTAGCTTCTTGTGGCTCTTAGAAATAAATCGAAACTCACTGACATTGTCTGCGGGACCGGTAGGATCAGGCCACTCCTGCCTCACCAGCTGTATTTTCACACATCCTCCTCCCTCTTTCTCTCTGCTCCACGCCAGTTGGTCCTCATTCCCGCCGATCTCACCGGGCTCTCCCCTGCCTCTGAGCCCCAGATACAACGCTTGCTCTTCCCTCAGACTTCGCCTGCCCGACTCCTGTTTACCCTGCAGCTCTCTGTTTATGTCTCCTCTGCAGAGAGATTTTCCTCATCTTTAATTCTAACATCACCTTGATTTTTCCTTCATGCCCCTTATGGTCCTGATCAAAACTTTACTTTTTCTTTCTCTGTCAGGATCACAACTTTCTTAAGGGCTGCATCCCCAAGCACCTCACACAAATGTGGGTGCAGTACTATTCATTGACTCAGAGCATAAATAGATGAATAGCTAGACACTGGCTGTCCAAAGTGGAATTCATGACTCATCCACCTTTCTAACACCAATGTTTTCTCATCTCCATTGCCACTTCAGACCCTCAACCCTAGAGCTCTTTCTTTTAAATGATTCTTCAGCAGGCCCTACACTCAGCCAGCAATTGTGATGAATAAATCATTCTATGGCCAGATGTTGCAGCCAAGGAAGGAGTTACACAGGGTCATCAATGCACAAGTATATTTCAAATAATATCTTATCATTTGGAGTGTGCTATGTCAGTTTTCATTCCAATCCCAAAGAAAGGTAATGTCAAAGAATGTTCAACCTACCACAGAACTGCATTCATCTCACACGCTAGCAAGGTAATGCTCAAAATTCTCCAAACCAGGCTTCAACAGTACGTGAACCGTGAACTTCCAGATGTTCAAGCTGGTTTTAGAAAAGGCAGAGGAACCAGAGATCAAATTGCCAACATCCACTGGATCATGGAAAAAGCAAGAGAGTTCCAGAAAATCATCTACTTCTGCTTTATTGACTATGCCAAAGCCTTTTTGTGGATCACAACAAACTGTGGAAAATTCTGAAAGAGATGGGAATACCAGACAATCTGACCCGCCTCTTGAGAAATCTCTGTGCAGGTCAGGAAGCAATAGTTAGAATTGGACATGGAACAACAGACTGGTTCCACATGGGAAAAGGAGTATGTCAAGGCTGTATATTGTCACCCTCGTTATTAAACTTATATGCAAAGTACATCATGAGAAACGCTGGCCTGGAGAAAGCACAAGCTGGAATTAAGATTGCTAGGAGAAATATCAATAGGCTCAGATATGCAGATGACACCACCCTTATGGCAGAAAGTGAAGAAGTAAAGGGCCTCTTAATGAAAGTGAAAGAGGAGAGTGAAAAAATTAGCTTACAGCTCAACATTCAGAAAACTAAAATCATGGCATCTGGTCCCATCACTTCATGGCAAATAGATGGGGAAACAGTGGAAACAATGGCAGGCTTTATTTGGGGGGGCTCCAAAATCACTGCAGATGGTGATTGCAGCCATGAAATTAAAAGATGCTTGCTCCTTGGAAGAAAAGTTATGATCAACCTAGACAGCATATTAAAAAGCAGAGACATTACTTTGCCAACAAAGATCTGTATAATCAAGGCTATGGTTTTTCCAGTGGTCATGTATGGATATGACAGTTGGACTATAAAGAAAGCTGAGCACCAAAAAATTGATGCTTTTCAACCATGGTGTTGGAGAAGACTCTTGAGAGTCCCTTGGACTGCAAGGAGATACAACCAGTCTATCCTAAAGGAGATCAATCCTGAGTGTTCATTGGAAAGACTGATGTTGAAGCTGAAACTCCAATACTTTGGCCACCTCATGTGAAGAGTTGACTCATTGGAAAAGACTCTGATGCTGGGAAAGATTGAAGGTAGGAGGAGAAGGGGACGACAGAGGATGAGATGGCTGGATGGGATCACCGCCTCAATGGACGTGAGTTTGAGTGAACTCCGGGAGTTGGTGATGGACCAGGAGGCCTGGTGTGCTGCAGTCCATGGGGTCTCAAAGAGTCAGACAGGACTGAGCGACTGAACTGACTGACACAATATGTGAGTACATGTATATTATCTCATTTATCCTTCACAACAGTCTTATGGGATAGGAACATCATCTCTCCCCATTTTGCAGATGAGCAAACTGAGACAGAGATTAGGAATGAAGCCATAACATCAGCTAATTATCAAACGGAGATCTGAAACAAACTTGGTTTAACTCCAACATTCATATGTCTAATCTCCAGAGTTCACTGTCTTTCTCAGCCACAGGCACCAGCTTTGTCAGTTAACTCTCATTTGACCTTAGCTCCTCTCTGCTTCCCTCTTAATCCACCTAAGCTCTTCTCTTAGATTGTTTGTTTAGTCACTAAGTAGTGTCCAACTCTTTGTGACCCCATGGGCTGTAGTCTGCCACGATCCTCTGTCCATAGGATTTTCCAGGCAAGAATATTGAAGTGGGCCACCACGCCCTCTTCCAAGGGACCTTCCTGACCCAGAAATTTAACCTGCATGCATCTCTCGCATTACGCGTGAATTCTTTACCACTGAGCCACCTGGGAAGCCCTTTTTCTGGATTGTGAGCACTAATACTCAGAACTATATTCTTTTATTTTTCAGGGGTAGATTTCCAACCTAATGATTACGTCTGAAAATTTCCTCTCCTTTTGACTTTATTGCCCTAACGATTTTGCTTTATTGGATGATCCATCCCGACTATAGCGAGAGAGGTCATGAAACTAAAAATCTTCCACTACTTGTTAGAAGCTGTGAAAAGTGAGCTTTAAACCAGTATCTAAGAAGAAGGAAGTGACTTCCCCGGTGGGCCAGTGGCTAAGACTCCACGCAGGAGCAACATTTTAACAGTAGTTCCCCCAAACGACTCCAATCTCAGGCAGGAGTTAGTTTTTCCTCAACACTCTAGTACTATGGATGGATGAGTCTTCTCTCTGGTTCTGACACCCAGCAGGCCTTTTACTAGATTTATAACTCCTTTTTGTAAAAAATAAATATGTAAATAAAGCTAAGGGCGTTGTGACTCGGGCTTAACTAAGGGACGGGAGCAAAGCAGCACCTAGTTAGTCCCTCACATGTGCCGTCTGATCCAACTGCCTAACAACCCATGACATGATTATCAGCATCCCTTTCATATACAAGATAACACAGAGAGACACAGAGAAGTCAAATAATTTGTCCAAGATCACATTAGCTACTATGTAGTAAACTGACTATGTCATACCTATTTTTTTTAAATCCGTGCTGCTGCTGCTAAGTCACTTCAGTCGTGTCTGACTCTGTGCGACCCCATAGACGGCAGCCCACCAGGCTCCCATCCCTGGGATTCTCCAGGCAAGAACACTGGAGTGGGTTGCCATTTCTTTCTCCAGTGCATGAAAGTGAAAAGTGAAAGTGAAGTCGCTCAGTCACATCGACTCTTTGCGACCCCATGGACTGCAGCCTACCAGGCTCCTCCATCCATAGTATTTTCCAGCAAGAGTACTGGAGTGGGGTGCCATTGCCTTCTCCATTTAAATCCCTAGGTCATGCTTTTTCCGTTATCCGCATGATATCCATAACCCCAAACCTTTCTGGTTTATCTAGTAAGCCTTCTCTCATTTTGTTTCTGAGTCTCCTGGTCTTCATTGTTCTTGGGGGGTTTCCCCCTCAGACACCTCCATCCGGACCCTGGGTGCTACAGTTTCCTCTCCCACCGTCACCAAAAAAGTCGTTTTGTTTTCCTCTTTCTTTTCTTGAGCGATATAAATGTATGTTTAGATGTATGTTCATTTGACTTACATTTGCAAGACAAATCACTTGCATTTCCTTTGGGCGCTGGTCTTGTGCAAATGTGCGTGCAAATGTGCTCAGTCACTTCAGTGGTGTCCGACTCTTTGCAACCCTATAGACCAACACCTGCCAGGCTCCTCTGTCCTTGGGATTTCCCCGGCCAGGATGCCGGGGTGGGCTGCCATGTCCTTCTCCAGGGGGCCTTCCTGACCCCGGGGCCGACCCCGTGTGTCCTGCGTCTCCTGCACTGCAGGCAGAGTCTTTTCTGCTGATCAGATGAATGCACGACGCCACATATTACCAGGTTAACAGAAGGTAGGACCCTAAGGGAATGGGACGGAAGACAGAGCAGCTTTGATAGGATAAGTGGAAATCTCGTAAAAGACAGCTAATGGATGAGAGGCCAACTTGGCTACTGGGGGTAGCGGTGGAATGGGACCAGGGAAGGGGCTCAGGGAGCCCTGATGCTCAAAGAGAGATGGGAGCCAAGGGGGGTGGCGAGCACACTCTTTGCCAAAACGAAGAGTGAACTTCAAGTTTCCATTCAGTCTGGTCCAAAATGTACCATTACGTGTGTGTGTGTGTGTGTGTGTGTGTGTGTGTGTGCACGCGGGACCGCATTAGTTGCTCCGTCGTGTCTGACACTTTACAACCCCATGGACTATAGTCTGCCAGGATCCTGTGTCCATGGGATTTTCCAAGCAAGAATACTGGAATGGGTAGCCATTACCTTCTCCAGGCATTACCTTTGACTTATCTCTAAAAGTAAAAGAGATGTGGAGAAAGATAATGGCAATGTGATCCTTATAGAAGATAGTGTTGGTTACAGAAGACCTGGCTCAATCAGTGAATCTGATTGGGTTGGATACACAGAGGATACCTGTGAAATATCATGGATCTAGCAGACACAATTAACTGGGTTTCTCACACAGTTTAAGCGTGGCATCTGTGTCGGTTAGGTTCACACAAAAGATGGGTCTGCTCATATTAGTGAGGGTTCTAGGGAAGATCTACCTTGTGGAATCTGCATTCTCCAGGCTAGTTTTTAAGATTCTTCTCTTGGGAGTCATCAGCCATCTCTCTTGGGTAAAAATCTGTGAGCTTTAATTTATAAACAAGACCATCAGATTTACTTGTAAGTGCCATGATTTGAGTTTCAGTGTAAGCGCAACGTCTGAATGACAAGTGTGAGAGAGGTTTTTAGAGATACGGTTTTATAGAGCTATAGAAAGCACTGATGGTTTTCATGTGTATGTGTTGCCTAGGAATGAATGCCTGGCCACTCTTGATAAGAGACATAACTATATCCAGTTTACAGTCCCTCTTCCTGGGACTGCCTGATGTAAGACTTGTTCTGGGCTAAGTCACAACTGTTAGTAGTCATACGACCCCCATAAAGTAGATACAATTTTCATTCACCCAGATGTTTTACCTGTAGGTATAAGTGTCCTAGTTGCTGTGCATTGGCTAGATATCAGCTCACAGCTCCCTTCTCTGTAGACTTGCCTTTGGTTAAGCCATAACTACCATATCCCACCACCTCCAGAGCCTTGCTCAGGAGGATCATGTTTTATATGCAATTTGTGCTTCACAGCGTCCCTGATGCTGAGAACCAAAGCAAGTGTCCAGAAAAATATGTTCTCCTTAACCCTTCCCTCTGTCCCATCCTGTTCTTCTCACTCTCCTTCCTCCAAGAGCACTCCTCCAAAATTGAGATGTATATATACAACGGCTTCCCTCATGGTCAGACAGTAGAAGAATCTGCCTGCAATGTGAGAGACCCGGGTTTGATCTCTGGGTCTGGAAGATCCACTGGAGAAGGAAATGGCAACCCACTC
The DNA here is from genome assembly GCF_014754425.2 of Oryx dammah. Classification (NCBI taxonomy): domain Eukaryota; kingdom Metazoa; phylum Chordata; class Mammalia; order Artiodactyla; family Bovidae; genus Oryx; species Oryx dammah. The sequence continues at coordinate 5,872,188 of NW_024070205.1, read as the reverse complement.
CAGTATTCATGCCTGGGAAATCCCATGGACAGAGGACCCTGGCCAGATACAATCCATGGGGTTGCAAAGAGTCCAACACACCTGAGTGACTGAGACACACAAAGAAACATATACCATGGGATATCATTTGGCCATGAGCAAGAAGGATATCCTGCCATTTGCAACAACAATGGATGAACCGTGAAGACATTATGCCAAGTGAAATAAGCCAGACAGAGAAAGACAAATACTGTATGTTCTCACACTCAGAATCCCGGAAAGTTGAACTTATGGAAGCATGAAATAGAATGGTGGTTACCAAGACCCAGAGGAGTAGGGAAAAAGGGAAACATTGGTCACAGAGTACAAACTTCCAGTTAGAAGATGAATAAATTCTAGGGATTCAGTGCATAGCACAGTGATTATAGATAACAATGCCGTACTGTACTCTTGAAAGTCGCTAGGAGAGGAGATCTTACATGTTCTCACTGCAAGAAAGAGATGATAACTACTTGATGAGATGAAGGTGTTAGCTAACACCACCATGGTAATTATATCGCAATATATAACTGTATCTAATCAACACTTTTTATACCTTGAACTTACACATGTTATATGTCAATTATATCTCAACGAAGCTGGGAAAAAGTTGTTTGAACAAGGATCCCCATTTTAGGCTCTGCCAGATACTTTTTCCCAGCTTTGTTGAGATCTGGGGCTGCCCAGGTGGCACTAGTGGTAAAAAGAACCCTCCTGCCAAAGCAAGAGATGTAAGAGATGTGGGTTCAGTCCCTGGGTCGGAAAAGTCCCATGGAGAAGGGCATGGCAACCCACTCCAGTACTCTTGCCTGGAGAATCCCAAGGACTGAGGAGCCTGGCAGGCTGTGGTCCACAGGGTCACAAAGAGTCAGACATGACTGAAGTGACTTAGCACTCACGCACTAGGGAACACCCCCAGTGGCATCAGTTTCCTGCCTCTGGCTGGACCAAGCTCTTCTGGAGCTGTTGCCAAGCAACACTCAATAACTCTCCAGCCACTCAGGCCACCCTGTCCCACCCACTTAAATGCCCCGTGAGTAGAGTGATGTGACCTGTGCTCCGTCCAGGCTGGCAACAACCTACCGAGGACTCAGGAGGAGGCTGGCTTTCCTCATTTCCCCAGGTCTGTGAAGAGCCCACTCTTGCACTCACCTTCAGATTTAGGGAATGAGGCTTTGACCTGACTCAGCCCCAGCTGCTCCTGTTCCTGGACTCAGGGAGAGTCCACAGAGTGAAGCAGAGGTTTCAAGTCTGCTTGGGATTGAGGCCAAGCTCACTGAATCGCTGGTACCCAACACTAAACTGTCCTGACACCTCTCTTAACAAGTCCCTCCTTGTGAGCAGCAGGAACAAGGAGAGGGAGCCGCTCCTTCGCCATGAACAGGTGTTCCCCGGGCCATCCTCCTACGAGCAAGGTGATCAGCAACGGACTCAGGCAGAGAACTGGGAAAGAAGATGCTGACCAACCCCCAGCGTACATCTATTGAGTTTTGAGGTGCTTGGGAAGTAACACTCTTTTCTCTCCCTCTGTATAGAAGAAAGAATCAACAGATGGAGAACAAGAGGTTACCTTCCTCTTTGCTAAGTGGCAAGAAAACAAGACCTTCCCCAAGAGGTCTGCTAACACTTCATCCCTGAACTTTACGATTTACTGACCGTGTGAGAGGCCACGCCGGAGAATCTCTGGCCTCTCATGAGGCTTCCTGCTCAGGAGAGAGGAGACAGGGATGCATCAGACAGGCCAGGCCAGAGAGCAAGCAAGCAAGGGGCGGAGCTCAGTTTCTCCCACTTAGATTCTCTAATGGAAGACGTCACTGCTCCCCACCCTGGAGAAGAGGGAGGGTGGGGTAGAGAAGTGTTACCTCTATCTGGGGCTTTCTTTTCCATCATTACTAAACGCCCCAGGAAGGTGGGAGGCTTTGGAAAACGCAAAGGGATTTGCAGGCACTCAGCAGGCAGGAGTAAGAGCTAAACACCCCTAATGGGCTGGGCAGTGCCTTTCACCAAGAACGGTCCCACCCAAAATACCACCAGCACCCCCATGGGAAACAGCAGTTCTCCTAGGAGGAAATAGGAGGCAAGGAGCGAGAAGGCTGCTTCCACCCTCAAGCACACCCACAATTGTTCACTTATAGATTCCAAAGCGCAAGACACTCAGCAAAGTGAATCAAGGAGGGGCAACACCAGTTTCCCAAGCTTGGAAAACCCAGGCGACACAGACCCCTGGAGAGCAAGGCATCGTTCAGAGCGCTTCATTGAGCGCCCCGCTCCAGGAGGGCGGAAGTCGGGCCTGTCGCCTTTCCTGGGAGAAAACACCTGCAGAGGCAGCAACGCAGCCCGCAGCTGGTCATTTCTGCGGAGAGCTGCTGTCAGCTACCCGGGAGTTCTCACCTCCCTTACTTCCTTCCCGTTTCCCTTTCCCTTTTCTTAAGAACTGCGAAACTGCGATCCTTCTCTGCTAGGCTAATTGTTAGCCTGTCACGGTTCCCAGGACTGTCCCTGTCAGCCCCCATCTTCTTAAGGATCAAAGGTTTTCAAGGGATAATTTTTACAAATGCCAGTTCACACACACACACCCCCTTGCTCCTTTCCTGCTTTCAAAAAAGGCCAGTGTTGCCTTGGCTTTGGCCTTTAAGCAAGTATTCCCAGAACTGTGGCTCGGTCATCTAATTCTGCACACATTATGGGGTCTGGCCATATTAACAGGGTTATAAATATGTCTGAAGTTTAGAATTGATCAACAAAGTACTCGAGCAGGCACACTTCTTACTGAAGCCCAAGTAGGCCACAGTGACTCGCAGAGAGGGTCCACACACATCATTTTCGCCTTCATTTCCTAATCTGATCTACTTTTATTTCACGCCACATGAAAAATGTACGGGAAGCTACTTGATGAGTAGCTTTGATGAGTTTGATGAGTTTTCTCTGTAAGTCTTCTCCCCCACCTGCTGTTCCAGTGAGCATGACACCAGAATTCGCAGAACCACTTAGCCCAGGCCAGGCCAGCCACAGAGACAAAACGCACATCCAAGAACCGGAAGAAACAGGGGCCCCAGATCTAAGAACCGGGCACTCAGGAAGTCAGCCAGCAGGCCCAGGAAAGTGACATAGACTCAGTCTTTCCCAGCATCTCAGGGGTTGAGTGAGTTATGGGCAAATGAAAATTTGTAGATAAAAAGAATCCCGGAAATCAATTGGTTTCAGATTTATTTACATGACTGGCTTGGAGAGCCTTTGGGAAATGGTCCTGTGTCTGATCCTTGTGTTTTTAGTAACACACATTTCATAACATCAGGCACTCCATCTTATCCTGGAAATTTTAGCCAAACATTTTAAGATGATTTTCTACTCAAGATTGTATACATATTTCATAAAAAGGCCTAATAATAATCAGAGTGACGACTACCTACCACTGACCACTTAGGATGTGTCTGGCAGTATTCTGAGCACTTTAGAGAGACTGATTTATTTATTCTTCACAGGATTGTGTCCATTACGCAGATGAGGGAATGGAGGCAACATTGCAAATCAGACATGTGCTGGCAAGTGGCACAGCAGGGATTCAAAGGCAGGCAGACTGGCTGTGGAGCCCAAACACTTAGCCAAGACACTATGCTACTTCTCACATTTACGTTCATCAAGATTCTGTTATGAAATTAACATATACACATGACTATATATAAAATAGGTAATCAAAAAGGCTTCCCTGGTGGCTCAGTGGTAAAGAATCTGCCTGCCAACACAGGAGATGAGTTCGACCCCTGGGTGGGGAAGATCCCCTGGAGAAGGAAATGGCAGCCCACTCCAGTATTTTTGCTGGGAAATCCCATGGACAGAGGAGCGTGGTGGGCTACAGTCCATGGGGTGCAAGAGTCAGACACAACTTAGCAACTAAACAGCAATAACACAATCAACAAGGACTTACTTATAGCACAGGAAACTATTCAATACTTTGTAATAACCTATAAGGGAAAAGGGTCCACAAAAGAATAAATATACGTATAATTCAATCACCGTGCTGTACACCTGGAACTAACACAGCTCTGTAAATCAGTTACGTGCTGTGCTGTGCTTAGTCACTCAGTCATGTCTGACTCTTTGCGACCCCATGGACTGTAGGGCTCTCTGTCCATGCGGATGCTCCAGGCAAGAATACTGGAGTGGGTTGCCATGCCCTCCTCTAGGGGATCTTCCCAACCCAGGGATTGAACCCAGGTCTCCCGCATTGTAGGTGGATTCTTTACCGTCTGGGCCACCAGAGAAGCACAAGAATACTGGAGTAGGGAGCCTACCCCTTCTCCAAAATCAACTATAACCCAATATGGAATAGAAACTAAGTTTAAAAAAAATTTAAGGAGGAAAAAGATTCTGTTATGAACAAGCTGAGTATATGGATAGAGTCAAATAACATTCAGTTCAGTTCAGTTGCTCAGTCGTGTCCGACTCTTTGCAACCCCATGGATTGCAGCACTCCAGGCCTCCCTGTCCATCACTGACTCCCAGAGCCTACTTAAACTCATGTCCATCGAGTCGGTGATGCCATCCAACCAACTCATCCTCTGTCGTCCCCTTCTCCTCCCACTTTCAATCTTTTCCTTCAATCTCTCCCAAATAACATCAGAGCCTTCTATAAGGAACTAGTCCAGTTGTCTATCTCAGATACCTGTATAAAAAGGCAAGTAACATCTAGCAAGGATGGTATGGCCTGTGAAGGGGGGAATATGAAAGAGGCTTACCTTTATTTTTTAAAAACACTCCTTTATCTATTTATTGTCCATGCTGCACAACTTGTGGGATCTTAGTTCCCCAACCAGGGATCGAACCCATGCCCCCGACACTGAAAAATGCAGTTTTAAGCACTGGACCACCAGGAAAGTCCCAATTTTAAAAAAAACACTGCTTAAAAAAAAAAAAAAAAAAAAAAGGCCTTAGGCTCAATTCTGCCAACTGGCTGCCAATAGGGGAGTTCTGGTTCTAGTCTAAAATTTTGCAGACAGTGAAATTAGCCCAGAGAGGGAAAGTGGTCTGCACAAGGTCACACATAAATAGTGACAGAAGCCAGGCTAGAAGCCAAGGCTCATGGACCTTTCTGCCTGTATGAAAATACTCTCCACCCACTACTTCCCCAAGCCTTTTCCTCCCTCACTAGTTCCCATCTCACTGATGCACAGCAAGGAGGCTTTTATTCTATTTGCAAAGTAAATAGAGCTGAGATACAGATTACTCTCAAGCTTCAAAGCTTTTCTCCAGTATAAACAGGATCAGGGTAACTTGCTCCCTCTTACTGCAGTCTCCCTCACACACACAGGCTCTGTGCTACCTTCAGTATCATTGCTGCTGCCGCCAAGTCACTTCAGTCGTGTCCAACTCTGTGCAACCCCATAGACGGCAGCCCACCAGGCTCCCCCGTCCCGGGATCCTCCAGGCAAGAACACTGGAGTGGGCTGCCATTTCCTTCTCCAATGCATGAAAGTGAAGAGTGAAAGTGAAGTTGCTCACTTGTGCCCGACTCTTCGCGATCCCATGAACTGCAGCCCACCAGTCTCCTCCGTCCATGGGATTTTCCAGGCAAGAGTACTGGAGTGGGGTGCCATTGTTAGCAGAAGGCAAATAGGACTCAGGCACCCCAGCCAAACTGGGGAACATGGTTTACCTCCAGTCCTACCAGGGAGATGCATTTAGAATTTCTGCATTCCTTCTGTTTTCCCACTGACTCTCTGATGGGAATAAAGACTGGATGGTTCTACATGAGGCATGTCACAGAAGAAAGAGCTGTGGACTGGACGTTGGGAGGTCTGGGTTCTCTCATAGACCCCTGAATCTCAGTTTACTTATTTGCAGTGATGTGAAGATTAAACAGGTTAATAGAAAATAAAGGCCTGAAATCTGGTAATTAGCAAAGTCCCTATTCTCTGCTCCTCAGATTTCCCTAACCAAAGAGAACACACACTCTCTCTCTTATACACGTACACCTATGAAAAATAATACACGTACACCTATGAAAAATAATACACGTGGTTGGGAAGTTACACTTTGATAATGATAGAGCTGCCATTATGCAAAAGACTCTTTTTTCAGAACTCATTCCTCAGAATGAAATCAGGGTCTCTAGAAAATTCAGGATAGCTTTGACAGTAGCAACTCTTCATTCTCTACGTGTGAATTGATTTGATCTTTGGTAATAACCAGATGTCTTTCTTAGCTCTGGAGAATACAGCTGGGATGCAAGCCTGGGACATTAGGTTTGGGTGTGGGGAGGCAGAGCGGTGTAGAAAAAAGTGCTCAGGATCCCATGTCAGAAGACCTGGATTGTGCTCTGCTCCGATACCTACCAGTCCTGTAGCTTTAGGCAAGTCCATAACGTCTCTCAGCCTCAGTGTCTTCATCTATAAAACAGGAAGAAAAACAATTCCTTCGTAGGATTTTTATGAGAACCAAAAGATAATAGTACATGTAAAAGTGTTCCTTAGGCCATAAAATCCAAATATAAATCTTAAAGCAGTTTTTTTTTTTAAAATATAAAAGATGTGGAGTGATTAGTAAATTAAATCTGAAGGCAGTTCTTATAATGAGACTTAAAAGTCATTATACTGGGAGCAAGAGTAATTACCATCATTGTAAAGCTCCTGATAAGACAACCTTAAATGGCCAAACTCATATCTACACAGTTCATTCATTTAGTCCGCAAGTTGACAAATGTCCTTGGAGCACTTAGAAGTGCCAAGATCTGGTAGATTCAGGGGATACCTAGCCAAATGCACATACCCCCTTTCTGTCTAAAAGCTCACAAAGCAGTGTGACTAGACATCTAACATTTGCTGTTCATTTATCTCATTACCTTAGTGTTAAATCTCCTATAAACAAACTGCAACTGCAGAGCAACCCTAGAGGCTTCTTGAGGCTCCTGAGCGTCTACAAAATGCTCTGAAAAATAAAAGGCACTCTCACCACGTGAGTCAAAAAAGAGGATGAACCAGCGTGTGGGTGAGTGAGAACCACAAAGATGGTGGAGTAAAGAACACCAGGGAAAGTTTCTGGGAGGAAGTGAGAACGGAAACACTTCGGGAGTGCCACCCACAGTTCGGAGGACCGCCCTTACCAAATGCCACTCACTTCCTGCCCGCCATCTGGTCTCTGGTGACATAATCTACAAAACAAAGGAACTAAGCAAATAACAGTCAACATCCATTTCAGCTCTGAGATTCCGTGATTCCTTGCCACGTTCAGTTAACCTGAAGGAGTTAATTCACCTCAAAACATTTGAAACCTGAGTCAGCATAGGTGAGGCAGAATATAAGGAGAATCACCACCACCATCATACCCCCACCCCACACTTCCCAAGAAGACAAAGCTGCCCGTCATTTGCCTTTAATCTGTTTTCTTAATTTTCTTCCGAAGGAAAGTCACAGCTCCAATCAGTCCTCTAATCAATGGCTGCACTGCTCTTGCACAAATGAGCTAGATTTATTAAAGGAGTCCTCTCTTCGATGGAAATGGGCTCCCTGCTGGGGCTGCAAATACAGGCTAAGATTGACTGCTCCCAGAATAGGTGAAGATGTAAAGAAAATGAGCACAGGCAAGTGACGGGGAAGAAAGGTTCCAAGGTCTCTGTACGACCACCCCACCACCATAGGCAGGAATGGGTGATCACCAGGGACCCCCTGGACATTTACATCTCACTGAGGCTGATCCTGGGCACGTAACTAGTAGTGCCTCCCAAGTAAGCGTCCTCTGTCAATTCTCTCCAGACCTTAGGAAAAGAAGCTCACCCAAAAACAGGCTGAAAGGGAGACTCTTCCAGAGAGAGAACCACACAGAAACCAAAAGGTTATAGGCTGTCATAGCTGGAAAGATCCCCGGAGGGTGATGTACAGCCCCCAACTGAGAGTGTGCTCTGTGAAAGGACCCCAATATTTATGAATCACGGATGACTAGAAGCAGAGGAAATTCACATTCCAAAGCTGTAAGAAATTGTTCACATTAGACAAACATTAGATATTTGCATATTACATTTGGGGGCTGAGATCTCCTTGGTGGTAAGCAGTGGACACTAAACTCTTGCTTTAAAGAGAGGAAGACAGTGGAGACACTTGGAATGAGGAAAACTTCATCTATTCTGCAAACCATGTCAAGCTCTGCCTTCACTGTAGGCAGATTCATATTTCTGGAAATTACTATTATGTTTCCTGGGGTGTTGTGGAGAGGATGGGGAAATCAATTTCTTGTTTATTTTCTCTGGAAGCTTCTGAGAAGCCTGAGGGGATGGGATCTCAGTGTAGAATATGGACAAAGGTACTTGTGTGGTGGGCCGGCATCTGGCTCTGGTGACATGATGGAAGACAGAGAGACAGAGAGAGAGACAGAAAGAGAGAGAGAGGGAGAGAGGGAGGGACAGAGAGACAGAGAGGGACAGAGAGACAGAGAGGGAGGGAGGGAGGGAGGGACAGAGTGACAGAAAGAGATGGTGGGGGGGAGGGACAGAGAGAGAAGAGGCAGGGAGAATGGGGATCCTATGCTGTAAACAATAGAAGCCAAGTTGCTTAGTAGCTCTCTTTTAAACATTTCTATTCTCAGTTATAACTTCCTTCTGTTACCCTCAAACCTCACTTTTGTTCAGTGTGTCAGCCTGAGAGAGAGCAGTCTGGAAAAGCAAAACAATTGCAAGATGGTAAGGAGTATCAGCGTAGCAGAGATGCAGCTCAAAACCAGCCTGGAAATGATGAGGACCACACAGGATGTGTTTGTGGACCACGCAGCCATTCCTCAGATAATCCTCCTTCAAAGCTGTGGGCAGGGGAACCTGGCTGAAGGCGTGCTGTTCTGTAGTTGGGTGGAAAAGGAGGCTGGTGCTGACTGTGAATAAGGGGAGGCTGGGTAACCTCTGAAGGCTGGAGAACATCTGGGTTCCAGGAGCAACAGAGTCCAGAGGTGTCACAAAGTGACTTGCCCAGGGCCACAGAGCTGGTCAGTGACAAAGGCAAACTCAGGTAGAGATCGTGTGATTCTTAGTCTTGAGTTGTTTTTTTTTTTTTTTTTTTATAACCCTGGACTCACCACACCTCTCCCCACATTTCAAAGTCCAGTCAAGCTTTCAGTCACCTGTGCTCACCACTCAGAGAGAGAGGAGGAGGAGGAGGAAGGTGGGGAGGAAAAGGAGGGGAGCAGACTCAGCCAGCGCTTAGGGGAAGCAGACGTTCCAGAGTTTTCAGATTGTTCATATTTTTCTTGACCTGGTTCTGCTTTCCAGAGACTTGTGGACTGTTAGAACTGGAGGATTCTAACTGGCAATGATCAGTCCATTGCCCAGACAGTGGTGGTGACTGGCCTAACATTACTAGCAGCTACGAGTCCAGGCATGCTTGGAAGCAGGGGATGAGCGCAGCAGACACAGAATGTGGAGGAAAAGGAAGAAAAACAAAGGCCCCGGGGAGACCTGACTCCAAGGAGGGCGGTGGGCGGAGCTCCTGTGCGCCTTCCTGTTCTCCCTGGTCCACCGTCTTCCCTGACTGCTGTGTGGCTTCCTTTTCCTTCCTGGAGCCCCTAAAGCAACTAGAGCGAGAAAAGACCGCATCTTACTCGTCTCCATCCTGTCTCGTTCCCCATCCTTACTCACCTCGCGTGAGTCCTGTTTCCCCAACACTCCCAGCTCCTGCGAGGTGGGAACTGGATTCCATGGTATGGACCGTGCCTCATGCTTCTCTTTTACAAAATGCCTCACCCAATTTTGAATAAGCGATCCATGCTCTATAAATACCTGCTTGTTAATTACCCTTTGAGAAAATTTGCGAAACTTCTCAAGGTGCACATATTCTTATATTATAGAGGGAAACATGTAAAGGCAGGGGAACTGAGGCTTAGTTTTCTAATCTGAAAAATATAAGGGGAAAGACTCCATGACCCAGGGCCATTCCTTCTTATCTGAGCTGTGTTTTTTATGGGAACAAAATGCGGCAACTGCCCTGACTGTTTGGACAGGACATCCTCAGACCAAGAGGCTCTCTCCCCTTCTCCCTGCGTCCCCTTCTGTCTCATTCCACACAGAATCTTCCAAGAGCCTTGCCACCCAGAGCGTTCAGGATGTGACTGCAGCCTCCAGGACTCCAGCAGAGACACAGGCAGGAACCTGCCCGAGGTCTGCGAGGAGTGGCTGCTTTGTGACGCCTTTCTATGTGCTTCATCTCAGTGGACACTCTGAGTCTGATGGCAAGGAAGGGGATTCTGCAGCACGCGGTTGTCAGCACTGGCAGAACGCGGAGTTGCCTTTGCCTTCAGAGACGGGGCCGGAAGTGGGTGGTGGCTGCAACTGGAGAATCCGCCTGAGGCACGGGAGAGTGTGCGGTGTGTGTCAGTGGCTCCCTCTCCCCCACACCTCCTCGCCCACACCCACCAGCCTATATGTCTGTGCATCATTAAAATCTTACTCGTGATGTAAAATGCCAGCCTAAAGTCCTAAGGTAACTTTGGCAGCCATAAAACTATCTATGGAAATCTTGAATTTTAAGTTGTCGCCTCTCCTCATTGCAGAACGTTCTAGGGGATTGTGAGAAGGAGGCGGGGACCTAATCAGGCTCCTCATCAACTAGGGAGACGCTAAAACGACTGGAGAGGAGCGCGTATGCGCCCGCCTAAAACATCCATCACAAAGCCTTTTGCCTGGCATCACACCGTCACTTAACCTTTTCCAACTGAAAAGCAGCTTCCAGGTGTATTTACTGTCGAGCCAGGTCATAGCTCCACAGGCCTAGCAGAGGGGAACCACTTGCAGCCTCCATCCTTCCATTCTGGCAAATCGAGGCAGAGCTAAAGACAGATACCACTCTGCCCCTCATCCTCTGACCTTCGCTCCTGACAGCCACTTGCCTTCAAGGTGACCAAGTTTTGTTTTGGAACCTATTAAATATACACACCACAGTGGCTAAAGTGTTCTTGAAAGGATGGGCAAAGGGAGTACCAAGAAAGAGGAAGCATTCTGGAATGAATTATTGATCAAGTTTTCTTTCACACACACACACACACACACACACAAACACACACACACACACACACGAGCAAGTGTCAAGTTTCCCCAGCCAGAAGGAGATTGCATCTTGTGCAGTCTTCACAGGGTTAAGAAAGATAACCTCTTTGCTCTAAACTCCATCTATTTGGTGGTTGGGAAATGTGTTTACGTCTCTGTGTCTCTCCTTTTGTTTGGTTTTCCGAGAGAGAGCCTGAATCAGCGGATTTCAGAAGAAAGCTAACACATCTGACAGGCTTAGAGAAATCATGTGTGCCACATGAAAAAAATTAATTAAATAAAATGTTTTTCACTCATATAGCAGTTCTTATCCCAATCTCTAAACAGGTTATGGGTATTAATTAAATGTTGTCATGCATGACTTGTCACCTTGGATTCATTGACCCAAGTGGAAAGCTCGGGTCTGATTGCTGAGAGACAGAGAAACCGAGGCAGTATGGAAGGACGGATGAAACAGTCCTGAGGAAGGTAAGCGAACCTCTGTGCTGGCCACACCGTCTCATGAGAACCGAGTCAGTGACGAACTTAAGGGAACGGTCACCTCTGCGCTGGCCAGGCCAGTTTCATTGGTCTCACGAGAACCACAGCGGAGATGACAAACCATGTATATATAGCTGATACCAGTTCTGGCACGCTCACTGTCAGTGCGAGTCATTTTCTGCTCCGCCAGCTGAAGGAACTGCCTCCTCACAGGCCAACTTTGTAGCCATTACAAGAGTATTAGGTAGCTATGGTTATATTCTTTGCAGCCAAAGATTGAGAAGCTATGTACAATCAGCAAAAACAAGACTGGGAGCTGACTATGGCTCAGATCATGAACTCCTTATTGCGAAATTCAGACATAAATTGAAGAAAGTAAGGAAAACCACTAGACCATTCAGGTATGACCTAAATCAAATCCCTTCTGATTATACAGTTGAAGTGAGAAACAGATTTAAGGGACTAGATTTGATAGACAGAGTGCTTGATGAACTATGGACAGACGTTCATGACATTGTACAGCAAACAGGGATCAAGACCATCCCCATAGAAAAGAAATGCAAAAGAGCAAAATGACTGTCTGAGGAGGCCTTACAAATAGCTGTGAAAGAAGAGAAGCGGAAAGCAAAGGGGAAAAAGAAAGATATTCCCATTGGAATGCAGAGTTCCAAAGAATAGCAAGGAGAGATAAGAAAGCCTTCCTCAGCAATCAATGCAAAGAAATAGAGGAAAACAACAGAACGAGAAAGACTAGAGATCTCTTCAAGAAAATTAGAGATACCAAAGGAATATTTCATGGAAAGAAGGGCTCAGTAAGGGACAGAAATGGTATGGACCTAAAAGAAGCAGAAGAGATTAAGAAGAGGTGGCAAGAATACACAGAAGAACTGTACAAAAAAGATCTTCACAATCCAGATAATCATGATGGTGTGATCACTCACCTAGAGCCAGACATCCTGGAATGTGAAGTCAAGTGGGCCTTAGAAAGCATCACTATGAACGAAGCTAGTGGAGGTGATGGAATTCCAGTGGAGCTATTTCAAATCCTGAAAGATGATGCTGTGAAACTGCTGCACTCAATATGCCAGCAAATTTGGAAAACTCAGCAGTGGCCACAGGACTGGAAAAGGTCAGTTTTCATTCTAATCCCAAAGAAAGGCAATGCCAAAGAATGCTCAAACTACAGCACAATTGCACTCATCTCACACGCTAGTAAAGTAATGCTCAAAATTCTCTAAGCCAGGCTTCAGCAATATGTGAAGTGAGAACATTCAGATGTTCAAGCTGGTTTTCGAAAAGCCAGAGGAACCAGAGATCAAATTGCCAACATCTGCTGGATCATGGAAAAAGCAAGAGAGTTCCAGAAAAACATCTATTTCTGCTTTATTGACTATGCCAAAGCCTTTGACTGTGTGGATCACAATAAACTGTGGACAATTCTGAAAGAGATGGGAATATCAGACCACCTGACCTGCCTCTGGAGAAACCTATATGCAGGTCAGGAAGCAACAGTTAGAACTGGACATGGAACAACAGACTGGTTCCAAATAGGAAAAGGAGTATGTCAAGGCTGTATATTGTCACCCTGCTTATTTAACTTATATGCAGAGTATATCATGAGAAACACTGGACTGGAAGAAGCACAAGCTGGAATCAAGATTGCCAGGAAAAATATCAATAACCTCAGATATGTAGATGACACCACCCTTCTGGCGGAAAGTGAAGAGGAACTAAAAAGCCTCTTGATGAAAGTAAAAGAGGAGAGTGAAAAAGTTGGCTTAAAGCTCAACATTCAGAAAACGAAGATCATGGCATCCAGTCCCATCACTTCATGGGAAATAGATGGGGAAACAGTGGAAACAGTGTCAGACTTTATTTTTGGGGGCTCCAAAATCACTGCAGATGGTGATTGCAGCCATGAAATTAAAAGATACTTACTCCTTGGAAGGAATGTTATGACCAACCTAGATAGTATATTCAAAAGCAGAGACATTACTTTGCCGACTAAGGTCCGTCTAGTCAAGGCTATGGTTTTTCCAGTGGTCATGTATGGATGTGAGAGTTGGACTATAAAGAAAGCTGAGTGCCAAAGAATTGATGCTTTTGAACTGTGGTGTTGGAGAAGACTCTTGAGAGTCCCTTGGACTGCAAGGAGATCCAACCAGTCCATCCTAAAGGAGATTAGTCCTGGGTGTTCTTTGGAAGGACTGATGCTAAAGCTGAAACTCCAATACTTTGGCCACCTCATGCGAAGAGTTGACTCATTGGAAAAGACTCTGATGCTGGGAGGGATTGTGGGGAGGAGGAGAAGGGGACGACCGAGGATGAGATGGCTGGATGGCATCACTAACTTGATGCACATGAGTTTGGGTGAACTCTGGGAGTTGGTGATGAACAGGGAGGCCTGGCGTGATTCGATTCATGGGGTCACAAAGAGTCAGAAAGGACTGAGCGACTAAACTGAACTCAACTAATTAAAGCAATTATCAGGAACATAAACTTAAGCAACACACATTTATTGTCTCACTGTTTCTGCAGACCAGGACTCTGTGCATGACTCAGCTGGGTTCCATGCTTAGGGTCTTACAAGATGTCAGTGAGGGCTGCGTTCTCACCTGGAGGCTCAGCTGAGGAAGGATACGCTTCCACACTCTGGGCAGCATTCCGTTCCTTGCTGCTGTTTTTCGTTGGCTGTTGGCTGTTGTTCCTAAAGTCTACCAGCAGTTCCTTGCTGCCTAGGCTTCCTCTGCATGCACGCTTATTTATCATGTCAGCAAGGAGAGGATTTGTGTCAGATATCAAGACAGAATCTTATACAATGTAATACAATCACGCTATGTGCTTTGTGATTATAAAAGGGGACATCTCATCACTTTTGCTGTTTTCTATTAGAAGGAATTTGCCTGTCTCACCCACACTCAAGGTAAGGGAATTAGATAAAGGCGTAGATACTAGGAGAAAGGGATCCTGGGAAGCTGGAGTCTGGCAGCCAAATTCAAAAATCTGAAAATAGAAACTCCTTCGTATCTCCAAGCTCTGTGGCTGGCTTTCAAGAAAAAAAAAAAAAAAGGTAAGGAGTTTGTTAGATTATTTGATATTACAGGCATACTTCTGAGACATTGCCAGTTCAGTTCCAGACCACCGCAGTAAAGCAAATATCACTTAAAGAGAGTCATGAATTTTTTAAAATTTCCCATTGCATATAAAAGTTATGTTTACACTAAACTGTGGCCGATTAAGTATGCAACAGCATTATGTCTAAAAAAATGTGTGTACCTTGATTAAAAATATTTATTACTAATGACCATCCTCTGACAATGGAGTTGCCACAAAACTTCAGTTTGTAAAAAGTGCAGCATGGGCGAAGCGCGGGAAAACGAGGTATGCCTGTGTCCACCTCGCCGAAAACAGGAGAACTCGGCAGAACACTGAACCCGTACCAAAATACATGTGTGATAAAGATCTCAAGGAAGCTGCAGTGGTTTCCCTCATTAATCAAGACATACAGGATTAAGTTACTCAACTAGCAGCCGGGGTGCTAAGATGGCCCCTTCAGTTCCCCTCTTTTAGTTCGGGAACCGCAGGGAGTCTCACCTAGACTGAAGCGTGAGGGACCTGGGGGGAGCGGCAAGTCAGAAACTTTACCACGCATGTGACTCAACTAAGGTCGGCTTCTTGTTTTCGCCTACTCTTTTTTCTTTTCTTTTTTCTTTTTAGTTGATTCACATTGATGTGTTAGTTAAGGTGTACAGCCACGTGATTCAGTTATACCCACACGATTTCTGAGGTCTTGTTGGAATGCAGACTCTGACACAGTAAGTCTGGAGTTTCTGCAAGCTCCCAGATGACGTCACTGTTGCTGGTCCTCAGAACATACTTTGAATACCAAGAGGAGAAGGTAAGAAAGGATGAAAGAATCAAATAGTAAAAATTTCCTCCTATCCAAAGTGACTGTGAATAATAGGATTTTAAGTCATTTAAATATTTTGAGTGAAAAATCTCCGAAACATTCCAAGAGCCAGATGGGAATTGCCTTTTTCTCCATGCACATGGTATACTGTGAATTTGGGGAGAAAGTGATATTTAGGCTTGGGGAAGTGTGGAGAGAGAGAGCTTGGAGTGGGACAGTTAGTGATGCCATGGGGAGAAATCTTGAAGCCAGTGAGGGTTCAGGTGGGTGTCTGAGAAAACTGGAGCTTGGTCAGAGCTAGCTAGAATAGCCTAGATGGACCTGAAGGAGAGATGGAGCATCAAGCATCCTGGATGGGATCAGCTAGAGGGAGTCAAAAAAAAAAAAAAAAAAAAAGGAGACAGGATTTTTAACAATTATGGACCAGAAACAATCAACAGTCTCCAACCAAATGCACAAAAGAGAATGGAAAGTAAATGGGATTTCTGAGAAGGATGCAGAGGGCAGGAGGCAAGGAGTGGAGAAGATGGCCACCAGTTTAGCTTTCTAGCAGAGCTAATGGGGGTATATTTTAAGGGCAAAGGTTTGGTTTTGAGCCAGAAAATAGAAGGAGAGGAAATGCCTGGGAGGCCCAGGGTGGCTAAGTAACATTTTAACCCTGAGTGAAACTAACTTAGTCACGGGGCTGCACAATATTGGAAGGCACAGGGCCATGCGATGAGGAGGGAAGACTTGGAACCGGGGATCAGGAGACCTGGCTTCTCTGTCCGGTTCATCTTTTCACTCATTACAAATTCACTGGGAGCCTGCCAGACTCCAAGCCCTATGCTAAGTTCTGGAAAACTTAAAATAGCAATTGAAATAATAATTAAAAAAATAACAAAAGTAATACAATAATGTTAGTAATAAAATTTGAAGTGATTGATTCGTGTTAAGTGCTATCCTAAGTAATTCACATTTGTTGAGTACTTTAACTGTTAGAGGCTTCCCTGGTGGCTCAGACGGTAAAGAACTCACCTGCAACGCAGGAGACCCAGGTTTGATCCCTGGATCAGGAAAATCCCCTAGAGAAGGGAATGGCTACACCCCTCCACACCCAGTATCCTTGCAGTATCCTTGCCTGAAGAATCCGACGGACAGAGGAGCCTAGTGGGCTGCAGTCCATGAGTTCACAAAGAGTCGGATATGACTGAGCAACTAACTTTTTAGATATGAGAACAATCTATTGAGGTAAGTAATGCTTTTATGTTCAATTTTCAGATGTTGAAACTGAGGTGGAGAAATAACAGGACAGGTTATTTCTGCTCTAAGGGAGCTTATTTCTAACAGTCACGTCTCCAATTAACAGAATGACTTCTGGTGACTTCTCATGCTGTTTCCCCTTCTTTAGCTATGACAATCATAGATAAAAGTGTGAAGAACTGTTCATTATCATATTCAATCCTTGCAATAACCTTATGAGGTAATTACTATTATCATTCCCATTTCACAGATGAGGACACTAAGGTTCAGAGAAGCTAAGTAAATTTCCCAAGGGACCTCGCCTGGGATATAAACTCAGGCAGCCTAACTCTAGACTAAAATACAGCACCATGCAAATTAGGAGACTGGACTAAATCTCTGAGATCACATTTCACTGGAACGTTCCATTGCCTTCCTATAAGTTCCTTGAATCTCATGTATTTTATGATTCAGATATTTCTGTTTTCGAACTGGCTATGTGCGCCAACAGAGTTCAAGGGGTAGGACACGTCGTGACAGGAAAGGAATCCATTTGTGGTTGGTGGGCAAAGGCAGTGAAGAGCCAGGTCAGCTCACCAGACCCAGTACTGTACGGAGTTGCTCCACTCAGCTGGGAGACCTCACGGTGCATGCAGGGACTTGTTTCAGCAGAGATCCAGAATGCAACCTTTCCGGATCGAGTTGGACAGGAAAGGATTTAAACTGAGGTCATGCACTGAGAGAGAGGAGAGTGCATGAGTCATGCTTGTTGCTGGAGTCAGAAACAAATTCATTTTCCCTGTGAGGAGTGTTATCAAGCAGGAAATCAAGTCCCCAGGCGAGGGAGGCAGTGAGGTGCCCAAGGGAAACAGCAGAGGCAGCCAGGCAGACACTGGAGTGAGTGCGTCTCCAGACTCTGTCGAACTTCACACTAAAGCAAAAAGTCTTCACAGACCATGTGCAATCTTTTGGCTTTTATAAGACATAACAAAACTTAATGGATGTCCTCAAACTTGAGAATTTTAACTTGTCCAGAGTCAAAGTCATTCATTCATTCCTTTATCTCACAAGTATTCAGCGAATGCCTGCTAAGCTCCAAGCCTAAGAGATTTGACAAACAGAAATGGACCCTGGCTTTCTCAAGCTTATTTCTAGTTACAGAAAACACTCAGAGAGCCTGATAACTACAGATAAACCCATAGTAGTTAAGTAAGACAATTTGAGATGGTGACAAATGTTATGTAGGGCACAGAGATGATGTGATTGAAAGGGAGGGGCTGGAGATGGGATGCTCTTCGACTCGGCGGTCAGGAACTATCTACATCATGAGTGACACTGCATCCGAGACCTGAAGGGTGAAAGGAAACCCGTGTGACAAGCAAGGGGAAGAGAGTGCCCGCAAGCGGGAAGGGCAGGTTCAAGGGCTCCAGAGCAGCAGCGAGCATGGCCTGTTCAGGGACGTCAGAGGAGGCCACGTGGCTGCAGAGTGATGGGAGGAGCACGCCGGGGGGAGGTCCTCGAGAGCAGGAGCCAGGACACGGGGCTGTGGGTGCCTCACTGAGCAGGTTGGTTCTAGTCTAAGAGCAAAGGTAGCTTGTTAAGCAGAGGAGAGACTTGCTTTGCTTTATGCCAAAGGTCACTTTGCTCCAGTGTGGAGAACGAACTTGAGGGGGTTCCAGAATGCTGGCCGGGAGACTTGTGAGAAGGCTATCGCAGTCACCCACGTGAGAGATGATGGAGGGGCAGAGGAGGTGGGGAAAAAAGTGGATGGATCTAAGAGCTATTCTGGAGCTGAAACTGATAGTGCCTGCTAATGGATTAGGTGTGGGGATAAGGAAGAGGGCATATTTGTGCCCTAGTATCACAGTCTTTCTGTACTTGAAGCTCTTCTTGGTGAATTCCGTTCAACTTCATAAAACAGGGCTGCCTTGGTGGCTCAGATGATAAAGCGTCTACCTACCATGTGGGAGACCCGGGTTCGATCCTTGGGTGAGGAAGATCCCCTGGAGGAGGGAATGGCAACCCACTCTAATACTCTTGCCTGGGAAATTCCATGGATGGAGGAGCCTGGTGGGCTACGGCCCATGGGGTCCCAAAGAGTCGGACACGACTGAGCGACTTCACTTTCACTTTCACAAAACAGAGATGCCCCTGTGTGTGAAGCGCGGTTAACCAGTGCGGGCATCCCGTGCTCTTCTCTTCTGTGCTGCTGACTGTGACCCAGGGCAGACCACCGTGGAGAGGAGAGCGAGCCAAGGACGTGGAGGACCCACCCCCCCGGATCTGCAGCCTCCCACACCATTAGCCTCCAGACTCCTAGGCTGCAATCACCTGGGGGAGGCCAGAGACGCCACGCTGGGCACAGAACATTGGAAGATGGCTCTGCCAATGGTTTCATCTCTGCCTTATGCCATCAGTGAGGAATGAGTAGATCAGGATGGGCGTGTGCGTGTGTGTGTGTGTGTGTGTGTGTGTGTGTAGGAAAGTCAAGGTTAAAGTTGAGAAAACCATGGAGAGCAGAGGCAGGCTTGCAATTACCTACAGAAAGGGTCCTCCTCAGCTGCCTTGAATTAACAGAAAGAAAAATAACTCCGTCTCACTCCTGGATGTCTCTGAACTCTTGGGAATCTGTCTGTGATTTGCAGCAGGAGGGCAGGAGGGCAGGAGGTGAAATCTGCCCGTCCTTAGCCTCCCTCCCTCCCCAGTACCCCTTTCCCCTCTCCAGGCAGGGCCCTCCGGCAGGATGGTGGGTGGCGCTTCCCAGAGGCCAGGTTGTGAGCCAGAGGGAATCTCGGACACGCTGCCCCTTCGAGACCTAGTCAAAGCCAATTAGCCATAAAGCGGGAAGAGTAGGTCTTTGAAAACTTTTCTTGAAAGCAAAATAAAAACCCAGAGCTGGGCCTGAGTGATCCACCTTCAAAAATCAGAGAAAACGAAGGAGAATCTCAGGTGGGAGGAAAAACAGATTCATTGAAGACAGAACCCAAGGGTATGTTTGGTTTGGCCGTGATAAAAGGGGGAACACCAGACGGATGGAGTGAGGGGTCTGCTGAGCCTTTAGAAAGGGGCTCTCCCATCCTTCCGCGCATTTCATATTACGAGTTTGGACAAATTACTCAATCCTGTAGGCCTTTGTTACTTTGTAGGGCTTCCCTTGTGGCTCAGCTGGTAAAGAATCCGCCTGCAATGTGGGAGACCTGGGTTCAATCCCTTGGTTGGGAAGATCTCCTGGAGAAGGGAAAGGCTACCCACTCCAGTATTCTGGCCTGGAGAATACATGGACAGTCCATGAGGTCGTAAAGAGTCCGACATGACTGAGCGACTTTCAAGGGAAAGGGAAAACACACCATAAAACCTTAATAGTGCGGAGACAGGGGACTGGGCCAAATGACCTATCAGGGTCTTTGCAAGGTGTAAGGGCTACAACAGCATACAAGAGGCAGAAGCTTCGGACATCAAATCATGACTCCTCCGTCCCTTAATTCCTTAACTTGCAAAGCACAGACCATAGGAAGGTTGCTGTAAGGACTGAATGAGTTAACATAAGTAAACTGCTTAGAACAGAGCCTGCTTATTGCTCCATAAATATTAGATGTGTTTTCTCTGAAAACCAGTCTCCTGTATACCAATTACTCAATTATTTTGGCTCCAAAGAATTCAAATACAAGATCCTTAGGCTACCAGGATGATCTGGCCTCATCCTGTCTGTTTTCCTGCTTCCATGGAAACTTTGTCTAAACTATCCCAGAGAGATGGGAGCTTGTGCCACAGAATAGAATTTGGGGAAGCGCCCTGAGATATCTGGTTTCCATGGCTACCAGCTGGCAAGCCTGGATATGACCAGGAAGTCTCCCCTCTGACTAGGAAGTCTGGTGGGTACCACAGCCACCATAAATGAGGCTGGCCTCACAAAACCAGGCATTTGGGGAAAAGATCACAGTGAAGGGTAGCTGTCTGAGAGCATAAAGCCACTTAAAGAGCCAGCTCAAGCTCTCATCCCCCGGTCAGTGTTCCAGGGGCTCGTGAAACAGAATACTCTCATCCCAAACTTGTTTTACTTAGTAAGGCCAAAGATTCATTAATTAACCA
Source organism: Oryx dammah (assembly GCF_014754425.2). NCBI lineage: Eukaryota > Metazoa > Chordata > Mammalia > Artiodactyla > Bovidae > Oryx > Oryx dammah. Next base: position 5,851,453 of record NW_024070205.1, on the reverse strand, counting down.
TCAGTCTCATTAAAAAGAAGAGACACAACTTCACAAAGCACCAGGGACCCACAGTTCTCAGAGCCAGGAGCAGAGACTGTCGGGAAAGGCAGGCCGAGAGTGGTGACTCTGTGACCCGGCTTGGGGAGCAAAGTGTCCCCAGAAGTCTCCCTTTCTTAAGTGCGATGTTGAACACTACTCTAAAATATGAATAATGAGTGGCATGTGGGCGAGTCCATTCTCTAACAACTCAGAGCATCAGAAGCAGCTGTCATCTTATCCACTCCGGAGGAAAGAAGCAGAACTGCAATGCCTTTCCTTATTTAACAGAAGAGAAAACAGGTCCACCAAAGAAGGACTGACCCAAGTCTGCAAAGCAGTGAGAGATTTGAAATCGAACTCCGTTGTTCGACACCCAGCTACTCAGGCAGCCTCATACCTGATAGTTTAGGCAAGGGAGAATAAGATACCTTCCCACAGAATCTCCGGTTACTCACCTTGCATGACCCAAAAAAGCAGTAATGTTTGGAAAGAATAGGGAAATCATCGCGCAATGGTCTCAGTGCCTCTGGTCCCTTCCCCTGAAATGCAATACTGTTCGCAGAGTGATTTCTCTAAAACCTAAATCTGCTTATGTTACTCTCCTGGTTAAATCCTTAAATGACTCCCCATTGACTTTAGGATAAAATCCAAAGGCCTTGTAATGAGACCAATTCATGAACTGGCTCCTGCTTCTCTCATCAATGTCATCCCTTCCTCTACCCCAACACACACACACACACACACACACACACACACTGCATTCCATCCATCAGAAGCTCCCCAATAGCTATGCTTTCTCTTTTCTCCAAGATACAGTATGTATCTCACACTGCCTGTCCAGCCTTTCCAAGTTTCCAACTTCGGTTCCTCCATAGCCAGATACCACCTCCTCCAGGATGTCTTCTGACCATCAGGCTGAATGAGGTTCCTCTGTCAGTGCTCTTGCAAGATACGGAGGAGTGCCCTTAGCTAGGGTGTGTCACCACCTTTCGAGTTAGTGACCCCTTTCCATACGAGCTGCCCTAGGGCAGAGGCTGGGAATATCCATGTCTGTCTCCCCAGTCCCGAAAACAGTGTCTGGCACATGGTAGATGCCTAATAGATAGTTAACAATTGCCTCCCTCTCACCTAAAGTCTGCCCCTTTAGTGTTAATATTTTTACATATATTTATTTGCAAGCCCATTTTATCTCAACCAAGGAAAAAACAAGGGAGCAGAATCGATAGTTAATTACTCTGAAAATGATTATCACCAGCTTTATCAGACAAAAAGAATGGTATCAATAGCTCAAATCAACAGATGCCCTAGAAGTCACTTCTAGCTAATGTGTATGCCTCTATGGTATAGGTGTGCATTTGTGCACATACATGCATTGTGAAAAACAATGTGGCATGTGCAATTACCTGGGAGGTTTGCTTTTATAATTTGACCTTTATTTTGCTGATTGCATACATGTTAGAGAATGAAGGGGAGAAAATAGCAAGAAGTTGGAAGAAATGAGCCTGGTACTACAAATTACCCAAAGGCATAGAATCCAGCAGAGGGATAACTCACAATACCCCAGGAATTTAGCAAAAAGCTATCAGTGTTCGTGATCCCTTTGTCATAATAACCCCGTAAGTTTCTGTTGCCTGCTAGAGTTTACAAAGCACTTGCACATTACTCATTTGTCTCTGACAGCATTCTGAAAGGTATGGAGCATATTTGATCTCTAAATAATGTAGCAAGCAGCCACGTACCCACCAACAAAGCAAAAATTAGAGGCTTCCTGGAAATCTGCACTTTCCGTACTCGACAGCGCTGTAGTCTTTGCCCACCTCACTTCCCCCCTACCCCATGCCCTGTAGCACCACGCTAAAGGAAGTCGTCCCTTTCCTTTATATGTATTTCTAAAAAGCATCTTTTTATTTCAGTTTTTTTTTTTTTAAACTAAAGCTAGCTTGAAGTGGGCTTCACGTGACATAATATCTTTGTGTCTGATTTTTTTAACTTAATGCTGGATTGCTAGATTTCAGTCTTACGGTTGCATGGAGCTGTTGTATGTTCTTTTTGTGTGCCAGATAATATTCCGTTATACAACTAACTATACATTATACAACCTCTATATATACATTATACAACTTCTCCTTCAGTGGGTACTTGAGTTGTTTACAAGTTGTTTTGCCATTGAACGATGCTGTTATGGATATTCTTATGTACGTATCCTTGTACACATGTGCAGAGGTATCTCTTGGGTATTGATCAGCAGTGCAGTTTCAAGGAAATAGAGAAAGTAAATGTTAAACTTCCTAAAATAATGTTAGATTGTTTTATGAAGTGATTGTACCAAATTGCCTGAGCGCCACCAGAGTGTAAGCGCCCCCATCAATCCGGATCCTCTCCAACAATGAGGTTGACCCAAATAACTGAGAGTGATAAAACATGAGTCTCAACCCAGTATCCTTTGAGCCAAATGAGGCTATCTGTCTTGCAAAGTATTTCACTAGTTATTTGCTTTGTTTTTGTTTAGTCGCTAAGTCGTGTCCGATTCTTTTGCGACACCACAGACTATGGTTCGCCAGGCTCCACGGTCCATGGGATTTCCCAGGCAAGAATAATGACTGAGTGGCCACTTCCATCTGCAGGAAGTCTTCGGATCCAGGGATCGAACCTGCGTTTCCCACATTGGCAGGCGGATTCTTTACCACTGAGCCACCTGTTATTTGTTTCTTGAGTTTAATCTGACTTTGGAAGGCTTTGGATGAACAGACAGTTTTGTCTACTACAGTCCTCACTATTCCCTAATGTCTTATGCATGGGCTAATTCACACATTTTATTATCACCCAGCCTGTATGAGCATTTGCGTTTGAGATCTCTGTGATTCATAAAGCTTCTGAATTTAGACTACGGAAGAGTGAGTCCAAGAAAACATGCTTTCTAAAAGAATACAGGAAGACTCCATCAAATGCCTTGAAGATTGTTGAAAATTATCTCTAAAAGCTGAAACTGCATATATTCTGCACTAAACAGAGTGAAGTATAATCTAAAGAGTTAGTGAAATTCAAGCCCAACTGACAGGTGCAAATGGGATGGTATGTGAAATAAACAATGTTGAAAGCACGTGCTATCATAATTAAGCTTCATGCCAACTCATAGAGGTATGTGTTCTTCATTCAAAGCCAAAGAAAGTGAAGCATAGGGAAGGCCCTTGACATCTCAAGCTAATAAGCAGGGGAGAGCTGGGTTTTGAATGGATGACTGGATCCAAAACCCATGTAGAGTACACTAGAGCACACTGCCTCCAAGATAACACTGAGTACCTCCTCTCTGTTCATGAGAGCACATAGCAGTTTCATAGAAAGCACCACATTTAACCCCCTAATATCACTGCAAGGGGGTATAGCAGTGGTTCCTGCTGTCTTGTAGAAACGGGAAATTGGAGTCTGGAGAAATTAAGGGGTTCGCCCAACATCACCTGGGGAGTAGGTGAAAGTACTGGGATTTGGACATATTCTCCTCTCACTAACACCAGCTTCTTTTTCCGTACAGGCTGAGTCACCAGCCCATACCGAAAAAACCAACAGGAGTGATTGCAAGCTGACGTAATTTATTCTTTCTGGATAGAACCACAAGTCTCCTCACAGCCAGGCGCGGAAATTGATAGTCCCACAAGGAGCAAGTTTAGGAAGGAAAAGAACAGTTTCACCTACACTCATCTAGATATGGGGCTGAACTTTGAGACTAATTATCTCCTCTGGAAGCCTGCTAAAACAGGAGGCACATGCCAGAGCTCAGAGATTCACTAATCTCCCTGGAAAGGAGAGAAATGTCAGGAAGATAGTCTTCCAGAGAAAAGTGACATCCTCCCAGGAAACAATGACAAGCGTGGGAACCACTTCCATCAAGTTTTAATATGATGCCCTTCTCCTTCTCAAAGTAGATTTGGGAGGTTGCCAGAATAAACTGATCATCTTTGGAGAATACATTAAACTTTGAATTTTTCCAAGCCAGGTCAGCTTTCCTCCATGCTGGGTCCTGGTGAGGGTTTCACTGTAGAGACCAGGAGGTCCCTCCAATTTCAGAACAGTCCTCCAGAAGAGCCATCACTGGGTCATTTACCAACAACAAAGTCTGAAATCCGGGCCTATTTGAAGAGAGAGTGTTTCTGAAAGACTGGGGTGTCATTAATAATAGGTGCTCCAAGCTTGCATGGAGGCTGTTTCTTTCCTGAGTACCACCCAATCCCAGGAAAGTCTTGGGATGATGACTACTTGCCTTCCTTCAGGCGCAGAACTAGACACAGGATGCAACGATGAATAAGATAGGCCTCGCCCTCCAAGATCTTGTAGACGTGTAGGGAAGACACATTTAGAAATAGGCACAGGGAAGTTTCCTGGTGGTCCAGGGGCTGACTCCATGCTCCCAATGCAGGGGCCCAGGGTTTGATCCCTGGTCAGGGAACTAGATCCCACATGCCACAACTAAGACCCAGGGCAGCAAAGTAAATAAACTAATTTTTAAAAAATAGGCAAAATCAGAGTACCATGCTCAATGATTAAAGCATGCAGCCAGGCCTGAAGATGAGAGAAATGTGGTTCATGCTCTCTGTGGTGGGAAAACAGCGTAAGGAAAAGGAGACTTAAGAGTTGCGCTTTAAGGACGGACACAAGTTCCATCCTTTGGATGGTCAGGTCCATCCACTGGATTCCAAGTTTGTGTCTAGAATCCTGTCCTGAGCTACCTCTTCACCAAAAAGACAGAGTAGGTATCCCCAGTGTGGCAGAAAATTAACACTTTCATTCATAGAGCTGAGATTCACTGGTCCTAAGATTAAAGAGAAAATATATCCCCTTGAAAGGCATCAGTGTAGATTGCAGGCCTTTTCCTGCACTAGAGGAAGAAGCTAGCCCTCCACTCAAGGGTTCTCCCTACCTGGCTTCGTTTTGTACCTGTGGAGACAGAGGCTGAACTGATCACCTCTGATAGTAGCATCTGCCTCTTTATCTTTCTCTCTCTTACCCAGCAATAATAGCAACCTTTTCTATTGTCTCAGAATCCACAAGTTCAAGCTGGCACCTTTATCTCCTGTGACCATCAGATCACCAGATATGCCTGTCTCTACTTTGCCCTCCAGAGAAACTACAGGTTAATTTGTTGCAAAGTAGTGGAGAAAAGATCTGCCATCACCTTCTCCCCGGCAATTTAAGCTTCCCCACTCCTCCTGTCCCCCTCCCTCCCATCGAAGTCAGCAACGCCAGCCATTCCATCCTGATCTGTCCCTTTCCCCTGCACTATATAAAGCTAGCTACAGATGGCATGCACGGATTGATGCTCCAAAACTCACCAGTGCCCACTCCCTTCCATCAAGCTGGTTCTGAAATCTGTGGATACAGCAGGCTTCAGAAGAGGAAGCGGCGTGATCACGCAGTATGAGCCTTGGCACAGTGGAGTCTGGGCTGTGCCAGGGCCATGATGCCCGAGTCTCACCCGCTCTGATGCAGCACTCGGGATGGCATCTGGTTGCCCTACTGCCCACGTGATGGGAGCCTGGTGCTGAGAGCCAAGTTTCTCTCTTGAACGTGCCTTGGGTAGTAGATAAAGAAATTCATGATAAGTGGAGAGAGATGAAAAAGAAAAGGAACAGGGGCAAAGGGGTTGAGGGGGCTTAGAGGAAACAAAACCTTGAACACTTCTTTCTCTGCTCATTCATCTTCCTGCAGACAGCTTCCAGAGGGGTATTGGGTAGAGCCAACTGAAGAAGCAGGATAAAGGGTTCTGGAGGCCTTTCTCCTATGAGAGTTGTTTTTTTTTTTTTTTTTTAACTGTTCACTGTATTTGTGCCCCAGTCATCCTAAATTCTGTCCGCAGAGCATTTAATAATCATAATAATACTCACAGGTTGATATCTATTCTGTCCTAAGCCTTGAATAAAATGTTTTCTACTCCTTTCCTCATTTAATTCTTAGGCAAAGCTGAAAACTGGTATTTCCTCCCAGTTTTCTTCCCAATTTCTTCCCTTTTTATCAGAAGATAAAATGGAGTTATTAAAGAAGTTGCCAAGATCATACAGCTCTTAAACGGTGGAGCCAGGATTTAAACCCCAGTCGGGAAGATATCAAACCCTTATTCCTAAAGGATCTTGTCAACCTCAACCAGCTGTCATAGTAGAGTCAAAAAGCATTACCTGAAGCTCCCTTTCTTGGAGATATTTACATTTTAATAGCCTGTCTTTTAATGAGGCTTCAATGAGCAAAGAAATGAGTTGCTTGTAATGCTATTTGGGGCACTGTAATAGGTCACAGAGAAAATTCATGGGGTCAAGGGTGTCCCAAATAATGGTGCGTATCTCTCGCAACTCTATGTAATGAAGCCAGACCCATCTGAAGGGAGATTGAAACTGTTTTGTATTTATCTCAATAGAAATTGTGTTCATTAGGGTTATGATCAAGAGGAATTTTACGTGGATATAGGAAAGACTTCCCAGAGAGGGAGATTGTGGAAGTATGACAGATGACTGCAACATACACATGAACACACACACACTCACACTCACACTCACACTCACACACACACACACACACACACACACACACACACACACAGCTCTCACTCCCCAGCCTGGAGAAGTTCAGTCCTACCTGGTCACAGAGATGAATCTAAGGTGATTTCCCAGAAAAACTCTTGTTCTCAACTTGGAATATTTAACTTTGACTCAGAATATTTCATTTGATTTCCCAGGACCTCCTGAAGACACACAGTTGACACTTTCTGTCCTTAAAACAAGATCAGATAAGCAAAACTAGAGACTTCCAACACATTCTTTGAAAAGAAAAATATTTCCCCAGACTTGGCTTAAGAATGGGCTGTCCAGGCGGTAACATTTGGAAATTCAACTGTCACATTCCTCCAGGCTTCCAGGTCTCTCAACCCAAGTTAACTCTCTGTCCTTCTGGGTCAGCCTATCAGTTCAGTGCAGTCGGTCAGCTGAACGGGAGCTCTATAGGATCAACCTATGGAGGGAATCACTTACTGATCGGCTACCAAACACAACCCCTTGAAAGCAAGCAGCAAACCCAAGGGCCTTCATTAGTCCCTGTCTCTCCTCTCCTGCTGTGGAGACAAGCTCATCTCCCATCAAGGAAGATACGAGGGGAGCTGCCCACCTCCACCCCAGGGCAGGCAGAGGCTAGGATGCCCGTTTCCTCCTCGGATGCTCCCTCCCTCTCCCTCTCTCCCTTCCCTTCCCGAGTCTGGATGAGAATGTGTTAAAACCCTGTTTCAATTTCTTTTCATTCTTGATTTGCATATGGTAGGCTGGTTGGATGGCATCACCCAACCTTCCTGCCCTGCCAGAAAGGGAGAAGAAGGAAGGCCACAGCCTCCAGAGGAGGTTCCATCCATCAGGAGCCTCAGTTCAGTTCAGTTCAGTAGCTCAGTTGTGTCCAACTCTTTGCAATCCCATGGACTGCAACATGCCAGGCCTCCTTATCCATCACCAACTCCCAGAGCTTGCTCAGAACTCATGTCCATCGAGTGGGTGATGCCATCCAACCAGCCTACCATGTGCAAATCAAGAATGAAAAGAAATTGAAACAGGGTTTTAACACATTCTCATCCAGAGATGTAAAGGCAGGTGAGCTGGATGAATACGGGCTTGGGGACTCCACGGCTGACTTCCTGTGCGCTCTTTCTTTCTGGCACAGGCAAGAAGCCCTAAATATTCTAGCTCCATCCTACCCACAAAGCTGTATGCTATCTGACAAATGCTTTCGTAATCAGCTATTGGTGATTTTGTCCTGCCCTTAAGAATAGATGATCAAGCTGGTCAGTGTTTAACCTCAGAGGAAAAGCCAAACTCCCCGTCACAAGTGTCCCACAGCACCTTTGCAATGCATCCCCCAGCCCCAGCCTGTCTGCCCTCATTTCTTAATAACTGCCCTCTCACAGCCCTCCAGCAAATGGTCTCCTTGCTGAATCTCCGATTTAATGGTCCTTGCCCTAGCTATGCTTTTTGACTAGAATCATATTTCCCCAAAAATCTCCTCTGATCATCCCCTCATCACATCAAGTGTTTGTTCAAATACCACCTGTCAAAGGAGCCTCCCCTCTTCCCTAAGCCCCAGAGCAGCCCAGCTGCCCTGGCCCCTCCCCAGGCCCCCTCCCCACTGATCCACTGTGCCCTGCCCTGCGCTCCCCTCTTCCATTGCACTCGTCATTTCATAGCATACTGCATACTTCACTGCTTTATTGTTTATGCTGTTTATTTTCCTTTATCTGCATATCCTACTAGAATACAAACTCTATTAGAGCAGGGTTTCTTGAGCTTTGTTTTTTTTTTTTTTTTCATCACAGATGTATCCCAAAATATCTACGGTAATCCCTGCCACATAATAGATGCTCAAGAAATGGCCGAGTGAGTGCTGACTGAAGGGAATACACCTCTGATGGAGGGATTTCAAATACTCTCTAGAACCAGATATTCACCCTCTACCTGTATTCCAGGCAGTCAGGCTCACCCCAACTCTCCAAAGAAGGGCAGACTCGCATATTTCTTCTATTCCTCACAGCCTGAAATCCTTAGTCCCCTTCGATCTATGTTCCTTTCACATTCCTTCTCATTTCACACTCTGCAACCAAAGGCAAAGTTCACCCTCCCACCGTTTCACTTCCTGATGCATTTCTCGTTGTAGACTTACAGTGCCCGCCCACAGCCTCTCGGGTTGCTGCTTTACGTGCCTGCAGCTCAGGTTCTTCTTCCCTCTCGCTGGTTCTGGTCTCCCAGGGCTGCCTGCCACCCGGTTCTGCTTGGACGCTGGGTTCCTCTGCTGGACAAGAGCCGCCCCACACACCCCACTTGGCTCGGAGAGGCTCTTCTGGGGAAACCGGGACTCTAGAATAAAGTCATGTTCTTGACTGGATCTTCACTTACTGTTGTCAGTGGTACCTGAACACATTCGAATCAATAGTAACAAGCTCTCCGTTCCATCAGGAGACAAGTTTAGTAAAGAGGATGACGCACACTCATGCCTCCTTTAGTTCTGGATGTCAGGACTGACCTCGAATTTGTACATCCATATGACAACAGCAAAGCATGTAGAAACCTGAAGCCACGGTGATGACAAACTGTCCCTGAACTGCACGTGTGTCTCACAGAAAATTTCTCCTAGTCGAACGCTTTCTGACATCAAAAATCAAATGATACTTTACTTTTCAACAGCTGCTCAATCTCAAAGCTGGGGGCAGACATTTTTTACACTGTCATCGGCCACCCTGCCAACTTTATGGGATGGAAACTCTGAACACTCCAGACCGAGGAGAGGCTGCCGTGGACACGTGCTGTGTTCTGCAGGCTCGTTACATCTGTGAAACTTCAGCGACCACATTCATCACAAACCCCTCCCCTCGAACCCACCATTCCTCATGCTGCAGGACCTACCTGTCTTAAACCCCATAGCTTCGTTCTCTGCCCTCCCTCCCCACCATATAAAAATAGCAGCTACCATGTGCGTATCCCTTCCTAGGTTCCGAGTACCTCTACACGCATCCTGAAGAGCAGGCGTTACTGTCCACGTGCAGTACTAACTAAAATACAAGGGACTGTGCAAGGCTCACAGTGGGATACAGAGAGGCTAGGTTTGAGCCCAGGCCCCAGACCCCACAGCCAGGGTTCAGCCTTCCCATCTGTGCTCTCTGACTCAGCCCCAAAGCACTCTTCAGCTCCCAGTCAATCAGTTCAGTTCAGCCGCTCAGTTGTGTCCAACTCTTTGAGACCCCATGGACTGCAGCACGCCAGGCCTCCCTGTCCATCACCAACTCCTGGAGCTTACTCAACCTCATGTCCATTGAGTTGGTGATGCCATCCAACCATCTCATCCTCTGTCGTCCCCTTCTCCTCCTGCCCTCAATCTTTCCAAGCATCAGGGTCTTTTCCAAGGAGTCAGTTCTTCGCATCAGGTAGCCAAAGGATTGGAGTTTCAGCTTCAGCATCAGTCCTTCCAATGAATATTCAGGACTGATTTCCTTTAGGATGGACTGGTCTCAGTCAATACTCTGCAGATAAATACTTCTCTTTTTATGCTTCAGAAATGTTTGTTTCCTCACCCCAACTGCGTAGCCATACTGTCCCATTGGTGGATGTGCAAGGCGTCTATTTCAGGTTCAGGCACCAAATAGATGCTCTCTGCTCCAGCTCCCTGCCTCCTCTGTGCTCTTGATCCACACCTTGACTATCACACTTCCTGCTTTGAAGTTACTTGCTTGTGCGTCACTCTGCTCTAGAGGGCTCCTCCAGGATGGGGGCCGCATCTCACTCAGCTCTATTGCCCTGGATTTTAGCAGAACATTTGATACAAAAGTTTTCAGTCAAGATAGGTAGTCTTTGAGATGTCAAATGAGTGGCAGTCGTGTCCAGAAAAGGGAGCACCCTTTCTGGTCCAGATCCAAACTCCATCCCAGGCCCACGAGCACTACCCCAGCTACACAGGCCTCTCCAGAGCTGGCCAGTCAGGGGCCTCCCAAGCAGCCACAACTCACTTCAGGATCTAAAGTTCCAGGGACCCCACAGTATCGCTGCTCCAAGAGCCTTGGAGAAAACTCAGAGAAGCGAAGAGCTGCTGGAGTTGGCAGGCATACGAATAGAGGAGAGTAAAGCTCTCAAGAGGGCAGAGGAGGGTCAGGGGGTGCTGGGAGGAGCACCCCCTACATCTCCAGTCTGAACCCTGATGTGGCAGAGCCTCAGAAGTCTCTGAACTAAATGCTCCCACTCTGAGGCCCCTACAAGGAGGGCTGTGGCTGAGTCAAGAAAGGGCTTTCATATCAATCTGGAATTACACTCTCTATAAGCAAAATCTCAAGCTCCCTGAAAGCTGGCCCAGATGTACTTCATTTTATCTCCATAATCTTCACTTCAAACCCCGCTTCTAGTTGGGGCCTCCCTCCTAAATACACGCACACACACACACACTCCTAGGACCAAGTTCAAACGTCTATCACAGTGATGGGACCTAGAGTCTTCTCAGCTGTCTGTGCAAGTCAGTTAAATGTAACTAATGTGCTAAGGCCTCCTCTGTATCCAGCACAGTTCTGGGCATACAAACCTGAATAAGCATGGCTCCTGCCCACACGGAGCTCTCAGTCAGGTAAATCAGATGAACCTGTATCGAGAGTTGTGTTAGTCATTCAGTTGTGTCCAACTGTCTGCAAGCGAGTGGACTGTAGCTCGCCAGGCTCCTCTGTCTATGGAATTCTCCAGGCGGGTTACCATTTCCTTTTCGAGGGATCGTCCTCACACAGGAATCAAACCCAGGTCTCCTGCATTGTATGCAGATTCTTTACCGTCTGAGCCACAAGGGAAGCCCCTATATAGAAGTTACTGCTGCTTCTGCTAAGTCGCTTCAGCCATGTCCGACTCTGTGTGACCCCATAGACGGCAGCCCACCAGGCTCCGCTGTCCCTGGGATTCTCCAGGCAAGAATACTGGAGTAGGTTGCCATTTCCTTCTCCAATGCATGAAAGTGAAAAGTGAAAGTGAAGTCACTCAGCCGTGCCCAACTCTTAGTGACCCCATGGACTGCAGCCTACCAGGCTCCTCCATCCAGGGGATTTTCCAGGCAAGAGTACTGGAGTGGGGTGCCATCGCCTTTTCCGATGTAGAAGTTAAGGAAGTTGCAAAAAGCAATAGAAACAATGAGGAATTAAGAAAGAGAAGGAGCCATTCCTCTTAAAGCGGATCGGAGATAGCTGAAGCAGCTTAGCACGTACCCGCATACCTTTAACATTTACTTTCAAACTTGATCCCCAGTGGAAGCCCCTGCCCTCAGTCTTGGTATCAAATCTAAACACGCAGACTTCAATAAGAAGCTGTGAATCGGGGCAGTGTTCCATGGGAATGGTGGCACTTGGGGCCTCTCAGGGAATGGAGAATATTCCCACACCACTTAATAGGTGGGGACAGTGGGAAGCAGTGTGGCCAGAGGACTTGGGGATCAGAGCCTGTGGGACTATAAATCGCCAAGCCAAGGGTTCCCAATGGGATGGCGCCAGCAGGGCAGACCACTGAAGGCTTCTAAGGAGTGAACTGATCTGATCAGGTCTCAGCTGGCTTCCCTGAGACCTGTGTCCTCACTCCAGGAAGTAATCACCCTGCAAGGAACACAGTGTTCCTCCTATCCTTAAACGATGAGGAAGGCGTTGGCTGCCTCTGTGGTCTGTCTGAGCTCCTGGAGGTCGGTCTCTATGCGGTTATCTCTGAGGGCCTTCAATGCCAAGTATACCACTAGATGTTGAGCACGGCAGGTGAGCACGGATGTGGTGCCTCAGCCCCTGGTGAGAGGACCAACAGGCCTGTGTGTGCAGTGCCTTCTGCCTAACCGATTCGGGTCCCCAGATAGCAAATACGGTGTCCCCTTTGTTCACAACACATATTCTCTGTCTTCCCTGAAGGCTTCCCAAGGAGAATGCATTGCTACTCAGTGACATGCAGCCATTTTCCTTACAAACATATGGTACTGACCAACCCCTGCAAATGGGTTACCACTGAGCAACACAGACTCACTTGTCCAGCCCAAATGACAATGTGTTAGGCAGTGGAGGGCCGTGAGTAACCCATCCTTGACATGGAAGGGCACGCACATGAAAGCAGGTAAACTCGAATCATTAGAGGCAAGGAGGAAGGGTGGTGTGGCCAACCTTGCGCTTTGATCAGAGGAAATGCAAGTGGCTGTTCCCTCGCTAATTACACTCACGTTCCGCCGCATCCTGACATCTCTGGATGAGCTGGCTTGGGCGGAGCTGGCGCAGAAACTGTGAAGTCAGAAGAAGTAAGCCTTCGTTCTTGTGGCTTCTGGGTTATCGGGAACTAAGGAGTGTTTCCATGGCAGAATAGATAATCAGATAATTACAAGGAACATATTTTTAATATAAAAATTGGACATATGGTTTGACAAGTGTGGAAAATATAAGAGAGTTAAAAAAAAACATTGAAAATTTGGACTGTTCTTGAACAAGCTTTGACATGTGGTCACCTTCACATAGCACCCTCACTTAGGAATACAGCACATGTAATTCAGGATAAACCAGTTAACACAAACCACTAATCACAACTCTGGTTCACCTGTGAGCTGCTTGCAAGACCTCATCAGCATCGCTCAGCTGAGCCTCTGTGTGACTCTCAGCAGCTCAGCCAGTGACTCAGAGGTCTCCGCGTCCTGCAGGTGAGGGAGCCTCCATCTCTGTGAGCTCTGGCCAGTGCAGCACCTCGGTGCAGACTGCGAAGCTGATCGAGTTAAGGCAGGAGGGGTTACACACTGTCCTCCCAGGGAGTTTTCTCGGAGGGGGTTCTCCATCTCGTTTGTGTACAGTTCCCATCAGGATGAAGTCACAGCTTTCCTCGCTACCTAAGAATTAGTTTGTTCTCATCCACAAAATGCACAGTTGGTCTCAATCACCCCTATACACATGTAGACACACCTCCAACACAATCCACCTCTCTCTCTCTCACACACACACGTAAGAGAAGGTTCCATTTGGTTGTAGCTCTTAGGAGGGATGCAAAAAGGAGCCAGATTTGCATAGGATGCCAGACAAGCCCTCGGGCCCCTGAAACTTCACACCTGTCTCCTGCCAGCACGGAAGTGCCATCTGCTTCCCCAGGAAAGCCAGACACAAGGCCCCCCTCTTTCTGCCTTTGGTAGATGAAGAGGAAACCTGGCATGGGGAGCCTTAATTGCTCAGAAATAACCCCATGGTACACAACATACAGTTACATGAAGATCTGAAGAGAAAGCCTTGGCAGTCTTCTTACAAACATTCAGATAATGGTTGGGACATGCAAAAGAGAAACTATTTAAGGACTCAGCCACATCCCAAATTATTTCTACCGCCAAGAACTCCACCAGTGAGGAGTTCTGAGTGTGCGGTATAAAGTCCCCCAACAAAGGCATGGGAAGCATCCAGGCAGGATTGTCCTTTTTCATCTGCCTCACACTGGGGTTGCGAGCTTTTTCTATTAATACCACCTCACACAAATAATCTTACCTCTTGGTGCTACTTGTAAAATCTACTTCCAACTCCAGTTACGAGACCAGAGCAGAGGGAAATGCCCTCCTCCAGGCCTGAGTGAGAGCAGCCACACAAAGCAGGGGGGCGTGAGAGAAGCAGCAGGGTTTCTGATGTGGAGAGTCAGCGCAGCAGCGTCAAGGCCAGCGGACGCTCGAGGGCAGGATTTATCAGCGGTGGCCCTCTTGACATTTGGGGCTGGATGCTTCTTTGCCATAGGGAGGTTTTCTGTGCGGGGTGGGATGTTTCGAGCATTCTTGGCCTCAATTCATTACATCCCAGACATCCCACTCCCCAGTAAGACAGCCAGAAATATCTTCAGACATTGTCCAATGTCTCCTGGGGTTGAGGGAGGGGCAGGTGGGGAGGGCAGCTTCACCCCTTTGGAGAACCACTGAACTAGAGAGTCTCGCAAAGTCTCTTCAAAGCCTGTTAATGGGGTATGTAGGTGGCAGAGAGCGTTCTGATAGCATTGCATTAATCGCAGAGAATGATATTCACTTGCTTGTGAGCCAGGTCTCCCACTAGACTACGTTTCAGTGAGGACAGGCGTCATCTCCCTCTGAGCCCTGCCATCTCTCCAGCCCATGGCCTGGTGCCTGGCACAGGCATCAAAGGGAGGGGTCAACGCCTGGATGAATGGCAGGCTGGACCTGGTCTCCTTCCCAGCCTCGAGCTCTCTGCGCCAAGCGCTGGGTCTTTGTGTTGGTGGTGGGGGTAGGGAAGGATAACTTCACAAAACTAATAAAATAAATGACTAAATAAATGGAACCTCTAGTCTAAAGAACACAGAGATAAGATAAATCATTCTGAGTCCTGGGAAAATTATCTCCACCATCCTGCCCCACTTTCTCCATTCAGCCAGAAAACACTTTAATTTATCTTGTGAAATTTTTCATCCACCAGACGAACATTAAGTATTTCTTTCTTCTTTTTTTTTCCTAAATAGTCCTCTCTCTACAAAGGTGGGTTGGCTCTCGACTCATTGGAATAAAAGCTCCATTAGCCTCACTGCACGTAAGGCTCGTGAGGTTGGCCTGGATTCAGGGCCGGCAGAAGGATAAAGAAATCTGACACTCATTCTTCACGTAATTAGAGTTGGTAAAATAAACTGTGTGCATTTCATTAAGGGAATGGATCCATCACGCCCAAGACAGGGCGGGAATCCCATGCTCACTATATCAGCCTTTTGTCTCAAATTAACCCCCAGCTGATCAAAAAGGTTCCTGTGGAGTCCCTGGGGAAAATTCCTGCACCCCACCACCCCTGGCCCTTTACGCCATTTAGTCTCTGAGTCCACATAGTTTTGCTCAGCTGGCTCAGACTCAGCAAACACCACACACAATTGTCTGCTTATACACGACACATGTTCCCCAAATCCCTGCACCAGACGCTGCTCTTGCCCCTGTAACATGATGGCATTTGCCAGCAGATACCCAGGAATCCTCCCCTGGCCAAGAAGGCACTGGTTTTTCATGCATGTCAAGAGCCAGGATGGGTTTGCACTGAGAAACCCATCCTTGTGACCCACCTTGGGACAAGTAGCAAAAGGAATGACATTGCTGATGGGGCATCAATAGAATAATCTGTGATGAAGAAATAATTTCTTTTTGAAAAGCGAATGCCCCCTCCTAAATTCAAATTATGGTTCTTACCTATGTTAATATCCTCTTCTGCATGCCGGATCCAACCAACCCTAACTCAGCTTTCAAAAAACGCCAAGGTCTTAGAAGCGTCCAACGTTCTTGGATTACCGACTGAAAGCTGCAGTCATAGCTCTGTGTGGTCTCCCTCTCTGCCATCTTACCATGCCCTCACTTTGGCTAACTTAAAATCAGTCTAAATCTCCTCTAGCAGGTCTCCCCTGCTCCTCACCTAGCAGATGCTCTTATCTTTCTGCATATTTGATCTCTAGGACAGAGAGGAAGGCGGCTGCGGGAACAAGATAGGCTTAAGGAACAGACAAGCCAGGTCTCTCCGGTCTTGGAAAAATATCTCAAGTAAGAAACAAGAAAAGAGCCGGAATAGTATAGGACCACTGAGAAGGAAAGACAGTCTTCAAAACTGACAGCCTGGGGAGGAGGCTAGGGAAGTAGGAATTGTTTTGTCCAGAGGTGCCAGAGAGCAGCCTGGCAGTCTGCCCTCATCAAGAACTTGCAGGGCCCTAAGCTGGGGCCACATGGCTGTGCCCAGTGCTGGGAGAGATGAGGAAATAGCCGAGGCTACGATATCAGCTAGCGAGGGGACTTCTCTGCTGGTGCGGGCTGTGAAATGGCTTTCCCCACTTCCGGGGTCTTCAGGATCAGGAGAGGTGGTCTTCTATCTAAGAAGAAAATAATGCTGAGCTAGCCCGGGTGGATCCTTAGAAGCTTCTGTAACTCTAGGAAACTATGAAAATGTCCAAGGGGCTCTTCCCAGGGCAGGGTGCAGGGCCCAAGCAGACTCCAGCTAGGGGAAGGGGTGCTATGGGAGCCTGGCTGGGTCCAGCGTTCGTGCCCTTTAACCCAGCCAGGGTCTCCTCCGGCTTCCGCGTGTGCTGAGGGTATTTCTCCGTAGTCCTGGTGGTTACACTTTGCAGTGTTTTCTTTTTCACCATCTCACTGATAGAAGTGCTTGTGTGTGTGTGTGTGTGCGTGTGTGTGTGTGTGTGTGTGTGTGTACATGCGCACATGTGCATGTTCTTGGCCATTTGCCCCATGGGAAGGTTTCCAGGGATATTTCCATGAGAGTAGAAGCTTGAGCAGAGATGAAGAGCTAGAGGGAGGTGGCTCTGGGGTGGGGTGAGGGGCTGTTCATGGCTGAGCCGTGGCTTCTCCATGAACTCAGCCGCTTGGCATCCGTGACGTCTCTGCCATCGAGCTCACAGCAGAGCTGGGGGCCGTTCTCCCCACACCCTCCTCCCCAGCTCCCTCCTCTGTCCCCATCTAAGCCCTGCTCCCCTTCTCCCTGCTGGGTTCTTCAATTTCAATGAGTTTATTGGCATGACGAATGTTGCCAAAGCCAAGAGCCCCGAGTCTCAGCGTCTGGGGATGGATTTCACAGTGGGAAGAGGGTGATGACCGGGGCCTCAGACCACATTCCCTTTGTGGGTTTCAGCTTCAGTCTGAGCTGGTGGCAGGCTGCCAGAGACCCTGTTCCCTTGGATTTCCAGTCCCAGCTGAACTCACCAACCTTGTCTCCAGACGGGGAGAAAGTTCTTATTATGGCAGAGGTCATGTCTGGAGCCTCAGGTCAGGGCGGAGGGGCGGGGGGAAGCTTCAAGCTCCTGTTTTCAAGGAGCAGTTTATAAACACACCTCTCACTGTCCTGTGTAAGCCAGGCCACTAAAACTCCAGCCACCCAGTGACCCTGCAAATTCACACACTGGGGCCAGGGTGACAAAGACAGGCGGCTCTCAACCTAGGAGATCACGGGAGATTAGAAAGTGTCCTTAATGGTCTTCTGAACATGGAACAGTTCTATCTTTTTCCATACCCACCCCCTCCCGCCCCCCACCCCTTGCAAACACACACACATAAGAAAAGCAGTTTGGAGTAGGCAAGAGAAGATGGATATTGTTACAACCAGAGTCTCAAATATCCATCTCAAATGAGTTCTAGCTAAGGAAGTCTCCTTCCTAAT
This sequence comes from Oryx dammah, assembly GCF_014754425.2. NCBI lineage: Eukaryota > Metazoa > Chordata > Mammalia > Artiodactyla > Bovidae > Oryx > Oryx dammah. The sequence goes on along the minus strand of NW_024070205.1, from coordinate 5,833,776 downwards.
GAAGGAACCTTATGAGGCTTATCAAACTTCTATTTTCTCTGTCTCTCTTTTTCTCTCTTTCTCATTTTCTCAAACACACACACACACGCACGCACGCACACACACACACACACACACACTCCCCTGTCAGCAGAGCAGACTTCCCCCTCCAGGGTGCCTCAGCTGATGGAAATTTCTATTTGCAATGAAAATCAACTTTGGATAAAAAACGTCACAGCGAGGGACTTTTTTTCCCTGGCTGCCCCAAGATTGATCTGGTCCATAGGATGCCCCAGATCATTGCATTCGGTAATTTCATTCTGCTTATGATCTATTTCTTATACGATCAATATGATAAATGCGAGGGAGAGCAAAGCGGGTTACGGCCCGACGCTGGTGAAGTGAGGAGAGGGGAGCGCTGGGCTGCCGCGCCGTGTGTCTCATGAAGCAGAAAAGCAATTCAGTCAGACTAAAGGCTACAGACAAGGCGGTATATTCTCCGTGATAAATGCAAATAATGCGAGCCCATTGCCTAACCGCCCCACCACCACCCCGCGTACATGGGAGGAGGGGCGGGCGGAGAAGAGCCCCGCCGTCTGGAATCACGGTATTCCCCTAGGGACCCTCAGGAAGTCTGCACGAGGCACCCACGTGGTATGGGGTGAGCGTGCGGGTGCCAGGAGGGAAGAGCCAGGGTTGGTTACATAGTCAGGGCTAGGCAAGGCCCCTCTTCCTGATCCAGCCATGCCTCCCACCACTGCCACTCTTAAAGCCGGGCACAACAGAATCAGGCGTCTAGCCAGTGGAGAACCACGGGGAAATTTTGGACCGTGCACTGATCCATGAGAACCGCGCCATCTTTTCTGAGCGTCCGAGTTCCCTTTGGCTACAGGTCTTATAAGAAACAATCCGTGTCACTGCCTGCCTCTTTATTTTGTGCCAGGGTCTTCTTCTGTCCCATAGGAGCTGGTGTACTTCAGTTCAGTTCAGTATCTCAGTCATGTCCGACTCTTTGCGACCCCATGGACTGCAGCACACCAGGCCTCCCTGTCCATCACCAACTCCCTGAGTTTACTCAAACTCATGTCCATTGAGTCAGCGATGCCATCCAATCATCTCATCCTCTGTTGTCCCCTTCTTCTCCCGCTTTCAATCTTTCCCAGCATCAGCATCTTTTCCAATGAGTCAGTTCTTCACATCAGGTGGTCAAGGGATTGGAGCTTCAGCATCAGTCCTTCCAATGAATATTCAGGACTGATTTCCTTTAGGATGGACTGGTTGGATCTCCTTGCCTGGTGTACTTAGGTGTCTTTGAACAAGCCGTTGAATTCTCTGCAACCGAGTTTCATCATCTGGTAAAGGAGATCCATTCTGTCTCTGAGGTTGTTGGAGAGTGTCTTTATGAGGATGAAATGAAATAATGTAGATAGGTGTAGAAACATATAATGTGCCCAAAGTGTAAGATGCTGGTTGTGGTAGGTATTGGGAAACCTGGAAAAGAAGAAAAAGAGGCCACTGTCCTCAGAGCTTAGAGCTTGATGGGGAAGATGGTCAAATACAAAAAGAGGAGAAGCAAGGCAAGTTCACACAGAAGAAACAGTCCTGGACCAGGGAATGCAAACGCTGAGCTGTAAGCACGGCTCTTCCACTCCCCCGTCACATGGTTGTACAAGTTCCTTCCTCTTCTGGGCCTCAGCTTCCCCAAAGGAGCGTGTTGGAGAATCTCCAAGGCCACCACAGGCTCTGATTTTTTTTATGATGCTGTAACAAATCAATCCCTAATGTGGATGCAAAAAATGAAAGAGTGATCTGAGCTCCAGAAGGAAATGAAATAGATTCAGATTTTTAGAACAGGGGAAGGGCGTGCTTTGGCAAAATGGAATGGCAGAGACATTCCAAATGTGGAAATCAACCTTGCTAAGCTTCCCAAGTGGGAGTGGGCGCCTCCCAATCAAACGTGTTCAAACGCAGGTGGCTGAATCTTAGAGAAGAAGGGTAAAGAGAAAGGTCAAATGGCATGGGAGATACCTTTGGCATCTGAGCCCTCATCTGGGAAGATGGCAGACAGATGGCAGGGGAAGGCACTGTTGGGGTGCTTGGGCTCTCCCCACCAGTTGAGAAGGGCCTGACATGCTGCCCTCTCACCTCCCATCTGTACCAAAAAGACCTCGGGATTGTTCACAGGAGAGCTGTGTCACCACAACACTGCTGTGTCTTGTGTCCTTCCAGGAAATTAAATTTGAAGTTGCTCAACCCTGCTAGTGTTTGATCCCTCCCAGACACTCTCCCCCTCCCTCTGCAGAAAGCCTGAGGCGGGTGCGGGGAACGTAGGCCAGGGAGAGAGTGCTGTGGGTGGGGATGTCGTGTAAGATGGATTCCAGCAACTCTGCGTCGGTGATTCTCTGCCCTCCTGCCCCTGCCACTGCAAGAAAATCTGGCCTGTGTTTAGAAAGGGGCAGACAGAAGGCCCCGTCTCTTTTCTCATCTAGGCGGCAGAGGTTGGAATGAATCTCCAGGGGGAATGTTGACTAAATAGCCAGTGTACCAAGGGCAGAACTGGGAACTGTGATCCCACTGATAACCAAGCCTTCATTGCCCATGTGGAAATGGTCAGGACTGCTCCTCTGGACACCGTCCATGTGCCAGGGGGCCAAGGGAATTGTGTTCTTAATATGTACTGTTTCTACCAAACGTATATCTTGGTGGTGGTGTTCAGTCGCTAAGTCATGTCCTCGTCTTTGTGACCCCAGGCTTCCCTGTCCTTCACCATCTCCCAGAGTTTGCTCAAACTCATGTCCATTGAGTCGATGCCATCCAATCATCTCATCCTCTGTCATCCCCTTCTCTTCCTGTCTTCAATCTTTCCCAGTATCAGGCTCTTTTCTTATGAGTCAGGTGGCCAAAGTATTGGAGCTTCAGCTTCAGCATCCATCCTTCCAGTGAATATTCAAGTTTGATTTCCTTTAGGATTGACTGGTTTGATCTCCTTAGATTTTATATCTTAGATTTTATTAAAGGTGACCTTTCATGTGTTCATTCAGTACTGGGAAGAGAGCCCTCAAACATGAAAGTGTTGCCTCCTTCATGATGGCTGAGACAGCTGAGACCTGTCCAGGGTGAGACAGATGGTAATTAGAAGACTCACAGGTCTAGACAGTGTGGGAGGTCTGTGGCTTTTGAAGGAGGTGGGGGCCTGGGTGGGAGGCTATATGCAGCTGTTTTCCGATTAAAAGAAGACATGAAACTTTGAAAATGGGAACCACTTATTTTAGCCCAAGTTTTCTCATCTCCTCTCCACTCAAGTATCTCAGCAAGTATGAAGCTCAGAAGGAGCACAGGGTGGTGTCAAGGATCAAAGGCGAGGTCTACCCCCTTTGGCTTTCCTGGCACAAGTCGTCCTGGCAGAGTGCTTCAAGCTTGCTTATCAGTGACTGAGGATCATCAGCTGTGGAAAATAAGGAAAAGAACTTATTGAGTTGGTGTATTCAAAAGCTGCAGCTGGTGTGCTGAATTAAGAATATACAACTCAATAACAAACAAAAAAAAACCCAAACAATCCAATTAATAACTGGGCAGAGGATCTGAACAGACATTTTTCCAAAGAAGACATAGGAGTGGCCAACAGACGTGAAAAAATGTTCACATCATGAATCATCAGGCAATGCAATCAAAGCCATGATGCTAGATCCTCTCACCACTGTTACAATGGCTATGATCAAAAAGACAAGCAAAGGACAAGTGTTGGCAAGGATGTGGACAAAGGGCACCTTCGTGCGCTGTTGGTGGGAATGTAAGGGTGCAGTCACAGTGGAAAACCGTATCAAGGTTTCTCCGAAAATTAAGAATAGAATCACCACATGATCCAGCAACAACATTTCTGGGAATTTATATTAAGAACACGAAAATATCAATTCAAACTAAATATGCACCCGTATGTTAGCTGAAGCGTTATTAGCAATAGCCAAGATATGGAAATAGCCTAAGTGCCGTTCATCCGGTCAATGGATGAATGGATGAAGAAAATATGGTCTATATGTATGGAATACTACTTTAGCCATAAAAAAGATGAAATCTGGCTATTCATGACAACATGGATGAACTTTGATGGTATTATTCTAGGTGAAAAAATCAGATGGAGAGGGACTAGTACTATATGATTTTACTCATATGTGGAATAGTAGACAAACAAGCAAGACAAGACAAAAACACAGAGACACAGAGAACAGACGGTTACGAGAGGGGGAAGGGCGATGCAGGGGAGATGAAACGGACAAAGAGGGTCAATCGTGTGCTGACAGATGGAGACTCACTTTTGACGGTAAGTAGGCGGCAGGGTATACAGAAGCCAAAGCATAATGCTGTGCTCAAGAAACTGATATAGTGTTACAAACCAGTGTTACACCAATAATAAAATTACGTAAGGGCACATATGACCTACTGAAGGAGGAGGTACAAGTCACCTACATGTGATCAGCAACTAACTTCCTCGGCATCAGAGCTCCCATTTCAAGGGACTGAAAACTCTGAGGTCCTTTTGATCGATACAGGGCTTCCCAGGTGGTGCTAGTGATAAAGAACCCACCTGCCAATGCAGGACACATAAGAGATGCAGGTTTGAGTCCTGGGTCAGGGAGATCCCCTGCAGGAGGGCGTGGTAACCCACTCCAGTACTCTTGCCTGGAGAATCCCATGGACAGAGGAGCCTGGTGGGCTAGAGTCCAGGGGGTCACAAAGAATCGGACATAACTGAACGACTTAGCACGCACAGCACACAGTTTCAATAAGCCCACCCACACAAAGGAAAGAAAGTGACAAAATTTGCTTCTCCCAGATCCCGTAAATGCGGAGGATGCATAAAGTGAGCTGAGGCAGGGACAGTCCTTTATCCCTGCTTCCCAGGTCAATCACAGATCAAAGGTCACAGGCGGGTGGGCAGAAAATACAAAGCAGGGTAGTGAGCACCTGTTATTATAAGGTGGTTGAGGTGGAGATCACTAACTTCTCATGACCTCAACTCTGAGCAGTTATTTCAAAAGGTGACCCAGGAAAAGCCCAGTGGGAACTTGAGTCAGGACTCCTAAGCTCCATCCTTATCTACATGTCCAGACTCTGAGTAAGCAGGGTTGTCATCCTGTAAAATGCCAGGCAGCAGCTCAAAAGAGTTGTTCCTCCTGTCCCACCTTCCAGCTCAGAAAAGGAGAAACACTTCTCCTCCCCCAGCCTCCCCACCTGTGAGTTCCTTTTCTATTGCCTTGACTTCAGCTTCTGTCGGTTTTTAGCCTTGAAGGGATTTCTGACTGCTCTTTGGTTTGTAACGAGTTCAATTCCCATGAAAACCACAGCCTGCTTCAGAGGCCTCAGGGCAGGTCCCAGGCAACCTTTCTGCCTTACTTGCCCGTGAATTCATCTCAAGCCCCCGGATAACTTAGACTCTGCTCCCTCCAGCCCACTCTCAATCAAAGTGAAAAGTGAAAGTGAAGTCGCTCAGTGGTGTCCGACTCCCAGCGACCCCACAGACTGCAGCCCACCAGGCTCCTCTGTCCATGGGATTTTCCAGGCAAGAGTACTGGAGTGGGGTGCCATTGCCTTCTCCCTCAGGGCTCCAGAAGAAGTCAAATACCAAAACTCAAGGGGAATTTTCCAGTGGAAAGGCTTCCAAAATCACCAAAGACTTGAATTACCTTTCCATCACTGGGAAAGTCCACCAAATAGCAGAGACATGATCTCTTTCTTTTTCCCCTGGCTTGCCAATCGAAACACTGTCTGCTCCCGATCCAAGGCCTGTCACGAGGCCTCTCCCAAAAGAGCTCAACTCCAGTAATTGGAAGCAGCCCTACCTCGCCTTTGGTCTTGGGTATTTTCATCATGGGACTGTTCCAGCCAAGGCATAAATTTTGCCAAGGAAAACTTTGCTTTGAAACCTCCATCTTATCCAAACAGAGAGCTGGAATTGACTCTTGGCAGCTCCAGAGATAGTTCTGAGTTATGAAAAATAGAACATATGTGTCAGCGAATCTATGAGATTGTCCCCAATTTGGGGGGAAAAAAGGCAATCTTACACATGAACTCATCTCTCCTTCCTATAGCTGATAAAGCCGATGCACCTGCAAAGTTCAGAGTCCTTTGAAACCACCTGTTCTGCTCCCCTAGATGTGACCACCCCCTCAATCCTTTTACCCAAAGAAGTTTGTAAGGCAAAAGAGTAAGAGGTGTTCCAAAGAAAGAGAAGATCTAGGGTACAGAGAGACATATTTGTATTCTTCAAGGGGAGGCATTCAAATTCCAGCTCCTGGCAAGATTACATTATGAGGAAGGTTTGGTCCAACTTGGAGGAACTTCAGTGTTGGGGAAAAAGGGCTTTTGCAGGCACTGTCTGCCTCCTTCGGGAGTAGAGTGGGTCTTCATGACGGAAACCAGATGTATACCCAGAAGCTGGAGAAAACATGTGCAAATATTCAAGCCAATCATCTGACCTGGAAAACAGAAGGTATGCGACTCCCTGACAGCCTTCCCCCAGGCAGGGGTTGAGGGAGGCAGAGGAGGGCCCTTCTTGAGAAATTCCAGGCTCTGTGAGTTTCCTTCTGTCCTGCCTCATCCCGGGTTACCGATTTCTTTCCTAGTGGCCTTCACAGCTCCTGGAGACGAAGTGTTATCACATCACACTCTCAGGACAGTCACCCTAGGGGGAGAGAAGGCTACTTAGAATCATAAAATCTCATAATCAGACATGACCTTAAAGTCCATTTAGTCACCTGGCCCATCTCATCTAGAATGCCCCCCAACACAGGAACCTCCATTGCCCAGACAGTTGCTGTCGTCTGAATAGCTCTAGGGGCAGGACCACACGGTGCATCATCGCTGTGGTAACCAGATATGGAGACAGATGAACCAACTTTACCAGTTTAGGGGATAATGCTGCTTAAGACCATGGGCTGAGACTGCCGGAATTAGACCCCCTGAGCTCAAACCCTGGCCCTACCATTTACTCCTAGGTGACTCCGGGCAGCTCAGCTGACCTGTCTGAGCCTTGGTCCCTCATCTGTAAAATAGGGGTCATGATAATACCTGCCTCATTTGGTATGTGTGAGGTTAAAATGAGCCAACATGAGTAAAGCACCTAGAATATGCTTATTCCACCACATCAGCCAACAGAGATCCTCTGTTTAAAAAAACTTACCATAAATAATTGTATATAGTATGTATACAATATCAGTATAATGGGCCCTCATACATCAAAATAGTATCATGAATGACTCATCCAGCTGCAACTGCACTCCACCCACTTCACTCCCAGCCCCAGTTATTTTAAAGCAAATCCTATTTAATCCTTAAAGGTTTCAATATGCATCTTTAAAAAGGGGAACACTTTAAAAAATTAATAACCATAGTAACATTATCACCCTCCTCCCAAAATATAGAATGAGTCTATAATATACAATATCTTCCATCTCTCTTCAAAATGATATGAAGAAAGGTCCACACACTGAAATTTGTTGATAGGTCTCTTACTGTGGTCAGTCGCTCAGTCGTGTCCAATTCTTTGTGACCCTATGGACCGTAGCCTGCCAGGCTCCTCTGTTCATGGGGATTTCTCCAGGCAAAAATACGGGAATGGGTATTGCCACAGCCTGGTCCAGGGGATCTTCCCAACCCAGGGATCAGAATCAGGTCTCCTACATTGCAGGCAGAGTCTTTACCCGCTGACCTACCAAGTAAGCCTGGTATGTCTCTTTCAGTTCAGGTCAGTTCAGTTGCTCAGTCATGTCCGACTCTGCGACCCCATGAATCACAGCACACCAGGCCTCCCTGTCCATCACCAACTCCCGGAGTTTACTCAGACTCATGTGCATCAAGTTAGTGATGCCATCCAGCCATCTCATCCTCTGTCGTCCCCTTCTCCTCCTGCCCACAATCTCTCCCAGCATCAGGGTCTTTTCCAATGAGTCAACTCTTCACATGAGGTGGCCAAAGTATTGGAGTTTCAGCCTCAGCATCAGTCCTTCCAATGAACACCCAGGACTGGTCTCCTTTAAGATGGACTGGTTGGATCTCCTTGCAGTCCAAGGGACTCTCAAGGGTCTTCTCCAACACCACAGTTCAAAAGCATCAATTCTTCAGCGCCCAGCTTTCTTCACAGTCCAACTCACATCCACACATGACTGCAGGAAAAACCATAGCCTTGACTAGACAGACCTTTGTTGGCAAAGTAATGTCTCTGCTTTTGAATATGCTATCTAGGTTGGTCATAACTTTCCTTCCAAGGAGTAAGGGTCTTTTAATTTCATGGCTGCAGTCACTATCTGCAGTGATTTTGGAGCCCAGAAAAATCAAGTCAGCCACTGTTTCCACTGTTTCCCCATCTATTTTCCCATCTATTTACTAATTTTCCCCTTGCAACTTTTTTGTCATAAGATTGGACCATTTGTTTTATAGACTTTCTAACAGTCTGGAGTCTACTGATTACATATCATTTAACATGTTTCTCTGTCCCTTTTTATTTCTTGTATATTGATAATTAGATCTGCAGGCTTTAATCATTTGATCAATCTACTTTAATGATCGAGATTCAATAATTTGACAGACCTACTTCATGGGCAGTGGTATGTATTTCTGTCAGGAGGTTCACAATGTCTGTTCTTTTAAGAGGATGTTAGCAGTGTCAGTGGTCACTGTCTGGATTTATTAATTCATGGTCAGATTGGTAGCCAGAATGCAGGATGTCCAGTTACATTTGAATTTCAGGTAAACAATGAACAATTTTAGTGTCAGTTTATTTCAAATACTAAGTACTAAGTAATTAAATACTAAATACTAAATACTGAGTACTAAGTAATTAATTGTTTTTTATCTGAAACTTATAGTTAAGTGAGGTTTTATGTTTTTATTTGTTAAATCTGGCCACCATAATAGGGGACTGCAAAACAGTGACTTTCTGTGCTTCCTTTTTTATTTGTTAGTCATATTTTTCTAAACATGCACTTCCCTTTGTTGATTTGATAACCCTACAATACATGTCACATGTGAGAAGCAGAAGAGATACTTGACTTTTTTTTTCTTTTACTTGTCAATTGAAAAATAATGAGATACATCCTTCTAATGATCAATAGAGGTGGCCTCATGAGCTCACAGATGTGAATGTATTTGTTGTGAATTCCAACTCTTTGCAGTTATTATCTTTTTTTGATGCTTAAACCATCCCATCTCAGGTCAGTGAAAATCTATTCTAGTAGGCTCCTGAGTCCTTTTTGACATGACACCAGTAGTTTAATATTTACTTTGCTTTCTAGCATGACCAGATTTTCTAGGCTTATCATGTATATTTCCAGCCCTGGATCTTAAATCAGGCATTTCTTCAAGAAACTCTATTTCTCTTTAAGAAGAAATGGTACTTAGAAAACATAATCAGGGAGCTACAAGAGTTCCATGCTACTGAGCTGTTCATTATTTGTAGGTCTTTTCAGCAAATAGAGCCAGGAAACATGTGTCTTTTTCAAAGACAATGAAGTTCATAAATTTGTAATATTTTCCATAATGATGCAAAACCACGTGTTTTTCTTTGCTTCATTGATCTCATATCTGTATTCCTTTTCTCCCATGGTAAAAATCCCTATTGTCAATGACATTCATTTGATTACTCCCATACAACACATACACATAAAATAATGTATACACACAATATACAACTTCGCTTACACCACAACTTTGGAATAGCAAAATACCAATGCTACCACCAACAATATGCTTGGTAAACATAATGTAAGGTTCTGTTTCATTTTGTATAGTTATTTTTATTCTTAGGGCATATATCACTAGGGAAATAAAAAATATGTACTTTTTGTATAAGCAGAGACATTACTTTGCTGACAAAGGTCTGCTTAGTCAAAGCTACGGTTTTTCCAACAGTCGTGTATGGTTGTGAGAGGTGGACCATAAAGAAAGCTGAGGGCTGAAAAATTGAGTCCCTTGGACAGCAAGGAGATCAAACCAGTCAATCCTAAAGGAAATCAGTCCTGAATATTTGTTGGAAGGACCAATGCTGAAGCTGAAGCTCTAATACTTTAGCCACCTGATGCAAAGAACTGACTCATTGGAAAAGACCCTGATGTTGAGAAAGATTGAAGTCAGGAGGAGAAGGGAACGACAGAGGATGAGATGGTTGGAAGGCATCACCGACTACATGGACATGAGTTTGAATAAACTCAGGGAGTTGGTGATGGACAGGGAAGCCTGGTGTGCTACAGTCCATGGGGTTACAAAGAGTCAGACACGACTGAGCAACTGAACTGAACTGATGTTTCAACGGGATGTACGTTTAAGTTCTCTTTTTAAATTTTCATTTTACTTTAAATCAATAGGAATCGCTCTTTTGTGTTGCATTTTTAAATTATGTAAAAGCATTTATATAGTTCCAAAGACAACTCTATAAAACATTCAAAGAAATCTAGTGCTTATTCTGGTCTCCTCTACTCTACTCTTTTCTTCCTTCTAAAGGTAAACAAACTATTTTCACAATTTATCCTTCATTGGTTTATCCTTCTATAATTACTTTAATCTAAGCAAATACAAAGATACATCTGTACCTCCTCGTTCTTCAAGGCTCAGCTCCAATATTACTCCTCTGAGGCTTCACCAGCAAGAGCTGAGTACTCACCAAATTGATTACAGTTAGAAGTATCACCTGCCTAGCAATGGTATGGCCACACTGTTCACAGCCAACCTCCATTCTTATGGTGCAGTTTCTGTTCTCATTGGCTGGTCCCTGAGTTTCACCTGATGGCAGTTTGTTGTATTAGCATCTGCCTCTCTTGGGAGCAAACACTGCTCGGATTTCCTAGAAAGTCAGGACCAGGCCGGCCCTTATATCTTTTTTTTTTTTTTTCATATTCCATACAGCCACCCTTAATGAAAATTCGTTGAATTGAAAACACATAAATCAGTGCCTCTTAGCCCTGGATAAGCATCCAAATTACCCATATAGCTTTTCCAGCTTTTTAAATAAGTACAGGTTGCCAAGTTCTACCCAAGACCCACTGAATCAGAATCTCCAAATGTGATCACCAAGAATCTGAATTAAATAATAAGGCATGATTCTATTACACAGCCAGTTTGAGAACCTTTGACCAAAAGCCGCTCCACATAGAGGCCCCCGTGGAGTGCGTGCAGGCAACTGCAGTGGGTGTTTCTTAATAGAGTCTCCCCTCCACTGTTTAAGATGGGGCAGTTCTGTGTCAGTAAAACCAAGAGGAAAGCTTAGCTAGCCATTTCATTTACCCTGAGGATTTCCTCCGGAGAAAACCTAAAGAACTGTGGAGGGTGGGATTATGCCTTTGAAAGAGAACAGTTGCATTCAAAGGTTAATTACTTTTTAAGGTCACACAGTTTGTCAACACCAAGGATGAAACTGGGTTCCTGGTCTCCTGGCCCAGAGCTCTGTCATCATTAGCAAAACAGTTGCTTCCCTTTACCAAGCCCAGGATTATCCAAGGGCACGGATAACCCACGTCTTCTCTGTCTCTCCAAGGGCACTTCCATCCCTAGGCAGGATCCAGAAGGGATTTCAGGGACCTGATCCAATCCCTAAGGTGAGAGAGCCCTGTCCTGGGTCAGACAGTTAAACGCAGGGCTCAGACTAGAAGCCCAGTCTCTGGGCTTCCAGGCTGATTGGGCTTTTTCCTTTCCTGGATGCCTCCACAGTCTCGCCCTTTCCTTTGCCATCCAGTTAACAGTCACCGCACCCCCGCTTTGCAGACTAACAAAGCTGAGTTAGGGTGGCTGACATCTAGTCTCAGCCGAATGGGCCGAAGTCAGATTTCTGCAACTATGTAGAAGGCAGGACTCAGATTCTGCTCCACTTGTCTCAGCTTCAGTGACAAAGCCATTCCCAGACCAGTGTCCAGGAAGCCACACCCGACGTGAGCTGGGAGGGGGAGAGGGAGCTGGTGGAGAAAGGATTATCTCCCTCTTTTACAATAGTTCTAAATGAGCTCTCTAGTGTGATTTTTCTTGATCATCTGGCAGTGAAAAGGGCCGGGGGGGGGGGGTGGGATGGCTGGGGCAGGGGGCCCCCAGAAGTAGCAGCGCCTTCAGCTTCCCTCAAGTCTGCCTTTTCACGTCTAGCCCCAGGGCTCTGTAAGCCAGAGACGGTCTAATTGGTGTCCTGGTGGAAAGGGATGGTGGCTGAGCTCTACAGAAACAGGCCTGGGTTTTTCTTCCATTGTGCCAGGCTCCGTAATCCTCACCATTCTCTGCCCCCCACCCTCGGTTTGAACCAAAGGCAAAACCTGGAGGTGGTCCACTTGGGTACATCTGGCTGTCCTGGAAAACTCCGGGGAGGAAGTCATCACAGTAATTGAATGCATCTATTAAACCCAACAGATCCTTTTCAATCACAGGCAGCATATACCTACATGCACAAGCGCGCGCGTGCACACACACACACACACACACACACACACAGTCTCATTGTACTCTCCAGGACTCACTCTGGCCTCCCCATCTTCCACACTGTGAAGAAAGGCAAAAAAAAAAGAAACTCTATTCAGGTCACAAGGCTGAGGTTATGACGGATGAAGGAAACCAGTGCGGGCGGGGGGCCAAGCATGCTGGTGAACTTGGGTGTGTGCCAGGGAAGGGGGCTTTGAAGGAAGCGTGCTCATGCTATAGGGACGCTAATCTTGAGAATTTCACTGGGATAATTCTGGGTCTCTCTCACTGGGATGCACACAAAACTGTGCTGTGGGATGGGAGCCTCCCAGCTGTTCCCTGTGGCTCCTTTGGAACAGAGGTCAGTGGTAGAGAACAGCCTTCTGCCCAGGGCTTTCAGAAAAATCACTGCTTTCACTAGATTAAAGTTCAAAAGAAAATTTTAAGCTAGAATTTTAAAATCTTCCAGGCTAAAAGTGCTGTAAAAACTATAACAAGTACCAAGAGTTTTAGTAATATATTCTAGGTCTCCTAAAGGTTATAGTAAATGCTTAATCATTGGATGGATACAAAGAGATAAAGAATGACCACTTATTGAGTTGATGCAGGCAATAATTTTTATAGAGGGTATCCCCCCAAAATGTATGTTCAAGTTTGTGTCTACTAAAAGTATATGTTCAGTTTCTAACCCCAGTACCTCTATATGTGGCATTATTTAGAAATAGAGTCTTTGCAGATGTATTCAAGTTAAGAGGAAGTCATACTGGATTAGTTCAGTTCAGTTCATTTCAGTCACTCAGTTGTGCCTAACTCTTTGCAAGCCCATGGACTGCAGCACAGCAGGCTTCCCTGTCCATCACCAACTCCCAAAGTTTACTCAAACTCACGTACATCATGTTGGTGATGCCATCCAACCATCCCATCCTCTGTCGTCCCCTTCTCTTCCCACCTTCAATCTTTCCCAGCATCAGGGTCTTTTCCAATGAGTCAGTTCTTCGCATCAGGTGGCCCAAAGTATTGGAGCTTCAGCTTCAGCATCAGTCCTTCCAGTGACTATTCAGAACTGATCTCCTTTAGGATGGACTGGTGGGGTCTCCAAGCAGTCCAAGGGACTCTCAAGAGTCTTCTCCAACACTAGGGTGGGCCCAAATCCAATGATTGATATCCTTATAAGAAGGCCATAGGAGCACACACAGGGACAGGAAAGATGACATGTGAAGACAGGGGCAGAAAGTGGAGTGATATGACTACAAAGTAAGGAATTCCAAGGGCTGTGAACAATAGCCAGAAGCTGGAAGAGGCAAGGAAGCGTCTTCACTAGAGCTTTCAGAGGGACCCATGGCCCTGCTGACACCTTGACTTCCAACTTCTGGACTCCAGCAACCATGAGAGGATAATCTGGTTTTAAACCATCCAGTGTGTGATCCTTTAGGAAACCAATGGGCTGCCCAGGTGGCACAGTGGTAAAGAACCCGCTTGCCAATGCAAGAGGCACAAGAGACAAGGGTTCCATCCCAGGGTCGGGAAGATCCCATTAGACTTCACTGTGCTGTGAATTTCTCTCACTCATGCGCACTCTCCCTGCCCCTCACATAAATATCAGCTGCATACCTTGCACTGGCTCTTGGGAACAGAAACCAGACCCTAATACCCAGAGCTGGCAAGTGGGATTCCTGACTCAGGAGCACATTCAATCCCAAACAATTCAGATAAGCCAATCCACATCGCCACTGATGCCTCTAGAGGCAGAATCTCCTCTAGGCAGTGGGAGGAGGAGGAGAAGGGGAGAAGGAAGACAGTGGGCTCAGTCTCAAGATCACTGTGACCTCCCAGCTGGAGTTACTTGGGACAGATGGCTTAGAGGCAATGCCAAAGTTCCTAGAGGCTGACACCAGTGTCCTCCTCTGAGGAATCATGATTGAAAGTAACGATGGCAGAGGCTTCAAGGGACAGGGCACCTTCCAGAGACTTGCAGGGGAGCCCACACATCTCCAAGGAGCGTGCATGGAGCTAGACCCAGAAATCTTGCCTTGATCTTGGCTTCTCCATTCACCAGCTGCATCCCTTGAATGAAGTGTCTGATCTCCTAAGCCTCAGTGGCCTCGTTGGAGAACAGTGATGTTGCTTGACTTCATTGCTATCTTTCTGTGTTATTCCGAAGACGGAAACGTATCAGGACCTGACGCGTCCCACTTTACAGAGGAGGAGAACAAGGCTACCTGACTTCCCCAAGGCCACACTGCCAGTTAGTGACAGACAGGGGCTGACGCGGAGGAACTGCCCTGTAAGCAGCAGGTTTTCTCGAGCCAGATACTGCAGTTTACAAGACTCATCTAATTCCCATAACAACTCTAAGATGTCCACATTCTTTTCCTGTTTTCCTATTGCGGGGGTTGAAGTCAGCAAGAGGTTAAGTAACTGCTGAGACCAAAAGGAGTTGGTGGCACAGCCAGGAACCAAGTCCACTCTGAAGTCTGTGCTCTGAGCAACAGCACTTGGACCCAGCCAGCTTTCTAGCACGTGTCCACCTGCTCCTAAGGCACTTGAAAACTTTGCCAATGCTTGCTACACACGTTATTACGTTAATTATTAAGTGTAACTTTTATATATTATTGCATTAAGAGAAGTGAGCATTAATTTGACTTTGAAGCTTGTCAAAAGCACACAGGTGAGTCACAGGTCCTGGGATGAGGTGGCTGCAGAAACTACAAAGCAATTTATCACATTCTTATGTCAAAGGGTCTTTCCTGAACCAATAACAGTGAATCTGAAAGCATCTCAGATGTCTCAAATGAGGAGATGTTCATCCTCCTGAGAGTCCTGTGCCGTCACATTCCATGTAGGAAAGGGAGAACCAGATCAGTGGAGCGGGGCTGGGCTGAGGAACACAGTTCACGAGTGTGTGCCGATTCAGGTCCGCAGAAGACCCCGGTGTCGGAACCAAGACCTTCCAAAGTTTGGCTCCGAGATGTGTATTTAGCCAGTTTTGACAGGCTGGAGGAAAGCTGGGGTGAAGTGGTAACAGCAGATTGATTAAAATTTTTCACTTCCAAGGTAAGGTACAAGAGAAACAAGGCCTGGCCCCTGCCCAAAAGGACTTCGCAACCTGATGAAAAAAAATGAAATGCTGAAGCTAAGCACACTAGTGAGTAACAGGAGAGATCAGAGGAGATTGTAGCAGGAATGTAGCATAGCAAAAGGAAAAGACCCTGGACTCAGAGTGAAAGCATCCAGGTTCCAGTATCTTCTCTGCCACAAAACTGGATAGGCGATCTACAAACAGCTTAAGGTTGTTGAGCGTCTTTACCTTTATCTTCTGGGAAATGGTGAAAGTAACTCAGCAAACATGTATCTAGTGAATTCTCTAGGCCAAGCTCACTATGGATAGAAACAAGCTTACAAATTATTAACCCTTTATGAGCATCAAGTGCCCTGAGCAGACCTTGGAAACAATATCTTTAAAAACACAGGTCCTGGAAATGGCAACCCTCTCCAGTATCCTTGCCTGGAGAAGTCTAAGGACAGAGGAGCCTGGTGGGCTGCAGTCCATGGGGTTACACTACTGCCCTTGCATGCATGAGGGTGGAGGGAGATGGGTTGGTGTCAATAGACTGATTCCGTTCAGCTCAGTCGCTCAGTCGTGTCTGACTCTGCGACCCCATGAATCGCAGCACGCCAGGCCTCCCTGTCCATCACCAACTCCCGGAGTTCACTCAGACTCACGTCCATCGAGTCAGTGATGCCATCCAGCCATCTCATCCTCGGTCATCCCCTTCTCTTCCTGCCCCCAATCCCTCCCAGCATCAGGGTCTTTTCCAATGAGTCAACTCTTCTCATGAGGTGGCCAAAGTATTGGAGTTTCAGCTTTAACATCAATCCTTCCAAGTGAACACCCAGGGTTGATCTCCTTCAGAATGGACTGGTTGGATCTCCTTGCAGTCCAAGGGACTCTCAAGAGTCTTCTCCAACACCACAGTTCAAAAGCATCAATTCTTCGGCACTCAGCTTTCTTCACAATCCAACTCTCACATCCATACATGACCACAGGAAAAATCATAGCCTTGACTAGACGGACCTTAGTCGGCAAAGTAATGTCTCTGCTTTTGAATATGCTATCTAAGTTGGTCATAACTTTGCTTCCAAGGAGTAAGCATCTTTCAATTTCATGGCTGCAGTCACCATCTGCAGTGAGTGATTTTGGAGCCCCCAAAAATAAAGTCTGACACTGTTTCTACTGTTTCCCCATCTATTTCCCATGAAGTGATGGGACCACATGCCATGATCTTCGTTTTCTGAATGTTGAGCTTTATGCCAATATTTTCACTCTCCTCTTTCACTTTCATCAAGAGGCTTTTTAGTTCCTCTTCACTTTCTGCCATAAGGGTGGTGTCATCTGCATATCTGGGGTTATTGATATTTCTCCCGGCAATCTTGATTCCAGCTTGTGCTTCTTCCAGCCCAGCGTTTCGCATGATGTACTCTGCATAAAGCTAAATAAGGAGGGTGACAATATACAGCCTTGACGTACTCCTTTTCTTATTTAGAACCAGTCTGTTGTTCCATGTCCAGTTCTAACTGTTGCTTCCTGACCTGCATATAAGTTTCTCAAGAGGCAGGTAGGACTATTGGCAAAAAAAGAAAAAGGTCTTGAGAACCTAAAGATTGTTCAGGCTCTGGGAAGTGAGGAAAGGAACAATGCGTTCCAGAACATGGGCAGAAGTATGGAGAGAAAATGAGTTTAACAATTTCATGGAACCAAGAGAGAACAGTAGCCTAGGTGGGTGGACAGAGGCTTTCAGAAATAAGACTGAGCATAGACAGTGGGCAAAGTAATGAAGAACCTTGAAAGACGGCCTATACGTCCTCTGATATTATGATTATGGGGTGTTATTTTTATTCAAGGGGAGGAAAAAGCAAAGCAATTCATGTTGCTCACCCAAACATCAGGACATTCTGTTCCTCTGTGATTGTGCTTCATGAAAATGCTCTCCAGCGGAAAAAAAAAAAAGAGAGAGAGAGAGAGAAAGAATGATTAAGGGGGAAAAAAATAACCAGAGCCACATTCATTTCAGCTCCACTGAGAGCACAGCAGGAAGAAGTCGCTGTGTTTGCCAAACTCCAGAAAGAGACACAATTGATGGGGGGGGGGGGGGGGGGGAGGGGGGGGGGGGGGCCGGTGTAGCTTTATTCTCCCAAGAAGATATTGTAAATAATGGCGAGGTATGGTGCACAGAAGGGGAAATTACTCTGACAGGGCCCTTTTAGGGAGGAAAATGGAACTAAATACACGTTCCATTATTTCTGATCTTTCATTCAACTCCCCATTTACATGGGGGCTCCCCGGAGCTGATGTTTCCCCTTTGCTGTCATAAGTAGTCATTGACTGGAGCCGATCATTTCGAAATAAAGGCCTGCAATTCTTCCATTGTCGTGATTAACACAGGGTAATAATTATTAGCCACACGGAAAAACTGCAGAGCAGAGAGGTACTGCTGCCAGGCTGCCCAGCTTTCCCCACACCAGAAAAGTTCCCAAGCATTCCACCGGAGGGGGCAACGTCCCTGAGGGACCACAGAAGGGCTTTGGGAGGCCAGGTGGGCAGCCAGGGCTGGGGTTTGTGGCTCAGACGGTAAAGAATCCACCTGCAAGGCAGGAGACTTGGGTTTGATACCTGGGTCGGGAAGATCCCCTGGAGGAGGGCATGGCAACCCACTCTAGTATTCATGCCTGGAGAATCCCCATGGACAGAGGGGCCTGGTGGGCTGCAGTCTATGGGGTCGCAAAGAGTCGGACATGCCTGAGCAACTAAGCGCAGCACAGCAGGACCTTGTGGGACAGCATAAGATAGAAATTCCGCAAAGAGGAGAGGGGTCAGGAGAGCCAGGTGGGAAGGGTTGGAGGATGAGGGGAGGAAGTAAAGCAAATCTCCCCTACCTGATCATCCCCTACTCGCCTTGTAAACATCAGGAAACATTATCAGCTGGATGGATCGAAGGGGCTGGAGCCACCCATGACTCAGAAAGCGTCGTAACAGCAGAGCCCTGGACAAGAGAGTTTATCAAAGGCAGGCAGAGACAGAAATATCCAACTGCAGGCCATTGAAAGGCAAAATCCTCCTTTGCAGCCGTTACTGTGCTGTGCATGCCAGGTGGTGGCCTGGGCACTGGGCTCTCTTAGTGGTGGCCAGCAAGCTGTCTAGTGTCCAAGGCCCTTCTTCCATCCTCCAAGGAGAGAGCTGGAGTGAGGACAGGCAGAGAGGGACATGAGGAGCCTAATTCCTCCTTCTTACGGTTGCGGAAACTAGGGCCAAAAGGAGGGATGGGACTCGTGCAAGGCCAGGCAAGAGTGGCAGTGGGGTCAGCACCCTGGTCGCCTGACACCCAGAGGGGAGGGGGTCCGACCTCCATTTATTGATGGAAATAGTAGCCTTGTCATTCAAATACTGATTCTGAGTGCATAGAAGCCATTTCAGAAAGGAAAAAAATAAAAAAAAAAAAATAAAAATCAGTGCTGTGACCCCCCAGAAAGAAAGGTGAAGAGAGTCAGAAGAGAAGGACAGAACCAGAATCTTAATCTTTGCTTTCCACCTCATATGTGCGAAGTCACTTCAGCTGTGTCTGACTCTTTGTGACCCCTTGGACTGTACCCCACCCGTCTCCTCTATACATGGGATTCTCCAGGCAAGAATTCTAGGGTAACCAGCAAGAATTTATTTCAGAAAAGGGATAAAAACGGAATTATTAAATTGACTATGAGGGGAATGTGTGGACCTTACTTTCTAGGAATTCCAAACTCAGAATACAGCAAATAACGTTAAAGGGCTTTATTTCTTTCCTGGTGGCTATTAATTGTTTCATGATGTTGGTGATGACACTGTTGATTCCTGCCTGCCAAGACTTGCGCCATTTCTGACTTTTTCCTTTTAGACACTAGTTATTCACATCCTGCCCTAAATTTATAGCATTGAAGCAGGCCCTGGGGTTATTTAGGCAGTGAGGGCAGTGGACTTTACTTTTCACCAGCCTCCTCTGGGCCCCATCCCCCTACCCCCACCCCCTCCAAAGGGCCCAGGATCAGCTGTCAGGCAGCGAGCTGGAGGCATCCCAGGCCCCCTGCCCGCCAGCCCCTGCTCAGCACTGCCTCCCAGCAGATCAGCAGACCTGAGACAAGCCCCCGGGCAGGGTCTAGCTTTTCCAACCAGCCCCCTTTCATCACTCAAATCACACACAGGCTCCAGTTCAAGGGAGCGCCTGGCACCACATTAGGTCCTCCAGGTATCAGACAGGAGAGAGAAGGCTGGGGGCAGACAGAGAAAGAGCTTAATGTTCTGTCCCTGAAGAGCCTGCCATCAGAGGCAAGAAGATATTCTTCCACTATCATTCTTGTCTTCCTTTCTCCCCTAATTGGGAAGAGATGTAAGTTCAATTCTGTTGGGGTTTGCAGAGCCCAGATGCAATCAAGGGGAATGCAGACTCCGGTGCTTGGCTGGCCCTGCTCCCTGTGAATCCCACAGTGACCGAGTGGCATGCTCTCTCTAAGGGCTTGGGCTCCAGCCCATCACCCCATTATCCTGCGGTGTTGTGCGGGGCAGAGGTTGACAGAAGCTAGTGGAGACCTGCACTTGTGGGCAACGTCTTTCCTCTGGACCAAGTCTCACTGTTAAATGCATTCACCCTGCAAAAGAGAGGACAACTGAGCTCATCAGTATGATTGTTTATAATAATCACCATAACAATGGCAACACGCTCTCCTGTGTAGGAGAAAATGACATTGCTGACCTTCAGCAGAAGCGGAGCTCGGCGATGTTCTGCTGGACTTGTGATGAGGACTCCTAAGGAGCCTTCTTGATAAAGGGAGCTCTGGCTCACTGGCCAGCTCACTGCTGAGAACAGAGATTAAGGCCCAGAGCCTCCCGTGTCCTGGCAAGTGAAGAGAGGACTCCCATACTTTCATCCCTTTTTCCTCCTCAGAAGAGAACAAAACTAGAGAAAAGGGATGTCAGAGAAACCCAGGTTCAAATTCGGACTAACTGGACGATCTTGGGACAGTTCCTTGGCTTTCTAATCATCAGTTTTTGCATCTAGAAAGTGGGGTGGTAACACCTGCGAAGACCAGACTTGTGAGGACATGGAGTCAGGTAGGCACACTGCCAACTGCAGTAATGGAAGCAAGGTGGGCACCCAATACATGTTAGCATGTACCACTTTATGACGACAATTATGAGCAACTGAAGGGCAGGTATCCCTTTGTCTAAATGAAGAAGCCTGGAATAAGTAGGTGCTCCCCTATAGGTTCTGATCTCAGAGGAATAAACTACACTGGCTCTGTCCTCGCCGTCTTACTCCCACTCTGGAAGGCCCTGCCTGTGTCTGCCCACAAGACACTGCATCCTCAGAAAGCCAGGCAGCCCAGCTCTGGCTGGAGTTCGGAGAGTGACTGCCCTCTGAATCAGGCTGGGAAGTTAACATGGAGTTTGTGGCTGGTGAGGGCGGCTAAACAGAGAAGGACCTCAAAAAAGCATCTTCATGCTGTCTCTCAGGCAGTGAGGGTCCACCGCTTTCTGATTCCTATACACTCGGGAATGTCCTCCGAGGCAGCTCAGCTCCTCCAGTCCTCCCCCGTCTGTCTGGAAGAAGCAGGTGGATGGGGCAGTGAGGGCCGACTGCAGCTGGGAAGTCCCTGTGCTTCCACACAGGAAGGGAACTAGGCAGAATCTCCGTCTGCAGCACTGTCCCGTGGGTGCGTGGGAGAGAAGGAGGGACACCAATGGGATGGGGAGACGATGTAGCCACCCCAAAAGCAGACGGGTATCTCTAAGGCGCCCAACTCTTTCTCTCAAACACCAAACAAGAGGTTGGACTGTAGATTCAGCAGCTGAGAAGGCGTGGCTCTCAAAAGGACCTTTAGAACTTTAAGACAGCATCCCCGTTAGACAAATGTGTTGTGCTCTCCAACTCACAGCGAGCATCGTGTGTGATTCTCGTGAAGCAGAGCATGCGGGCCAAGGATATCATTTCCACTGTATAGATGAGGAAACAGAGGCATGGAGAGGCTTAGCCAGGGATTACACGGCCAGACCGGTAGTATGTCTCCTTTTGGGGGGATCTCTTAGGAAAAAAACTAGCAAAGAGGACCCTTTCTCGTGCCTTCAGTGTCCCGCACAGACCAGCAGTGAAAGTCACACGCTGGAGCGGAGCCCTTTGCCCCATCCTCACCTCCCATGTCTGAAGCCTGGCGGTCTCCGCTCCCGCCTCGCCCCCTGCAACCTTCTCACCCAGGACGCACAGGAGTCTTTAGATGGATCCAGAGGCCCATTCACATAGGTTTAGGGCTGCAGTTGGCTGAGCCTCCCAGAGAATATTCTCCTCCCAGAGCAGCATTCTTGATGGATGGAGAAAGGGAGGGAGCTTAGGGAGAGAAGCTGAGGATACAGGCACACCAGCTCCACTTGGGGGAGGTTGAGTGAGAAAGGAGAGAAATCCCGCCTTGTTTGATTTGGAGCCTTAACAGGCTGGCTACTGTCTAAAGTACACAGGAACGTGGGCTTTGTGAAGGGCCGAAAGGGGAGGAGAGAGGCGGCTGACATCTTTATGAATGGCGCTGAGAATCCTGGAGGAGGTGCCCGGTGGCTGCATCCTGGATCACTGTCCCCAGCGCCCAGCCAGTGGCCCACCACTCTTCATTCATGGGGCCTGGCCCACACACTCCAGTCTGGCCCATCAGACCGGACCCTTTGTCCCAGTCCATGTTGGTGGTGGGACGGGGGGGCGGCTGCCTCTGCACTGCGCCCGCCTCAGCATCCACTGGCAGAGGTGAGGTGGGGGGGTGGGAGACGGAAGGGCCCACCCACTGGGGGACATGTCCCTGCCATGAAATGGGGGAGGTTCAGGACGGGTGGGGCAAACGAAAGGGGACAGGCCTCTTAGAGCCGAGGGAGATGGAGCTGGCGGTGGCACCCGCGGTCTCAGCTTTGGAAGCTAGAGGCAAGCCTGCTAAGGAGACCATGCTCCACCCAATGGTCACAGCTGACACTGGCTTCCTGCCCACAGCTCCAAGCGTGCAGCCCCCAACCCAGTCCCCGTGCCACTCAAGGCCCCCTAAATGTATGCACGGGCACAGTCGCAGCCAGCGTTCCCATGCTCAGCACCGACTGCTTGCCACCCTCCCAACCTCTGAAAGACAGCAGACTGGATGCTGAAAGCCTGCCAAAGTACGGCTGCCTTCCAGCACCAGAAATACCTCCCGTGATCCGAGGGGCTACCGGACTGACATCTATTTGTGGGGCTGGAGCTGCTACTGTGACAGAGAGGACTTCCCCTGGGGGTGGGCTGGTTGCCCATTTGGGCTTATTCTGCCCTAAAGTCTCAGGCTTGCTTGCAAAGGCCTTCGGAGGCCTGCTCAGCCAGACCTGCCTCTGCAGGAGCAACCCTTCTTTCTCCCAGGGAAAGTTCGGCTCCATTCCGTAGTGTGCCTTTGTCCTGTTCTCTCCCACTCCTCTGATCCTCCTCTCCAGCCCAAGCCACCCATCTGGGGACCAGCAAAGAAGAGCCTGGGGCCTGGGGTGGCAATGCAGCAGGCACCGGTGATTTTGCAGGACTGAGGATCCAGGAGCACCGTGGCCTGTAGAGGTGGGTGGCTGGGGGCAGGGAAACCCTGTTGAGCTACAGTCTTCCAAAGATGAGGATTGGGCTTACGGCAAACATCTGCCCACCCATCCCTCTGTTCATCTGATAGACATTTACTAAACACCCACCACTTGCCCAGAGCTGTGCTTGGGCTGTGACCATCGCTCCTGATGGGCATGAGGAGGAACAGCAAGGGTCTGGCAGAGGCTTGATGAGTCCCCAGGGGCCATGAGTTTCATATCAGCTGAACAGGATGAGAAAGAGGACATCAAAGCCCACACAGATACCAGGAAACTCAGGTCCCAGAAACATGTAGACGGGTCTGAGGGCACGGAACCTGTGAGCATGATTATCTACACAATTTCCCTTAGAAAAATACGTGTGGAGGAAATAATCATGTACTATGTACCATTCCATTTAAGAAGTCTAATAAAGTCACTCTTAATAAGTAATATTTGTGGAATGAATGAATGAATGGATACCCAGTGATCAAAAAGATAGGATTATTGGAGCACCTTTGAAGATCAAAGGCTCATATATATTGCCATTGCCTCAGAGGGTGTTATATCTAAATATACAGCATGAATCCGAGTTGTTCTTTTTTTATTCCCAAGATATATTGTTGTAATAATGTGCTTAACTAATAAGATCTATATTTGTTTTAGCCTATCAGGACTAAAAATCTGAACAAATCTTTCCATTTTAATAACACTATTAAAATCTTCTAACATTTCTATATGTTTCCATTTTAGCTCTCATAACTCTCTGAAGATTGAAAGTAAGAATTCCCATTTTACAGATGGACAAATCAAGGCCCAGAGAAGTTAAGGGAACTTTAACAGGTGCCTCCCAGTAGACCGAGTAGTGTCCTTGCCATTGTTGTGCGGGCCACAGGCACCCCCATCACGTCACAGGACTCAGACCTCAGTCTGTGCTCTGTAGCAATGTGCAAACTGGGTGGCATCGGGTCACGCTACCTGCAACAGGTTTTCCTGCCTGGCTTCTCTCTCTCCCTCCCTTTCTTCACTGTTCATTTGAAAGGGAGAGGGGAGACTGGGGTGAAGGAGGCAGTGAGTGGAGAAGCTTGTTTCATTTTACCTCCCTTACTCTTCCTTCTAGGGTTGGTTTCTGGACCACAGGAGGTAGGATTAGAAAGTTATTTAAATTGCTACCAAAATCAAAATCGTCCCAAGACAATTAAATTGAGGCATAAGGAGATCAAACCAGTCTATCCTACAGGAAATCAACCCTGAATATTCATTGAACGGACTGATGCTGAAACTGAAGCTCCAATATTTTGGTCACCTGATGCAAAGAGCCGATTCATTAGAAAAGACCCTGATGCTGGGAAATATTGAAGGCAGGAGAAGGGGACAGCAGAGGATGAGATGGTCGGATGACATCACCAACTCAGTGGACATGAGTTTGAGCAAGATCTGGGAGATGATGAAGGACAGGGAAGCCTGGCGTGCTGCGGTCCATGGGGTTGAAAAGAGTCGGACACGACTGAGCGACTGAACAACAGCAAAAAAAAAAAAAAAAAGAGAGAGAGAGAGATGGAACCTCCTCAAGTCATGCACACTTCATTAGAGAACCAGAAGGTCCTAATTTTCAGCTTCAAGCTTTATCAGTTAGGTATTTCCAAGCCTACCACTGCCTATCCTGGGTTGAGCTGACCAGACCCATGCTCCATGTATCAAACAAATAAAGACATTTTCCAAAATCTTCTAGCATCTTCTTCAAATCATATTCCTTAATAAATTGTGGTTTATATTCAGTCTAACCAAAGTTAAGACGGTAGGCAAGGCTGTCTGGATGGAGAGACAAGATCAACTTATAAAGAGAAATAAATAATAATATAGAGTAACTTATGATAATTGCCTGGAGGACTGCCAACAATAAATACTAAAGAAGTCCAAAGAAAAGAACAGGTATGGATCAGGAAAGACAGCTTAAACAAATTCATTGTAGCTGCACAGGACATTACAAAGAATAACCAGTGAAAGCCACAAGAAGACAAATTTCAGCTAATTAACGGTGAGAAAAGAACTTTTGAGAAATGAGCTAATTTCTGTGGATGAAGTAAATATTACATTTTCCCCAGAATACTTTACTTAATTGAAGGGGTGATTGCACAACATAACAGGTGAGTCTACATTTATTTCTCTCTCTCTCTCTCTCTCTCTCTCTCTCTTTTTTTTGGTTGTTCTTTAAGGCCCCTGCTGCCCTAAGAATTACGTGTGATTTCTTTTAGGGTTTCTTGTGATTTTTTTTTCCCCCTTCTCTTTTCTTTATACCAGAGGCCTGTGGCCACGAGAGGGCAGTAGACGGAGCTTATCGGAATACTCAGACGTATTGAGTAAACTCGCGTGTGCTCTGATCGCCAACAGGGACTAGGCAGATCCTGCGAAGTCGCTGGGGTCCAGCTCGCAGGCCTGTTTCGCAAAGCCGCGTGCAGAGGCTGCGGGGGAACCGAGATTCTACAGGACGTGGAAGCAAGCAAGTTAAGGTACCAAGGCACTGCCATCCGGAATCCAGGCGCCTCTCACCTTGATGTATTAAAACAAGTTATTGTACTGCTACCTCTCTGATTCCCCTGCCAGGGAGGCTTCCTGGGTCTGGACATAGAAAGCTCCCAGCTGGTCTCAGCCTCCCTCACTCGCCAGATGCCCAGGGTCTCTAACCGGAGTCCGAAACTTGCAATTCAGAGCAAGGCTCGTCTTCACAGAATAAAAATGGTAATTAATAATAAAAAAACAACTTCAAACATCATTTGACAGCTTGTTGGCTTTCTGAGATTCACGAGCAGACGGAATCTGCTTGCACAAATTCCGAGAGCCCCCTTCTTAACCTCATCAGCCAAAGGCCGGTCCCCCCCCCAACAAGCACCCTTCAAATTAAAGACGAAGAGGGGCTGTGCAGTATGCGCGCGGTGACAGGTGATGCTGGCGGGGTGTGGGGGGGTTGTGCCCACGTCCCCACTGACCTCACCCACCCACTCCGCTTCAGTCCTGAGCTCCCCACGGCCCGCGGGGCTCGGCGAGGCCCCCACCCTAATTCCCAGGCCCCAGCACGATTGGCGTGCCCACCCCCCGCACCGCCCCCCCCCCCAACGCAATCCCGCTTTGGCCACTTAAGGTGGCTGGCGGGTCCGGGCTGGAGTTGGGCGCCGAGCAGACAGCGGGGCGGCCTCCCCCGGCCCAAGCTGGTTGTCCTTTGTTGACAGCTGGCGGAGGAGGAGGTCCGGGGGTGGGGGTGGCGAGGGGGGTGGCGGGGGGGCGGGGGGGAAGGGGCAGGGGGCTGGCTGCAGAGGGCGGTGCCAGCGGCGGGCGCGGCCCCCGTCCCGGCGGGCGCGGCCGGCAGGGAGGGGGTTAAGGCGCGCGGCCTCTATGATAATGAGCCGCCTGGTAATATAGGGGGGCCGGCGCTCAGGGCCCTGCCGCCGCCGCCGCCGCCGCGGGAGCCGAGCCGCCGGGCGCAGCGCCGTCCGCGCCAGACTGGAGCGGGAGCGCGGCCGAACGCAGTTGCTGGGAATTTTTCAGCCGAGAGGGCAGGCGATCCAGACACAGGGACCCCGCGATCCAGACAGGGACCCCGCGCGAGCTCGGGAGCCGTGGGGAGCCCGGAGGCTGCCGGAGCGAGCGGAGCCAACCTCGAAATAGATCCGGAGAGCCAGGTTCCCGGAGGAAATGGGACTGTGAACGAACCCGGGGAGCGAAAAGGGAAGGAAGCGCCGCGATTGCTGATGTCAGAGGAGCCCGGAAAGTCGCGCTGGAAAAAATCTGAAGACAGCCGGGGCTCTGCTGCTTCCCAAGGAGAGACCACCGCCAGCCACCACCACCGCCGCCGGCCCCCCCCACGCCCCCTCGGCGCTTCCCGGTTCTCCCCGCGAGCCGGCCACCGCGCCCGGCGGGGCTGCCACCGGGCGGCGGAGGACGGTGGGGCTCGCGGGCCGGAGACCGAGGGGCCACTTCAGGAATACAGATAAGTGGCTGGTGGCTTGACGTGGATTTTAATGAATTTGGACTCCATGTGGATGCGGTCGCCCGCGTGATCGCGAGCCGTGGGCAGCCGGAGGAGCAGGCAGCGCGCCGGCCTCGGTAGCCGGCGGCCGAAGCGGTCGGACCGGGGACGGAAGGACAGACCGACATCTCCGAGCTGGGTAAGCGGCGCCCGAGGCAGGGCGCTCAAGGTCCGCGGCGCCTGCCCGCCGCCCGATCCTCCCGAAGCGCGCTCGCCCCGCGGCGGCTTCCCCGGCGCCCCGCCTCCGCGGGGTCCCAGCCCCGAGCGCCCGGGCTCGGCTGCGGCCGGCGAGTCCCCGCGCCGGGCCGGCCACTTTCGCGGGCCGGAGCGCGGCGCCCGCGCGCGCGCGCATGTGTGCGGGCTTCACGCGGTGCGGCCGCCTCCCTCCCCGCTTCCCCGCCGGCGCCCCGCTTCCCCGCCCGGCTGCTGGCGGGCGGCGCTCCTCCGCGCGCCTCCACGGCGCACCTGCCGGCGAGCTGCGGCTCCGGGCAGCGCGGGGGTGGCGGGTCTGTCCCGAGAGCTGCGGCCCCAAGCGGGCCTACCCGGACACCGCACCCGCAGGAAAGCCGGGTCCACGGTGGCCGCCGCTCGACTGGGGTTTGGGGGGAGGGCGGCGTTCACTCTGGAGCCCAGAGACCCTGGAGGCCACTGGCGGTTTTTCGGAGCAGGGGACTCAGGAATCCTAGGCGCAGCTTCCCGAGGCTCAGGGAAGGAGTCCAAGGCACGGAATGGGGCAAGTGCTCTGGGCGCCCTGGCGGTGAAGCGCCCATCACTGCCACCCCCCCCCCCACCCCGGCCCCAGGTCTGAGCTGCAGGAGAGGGTCGGGGACTGAAGGATGAGCTTATTTCGGGTCTGAGGGGCCCCTTATAAGCCACTTTAGGATATTTCTCTCCTTAGGCTTCTTCCTGCCCCACCCCACAAGTGATGTAGATCTTAGAAAATTCTAGCCCTATTTTTCCATCCCACAGGTAATCTCTATACATACGTTAATCATGGTCTGGATGGTCAGAGAGAGAGCCATCCCGAAACTACCAAGCCAGGCCCCTGACGAATGTCCACCTGTTTGGCATGATTCTTGCCCTAGTAAAGAGCTACCTACTCAGACTTACCTGAGCTACCTGCTCAGAGGGATGGAGTTGGAAGGAGTCAGCTGTTTCTAGAAATGAGAGCCCCATGCAGTGGGTAGAGGAAATATCATCGGTCTCCTGTAAGAATCTAAGATCCTAGGGCAAGCGTGGCATATCCTAGCAGTGGGTAGACACGGGACACAAGACAGGACCAGCTCAAGGTGGTGGCTTGGGGACCCAGCAGCTTGGAGGAATCTACAGAGATCTGGGAACCCACTCAATCCCCTTCCTTCTCTCCCTGAGCACAGTGGACAAGGTTATGAGCGGCAGATGAGGACAAGTACCTGGGCTGGGCAGGACTGGACCTTCTGGGAGCTGGGAGTCAGGTTCAGCTCAGCCTCCACCCCCACCGCACACAATAGTAGGCTCCTGTCTCGCTGGGCTTCTTTCCCAGACCTTGAAGCTTCACTCTTCCCTCTGGGCAGGCTTTGGGTTCCGGGGCCTTCCCCAGAGCGACAGAGCCTGGGGAAGAGATAGCTCTGGCTGGAAGAATTCAGCTCTTCCCAGTTGAAATGCACAACTTTTGTGCAGTCACCCCAGAATGCTCCAGGAGTTGCTAGCAGCTATCTCTCCCGTGACCTCCTGGCAAGAAGAGAAGAATTCATTAACTTTCCCTTCACCCCCATCTAGTACCTTTTGAAGTAATTACCTAGGCTCTCCCCTCCTTGGCCTGGGGCGAGGGGGTCCAGAGGAAAGGTGGGTAAACTAAGAGCCATCTGCCAAGATGCCCTGCTGAGGTTTTGCTTTTCCCCTTCTTCCACCTGGCATCTCTGCTTCCACCCACCCTTCCTCATCCCAGAGCCTCGCCGGCTGCCAGCGTCACCTGAAAGAGCAGTTCCGCTCAGCCCTCCAGCCAGCCCTCTCCGGGCACCGCTGATAACGGCAGGGCAGGGCGGGCTGCCCTCTCTGCTCCCTCACTGTCCTCAGCAAATCGTATTAGGATGGGGCAGATTGGCTTGCAGAGCAGCTAAATGGAAATGACATGTACAACGCTGTGCAATGGAGACGCGGCTGAGGAGTGTCAAGGTGGGAAGTGATGGAGAGTGGGAAGGGCCCCTCCGCCCAGGACCGAGAATCTGGCAAGGGGATTTCACCTGGCCCTTCTCTTTGACAGGATGTAAGGACCACGGTCACTCAGCCTGGTGCCAGACAGGGGGACTGGTTGGCCTTGCAGCCCTAGGCTAAATGAGTAAATGGTGGTGTCCCATCACCCCCAAAGAAACGATGCAATTACAAGGTTGGTGGCCCTGCTTCAGATCTGCCCTGAACACCCATCCCTGTTCCCGAAGCGCCAGGGAACATTTGCCCCCTCCAGCCTCTAGGCCATCAGAGCTGCAGGCATGTCAGATGCAAAAGTTCTCCAGTGGTTGTAGTGGAGTCTGAGCTTAACGTGAGGTTCCAGAGACACCCCTTGAAGAACAGCTACTTCTCTACCAGGCTCCTTGCCCACTTCCAGATCCTTCTGGCGATTCTGTTCATCTTTATTTCATGGGCACATTACAAGGAAACACATGAGCAGGAGGGGAGGCCAGTGACACAGTTAAATATACACGGCGGCAGCTGGCAGCAGCCTCAACTCGCCAGTTCAGGTGCCATGAAATATTTATGGCGCTGGAGTTGTCACTGTTGGGGGAGTTTCTAGTCTCTGTCCTGCCTCCTCTGCTACGGCTGCCTCTCCAAGCTCTGGGGTTTGGTGCAGGGGGAGGCGATCTCTGTCTCCAGGAGCGATATCCTTCCCCCGC
This sequence comes from Oryx dammah, assembly GCF_014754425.2. NCBI lineage: Eukaryota > Metazoa > Chordata > Mammalia > Artiodactyla > Bovidae > Oryx > Oryx dammah. The sequence continues at coordinate 5,803,856 of NW_024070205.1, read as the reverse complement.
CCCACCCCCACCCCAGCTGTCTCCCCGCATTGCCACACAGCTGTCTCCACACACGCAGACGGGGGTGGGGGGGCCAGTATCATCTGTGTCCATCACAGCCGAGGGGAAGAGAGACGCCCCAAGCCAAGCCCGCAGCCCATACCCCCCCCACCCCGCCCCGTTCTGATCATAAAGAGACCGGAGCATCGTGTTACTAGAGTCTGTGAACTACAAATAAGTCAGGATGGTCAACCGGGAAACTGGCAGGAGCAGGCTTTGAGGTGCTGGAGTTTTAGAGCTCGTGGACACAGCCACCCCCAGCGCTGCTGCCCTCGCCCAGGGCCAGTCTGCTATCAGGTCATCCTAAGAGCATCTTTCTCCCCTTCGCAGATGCTCAGTTCCAACAATAATGAACGGAACCGATTCCCTTATGGGAAACAGTTTTTTTTTTTCCCCAACTTAGTTACAAAGATTTCATGCCTGATTAGAGTAAATGAGGGGTGGGGGGGGTGTTCCCTTCTTGTCTGGTTGTTTCTAAAGGTGAGCTCTGTGGAGACAGAGAAAGGCTGTTCTTCCTGCGGATGGGGGGAGGGGGGTCAAACAGCCAGTCCCAAGGGCCAGGAGGGATGAAGGTAAAAGCTGGACACCCCCTTACTCCCTGGGCGTAGCCCTCAGCCTCTCCAGGCCTCCGTTTCCTGGCCTTTGGGGCATAGGGAACTTCTACTCTTCTATCTGGGATTCAAGGGCAGAAATAGAGGCCAGAAAGTTCTTTGTTGGGGAGCCCAGGCCCTACTGGGAACGTGTAAAGGGAGAGGAAGAGGGGAGGCGGGGAGAGGAGAGAAAAGGCCCCAGCAGTGCAGGGGCTCCTGCTCCCACCGTGGGTTCAGCGTTGGTCCCTGCCCTGGCCTGGTCCTGTCTCCTGCAGGGTGGGGGTGCTCCCCGTGCCCCCCTCTCCTCACCGCAGGCCATCCGCCCTGTCTCCCCTCGGCCCCCAGCTCAGCCCGGGCTCCCACTGACCCTTTTCTCTACCCCCCCTCCGCTGGCACCAGCATCCTCCTCCCAACCCCTGCCGGCCGGCCCCTCCCTGGGGCTCTGCCAGCTGTTGGCCTGGCAGCAGGCTGGCCCACGGGGATGCTGGCGGGATGGTGGGGAGAGTGGATGGAGGGGACACACTGGGTTCACGCGGGCCTCCAAGGCCGGAGCTCCAAGCTCAGGCTACAGACTGCTTGACACCTGCACATCAGCCCCGTGGGGGATGGGCCTGAGGCTGGGTTCCCTCCCCTCGGGGAACGCCTGAGTTGGGTGAGGAGTCCCTGCCTTGGCCCTCGGAGACAGACCACTTGCTCCAAGGCTTGGTCAAAGCACTTCCCTCTCCCCAGACCTGGAGCCCTGAACTAGGCAGGGAGGGAACCCAGCAGACCGACCAGAGATGCAGACCAAGATACAGGCGTGCCAGACGCACGTGGTGAGACTCAAGTCAAGATGCAGGAGCAGTCGCAGACAGGCTGAGGGAGGCGGGGTGACAGAGGACAGAGAGCCTGATGGGGAAAGGGGGGCGGGAAGGGCTGAGAGCAAACTCAGGGACAGCCGGTGGGAAGGACGGGGCAGAAAGACCCTCGGGTCCTCTCGGGCCCTCAGGGAGCTGAACTGGGAAACCGAAGCTGCAGGTTCTCTCCACTAGAGGGGGCGCTTGAAAACCAAGCTGGGCCGTAAACAGTGGCTTTTGTAGAGGGTTTTTTTGTGTGTGTGTTTTCTGATTTGTTTTGTTGTTTGCTTTGTTTTAGGAGAAGGAAAAATATAGTTAAGATATATTAGAAACTCCCAGCTGTCACTGCTCTGAGACCACAACTGGTACGGTCCCGTTGCCGGTGGGATGTCTGGGCCCCGTCTGGTGGCAGGGGAGCAGGACAGGGCGCCTGCGGCATTAAGAGGGGGGCCAGGGTGGGGAAGCCGCTCCGGGAGGGGCCTGCCGGGTTGGCAGGATGTGTCTGGGGGCCGGAGGGGTGGGCGGGCGTTCTCAAGCAGTCCTGGCCGCCAGCTGGCCCCGCCACGGAGAGGCTCTAGCCTCTCTTTATCAGCAATGCAAGTTTTTGGCCCGACCCCAAGGTGCCTTCACAGGCCTTCCTCTTCTCCCAGCCCCCCTAAACGTGCATTTTCCAAACAGTCTCAGGTGGTGGTAAGACTGCTCCCGAGGAGACTTTTTAAAAGAGACCTTTCAGGAGCTGAACGCATGTCAGCGTTGTATCACTGATTTCATCTTTGTCTTCATACTCTCTGTGGGAGCCTTTCTCTGAATTATAATTCCCCCTTTCATTTCAGCAGAGGACAATATGGATCAGGGTCCAGAGGCTTTTCTCATCTGAACAGACAGTAACCATCTGATGGGGGTGGGGAAGATATTAAAAGTTTGGGGATGGCAGCGGGCCAGAAAGGAGCATCTCTTAGGATCTGATGGTGTCAGCAGGCCGGAAAGG